>NC_138984.1:52329197-52990016 GCF_964341445.2 Mesoplodon mirus
AAATATTTAGATAGAGCTTTACTCCGTTTAACAATTAACCAGAGGATTCCAGTTGCCATAAATATTTAGATAGAGTTTTACTTCGTTTATTTCACTGTTTTAAGGCTTGTGTCCTTTCATTCTGTAAAATTTGGAATGTTGTTTGGTAGAATTTGGTCATTATACCTGGGATGCCAGTTGTAGCTCTACTTCCATTATTAGAACTCAGGGAGTTAAGACCCTCAGGTGAACTTGGAGAGGGACCCACAGCCAAGAGCTCACCCAGGCAGCCATCATCTGTTACGTGGCCTGTGTGCCAGAGCCTCCGGCTACCACCCAGCAGTTTGTAATTTTAATTACTTTTCTAAGGGTTTAGAATAAAATTTTCTAAACCACTATGAAAACACTGGTAAATCAAGAAAGCAATTAGGAGTGGGAAATAAAATGCACATTGCCAAGCAGTCAAAAAGCAGCAGATCGGGCTTCCCTGGTGGCGCAGTTGTTGAGAGTCCGCCTGCCGATGCAGGGGACGCGGGTTCGTGCCCCGGTCCGGGAGGATCCCACATGCCGCGGAGCGGCTGGGCCCGTGGGCCATGGCCGCTGAGCCTGCGCATCCGGAGCCTGTGCTCTGCAACGGGAGAGGCCACAGCAGTGAGAGGCCCGCGTACCACAAAAAAAAAAAAAAAAAAAAAAAAGCAGCAGATCCTGGTATCTTAGGAGACAGAGTGGGTGAATACAATAAAAATAAATAAGATCTGCTTCTTGTGTGTTTATAGGGGGGAAAAATATGGTCAAGCATTAAGAGAGTAAAACAGAGCCAGGGTACTGACTATATAAATACCAAAGACCTAGGAAGGTGTGTTCAAATGTCCCCTCCCCAAAGTTACTTAGTAGTTGTCAAGGCCTTTCGGTGTTCTTTAACTTGCACCAAGAAAACACTAATTTGGATGAAAAAATTACCTGAAGACCAAATGGTAGGTAAACTCATTCACAGGAGGTATTGTGCTTGCAGATTTCCCAGCTACAAGATGGGAAGAGATTGCACGATGGCTCACATTGATGCAAAGCCCTGTACAGCTGTGCAGGCTGTTGACTGCACAAGAGCTTCCTGCCAAGGGGTCCAGTGAGGGCCAGGGGACCAGCCAAGCTGAGCATCCTGGGGTGGGGGCTGCAGCCACGCTCAGAAAAGAGGGCCTTTTCCTAATATGCTCAAAGGTGCCCCACGGCCTGGAGGTAATTAGGCCACATGGTAGAGAAGAAGGTAGGAACCATTTGCTGAGCGAGGCCAGCCCAGACCTGCCGGGTTCCGGGGAGAAAGGGGGCAACGTAGGGATCCTAAGCATATAGCCTGGAAGGCCAGACAGAGGGGAGGGGAGGAAGAGTCCTGACCTCTTTGGCCCTGTTGGAGTTTTCTTCAGCATAGCTTGAGGGGGAAGAATGAAGAGGAAGGAAATGATCATAAAGCACACGTAGTAACAGCTCGATAACTTTATACAGATGCTTGGCTTTGATTTCCACCTACACAATGGGACCTGATTAAGCAGTCTGGAAACAAATCCATCTAAACCACAGTCAGACCCCCATCCGTGACTCCCCACCATTTCTTCTTATGTTCTTCCCGGAGCCCAGGCTGAGAACTGCCTCCTAGGGTTCCAGACAGTTCCCTTGGGGTAATGCTCACACCTGTCTTTATTTCAGCTCCACACACTTTGCCTGAGGGTCTGCCATGTGTGCAGGGTTGTGAAACCAGGGTCCTCCTGAGTAGGAAAGCCTTTCCGTGTCCCCTGTTTCCTGTTTGCAGGGAAAAGGCCTCAGCCTCCTAGACCTTCCCTGAGTTCCAAAGGGCAGAGTCAAACAGTTACTAATTAGGGAAGTGAAGGAACGCAGAAACAAAGGAAAGGCAGTCGAACAATAGTGTAGTGATAAAGCAGGGTCCTAGTTTCTCCTCAAGGGAGGTATGTAACAATCTGATACACATCTTAGAGTTGTTCTCCCCCCCACCCAGGCGGAGGATGGCAACTTCAGCCTGAGCACAAGATTCCTAGAGCACCGCCTTACCTCACCACCAGAAATCAGAAGAAAGTCACACACCCTGCAGCCCTCACCCCAAATTTTGCTTATGAACTCTTCCCTGAAAATGATAGGGGAGTTGAGGTCCTTTGAGTGCAAGCCACCCATTCTCCTTGCATGGCCTCGCAATAAACCTTTCTCTGCTCCAAACTCCAATGTTTCAGTTTGTTTGGCCTCACTGTGCATCAGGCACAAGGACTTAAGTCCAACAACAGTTGCAGGCACAGAAGGGAACAGAAAAATCCCTGCCCCTGGGCTCACAGTTTGGTAGGGGAGACAGACACATAGGCAGCGTTCTCAGGATCTTTCCTAGCTCCAAGCCATCCCTCTGTGTCAACCTCTAATGAGACAGGTCTCTCGTTACAGGGAGCTATGCCCAGCCTCTAGGAAGGCAGAACAAATTCACTGCAGCCGTGCAGTGTGTCCAATTGGGCTGGGAGAGAACACAAAAGATTTCACAGACGAGCCGAGTTTTATTTTACGTTAGGCAGGATTTCAACAGGTTATGAACATTCTACATCACACAAGGCACATTTTGGGGAGACAATCTCCAAGCAGAACTGAGTCCCCAGGAGAGGCACTGAAACAGAGCAGGACCCTGTGGGGCTCCTGGGCACAGAAGCTTTTCTGTCCCTGGTTTCTCCTTTGTAGGGAACAGGCTCCAGCCTCCGTGACCTTCCCTGATTTCCAAAGGGCAGATTAGAACAGTTGCTAATCAGGAAAGGGAGGGGATGCAGAAACAGGGGAGGAGCAGCCAAGAAACTATAGTGCAGCCTCAAGGGATACACATAACAGTATCTTTGATTTCTTTACAGAACTAAAACCCCCAACAAATGGAAGGTGTTAGTATTCTTCATTCCAGATTAAAGGAACCAGAGAAGCTCATGAAGATTAGGAGACCGGGACTTCCCTGGTGGCGCAGTGGTTAAGAATCCGCCTGCCAACGCAGGGGACACGGTTTCGTGCCCTGGTCCGGGAAGATCCCACTTGCCGCGGAGCAACTAAGCCCGTGTGCCGCAACTACTGAGCCTGCACTCTAGAGCCCGCAAGCCACAACTACTGAGCCTGCACTCTAGAGCCCGCAAGCCACAACTACTGAAGCCCACGTGCCTCGACAACTACTGAGCCCACGTGCCTAAAGCCCATGCTCTGCAACAAAAGAAACCACCACAATGAGAAGCCCGCACACCACGACAAAGAGTAGCCCCCGCTCGCCACAATTAGAGAAAGCCCACGCACAGCAACAAAGACGGACCAAACGAAACCAAGATAAATAAATTTATTAAAAAAATATTAGGAGACCGCCTGCTGAGACCAGATTAGAGACATGCAGGCCCTGCACACACCCTAATCTTATCAGCAACCCCAACCTTGAAACATTGCTATAAAACTCACCAAATCCTCCCAGGTTGGGACACACAGTTTTCAAGGGCATGAGCCCACAGTATCTCCCTTTGCCTAGCAAAGCAATAAAGCTATTCTTTTCTAATTTACTCAAAACTCTGTCTCTGAGATTCGATTCAGCACAGGTGCACAAAGGCCGAGCTTTCGGCATCAGCACTAGGCTTGTGGAGGGCCTTGGGGTACATATGGAAAAGGAGTTCTCCATGGAAAGAAGGTTGAGGAAGGACCCTGGGGACTGCCTCTGCTTAAGAGTTGGGCAAAGATGGAAGAGTCAGTGAAAAAAGAAAAGGAGCCATGGGGAGGAGGAAAATGAGGGCTGGGAGGTTTAGTGCCTTAAGTGCTTAAGGGGAGGGCTGGCGGGGGCATCAACAGTATCCACAGGTGGACAGGCCCCCGAGGAAAGGACACTTGACTGGTCAGCTGAGCAGGTTGAAGTGGAGACAAGGGGACACAAAGGAAGAATAGAGGGAGTATGAGGATCGTGAAACTCTTGGCTCTCTTAAAAAGGTCACAAAATATTGGGTGCGGGATTATGACCTGCCTGTGAAATTCTACAAAGTGGTTTTAGTCATGAAGGGTCTGTTGCTATTATATTTCTCACTAAGCCCTAAATTGGGAAACCAATTAGGGCCACTGGTATTCACGATTTCGACTTCCGGGAAAGCTGCACACCCAGTTATAAGGGCCTGATACCAGGGGAGCCTAATTCTAGCTTGCAAAGCAGCTCTCCCAATATGAAAGGCCACTCATTATGCAGCAGTGAGAATCTGAAGCTTGAACAAATGGCCCAGCAGGATTCCTTACCAATCGGGCTGAATGCCTCTCAGAGGCCAAGGTTTTCTTTTTTAGGAGAGAAAGGTCTCCCACACAAACCAGCAGGAGCGCAAGATAATGGCCGAGCCTCACCTGAGCCTCTCTGCTTACAAAGGTGAGGGTTTAGGGCTGGCAGGGGACATGGCTCTCCCCAAATCTAATGCATCTGCAAACATTTCAAACACTCTTTGCAAACAGGTCCACCTCCGTTCTTCTGATGCACAGGGTTCCTTTCTTCTGGTTATAAACACTAAGGATAGGAGGTAGGGACAACCCTTTAAAAGTCTCCTAAATGGACTTATCATTAAACAAAGATACTAATACATCCTCCCTGCTGACATGCTGCATAGCCAGCACTTTCTAAATCTTGCAGATACCTTTATCTGTTCACTATCATACACAGCCCATTCTAACCAGTTTGCTTTTTCTGACTTCTCCAGCCTGGAAACTCTCAGCAGCTGCAACTATCTTATTCCCATTTGTAAGCCCCTCCTCCAATCTCACCCCAGTGCCAAGCAAAGAGGCTGACCCAAAACAGGCACCCAACAAATATTCCCTGAAGTTAATGAAGGCAGCAGCCTTTTTTTAGCCTTTCAGATACATAGACATATACATGTCATACACACGAAACAAGCAGGACCCTAAGGGGTCTTCCCTGTACAAGTCCTTCCTTTGTTCCCTGTTTCTGGTTGGTAGGATAGGCTTCATTCACCCTCCTTGACCTTCCCTGAGTTCCAAAGGGCAGATTCAAACAGATGCTAATCAGGGAAGAGAGGGAATGCAGAGACAAGGGAGGAGCAATCAAGAAACAATAGTGCAGCCTTGGGGCAGGGTCCTGGTTCCTCCTCAAGGAATATACAGAACTGTTTCTTTAGTTCTGCAGGAACTAAGGCTCTCACCCAGGTGGAGGACGGCAACTTCAGGCTGAGCACAAGATTCCTTACCCATTGTCTCCCACACATACCAGCAGGAGCCAGCAGGAGCACAAGATAATGGCCAAGCCTCACCTGAGGAACCGCCCTGTTCCCTCACCACCAACCTATCAGGAGAAAGTCACACACCCTGCAGCCCTCACCCCAAATTCTGTCTACAACACACATACACACGTATATGCACCACACATTACATTACACCACACACAAAGATACGTATGGCATGGACTCAAAGTCAACTCCCACAGAGAAACAAAATATGTGTTCTTTCTCTATGGGAATCACATCCTCTCTCTTCTGGATGGTCCCTTCTCTCCCTCAAGAATCCCTTCTATCAACCAAGGTCCCAGCAGGGAACAGAAGTCACCCCAAATGGCGCAAATGAACAGACCTTACCTTGCAGGGTTAAGGGAGCAAAATTAATATGGTGAGTCACCCAGGCATGTAACATTCAGAAGCTGGTTTCACTCCTAGGGCTGGAGTGACAAGGGGAGGGGACAGTGTCCCCAGAGCCAGCAGGAGCCTGGAGCCCAGCAAGAGGTGCCACTCCTGAAAGAAGTCCCTGTGGGGCCGCTGTTCCAGAGGCTCAGAGCCAGGACGGAGGGAGCAGAGAAGCGTCCCAACCTCTTTCTCCACCTGCGATCACCGGCAGGAAGCTCCCAGGCACCCAGGCCACACCCACACCAGCTGGGAGGCATTTCCCTGCTCTCCCCCACCTGCCACACCTGCCACTGTGAGCCTCAGGGGCCCACAGGATATTTACATCTATCCTAAATGAGGGGAAATTATGGCTGAATGACTCCTTTAATTTTCCAATTTTCCTACTTTTGATGATACAGTTATATTAGCTTCAAAATTTTAAAATAAGAGAAGGGATGGTTTTCAAATGAGATATTCAATGTTCTGGCAGGTTTGTTAATGCAAGTTCATGTGCCCAACGCACAGTGAGGCCAAACAAACTGCAACGTCGGAGTTTGGAGCAGAGAAAGGTTTATTGCGAGGCCATGCAAGGAGAGGAGGTGGCTCATGCCCTGAAAAGCCTCGAGCTCCCCAAAGGGTTTCGGCAAAGCATTTTTTTTTCTTTCCTTTTGCAGTACGCGGGCCTCCCACTGTTGTGGCCTCTCCCGTTGCAGAGCACAGGCTCCGGACGCGCAGGCTCAGTGGCCCTGGCTCACGGGCCCAGCCGCTCCAGGGATGTGGGATCTTCCCGGACCGGGACACGAACAGTGTCCCCTGCATTGGCAGGCGGACTCTCAACCACTGCGCCACCAGGGAAGCCCCGGCAAAGCATTTTTAAAGGCTGGGAGAGGGCGGATCGTGTGTGATCAGCTCAAGCACGATTCTCTGAGTGGCTGATGGTGAGGCCGCAGGGGTTAACATTGACAGTCCTGAGGCTCCAGGAGGCCTGGGGCCACCTGCTCAAGGTCTTCAAGTAGTTCTTCCATTTGGGGGAGGAGGGGAGTTGGTTCACACCTGCAAAACAACTCAGGAAATTTGCATCAAGTACTATCATCTTGGTACTTCAGAGAGTAGCTAAAGCAGAGGATAAGCGGAGGACTTTTAACTAGAAAAAAAAAAAGTTCACATATAGATTCTGCTCACACTTTTGTATTCTGGATTTGCCCATTTCAAAATGATTATTCTTGGGCTTCCCTGGTGGCGCAGTGGTTGAGAGTCCGCCTGCCAATGCAGGGGACACGGGTTCGTGCCCCGATCTGGGAAGATCCCACATGCCGCGGAGCGGCTGGGCCCGTGAGCCATGGCCGCTGAGCCTGCGCGTCCGGAGCCTGTGCTCCGCAACGGGAGAGGCCACAACAGTGAGAGGCCCGCATACCGCAAAAAAAAAAAAAAAAAAAAAAAAAAGATTACTCTCACCAAAGTCAAACAGGAGAACCCAGACAGACCCACCTAAGGGAAGAGCAGAACATTTTGGTTATGTTAATGCCTCCACTGCACTGATATAGCCTTTCTGGAACCAGAAATGTAATGGGGGACATTCATGTCAGCCAATTATATTTCCATCTTGCTACACAAGTGAATAGTCAAGCATCCTGGTCATGTTACCAAGGCTGTTGCCCCAGAATCATATCCCTACCCCTTCCTGGAATGGAAAGTAACTGCTCTTATCTGAGTTTCAGGCCCAATTACAAAAGGAGGAAGCTGCAAAGAGAAAAACAAAAACTTGTTAGAACCTACTAGGCCCAGGATGGCAGAAGACCTGACCTCCAGTGGACCTTGAGCCTCATTATACGCTCATTATATTAGCATATGCTAAAGGACACACCCACCAGCACCATGACAGTTGATGACCACCATGACGACAACAGGAAGAGCATATATAAGGACTGAAAAGGAGTGTTGCCTCAGTTCTGGATCCAAACCACACCCCTGTCATCAGAGAATTCTGAATATTCTTTCTTCTCTTTACTCAATTCCCTCCCTTTTACCGGGACCCTCCTATACATATGGTGTCTCATCCCAAATCGGGTTGAGAAGTTGATTTGCAGATTAAGTTTCTGCTTCTCCATTCTTTGGCCATTGAATAAAACCTTGTGCTCCTTATTGGCTGTGCAAATTCAAGCAGAAAAAGAACCTTCCCGATTGAGGCAAGGGGCCTCTGCCTGGGCTAGGACCCTGGCACGGGTCCAGGCGACCAATTTGCTAACAGTTAGATTTTGCATGTGTAATGTTGCATGCAGCTATTTTGAGAAGATTAATTTGGTAACAAACTGCAAAAGGCATCAGATAACACACATGGTACATTTAATATGAAAAATACTCTACACATCCAAAATGATACTAATATGCCGTGGTGATAACTCCCCTTTCATCTCATCCCAGGAATCTGACATTCAGCCTAGACAAGGTAATTCTGATCATGTGAAACCTCATGGCCTAAGTGGATATGTAAATAACTCGTGTGTGTGTCTCCACGTATATGTACATATAAACCAACAATTTTTTTATAGCTCAGTCAAGTGGAACCTGACAATGTTCTCAGGAAAGAGAGAGGTAAAAGAAGACTACTCTATTCCCCAACAACTTAACTTACTATTATACATTCCCTCCATCCCCAAATTCCGTACCACAGAGTTACAAACCTCTATCCTGAACCCATCCAGTATTTTTTTTTTTTTTTTTTTTTTTTGTGGTATGCGGGCCTCTCACTGTTGTGGCCTCTCCCGTTGCGGAGCACAGGCTCTGGACACGCAGGCTCAGCGGCCATGGCTCACGGGCCTAGCCGCTCCGCGGCATGTGGGATCCTCCCGGACCGGGGCACGAACCCGCGTCACCTGCATCGGCAGGCGGACTCTCAACCACTGCACCACCAGGGAAGCCCCCATCCAGTATTTAAATAGACAATCACAAAAACAAATAGGATGGTTCAATTATTCCTACAGGAGATCGAAAGAAGGAGCAGAAGTTTCCAGCAGGTAGAACACTTGGAAGGAGTCCGCCGAAAGGGCAGGATGGCACCAAGCCCTCCTATACCTATGGGAGAGTCTGGTCCATCCACGCCCCACCCCACTTTGCTACAGCAGCCCCAGCTCCTGTAACTGCTTCCCTGCAACCCTCAGCTCTCCCAAGTCCATTCAAGGGGGTGCTGTTATATCTACAAAAGGGAAACTATTCCCATAAGAGCTTTCAATACAAAGATTACTGGTGAATTTTCCAGTTCGTTGAAACATATATAGTGTGGACATAGAAACTCGATTTGTTTTTCTCACATTATAAAACCAAATGGATTTTTTTAAAAAAACACACCACCATAAACCTATTTACCTACAAGTAGGACATTGATGCTATAATTGACTGGTAATTTTTTGGGATGATTCATTACTCCTTATTTTCTTTTAAGTAAATGTGAAGTTTCTGTCACTGTTTTTTCCCCCTAATTGCTCCCTTAGAAAAAAGGACAAGTGCTCTTTTAGGGGTAGTGAAGTTGGCTACACAAGGAATTGCGACAGATTTGGGTTTGAATCCAGTTATGACCCTACATCAGCCATAAGTCAGGGCAAATTAATGTTTCTAAACCTCAGTTTTCACATCTGGAAAGTTAGATACTAACTCATAAAGTTGTGAAAATTAGAAGGAACATATGTAAAATATCAGTCACGCAGTAAACAATTTACTTCTCACTGCATGCACATTTCTTGCTAAAAAAAAAAAACCACCTAATTCTTGGTTCTTGGTTAATGGTAAGGATTTCTTTTCTTACATACAACATACATACAACATGAAAGATCATATGTGATACCAAATTGAAAAATCTAATCTTACAAAAACAAAGTCACAGGAAACAAAAAGTACCTTATGTATCAAAGATTGATTATTAAACCAGGGAAGATTCGGTACTTAAAAGAAATCTAAACCCCAGGCTTTTATCAAGAGCTTCAATAAGCAAAGCAGAAGTATTTTACTTGTGCAATTACATGTTAATAAAGGAATTCTCTTAAACTTAGAAGATGAATTTTCATGGCACTTTAAATGCTGCTGTCTGGACCTCAAAGACTTTTATAGTGAGGCAAACAAAGGTGAAACGAGTTAGAATTCATTAAAGGTTGCAAATTAATTAGTCCATCTCAACCCCATGAGTCACAGCCATCAATTTAAGAGACATAACACCATACAATGGATTTTAATTAGGAGAGTTCCAAAACCGTTTAAGAACCAAAACCTGATTGTCAAGCCCAATTAAGCAGGTTGATGGAATAGACTACGTGATGCTATAAAGTGCTCCTTTTGCAAAAGAAGAGTAAAACAAAATCCTGTTCAGGAGCTCACCAGCTTCCCCTCAAAATATATAATAATATACATGTAATAAAATGCATTCATTCATTCATTCATTCATTGTGCAAAGGATGTCAGTCTTTGGGACAACAAGAAATGAATCTGGAACTGGGTCCAAGACTAATGCATTTATAAGTCAACAACCTTGGGACACAGGCAAGATGTGAATAGGGGTTCTGGCTCAATCTGGCTCTGGCCGACCAACCTCTCCAGGTAAGGTTTCATGAGACGACAACTGAGGCTCAGTTCAGTTCCAAGATGCTATAATGAAGACAAACTTGCTGACTATTGCAGGTACTGGTGCCGGTGAGAACAGAGTCAGGGCAAGGAGATGACATTCAGGGTCAGAGACACATTGGGCAAATCAGGCAGAAAAGAACTTGGAGTCCAGAAGGTACCAGCAGCATCCTGAGAAGCACTTCCAGTTAGCCCTGCTCTTTCTTTCCCCTTTTTTTTTTTTTTTTTGAAAACCAAGCTTCTGTCGCCTAGAGTAGCTCTTTGAAAAATAACTCACCAGCCTTTTTCCTCTTAAAAAGTCAATTACTTTTAAAAAAATTAACTAGAAAATACATACCACAGAAACAATCTTCATACCCTCTTCAAAGTGTCTACGTGCAAATAGCCTTAACAACACATCATGCTTGTCTCTTTCAGAAGATATCTGAAATTCTCTACGTCCCTTTGGTGAGAAAAATTGAGTGTCAACATTCACATTCATTCCAGAACTAGGTCCATTTTCATCCAAATATAAAATAGCAGCTACCATCCCACTCCGGCTGCTTTGCTGTATGGACTCTCCCCCATCACACCCCACAGTGATCCCCCAACTACAGGAGCTTAGAACATTCTTCATACTCTTTGGGGTGGGGAGATCTTCTTATGACCTTGATGCAGGGATTCTACTTTTAGTTTCCCCATCCTTTCCCATCGTACATATCAGCACATATACACTAATTATTCCGTATCAGCCATGAAGAAAACATCTTTACATGAAGCACTAGAACCAAAAAGGCAACTATCCCTCCTACCTCTGGGCTACTGGTTCTCCATTTTAAATATTCAGTGGCTCAAAATACAGCTACCTATAAATTGAGGAGTTTTCCCTTCCAAATGGTGTCATGAAGCTCTGTCACCCTAAGTGTGGGTAGAAATATCAAGAGATACCTTGATCAAAACTCCTTGGGTTTACACACACACACACACACACACACACACACACACACACACACACACACACACACACACAAACAAACAGCAGAGGCCCATGACAGAGTACAAGAAATGCAAGAGCTTAAGGAAACTTTCAGAGGGTTTCCTGGAAAAAGTATGATCATTTCAAAAAGGCAAGAAAGAAAGAAAGCTGTGTACTATGGAAAGATGCCTTCTGAGACAGAAAAGAACTAAAGAGGGGGCAGACAAATGATCCAGCAACCCCACTCCTGGGCATATATACAGAGAAAACTCTAATCAAAAAGATACCCGCACCCCCAGTGTTCACTGCAGCACTATTTACAATAGCCAAGACATGGAAGCGACCTAAATGTCCATCGACAGAGGGATGGATAAAGAAATGTGGTACATAAATACAATGGAATATTACTTGCCATAAAAAGCATGAAATAATGCTATTTGCAGCAACATGGATGGACCTAGAGATTATCATATTAAGTGAAGTCAAAAACAAATATCATATGGTATCACCTCTATGTGGAATCTTAAAAAGTGATATAAGTGAACTTATTTATGAAACAAACAGACTTCGAAAACAAACTTATGGTTACCAAAGGGGTGGGGGGGATTAACATATACACACTATTATACATAAAATAGACAAACAGCAAGGTCCTACTGTGTAGCACAGGGAACTCTACGCAATATCCTGTAATAAACCATAATGGGAAAGAATATGAAAAAATATGTATATGTCTGAATCACTTTGCTGTACACCAGAAACTAACAGAGCATGATAAATCAACTATACTCCACTAACAAAAATAAATAAAGAGTGGGCAGAGGCTAGGGCAGGGACAGGTAAGTTTTACAAATGCATACGCACCTAGACTAATCGGACACCCCAACTCGGGTCAGTCCTGCCTCTAGAACAACCAGCTGCATAGAACAATTTAGTCATGATAAATGCTCAGTCTCTGGGAGAAGGAACAAAAGATAACCTTGCATCCAATTTTATGGCAACATTAAGTCACTGGCAACTGAAGAAGAGGAGGCGGTGCTGTCGCAGGTAGGGGCAGACTCCACTTTGAGAGGAGAAGAGGCCGAAGGCAGAGGAAGCGCTTCCGGGGATTCAAGGAGGCTAAATTCTCTTACGGCAAAGACTAGAAAAGAATCCACCTGCTGGAACACGCCTCACATGCTTCCTAAGACATCTCTCCTCTACCTCCTATAACAATGGCACTAGAACATACTTCTCAATTTTAGGAGGCAACTCTGAGCAATGATTGTTTGAAAAAAAGAATATATTGGAATAATTTTATTTTCAATTACTCATGTAGAAAGGGAAACTTTGGAGCTCCCTTGGAATTCACTATTGGCATAGCAGTTACTTGGAACCCAGCGGTCTGGATTTGAATAATCATCCCACCCCTGCTAAGGATGGAAAACTGAGCCAGTTCTTTCATGTCATTGTGCCTTGGTTTCTTTACCTATAAAATGGGAATAATAATCTCTACCGCATGGAGTTGCCGTGTATTGAAGGAGTTGATACATGTAAAGCATTCAGATCGCAGAGTAAATACCTACCAGCACTTAAGCTTTTAATACTTAGCTCTCATCATCATCACCCTCTGGGCGCTCATATCTGTCACTTAGTGATAAAACTGTAAGAGGACAAAAATCTGATAAGAAGCTCCTACAGACTGAAGGAAAAAAAAATCAATCAGATCAAATCCAGGGCTAAGGAGGCCCCCATGGAGAAGGCTACAGGCCCTCAGGAGTGGGAGGCCGTGTGTCTGCAATTGAGGTAGAATTCCAGGGACAAGAAGGGAGTTAGAGCCAATGAAATTCCTGGAAAAGGGCCTCACCACACCCATGGGCGCTACCTTCAACCCACGCTCTCAAACTTTTAGCAGGCTCCTATTCTATGCTCAGATTCTCATATGAACTCATACTCCCCCACCTCCCATCCCCCATCCCTGCTCAGGCCACACTGGCTGCCCAGCTGTTCTGGGAAGCCTACTCCCCTGCTCAAGACCCGCTGTCTTGTCCATCCCTCTGTGTGGAATGCGCCTCCCCAGACACCTGCATGCTTATTCCCTCACATCCTCCGTGCATCTGTGACCTTCTCAGTGAGGCTTTCTCTCCTTACATTATTTAACAAGGAACTGCTATTTTGTTCTCTGGTCCCTTTCCATTTTCACTTTTCTCCACAGCACTACTAACATGGAATATGTATGTTATTTCTTTTGAGCCCCATAAGGACTGGGATTTCTGTTCACAGATCCAGAACGGCACCTGGCACGTAGTAGGTGCTAAATAAATGTGCTACGAGATTGCCGCCCAGGAAATGTAAGCTATTGTTAGAAATAAAGGTTAAAAGATAAAACAGATGCACCACTAAACTCTCCTTGCTCTTCAGGTGGAGTCACATTTTTGGATGCCCTAATGATATCCAAGTAAAATTTCTCAGCTGTCACCAGGAGCAAGGCTGAGAAACAATGCAAACCCTTAAAATCAAAAGCATAAACACAGAATCCTGCCAAGAGAGGGCTGGGTCAGAGAAAGGCATCAGTCTTGAACAAAAACCACAAACTCACCACCCAGTCATGGTGTTCAACGCAGCATCCGCAAAGGCATGTATTCACTGAGCCCTTCCAAGGTCATGGAACAAACACGCAGAGAGCGTATAGTAGGGCTGCCAGATGGTCTACACAACCCCTTCACTGTCACCCATGTGAAAATCATAGGCGGAAAATTCCTCCCACAAACTGAGTTTCAAGCAAGATACAATCCTCAAAGTTTATTTGGAAGGCAAATACCCAGAACCATGAATTTGTTGACCATTTCATTCTAGAAGACCTCTCTGAAACTGCTTGTAAAAAGTAGTCCAAAAACACAGGATGAAGACCCAAGATTCTTGCTAGGGAAAGAAAAAAGCAACCTGTATTGGATTCATACTTGAAAGTTTGCCAAAACCATCTACAAGGTGAAAGTATCAAAAATGTGCCCAGACACTGAGCGTGGCCTATAAACATAGGGAAGCTGTAATTTCCATTTACAGCTAAGGAAGTTCAGGCCACCAAAGGCCATGACTTGTCCAGAACCACAGAGCTGGTAAACTGCAGAGCTCAAGGCCCAGCTCTGGACCCCAAGTGCACACAGTGACCCCACAGATGCTCCATGGCCAAGACACTTTATGGACACCTAGATGTTCTTTAGGAACTTAGAGGACAGGTCCCAAAACTGCATGCTCTGCCTGCAGACATTTTCATTCTATTATAACCATATCAAGTGCAGAGGCATTTGCTAAACTTATCCATTTAATTTCTACCCCCATCCCTCCCCAGAAACAGGAGTAGAAAGAGAGAGCAATCTCACTCTCTTAATTTAGTCCATTTCCGGGTGATGGCTGCAAGTTGAATCATCTGTAAAACTCTTATAATCTCACCTCCACTTCCTACCTGGGCAATTTTGGGCACATTACTTAATCTTTCTGTTCCTGCATTTCCTCTTAGAGGGTTGACATGAGAATCAAATAAGTTAATACAATGAAGTGCTTAGAACAGAGCCTGGCATAGTCAATGCTCAATTAATGTTAACTATTATTATCATTAATATTTCTTATAAACATGATGTAGAGTTGGGATATTCCATTCATTAAAAGTAACCATGGGGCTTCCCTGGTGGCGCAGTGGTTGGGGGTCCGCCTGTAGATGCAGGGGACGTGGGTTCGTGCCCCGGTCCGGGAAGATCCCACATGTCGCGGAGCGGCTGGGCCCGTGAGCCATGGCCGCTGAGCCTGTGCTCCACAACGGGAGAGGCCATGGCAGTGAGAGACCCGCATACCACAAAAAAAAAAAAAAAAAAGTAACCATGAAAAGAAAGAAATAGCTGCTTTTTCATTCATTAAATATAAATAAAGCCAAAATTTTAATATAGACACCTTGTCATAAATGTTCCTCCTGGGGAGGACTTTTATATTAGCACAAAAGACTTTCTGAAATAAGAGTGCAATGAATTCTGTAATGAAGAGCAAGCAAGGCTCTGAGGACCTCCAAACAATGTTCAAAGTTTGGGCCGTCAGCTGTAAAAACTTTCCCAGCTGGGTCAAGGTACATAAATGCTGCAGAAAGTCTTTGGATGATATTTGTTGCAGAAAGGGCTGTTTCCAGGGCAACTTCCTGTTCTTTGGGAATTCCTTAATCTCAGGCCAAGCTTGTATTCATGTGCCCAGGCTGCCATGACAAAGCATCACAGACTGGGTGGCTCAACCAATAGAAATGTATTGTCTCGCATTTCTGGAGGCTAGAAGTCTTAGATCAGGGTGTCGGGAGGGTTGGTTCTTTCTGAGAGCTGCAAGAGGTAACAGGCTCCACGCCTCTCTCCTAGCTGCTGGTGGTTTGCTGGCAATCTTTGTCTTGTTTTGCCTTATGCTACTTTACCCCAATTCTCTGCCTTCATCTTCACATGGCATTCTCCCTGTGTGTGTCTATGTCCCAATTTCTCCTTTTTAGAAGGACAACAGTTATATTGGATTAGGGGCCCACCCTATTCCAGTATGACCTCATCTTAACTAATTATAGCTGCGTGATGCCACTTCCAAATATAGTCACATTCTGAGGTGCTGGGGGTTAGGTTTTCAACATATGAAGTTTGGGAAACGCAAGTCAACCCGTAACAGCTGTTGAGGGAGTCCAGGCCTGTCCAGTGGGACTGCTGCTGCAGGCCCCATCACAAGATGGCGGTAAGTCCCAGCGCCGGCTGTTACCGAAGGCTTTCCTTAACCATAGAAATCTAACAAAATGCCAGGGGTTATTATACCAAGCCATCTTAAGTCAAGCATCACCTACGTTTAATCCACCAGAGAAATCCAAAAGGATCCCTTTATCCTTTCCACACCTATGAACAGTGGACAGAGTGGCACTTTTCTTCCCCATGAGACTTGGGCAAAATGAAAAGGTGGGAAAACAAGGGTTTAATAAGGGTCCATTTTTGATTTAATACCTAACTCCAGAGTCCTGAAAACTCGTGGTCTTTAAAGTTCTGCATAAGTCACAGTCCCCAGGGCCAGGCTTTCCACATGTCCAGGCATATATGTCCCTGCCAAAGGCCAACGAAGACACAAAAGAGACAAGAACTTGTAGGTAGATCAAGTATCAAGGGCATTGAGAAACTCTGTCACCTGACCGTTCTAATTCTGGAATACTAAGACTCTGAATAGGACAGCAGTTGCTTAAGCAGAGACACAAATGCTGCCCCAGGGGTAGCTGGCTGGTGGGACTCCTTTCCTTGGTAACAAAGATTCAGTTAAGCCACATGATGTCAAAAACAGAAAAGGCGGGCTTCCCTGGTGGCGCAGTGGTTGAGAGTCCGCCTGCCGATGCAGGGAACACGGGTTCGTGCCCCGGTCCGGGAAGATCCCACATGCCGCGGAGCGGCTGGGCCCGTGAGCCATGGCCACTGAGCCTGTGCTCCGCAACGGGAGAGGCCACAACAGTGAGAGGCCCGTGTACCGCAAAAAAAAAAAAAAAACCAGAAAAGGCTCCAGAGCCCTCCTTGGCACTGATGAAGAGGTATTCAAACACATAACAAGAAGAGATGCATTTCAAATCCAATTACTACAGTGTTTACATTTAATTTACTTTTAGGAGGAAAGAAACTTCATCGTGTTCCCTGTTGTGTTACAAGAAAAAAATAACCCTGTCAGTTTACAGTGTCTGTAAATCACCACATCCAAAGGGAAGTAAAATGTTAAAGAAGCCCAGAAAAAAACTGAACCCAAATCCCTTCAACGTCAGGTAGATTTGTACCCAATTTATAACATCTCCCTAAGCCCAAGCCCACTTACCTTGGGGTCCTAAATGAACACTTCTGGAACCAAGAGAATTCACCCAGTGAATATGCGGACTGTTGTCTTTCCATAAACCCTACTACATGTAGAGCTGAGAAGAACCTGGAGAATCAGTCAGCCCACAGGCCTGGAAAGCTGTTAAGCTGTTAATGGAATTAAAAAAACATTCTCTGGCAACTCCAAGAGAAAAGAGTAAATCAGAGAACAAGAAAGGAGGGGGGAAGAGAGAAGGATTCTGCAATGAAGGCATCTGTCCCCACAGCCAACCTACGCCAATCACTCCCTATTACAGCATCATTTGGGCCAGAGAAGCAAAGCCAAACAAAGAAAACAATTATCACCTTGGGGTCCAATCTACAGTCCCTAAATCAGATGAAACTGAGGTGTCATTATATCTGAGAGGGAAGACAAGGCCATCCCAGGACACAGGGAGAGGGTGCTCAACCAGCACATGCCATCAACCAAGGCTACACCACAGAAGGAAAGTCTTCAATCTGGTAGGCATTCATTAGATGCCTACTGTGTACAAAAGACATATACCAGATGGGGTGGTGGAGAATCTACCCATGTGCATACTCCAGGATATACACATGGACCCTGATGCCTAGAATCTCACCAGTAAGGCAAATGTACCATGATGTAAAGTTTGCCTGTCCTAAGAGTCCAAAAGGCCATAAGATTTATTGCTTGCTGATGGCAGAATCAAGAAGGGCTGCATGGAATAGGTGACATTTGAGCTAGTATCTCAGGGTAGCAATCAGATATGCAAAAAAATGGGGAGAGCAGGAGGCCGTTCCCGGTGGAGGGTAGAGGACCAGTTAGACTGAAGGGTAGGGTAGGGTTCATCAAAGGCCTTAAACAGCAGACTAAGGAGCATGGGGTTTATTTAGTAGGAAATGGGGGCCGTTGAATGTTAGCGGGAAATACAAGATGTGCTATTATCCAGGAACCCCCCAGGATGGATTGGACAAGACAAAGGTTGAAAGCAGAATATAATTATGAAGCTATCACAATGGTTTGTGCACAAGGTCTTGATATCCAGAAGCGAGAGGCGGTAGAAAGAGCAGGGACTCGGGTGAGCTCTGATGTACAGAGAGAACACACACGACCTGGACACTGAAAAGGGGAGGCGAGGATCAAAGAAGAGGCCAACTTAGAGAAGGATGAGCCACTCAACACTCATTGAGTGCCTACTGCATGCAGTGCACTGGCAATGCAAATATGACTAACACACCCCCAAACACTCAAGAAACCCCAGAGAGGGAGAGAATCACAAACCACGTTACTAATGGCAACAGCTATATGGTTTGGACTTCTAGGATCAAGAGACTTGCTCTTATTCATCAGTCACTTAGACTTTAAATTCCCATCATCTTTCAGGCTTTCTCCTACCCTCCAGTCCCGAGCCCCTCTGATTCTTATTTCTTCCAAGAGTTGCTGATGAACTACACCTAATCCAATCCTATGAAGTTTAAGGTTGAGGTCCTCATTTTCAGACAAGGACCGCGTGGAGATACAGAAAGGGTAAGTAACTTGCCCAAGGGCACACAGCCAGTGGCCAGACCAGCTCATCTGTCTCTAACCCTATGTTCTTACCTGCCTCCCTCCCTCCCTGAAGTCTTTCACCCAACCCTTTCCCTCGCTCTCAGAGTCCCCAACTCAGCCTGTCTGCTGTCACTTGGCATCTGTGACTACGCCCAATTACACACCTCTGGTCTGGCTTCTCCCAGTTCCTGCCCAGTGCTTCCAAAACCCAGATCTGCATCACACCACTTCCATCTACAAAGGTTCATAGCTCACCGGTGTCTACCAAATAAAGCTCAAATTCCATAGCCTGACATTCTGGGACTCCCACTGCCGGTGAAATGCCACCCTTTACATATGTGGCTGCCTCCCATTTGGCTTTTAGGAACAATGACAATGTTATGTTTTCCTATAGCCTTCACAACCCAGAAATGTGCACATATAAGACAGGCATGACATAGATATTATATATCCTTGGAAATGAGAGAAGACCAATGTTGTAATAATCATCTACTCAGCTTCCAAAGCTCAGGCTCCAGGGGCTTCTGCTTCGCTGGGAATAAAGATATGAAGCTTTTAGGAAGATGAGACACTATGTGATGAATACCTGCATTGTGTGGTACAGATTAAGCTCCTATGAGCTCAGAGAAGGGAGAAATCTATGTGAATGGACAGGACCTGCCGTCAGGGCTGGACTAGAACTTGAGCTCACCTTTAGAGGCGAGGGCAGAATTGAGACACATGGAGAAGAGAAAGACAGGCGTTCTCAGCTTCTCCGAGGACACAAGAATCCCCTGAAAGCTCCGTTGTGATTCTAAATGCATTCACTTAAGATGACATGAGGAAACCCCTTTGTGTAGCACTGAGCCTGATGGCCAGTGAAGAAACCACACACTACACCACACCTTCACCCGGAGACTGACTGTTGAGAAGAGCAGCCTGAGCAGAAGCAGACAGTCTCCTTGCCCTCTGCCCTTAGCATCTCCTAGGAACTGAGCAGACCCAGTCACCACCAAGCTCTTCAAAAGACACATGCCCCGGTGCTGTCTGCAGTCCTATTTGGAGGAGATCGCCTAATAAACCCTCTGATGAAAAGACCTGTATGTGCAGACCTCGGGTGGTGAGAACAGAGCCCAGCAGGGAGGGGGCCGGGGAGGAGGGAAGGGGGTGGGAGGTCAGCCAAGTCCGAAACTGACCGTTAGTCACTGCTTCTCCAATCTGGGCCCAGGCCATTCAGATCGCCTACAACTGCAGGGTTGATAGTTTCTAGTGACTAAGAGCGTGATTCATAAAAAATTGAAGGTAACTCTGGCTCTGGGATTTTTTTATATGCAGAGGTTTAACTCAGGAAGATGCTGGCTGCCTTGCAGTGATTAACCCCTAGGAAGGCTGCTCTGCCACTACCACTATGCAGCCTCTCCCGATCCAGAGAGGGACGGTCATTTAATGAAGTCTTCATGTTCTCTAGGTGGAGAAATTTAAAGGCTGTGGGCCACTACTTATATGAAGATGCAAAGGGAAAAATCCACTTATAGGTACAGCCCTTGAACAATGGGAGACCTGTGGATGGCAGAAGACACGTGCCATCTAGCTCACTCCAGAATACTCTGGTTTCTCTTCAGATCATATAAATCTTTCGCCTTTTACTAGCTCACTCCAGAAACACTTTTAAGTGGCATCATTCCAATTTATAGAAAATGAAGGAAGGAAGGGAGGGGGAAGGGAGAGAGAGAGGAAGAGAGGGAGAGAGGAAAATATTGAACATTAAGGTAGCCTAAAGGTTACCTGTTTCATCACCAGGCTTATTTTATTCCATTATACGTGGACTTTGATTTTACCGAGAGTTTCAAATGAACGTGATGCATTCTAACTAGGTGGTAATTACATCCCGTAACTTATTAAATAAGAAATCCCATTTCAAAAAAAAGTCATTACCACTAAAAATAAAAATGGAAGCTAGCTATTTATATGCTGCCTGTCACCGTGTCCTCTCAAACACACCGCAGGATGAAAACAAAGACATATGTGGTGCAAAAAGTTACTCTCTCCATTGCAAGAGCTGACGATGCAGCAGAACTGTAAATCAGGGAGGCACACCCCCTGGCAGAAATCCTGCTTGCTGAGTTCATTACTTTAGGTTCATTTCCTTCTACTAGTTTGGATGATCAGCACACAGCATGCCAAATTCAGAAGACAGCATGGTGGCCAATTCTTTGAATCCCATAGAATCTGCAGACTCTAAACTCTACAGCACGACATGGAGCATGGGCTCAAGATCAGGGTAGGTCAGTCTGCCTGTCTGTCTCTCTCTCTTTTTCTCATTCTCTCTCTGAGAGAATCAGAGAGAATGGTTTTGTAGCAAGGTAATGGCTTTCACTGAACCAAAAAAAAAAAAAGATGGAAAATATACTTCCAGACAGCTTGATGCATGTTCTGACTTACAGTATGTACAAATAGACGATCAATTATACACTGAGCATAACCTCTCTTAACGGACCTCCACTTATGCCTTAGCCAGAGGAGCGGCCGCTAGTACTACTGCAAAACACCCAGGGATCTGGGCTGTTCTCCCTGGATGCCTGCTCCATTCCAATTTCACCAGTTTTTAGCCAGGAAACAGTGTTGCCTGCTCCCATTCCTGCTTATGCCAGTTGAATTTGTTAATACAATCACATAATACTAAATATTTACAGTAATCTTAAGAGCTAGCACAGGGACTTCCCTGGTGGTGCGGTGGATAAGACTCCGAGCTCTCTATGCAGGGGGCCCAGGTTCGATCCCTGGTCAGGGAACTAGATCCCACATGCATGCCGCAACTAAGAGTTCGCATGCCACAACTAAGGAGCCCACGTGCTGCAACTAAGGAGCCCACGAGCTGCAACTAAGGAGCCCGCCTGCTACAACTAAGACCCAGTGAAACCAAACAAATAAATAAATAAATATAGTTTAAAAAAAAACAAGAGCTAGCACATACTATGTCCCAGGAGTTGCTCTAAGGACTTCATTAGTATTAATTGATATAATTCTCTCAGCAATCCTGTGCAATATGTCTGATCATTAGGCTTATTTTATCAGTGAAAAAACTGAGGCCACAACCCAGCTTCAAGCTCACAGTAGCAAAGCTCAGATAGAACCTGGGCAGTCTGGCTCTACAGCCCATGCTTTTAACTACTAGGCTTGGCTACACAAATATTAGATAGATTGATATTCATGAGGACAAGAAAAAAATAGTAGTTTTTATAAATTGGATTAAATGCTTTAGAAAGACTTATTATAGCCATTTTGTTGAAAAATAGTCAGCTTGACACCAGGTATGGGCAAGATAATTGTGAAAGAATGGGAGGAAAAAAAAGTCATAAAAAATGTAGAATCCTGGGCTTGGATCACTTGACATGTCTGGACGTGTTTGTGCTTGCTCTGCTTTAACCCTAGGCAACTGGAAATCAGAGGCAGCATGCTCTGGATACCATTTATAACAAGCTCAATTCAGAACTCCTGGCACGGAATCCATATTCACAGGAAAGATCTACATGTTTTAGGTGTAGACACATGAACTTTATAAAGTTAAAATTAACACTAAAGATATCTATGTTCCCAGGTTTACCCTACTTTTTTATTAACCAAAACACCTAACCCTAACCATATCCAGTTAAGAGGCTTCTGCTGTGTGTAGGAGTGTTTACGTATACACACCACCCACACACACATCCAGAGCTATCCAGAACCTCAAAATTGAAAATGCTGTCAAACAAACCTACTGTTGCCCCCAGTGGACATCAAGCTCCTTGAGAGCAGCTGCTTTGCTCTCTTCTGTATCCCCGGAGCCTAGAAAATGGCCCACGTGCAGCCGTAATACCGGCTAGGTGGAACTCGGTCTAGATGAGCAAAATAGCACAGGGAATTGAAATGGTAATGAAGGTGAATGTGGTTTTTATATGTGACTTAGTTGGGTTAATTGTTTTATATGACTTAATTCTTCACTTGTCTCTGATCCAGGAGGGTAATGAGCAAACAATGGCATAAAATATGATGTATGCAGAGGACTAAAAATGTTGTCTAATGGAAGAGAAGGGAAAGGAATCAATTAATACTTGCCTACTAAGGACCAGATGCCTCCAGATGCATTTTCATTTTAAAACACAAAAATCTGTAAAGCAGTTCTTATCCCCTTTAAGAGTTTTATCTACTGACCTAATGGTCCCTTACTTTACTCCCTTTTAAGACTTGGCTGGTTAGTTAACACAGTAAAACTTTTTACCTAGTGTGACTGAAGAATGGGATGAACACTTCGCAGCCACTCACAGGTGTCTTCTTCATAAATGGCTAAGGAATGGAGTGTCAGTAAGCATCTGTTGAATAATTCAAATAAATGAGATATACTTAGAAACTATAGTCATCTAAGTTACTTCTTCGGAAGGTTTCTCAGACAGAGGGGCATGGCACACAGGCAAGATGCATTAGCCAGCAGTTCAGAGACCTAAATATGACCTCAACAACTCAACAGCATGTGACAGCCTCTCAGGGGCCCAGTTCCCTCATCCACGAGAGGGACTTGAAGACAATCTTAGGCCTAAGTCCACCATGTCCTGAGTGACCCCAGGCAAGTCATGGCCAGGGCTGCAATATGACTTTTATGAGCCCTAGTCGCTTTTGCCCCTTCCTCCAGTAATTACATATTAATTAATTACATAGCAAGTACCTATTAATTACATATTATATTTTATTGTATTTCACAACTTTGTAGATGAGTATGCTATTATATATTAAAACTTTTTCTTCAACCTAAAAGTTCTGAGTTTTCTCTACTGATTTTAAAACAAAGTAAAATATTTTCATGGGTGCAGTACAAAAGTATCTTAGGCCCTCAAGACTGCCTGGTACAAAGGACAAGTCAACCTAAACCTATCCACGGGAACAAGGAACACCAGGCAGCGCCCCCCCCACACATACCCCCCTCCCCTGCAAAGCAGACCATGTACAAGAGCTGTGTTCATACAACAGTGATCATAGCATCAGTGACACTGCAGGAAGATGCCCGTGGCTACGTGCACAGAGGGGCAGGAGAAGGCAAGGCCAGAGCCCTCAAAGCTGAGAGGCCAGTGACGCAGAAACCAACCGAACAGTGTAGTGGTAACTAAACCGTGAGCACGCCAGGGAACAGATGCCACAGCAACTGCAAAGACAACGCTGCTGGACTTGACTGCCAACCGTACCCTCCCTGTGCTCCGACCTCCTAAACTGGTTCCAAGATTTTCTGGTCTAAGCGACTCAATGCAATTCACTCAACAAATATTTATAGAGTGCTTACTATATGCCAGACACTGTCCAAGACACTTGATCCCCTCAGTCAGGATCTCTGCCCTGGGGCTAATATTCTTCTGGGACAACAGCCTATAAAAGATAAGTATAATAAACAAGTATATTGTACATCCAAAGGTATAAGAGATATAAAGAAAGAGGTAGGGGGATCTCCCTGGAGGTCCAGTGGTTAAAGACTTTGCCTTCCAATGCAGGGGATGCAGGTTTGATCCCTGGTTGGGGAGCTAAGATCCCACATGCCTTGTGGCCAAAAAACCAAAACAGAAAACAGAAGCAATAATTGTAGCAAATTCAATAAAGACTTTAAAAATGGTCCACATTATAAAAAAAATCTTTATAAAAAAAAAGAAAAGAAAGAGGTTGGGCAGAGGATGGAGGGTCAGGAATTCTGAGTGGGGCGGGGTGTTACAGTATTAAATAGAGAGGACAAAGCAGTCCTCACTAAGAAGGTAAAGTTTCAACAGAGACATGAAGGCAGTGAGACAAATACCTGGAGGAAAAGCATTCCAGCAAGAGGCGACAGCTCGAGCAAAGGCTTGGAGATAGGAATGTCCCTCTCTGACTCCCAGAGTTGGCCTTAAAGGATAAAATTAAAATCCGTTACCAGCAGCTGAAAGCAATCTCTCGTGTAGATGGGGGAAGGGAGTATTTAAGACCTACAGTTGACCCTTGAACAACACGGGTTTGAACTGTGTGGGTCCATGTGTACACAGATTTTTTTTCGATAGTAAATACTATAGCACCACACCATCCGAGATGGGTTGCATCCAAGGATGTGGAACCTTGGATCGAGAAGAACCGTGGATACAGAAGAACCGCATACGCAGAGGGTGGACTGTAAGTTATACACGGATTTTCAACGGCTTGGAGAGTCAGCGCCCTGACCCCCACGTTATTCAAGGATTAACTGTAATTCAAACAAGTGGAGTCTGAAATGTCCACTAATAAATTCAACATGTGGACCTTGTAACTAGAGAGAGAGGTGAAGGCTGTGGGCATGCCTTTGGTATTGTAGCAGAGAAGGGTTAAATGCTCACCAATTCCATTTCCCAGTCTTGGCCTTCCTGTGCAATTACATAGAGATCATGTGACACAGTTCCAGGCAAAAGGGTATGAGTGAAAGTTAATTATGCTGCTTCCAGACCTGGCCACATACACCCCTGTAATCCTGTCCATGCTCTCTCTTCCCCTTCCACAGCAACTGCAGTGACCATTGTAAAGACTGCAGCATGATAAGATAAAGGGCTCTCAGATTCCCAAGTCACTGCTTGGAGGTCTGTTGCCAAGGAAGGCGGAGCTACCCCCACAGTATGTGGTATGAGTGAGAAGCTATGACTTAATTGTGTCAAGCCCAGGAGATTTCTAGGGGTGTAATTAAAGCAACTAGTTTGAATTGCCCTAAGGCAACAGACACAGCTACAGAGCAGACACTTAAAGTGGAAAGGACCAGCACCCTCTTTTGAAAAGGGTGCATGAAGATCTCCTGATTTCCAAGGACAAAGGACACTAACCAACTGGAATGTCTAAATTATCTCATCTTTTCCTCCTTGAAACTGTCTTCCTTAGGCTTCTAGAACCCAGTTCTTCCCTGGTTTTCTGCTTGTCTCACTAGCTATTCAACTGACACATCTTCTTTCTGGGGATCCCATTCGCTCTCAAAGCTTGAACTCCCACTTTCACAGTCATGAGTGCACCTATATCTGTAGTCCTCATCTATCTCTTGAGCTGTAATCCCTATTAGACACATCTGCCTTATGGAGTGGCATGGTTAATTTTATGTACCAACTTTATTGGGTCACAGAGAGACCGGATATTAGGCTAACATTATTTCTGGGTATGTCTGTGAGGATGTTCCTGGATGAGATTAGCATTTGAATCAGTAGGCTGAGTAAAGCAGACTGTTCTCTCCAATGTGGGTGGGCATAATCCAATCCATGGTGGGCCTGAATAGAACAAAAAGGGAAAGAAAAAGAACTTGCCACACTCTGCCTGACTTCAGAGCTGGGACATTGTGTACTCCTGCCCTCAGGCTGAGATTTACACCACTGGTGCCTCTGGTTTTCGGACTCACACTGAACTACACCACCTCGTTCCTGGGCCTCCAGCTTGGGGATTTCTCAGTCTCCACAAGCACACGAGCCAGTTACTGATAATAAATGTTGTGAGTGAGTGAGTGAGTGAGTGAGTGAGTGAGTGAGTGTGTGTAAGCACACGAGCCAGTTACTGATAATAAATGTTGTGAGTGAGTGAGTGAGTGAGTGAGTGAGTGAGTGTGTGTGTGTGTGTGTGTCTCCCATTGGTTCTGTTTCTCTGGAGAACACTACCTAATATATGGGCTATGGGCATTGTAAACAAACTGTACTCTAGCACAGATGTATCTTGCTGTCCCATTTATACATGATCGTGCCGGTCACCTGAACTACAAACTCAGAGTCACTCTCAACTCTCACTTTTCTTTCCCAGTCCCATATCCAACATTAAGTCATTTCAACCTTCTCTCTTTCTGCTGGAAGAGATCACCCAGAAAATTTCCCTCCTAGGCAGAGGGATCTGGGCAGATTTTACCTTTTAACAAGGCTTTTGCCCTTTCGTTACCAGACTCTCCTCTAAATTAGTTCAAGTTCAAAGGCCCTTAATGTTATCATAAAAGATGATGGAATTTCATTAGGGTTTGGATTTGGCCCTAAAGGGGCCCCAAATCTTGAACTGAAGATCATGAGAGATTTTAGCAAAGTAATTTAAGACAGTGAGTGAATATATCCCATACATTCCCAGATGCCCTAGTAAAGAAGCCCCACAAAAGAAGGGGTCTTCCGGCCCTCTGCCCAGGGCTAGGTGAGGTTACTGTGGCATCTTCTGGAAACCACTAATACAGTTGCTGTCATTTCCCTGACAAAAGAAAGCCAAGTAGCACCCCTCAGGATTCCAGGTCACTGGGACCACACATACATATGCCTGTGCGCACACACACGCGCGCACACACACACACACACACCCCTGACCTCAGCACACACTGGGTCCTGCCTGGCAGAGTGACAGCTGTAACCCTTAATCCTCCCTGGGCTGAAGACTCTCTCCTTGTCCCCTGGGACCGGCAGTACAGGAGACATTCCTACAGCTAGCACTGTTTTACTCATATCAGGCCAATCTACGTACTGACTTCATCAACAAGAAGAAAGAAGCTTTGTTTCAACTTTCAAGCTCTGTAGTTCGTCTGCGGACAGCCTAACCACTCCACACCCCTCTCACAGGTCCTCTCTCTCTCCAAACCCACTGCATCAGTTCAGATTCATTCTCTCAGATTCATTTCTCTATCACCTGGACTATTGCAATAACCTCCTAATTGGTTCCAACCTAGGTCCCTTTCCTTCACTATGCTGTCAGAGTGGTTTCTGACAGACACATCTGATGCTAACTCTCTTACTTTAAACCATCCACGACAAATACTGGAGTGCCCAAGGGGGTACGCACAAGGATGGTCACTGTGGGGCTGCTTATAATACAGGAAAGACTCGGGGAGTGGGCAGCGTTCATCCATGGGGAATATGGTTCAAACAATTGTTACAGCTACATACAGAATATTATGCAGCAGGTAAACACAACAGCTGGGTTTGTATGTAGCAACAAAGAAAGATGAACTAGACACACTGTTCATGAAAAAGCAAGTTTCAGAACTTGAAATGTAGCCTCAGCAGTTACTGAAAAATAAAACCCTCAAAGTAATGCAAGATATTTTCTCTCAGTACATATGTGTGTAAAGGGATACAAAGGGGCCTGAAAGGTCACTCCCCAAAATGGTAAAAGTTCTGGGGCAGGGGGACAAAGAAAAGGATTGGGGAAGGGAGGTGGAGGGACTACCCTCATGAGTATTCAAAACTTATATCTGCAAGTATTCACATTTTAATTTAAAATGTTACTGCATTTTATGTGACTGATTTTAATTTAAAATGTTAATTAAATTCAAATGAAAATATAATATCTCAAATGTTTTAAAAACCTCCCTGCATCAATAAGAAAAAAAAGCAACTGGGACTTCCCTGGTGGTGCAGTGGTTAGGAATCCGCCTTCCAATGCAGGGGACACAGGTTTGAGCCCTGGTCCGGGAAGATCCCACATGCTGCAGAGCAACTAAGCCCGTGCGCCACAACTACTGAGCCTGCGCTCTAGAGCCCACGAGCCACAACTACTGAAACCCGCGTGCCTAGAGCCTGTGCTCCACAACAAGAAGCCACCGCAATACGAAGCCTGCGCACCACAACAAAGAGTAGCCCCCGCTCAACGCAACTAGAGAAAGCCTACATGCAGCAACGAAGACCCACCGCAGCCAAAAATAAATAAATAAATAAATTTGAAGGAAAAAAACGAAACCCAATAAGAAAATGGACAAACAATAGGCACTTCGCAGATGAAATCATTGGTCAACATACATAGGAAAATGTTCTCAATGTCGCTAATGAAAGGGACATCTACTAAAATATAAAATGCTTATTTTTCACCTATCAGTTTGGCAAAGTTCCTTTTGGCTCCAACCACCTTGGAGAGACATTCTGAATGAGCTTAATCTTGGGCTTGGCAAATTCCCCTTTGTGTTCCCTCTTACAAAAGTTTACTGGAACACGAAAGAACGAAGAAACATGGACAAGGATGTTTGCTGCTATGTGTTCACAATGGTGAAAATCTGGCAACCTTAATGCCCATCAATAGGAAAGTGGTTAAACAAAATACAGGACACTGATATAATGAAGTGCCATGGGTCTGAGAAAGAATGAGGCAGATCCAAACATGCTGACGTGTAAAGATGACAGCAATGTATTAAGTGAAAGCGGCAAATTTTATATTTATTAAAGTCTGAGAAAAGAAACAGGCACCCCAGTGTTCACTGCAGCACTATTTACTATAGCCAGGACCTGGAAGCAACCTAAATGTCCATCAACAGAGGAATGAATAAAGAAGATGTGGTACATATATACAATGGAATATTAGCCATAAAAAAGAACAAAATAATGCCATTTGTAGCAACATGGATGGACCTAGACATTGTCATACTGAGTGAAGTAAATTAGACACAGAAAGACAAGTATCATATGATACCGCTTATATGTGGAATCTAAAAAAAAGGTGGGGGGCACAAATGAACTTATTTACAAAACAGAAGTAGAGTCACAGATATAGAAAACAAATATGGTTACCAGGGGATTAGGGGCAGGAAGGGATAAATTAGGAGATTGGGGTTGACATATACACACTACTATATGTAAAACAGATAACTAATAAGAACCTACTGTATAGCATGGGGAACTCTACTCAATACTCTGTAATGACCTATATGGGAAAAGAATCTAAAAAAGAGTGGATAAATGTACGTGTATAACTGTATAACTGTACAGCAGAAACTAACACAACATTGTAAATCAACTATACTCCAGTAAAGACTTTTTTAAAAACGTCTGGGGCACACACAAACTGGTAACAGAAGTCACCCCTGGGGTGATTTTGTGGGAAAGGAAATTCACTTTTCCTTTTAAATGCTTGAGTACTACAGAGGGGAGCTGTTTGTTTTATAGAAGGGGATATAGTGAGAATGGGTTATTTGGGGCAAAAGTTAAATTGGAAACGTGTATTTTTAAACGCACTGCTCTAAGTGTCAATTACAAATTTCTAAACACAGAATGTAATGTCTTTATCTGGTCCCCCAAACCCCTCCAGGGTCAACTTCCAACACTTGCCCTCGTGAACCCCGTGCTCTAACACTAAAACTGCCGCTCTCAGAAAATGTCATGTTCCTTCCTCTGTTCACAATGAATGTTTTCTTCCCTGCTCTTGCCACAAGCAAATTCCTGGGCATCCCCTGACCTAAAGTCCCCTCCTCTGGGAGTCTCTCCTGACCAGGCCTGCAGAACCATCACTCCCCTCAAAGTCTCTCTGGAAGAGTGGGGCTGGGGGACCTGTGGCTCCAGGGAGGCGATGGCTGTGTCTGCGTGTCGTCGTATCCCCAGGACCAAGCAGAGTGTCAGACACAGTGTGGATGAGCGGACAGAGCTCTGGGGACGAGCCAGTGGCAGGCAGGGAAAATAAAATCAAGAGGGTAAGTGACACGCAAACGACACAAAGTTATCTACCAGTCAGGAAAGGGTAGCCAACAGCATCAAACACCACAGAAAATTCAAGGAAGACTAAGATTAATGGCGGGGGGGGGGGGGCGGAGTGGCGGCAGGGATCTTTAGATTTGGTAAACCTCAGTTCGGTGAAAAGCACTTTCACTAGAACAGTGAAGAAGTGACTTCTGGGTAAATAGGCTTGACCGTGGCAAGGCAGCGAGGACGGGGAGTACAGACCTCTGGGCACTCTGGTGTTGAAAAGAGCAGGCAGGTTTTATGGGCTGCTGGGAGGCTGGGAGGGGCTGCAGGGGACAGGGGAGGAGAAAGCAGAGAGAGAAAACCCAAGATGCTGGGTGCAGGGAGGCAAAGGAACTGAAGATCCTGCAGGAAGCAGAAAGGGGAGGAGGGGTAAACAAAATCGGCCAAAGCACCAGCGTTTACAAGAACAAGGACGTCCCGCTACCTATGGGGGAAGCGGGGGAAAGGCTGCTGAAAACAAAACTAGCCCAGGATGGACCTTCATCTCCTGCATCGAGGCAGAGCCAGGCTTTCTGCTCTGCTGAGCGTACAGGTGAAACAGGAAGGGGGCGGGGCACAACCTTTAAAAGAATGACAGCCATTGAGGACACGACATAAACTGGTTAGAACCAATTAGGTCCAAGACGGCAGATGAGTCGACTTCCACTAGACCTTGAGCCTCAGTATACGCTCACTGTAATAATACATCAGCGTGCTAAATGACACACCCACCAGTGCCATGACAGTTCCAAGGCTGACCATAAAAGGTGAAAAGTGGGCAGGGGCACAACTCCTGGAGATCCCCGCCCCTTCCCCAAAATAGTTGGAATAATCCTCCCACTCATTAACCTATGAAATTACCCAGCCCATAAAAACCAACCACCCCATATTTTGGGGCTTCTTGCCTTTTGAGATGGCCCACACTCTGTCTATGAATTATGTATCTCCCTGAATAAACCTTCTTTCACTTTACTATGGCTCACTCTTGAATTCTTTCCTGCCCAAAGCCAAGAAGTCACACTTTGTGGCCGTCCCAGGGACTTGCCTGAGACCTGGCATGTGACCACCCTCTCATGCCCCACACTCTTTCCTGCAACACAGGAGGCCTGAGGAGGGCAGACTCTCAGAGCTGGGACCATCGCCAGCTGTGGTCTGGCCCTCCTGCCTTCCAAGGACAGAGCTCTTCTTTTTTAACTCAGTAATTCTCAAACTTCAGAGTACATCAGTCACCTGCAAGTCTTGTGAAAAGAGATTGCTGGGGCCCACCCCTGAGCTTCTGATCCATTAGGTCTGGGGTAGAGGTCCAAGGATACACAGTTTGAATGAATTTCCAGGTGAGGCTGATGTTGCTGATCTGGGAACCATACTTTGAGAACCTCTGCTTTAAATTCATCCTCTCAAACAAGGTATTTGCCCTCAGAAGTTCACACGCATGTTGACAGCATCACCTCTGAAAGACCCCCAGGATGCACACAGGGTTTGATTCTCAACCCTGGCTGCACATCAGATGCCTCACTGCCAAACCTGAGTCCATGTGCCTGACGCACAGTGAGGCCCAACAAACCGAAACATCAGAGTTTGGACAGAGAAAGGTTTATTTATTGCAAGGGCCAAGCAAGGAGAATGGGCAGCTTGTTCTCAAAGGCTCGAGCTCTCCAGCGGTTTTCAGGGAAGAGTCATAATAAGCAACATTTGGGGTGAGGGCTGCAGGGTGTGTGACTTTCTCCTGATTCGTTGGTGGTGAGGGAACAGGGCGGTGCTCCAGGAATCTTGTGCTCAGCCAGAAGTTGCCATCCTCCACCTGGGTGGGGGTCTTAGGTCCAATAGCACAACACTAAGATGTGTAAAGATTGCTATGTGCAGCCCTTGGGGAGGAACTAGGACTCGGCTTATGGCTGTACAATTGTCTCTTGACAGCTTTTGCTTTGTTTCTACGTTCCCTCTCTTTCCTAATTAGTAACTGTTGAATCTGCCCTTTGGAACTCAGGGAAGGACTAGGAGGCTGAAGCCTTTTCCCTACAAACAAGAATCGGGGGTTACAGAAAGTTTCTTGTTCCCAAGAAGGCCCCACAAGGGTCTTGCTCGGTTTCAGTCTGGGAGTTTTACAAAAGATACCCACGCCTGGGTCTCACCCCTAGAAATTCTCTGTGGGAGGGGCCGAGAAGTATTTTTCTTAAGCTCCTCTGGTGAATGCAATGAGCAGCAGGATTGAGAAGCACAGCTTCAGGGAATTTTGGGGAGGAATGTGGAGTGTGTGGAAAGACCCTAGGGCTGGGGGTGATTACTGCAGATTAGGCAAAATCCTTAAATCCGAAGAGCTTCTTTACCAAGACTGTAATTTCAACTCCCAAACTGTCTCCTGAAAGAGGCAGGTCAGCGATGTTAAAATAACTAGCTCACAGGATGTTGTGCACACAGCGGACAAATAAGATATAATTAAAAACAGATGCTTTTTACTCAAGCATCTTGAAAAATCAAACAAAAAAATAAAATTTAGGGGAGGGATAAATTGGGAGTTTGGGATTGACATATACACACTACTATACTTAAAATAGATAACCAACAAGGACCTACTGTATAGCACAGAGAACTCTCTGCTCAACATTCTGCAACAACCTAAATGGGAAAAGAATTTGAAAAAGAATAGATACATGTATATGTGTAACTGAATCACTCTGCTGTACATCTGCAACTGACACAACATCATTAATCAAGTATACTCCAATATAAAATAAAATAAAAAATAACAACTCAAAAAAGTTTAACAGGCAAATAGGTACTCTGTGGCCAAACAGGTACCCTTCATTAAAACACACACAAACACACACACACACGCACACATGTGCACACACCTGTAATTTCTAACCAACAGAATCCAGGCTATCCCAGCATGGCAAGGACCAGGATCACTCACTCATACTTGGGCTTCACCTAAGTTTCCCACACATTCATTCAACATTTACTGAAAGGCTGCTAGGTCCCCAGGCACAGTGCTACGGATGCAAAAATTAATAAGATGGAGAAATACAGTCCTTACCCATAAGGGACTGACAGGCTAGAGGGAAGAGACAAGTACCTAAATAAACCAAAAGTAAAAGGAAGTGTTAAAGGTGCTGTGGCAACTATTTTTACAGGGTACAGTGAAGCCATAAACGAAAGTGAGGTGTACTTAACTAGAGGAGCAGGGATTAGTAAGTATGATCCACAGAGGTACAGACAATCGACTGACTCTTGAAATATTCAGAGGTATTTACTGGGGGTGAAGTAGGGACAATAAAAAGGAAGGGCATTTCAGAGAGTGAAGAGCAAAAGAACAAAGACAGGCCAAAAATAATATGAATTCCATTATTTTCCAGAAAACAATGCTAGACTCAACCCACTTAACACATTTCTGTAATCTGAAGGAGACCTGGCACCCTGGACTCTTCATACTTTCAACTTGTACCAAGGCTTTCCAGAGAGATAAGCCAACCACCAGAAACCACCTGCAGACCTCTGTCTGATTGCCAGGGCAGACAGTAAAGAGCACAGTATCACATTGGAGGGAACGGATGCTAAACAATAGGCACCTGCAGAAAAGTCATCCAAACAGCAGCCATAACGATAGGCTCATGAATGAACCCAGAAGTCTGCCTTAAAACAGTGAAATATCGGGCCTCCCTGGTGGCGCAGTGGTTGAGAGTCCGCCTGCCGATGCAGGGGATACGGGTTCGTGCCCCGGTCTGGGAGGATCCCATATGCCGCGGAGCGGCTGGGCCCGTGAGCCATGGCCGCTGAGCCTGCGCATCCGGAGCCTGTGCTCCGCAACGGGAGAGGCCACAACAGTGAGAGGCCCGCGTACGGAAAAAAAAAAAAAAAAAAAAGTGAAATATCTTCTAAAAAAGCCCCCCTAAATGGAGAGTGTCCCAGGAAGAGTATTAAAAAACAAAAGAGAAAATATACCCAATACTTATATTACTCAGGCACAATGAAGCTCAAGGAAAAGGCAAAATCATTGGTATCAACCAAAACTAAGTGCTGGTTTTAGCATCACCACATCAATTTTAACTAGACTGCTTAGTATCTAAGACTCAACTTCCTTATCTGAAAAATGAAGATGCACCACCTTCTTCATAGAGTTTTCAAGATGACTAAGTGAGGAAATGTATTTCAAGAGCTTGTGCAAAATGCCCAGGAACTAATGAAAATGTTGATCATAATAATAAGTATGCCAAAATAATAAGTTGATAACATTGTGTATGTTTCTCAATACCTCTCAAGAAATATGCAACAGTACAGAAGAAGCTCTAGAAGATGATGCACTGTCTTGCACTAACTATAATCTCCTTCACTAGAAGACCTCTGAAAACCTGACAATTCCAATGAAACAATTCATATGGAAAGCTGAGTTTTGGTAAATTCAAGGATGAATAAGCCCTATGAAACTCCCATGGCAAATAAAGCTTTTTTTAAACACCTGTATTGAGATATCATTCATGCATTTTAAGTATACATTTCAGTGGTTTTTAGTATATTGACAAAATTGTGCAACCATCACCACAGTTTTATCAGACTTTCATCACCCTCAAAAAAAACCCCTGTACCCATTAATAGTCACTATCCATTCTTCCCAAGCACCTCATCCTAATCCACAAATCTACTTTCTGTACCTATTCCATTTCATATAAATGAGGTCGCACAATGTGTGGTCTCTCATTTAGCATGTTTTCAAGTTTCATCCACGTTGTTGCCTGTACCAGTACTGCATTCCTTTTTACTGCCAAATAATTTCCCATTGAGTAAGTACAGCACATTTTATTTATCCATTCACTGGATGATGAACATTTGGGTTGTTACTACTTTTTAGCTATTGTGACTGTGTTACTAAGATCATTCCTGTACAAGTCTTCGTGTTTGTAGATGCATGTTTTCATTTCTCTTGGGTATACACCTAGGAGTGGAATTGCCAGATCATATGGTAACTCTGTTTAACATATTGAGGAACTGCTAAATTTTTCCAAAACAGCTGCACCATCGTACATTCCCACATCAGGTTCCAATTTCTCCACATCCTCCCAAAAAGTATTACTGTCTGTCTTATTGATTATAGCCATACTGGTGGGTGTGAACTATTATCTCATTGTGGTTTTGATTTACATTTCCCTAATGACTAATGACATGACATTGAATGTCTTTTCATGTGTTTACTGGCCCTTTGTATATCATGTTTGGAGGAATATCTACTCACGTTCTTCGCCTACTTTTTAAATGAGCTGTCCTTTTGTTGTTGACATAAGATTTCTTTATATATTCTGGATACCACTGCCTTATCAGACATATGATTTGCAAATAGTTTCTCCCATTATGTAGGTCATCTTTCCACTTTCTTGATGGTATTGTTTGCAATATAAAAGTTTTGACTTTGGAAAAGTTCAGTTTATTTATATTTTTTCTTTTGTCCCTTGTGCTTTTGCAGTCATACTTATGAAGGCTTTCCCTAACCTAACTCCACAAAGGTTTACTCTGTTTTTCTCCTAAGAGTTTTACAATTTTAACTCTTACATTTATGTCTATGATCCATTTTGAGGTAATTTTTGTATATGGTGTGAGAAAGGGGCTCCAGCATTAATCCACCATTTCTTAGGTGGATATCCAGTTGTTCCAAAACCATTTGTTGACATGATTATTCTTTCCCCATTGAATTGTCTTAGCAGCCTTGCAAAAAATCAATTGATGTAAATGTAAGGGTCTATTTCTAGAATCTCAATTCCATTCCATTGATCTATGTATCTATCCTTATGCCAATACCAGACTATCTTGAATACTGCAGTTTTGTAGTTAGTTTCGGAATTGAGAAGAATTAGTCCGTGAAATTTCTTCTTTCCAAGATTGTTTTGTCAATTCTGGGTTCTTTGCACTTCCATAGGAATTTCAGAATAAGCTTGTCAATTTCTGAAAAACAGGGAGCTGGAATTTCAATAGGAATTGCATTAAATCTGTAGATCAATTTGGGGAGTAATCTTAACAATATTGTGTTCTGACCCATGAACATGGATGTATTTCCATTTACTTGGGTCTTCTTTATTTTCTTTCAACAATGGTTTGTAGTTTCAAGATTCAAGTTTTGTACTTCTTTTTCCCAAGAAAAAAATTTCCTAAGGAATAAAATTTATTCCTAAGTATTTGATTTGCTTTGATGCTATTGTAAGTGGAACTGTTTTCTTAACTTCCTTCCTGAACTTTTCATTGCTATTACATAAAACGTAATTGATTCTGTATATTTATTTTGTTTGTATCCTGCAACCTTGCTGAACTCATTTATTAGTTCTAATAACTTTTTAGTGAATTCTTATTTTCTATATGGAAAGCTATGTCACCTGCAAATAGAGTTTTACTTCTTCCTTTCCAATCTGGATACATATATTTCTTCTTCTAGCCTGATTACCCTAAGTAGAACCCCCAGTACAATGTTGAATAGAAATGGTGAGAGTAGATAATGCGATCTTAAGGGGAAAGCGTTCAGTCTTTCATCATTAAGTATGATGTTAAGCTGTAGGTTTTTCATAGACGTTCTTTATCAGATTCCTTTCTATTCCTAGTTTGTTGAGTATTTTGATCCTGAAAGGGAAGATTTTGTGAAATGTTTCTTCTGTGTCTATTCAGATGATTGTGTGGCTTTTGTCATTTGTTTTATTAATATGAGGTATTACATTAATTGATTTTCAAATGTTAAACTAACCTTGCATCCTGGGATAAATCCCACTGGTTACTCAGTATAATGTTTTACGTATTGATGGATTCAGTTTGCCAGTATATAGCCTACATTTTAACTTTGAAAATAAAATAATCCTGCCTTCTTGGAAAATGATCTTTGGAATCTCTGTCAAAAACAGAACACTGCACTGAAGAGTGAACAACTTGTCTTAGAAATGTAAAAATAATATTGCTTGTGTTAGGCAATTAATTTGTACAATGCCTCAGAATTTTAAAGCTCACAGTAGCCTCAGCATTTTACCCTAAACTATCTTCAATGATCAACTAACAAATTATTAAAAAATTAGCATTAATTACATTATTATATTATTTATCTAAATGGAATTGTTAAACTGCATTATAACTTGTATTTTCTTCTGTAAATTCTATTGAAACTCAAAGTATAGTTGAATACTGAAGTATTAATGTCTGCAGCAAATTAACCTAGGTTAATTTTAATACTATTTAAGTCTCTCTTATTTAACCTCCATCAATGACATCATATCTTTACAGATTATCTCACTGGAAAAATAAACACAAAAGAGATTTTCTTCTGTTTCTCTAAATAAGAATTACCCTATGACAGTAGAATAAGCATCATGGAGGGTCCCATCAACACTGGGTGATACACTCACTTTGAGTTGACCTTATTAAATGATCACAATATATGGAATTGGGAATGCCAGACCGAGGTTCATTATAAACCTTGTTTCTCTTCCACTAGTCTTTCAAACATACTCCATCATGCCTTACATATTCTAGACATTTAAAATCATAGGCATGACTTCTGGTAAAAAACGAAAGAAGAGGTCAATAAATCCTTTCTCTAAAATACAACACCATAAGTGGATAAAACTGTCAAAACAATCATTTCAGATCTCTGAAAACTAACAAAAGGCATACGATATACTGAGATGCCTATGTTCACAAAACACTGCTCAACTTTGGGTGAGTAGAGTGGGACTCTGTGACACTCCTGCCTGGAGCTACCAGCATCCCCCAGCCCAGCTCAATGAACAGGATAGTTACACAAGGGCAGAGCTGGATGTGAAAAATGGTAGCACCACTGCCAGAAAGGGCTAACTTACTTTGGACCAGAGGGTGGAAAACTATGCCCATCTCTCCTAGCCTGGGGTTGCAATACTGGGGTATGCAGGATACTGAAGGACTAGCCAAAAATTTAACAGGACCTGTCTGTGCAGGACTTTTAGAATGGTGGAATGAGGCCCTATGACAAAAAGGAAAAACAATGTTGTCAAAATCAACTTTTTCAGAACTCTGGAAATTAACCAAAGACTTGAAACAATTCAAGGAGCATTTATTATTTATGAATAGGTTGAACCTCAGTAACTTCAGTAGGCTCCGGGAGTTTTAACTCAAACTACTCTCACCCTCCTCTCTCCAGCTCCATACTAGCTTTGAAAACCAGCAGGCTCTACAGCCACCAGAAAGAGGAGACTGGGCTTGGGGCTCCTTAAAAAGCCACATCGCCGGGCTTCCCTGGTGGCGTGGTGGTTGAGAATCTGCCTGCCAATGCAGGGGACATGGGCTCGAGCCCTGGTCTGGGAAGATCCCACATGCCGCGGAGCAACTAGGCCCATGAGCCACAACTACGGAGCCTGCACGTCTGGAGCCTGTGCCCCACAACAAGAGAGCCTGCAACAGTGAAAGGCCCATGTACAGCGATGAAGGGTGGCCCCCACTTGCCGCAACTAGAGAAAGCCCTTGCAAAAAAATGAAGACCCAACACAGTCCAAAAAAAAAAAAAAAAAAGCCACATCCCCAGCCTTTGACCCATGTCTCATCATATCTCTAGCACTAAACAGAGTTCTGGACACAGACTGGGTGTTCAGTGTATTTCTGTATACTATATTCTTGAAATGTACAATCTGAAAATGGTATGAAGAAGACAATCCCGTTCACAATGGCTTGAAAAGAATGAAATACTTAGGAACAATATTAACAAAAGAAGTACAATAGAAACTACAAACATTACTAAAAGTAAAGACCTAAATAAAAGTAAAGGGCTTCCCTGGTGGTGCAGTGGTTGTGAATCTGCCTGCCAATGCAAGGGACATGGGTTCGAGCCCTGGTCCAGGCAGATCCCACATGCCACGGAGCAACGAAGCCCGTCTGCCACAACTACTGAGCCTACGCTCTAGAGTCACAACTACTGAGCCTGCATGCCACAACTACTGAAGCCCGAGCTCTGCAACAAGAGAAGCCACCACAATGAGAAGCCCGCACACTGCAAAGAAGAGTAGCCCCCACTCGCCACAACTAGAGAAAGCTGCACACAGCAATGAAGACACAATGCAGCCAAAATTAAATAAATTTATAAAAAACAAACAAACAAATAAATAAATGGAAAAATGTTCTACTATGATATCCAGTAATGCCAAGATGGCAATTCTCCAAAAATCGATCTATAGATTCAATAGAAACACTATCAAAATCCAAGCATTTTCTTTAAAAAATGGGCAAGCTGATCATGACATTTATATAGAAATTCAAAGGACCTAGAAAAGTCAAAATAATTGTTTAAAACACATACAAAGTTGGAAGACTTACACTTTCCGATTTCAGCAGCATAAAACTATAGTAATCAACAGTGTAGTATTAGCATAAAGCAGACACAATTACTAATCAAAAATAACTGAAAGTCCAGAAAAAAAACCTTACGTTAATGGTGAATTAATTTTTTGACAAAGGTGTCAATGCAATTCAGTGGGGGATATGTCGATCTTTTCAACAATGGCACTGGGAAACTAAGTATCTATACACAAAAGAAGAAAAAAGAATTTAGACCCTTACCCTCATACCATATACAAAAAAGACATTAACTAAAATGAGAGACATGAAAAAGGAGAATAACAACTGACACTGCAGAAATACAAAGGATCATGAGAGATTACTACAAGCAACTCTGTGCCAATAAAATGAACAACCTGGAAGAAATGGACAAATTCTTAGAAATGCACAATCTTCCGAGACTGAACCAGGAAGAAATAGAAAATATGAACAGAACAATCACAAGCACTGAAATTGAAACTGTGATTAAAAATCTTCCAACAAACAAAAGCCCAGGGCCAGATGGCTTCACAAGCAAATTCCGTCAAACATTTAGAGAAGAGCTAACACCTATCCTTCTCAAACTCTTCCAAAATATAGCAGAGGGAGGAACACGCCCAAACTCATTCTACGAGGCCACCATCACCCTGATACCAAAACCAAAGATGTCACAAAGAAAGAAAACGACAGGCCAATATCACTGATGAACATAGATGCAAAAATCCTCAACAAAATACTAGCAAACAGAATTCAACAGCACATTAAAAGGATCATACACCATGATCAAGTGGGGTTTATCCCAGAAATGCAAGGATTCTTCAATATATGTAAATCAATCAATGTGATACACCATATTAACAAATTGAAGGAGAAAAACCATATGATAATCTCAATCGATGCAGAGAAAGCTTCTGACAAAATTCAACACCGATTTATGATAAAAACCCTGCAGAAAGGAGGCACAGAGGGAACTTTCCTAAACATAATAAAGGCCATATAGGACAAACCCACAGCCAACATCATCCTCAATGGTGACAATCTGAAACCATTTCCACTAAGATTAGGAATAAGACAAGGTTGCCCACTCTCACCACTCTTATTCACCATAGTTTTGGAAGTTTTAGCCACAGCAATCAGAGGAGAAAAGGAAATAAAAGGAATCCAAATCGGAAAAGAAGTAAAGCTGTAACTGTTTGCAGATGACATGATACTATACATAGAGAATCCTAAAGATGCTACCAGAAAACCACTAGAGCTAATCAATGAATTTGGTAAAGTAGCAGGATACAAAATTAATGCACAGAAATCTCTAGCATTCCTATACACTAATGATGAAAAATCTGAAAGTGAAATTAAGAAAACACTCCCATTTACCACTGCAACAAAAAGAATAAAATATCTAGGAATAAACCTACCTAAGGAGACAAAAGACCTGTATGCAGAAAACTATAAGACACTGATGAAAGAAATTAAAGATGATACAAATAGATGGAGAGATATACCATGTTCTTGGATTGGAAGAATCAACATTGTGAAAATGACTCTACTAACCAAAGCAATCTACAGATTCAATGCAATCCCTATCAAACTACCAATGGAATTTTTCACAGAACTAGAACAAAAACTTTCACAATTTGTATGGAAACGCAAAGACCCTGAAGAGCCAAAGCAATCTTGAGGAAGAAAAACTGAGCTGGAGGAAGCAGACTCCCTGACTTCAGACTATACTACAAAGCTACAGTAATCAAGACAGTATGGTACCGGAACAAAAACAGAAATATAGATCAATGGAACAAGATAGAAAGCCCAGAGATAAACCCACGCACATATGGTCACCTTACCTTTTTTTTTTTTTTTTTTTTTGTGGTACGCGGGCCTCTCACTGTTGTGGCCTCTCCCGTTGCGGAACACAGGCTCTGGACGCGCAGGCTCAGTGGCCACGGCTCACGGGCCTAGCCGCTCCGCGGCATGTGGGATCTTCCCGTACCAGGGCACAAACCCGTGTCCCCTGCATCGGCAGGAGGACTCTCAACCGCTGCGCCACCAGGGAAGCCCGGTCACCTTATCTTTGATAAAGGAGGCAAGAATATACAGTGCAGAAAAAACAGCCTCTTCGATAAGTGGTGCTGGGAAAACTGGACAGCTACATGTAAAAGAATGAAATTAGAACACTCCCTAACACCATACACAAAAATAAACTCAAAATGGATTAAAGACCTAAATGTAAGGCCAGACACTATCAAACTCTTAGAGGAAAACATAGGCAGAACACTCTATGACATAAGGCACAGCAAGATCATTTTTGACCCACCTCCTAGAGGAATGGAAATAAAAACAAAAATAAACAAATGGGACCTAATGAAACGTAAAAGCTTTTGCACAGCAAAGGAAACCATAAACAAGACCAAAAGACAACCCTCAGAATGGGAGAAAATATTTGCAAATGAAGCAACTGACAAAGGATTAATCTCCAAAATTTATAGGCAGCTAATGCAGCTCAATATCAAAAAAACAAACAATCCAATCCAAAAATGGGCAGAAGACCTAAATAGACATTTCTCCAAAGATAGACAGATTGCCAACGAACACATGAAAGAATGCTCAACATCATTAATCATTAGAGAAATGCAAATCAAAACTACAATGAGATATCATCTCACACCAGTCAGAATGGCCATCATCAAAATATCTACAAACAATAAATGCTGGAGAGGTGTGGAGAAAAGGAAAGCCTCTTGCACTGTTGGTGGGAATGTAAATTGATACAGCCACTATGGAGAACAGTATGGAGGTTCTTTAAAAAACTACAAATAGAACTACCATACAACCCAGCAATCCCACTACTGGGCATATACCCTGAGAAAACCAAAATTCAAAAAGTCACGTGCCAAAATGTTCATAGCAGCTCTATTTACAATAGCCAGGACATGGAAGCAACCTAAGTGTCCATCAGCAGATGAATGGATAAAGAAGATGTGGCACATATCTACAATGGAATATTACTAAGCCATAAAAAGAAACGAAATTGAGTTATTTGTAGTGAGGTGGATGGACCTGGAGTCTGTCATACAGAGTGAAGTAAGTCAGAAAGAGAAAAACAAATACCGTATGCTAGCACATATATATGGAATCTAAGAAAAAAAAAAAAAGGTCATGAAGAACCTAGGGGCAAGACAGGAATAAAGACACAGAACTTCTAGAGAATGGACTTGAGAGTATGGGAAGGGGGAAGGGTAGGCTGTGACAAAGTGAAAGAGTGGGGCATGGACATATATACACTACCAAACGTAAAATAGATAGCTAGTGGGAAGCAGCCACATAGCACAGGGAGATCAGCTCAGTGCTCTGTGACCACCTAGAGGGGTGGGATAGGGAGGGTGGGAGGGAGGGAGACGCAAGAGGGAAGAGATATGGGAAGATATGTATATGTATAACTGATTCACTTTGTTATAAAGCAGAAACTAACACACCATTGTAAAGCAATTATACTCCAATACAGGTGATAAATAAATAAATAAATAAATAAATAAATAAATAAATTTAAAAAATGAAATAAAATGAGAGACACTGCTTTGGGAAAGATTTCCAGTTTTCTCCTTCCTTGCTGCAAGTAATAAATCTTTCCTTCTCCTGGAAAAAAAAATTAACTAAAATGGACAATTGACTAAAATAGATACGAGTCAAAACTACAAAACTTGTGGAGGGAAATGTAGGAGAAAATCTTTATGACCTTGGACTGAGTGTCAAGATTTCTTAAATATGACACCAAAAGCACAATCCATAAAAGAAAAAGTTGATAAACCAGATATGATCAAAATTTAAATCTTCTGCACTTCAAAAGATACCATTAAGAAAATAAAAAGAGCAGCCAATACTGGGAAAAAATACTTGCAAATCATTTTTCTGATAAATGACTTATATCCAGAATGTATGTATGTGTATGTATGTGTGTGTATGTATGTGTGTGTGTGTATATATATATATATATATATACATATTATGCAATAATAAGTCAAACATCTCAATTAAAAAAACAGGCAAATGATTTGAATAGACATTTAACAAAGAAATGGCTAAAAAGTACATGAAAAGATGTTCAAACATCAGTCATTAGGAAAATACAAATTAAAACACAATGAGGGGCTTCCCTGGTGGCACAGTGGTTGAGGGTCCGCCTGCCAATGCAGGGGACACGGGTTCGTGCCCCGGTCCGGGAGGATCCCACATGCCGCGGAGCGGCTGGGTCTGTGGGCCATGGCCGCTGAGCCTGCGCTCCGCAACGGGAGAGGCCACAGCGGTGAGAGGCCCGCGTACCGCAAAACAAAAACAAAAACAAAAAACAATGAGATACTACTACATACCCATTCAAATGACTATAATCAAAAAAACAAACAATGACAAATGTTAGCAGAAGATTTAGAAAATGTGACTCTCATATACTGCTGGTAGGAATGTAAAATGGTACAGCCACTCTGGAAACCAGTTTAAGTTTCTTAAAAGGTTAAACATAGAGTTACCATACAATCAAGTAATTCGACTCCTAAGAATATAACCAAGAGAAATGAAAACATACACAAAGAAATGAAAACATTCACAATATGAAAATATTCATAGCCACATTATTCATAAAAACTCCAAACTGGAAGCAATCTGAATGCCCATTAACCAAATGGATAAACTAAATGTGGTATATGTGTACAATGGAATATTATTCAACAATTAAAAAGAACTACCCCTCACATGTACTGTCAACTAATATTTGACAAAGGAGCCAAGAACACTCAATGAGGAAAAGACAGTCTTTTTAACAAATGGTGTTTGGAAGAGACTGCTATCTTATACCACTAAAAATTAACAAAAATTAACTTAAAATAAAGACCTGGTACCATAAAGTTCCTAGAAGAAAACAAAGGGAAGAAGCTCCTTGGCATTGGTCTTGGCAATAATTTTTTGGATATAATACAAAAAGCAGAAGTAACAAGAGCAAAAATCAACAAATGGGACTACATCACACTAAAAAGCTCCTGCACAGCAGAAGAAGCAATAAACAAAATGAAAAAGCAAACCACAGATGGGAGAAAATATTTGCAAACCAAATATCAATAAGTTGTTAATATCCAAAATATATAAATAACTCATATAACTCAATAACAAACAATCTGATATTTTAAATGAGCAGGTTAACTATACATACATATTCCCAAAGAAGACATCCAAATGGCCAAAAGGTACAGGAAAAGATGATCGACATAAGTAATCACCAGGGAAATGCAAATCAAAACCACCATGAGATACCACCTCACACCTGTTAAAATGGCTATCATTAAGAAGACAAGCAATAACAAGTGTTGACAAGGATGCAGAGAAAAGGGAGCCCTTGTACACTGTTGGTAGGAATGTAAACTGCTTCAGCCACTGTGGAACACAGTATGGAAGTTCCTCAAAAACTTAAAAATAGAGCCACCATATGATCCAGCAATCCCACATCTGGGTGTATATACAAGGAAATGAAAACAGGATATGGAAAAGATATGTGAACTCCCATGTTTTCTGTAGCATTGTTCACAATAGCCAAGATATGGAAACAAGTGTGCATCAATGGATTAATGGATAAAGAAGACATGGTACATATATGCAGTGGAATATAATTCAGCCATGAGAAGGAAATTCTGCTGTTTGCAACAGGAAGAATGGACCTTGAGGGCATTATGTTAAGTGAGATTAAGTCAGAAAGACAAATACTGTATGAGATCACTATATGAATATTCACAGTATGAATCTAAAAAAAGCCGAACTCATAAAAACAGAGAACAGAATGGTGGTTACCAGGGGCTGGGGAGGTGGGGAACTGGGAGATGGTGTTACTACAAACTTGCAACTAGTAGATAAATAAGTCCTGGAAATCTAATGCACAAAAAAGAAGTAATAACTATGCAACATAGAGGTGTTAGCTAACACTACAATGGTAATCATATTGCAGTATGATTATATCTATTATATATGTATATATTATATTTATTATTTATATATTTTAACATTTATATATTATATATGCAATATATAAATGTATCAAGTCAGCATGTTGTATACCTTAAACCTACACAATATTATATATGTCAATTATATTTCAATTAAATAAAATGAATAAAACACTGATACCTGCTACAACATGGATGAAACGCAAAACCATTATGTTAGATGAAAGGAGCAAAACACAAAAGACTACGTGCTGCATGGTTCCATTTACATGAAATTTCCAGGAAAGGCAAATTTATAGAAACAGAAAGATCTGCGGTTACTTGGGGCTGGGAACAAGTACTGAATGCAAACAGGCATTAGGGAACTTTGGGGGGCGATGACATGTTTTACAACTGGATCATGGTTGCATAACTTGATCATTTTACAACTGGCAGATCTTCTATGTAAATTATACCTCAATAAAAATCACAGCTTGGATGGTACAGCAAATAACTTTGTTTTCCATCCTTACACTGCCTCTGTCACTCCCACAGCAGGGAATCAATGGCTTCACTCCCTAACAGGGAGAACGCTAATTGCTGGAATGAAACTTGCCAAGAAGATCTTTTTGCTAAATTACAGCAAAGGCTAGTTTATGCATCACCAACAGCCTGTGGTGAAACTGGTACTAAAGCATTTGGCTTCCAAGTGCATAAGACACCAAGAGAGTGTGGTCTGTCCTTCTGTATTGGGGTAAATGATACTGGTTTCTACTCACTCCACTGACTTAACGTGAATTCCCAGCAGGAAGTATTATGAGAAGATAACTCCAGGTGCAGATGTTTAAGTTACGGTGTATGTTGATTTTTATTATATTAAATCAAGTAGTTTTCTTAAGTCCTGAAAAACTATCAGCCTGCTTGCTGAATGGGGCACTGGTTACACAGAAGCACAGGGGGGCCCTTGGGGTATTTTAATATTAGACAATATCTACTCTCACCACAAGAAGAAAGTAGAAAGAAAGAAGGCAGAAGCAGAGAGGTGGTATCTAAAACACAAATGAGCAAGAATTTGTGCAAGCAGAGGTTCTCTGACCTCTGACCCATGCATCAATTTCCTAACAAGGATTTTCAGTGGATCACACCATTTCTTCCCTCCCATCCTATTTCTATCCCTCTTCTGAAGATTTTTGATGAAAGTGAAAAAGAATAGGAGAAAGAGAAAAACTAAAGGGACAGAACTTCATCTTCTCATTAACACTGGCTTTGTGTGTTCTTTTTCCTATGTAACAATGCAGACCCCAGACAAATTCTGATGATAGCCACTCAACTAAGTCTACGTACCCAAGAGTATATAATCACCCTTCCGTATCCATGGGTTCTGCATCTGCAGATTCAACCAACCTTTGATCAAAAATATTCCAAAAAAAGAAAAAATTCCAGAAAGTTCCAAAAAGCAAAACTTGAATTTGTTGTGCTGGCAACTATTTACATTGTAGTTTAACTATTTCAGAGCATTTAGACTGAATTAGGTATCATAAGTAATCTAGAGGTGATGAAAGTATAAGGGAGGATGTGTGTAGGTTATATGCAAATACTGTGTCATTTTATAAGGGACTTGAGCATCTGGGGATTTTGGTATCTGCAGGGGGTGGGTGGTGTGCACATCTGGAACCAACCCCTGTGGATACCAAGGGATGACCATATTAAACTCATCTTGTGAGTTCCATTTACACTTTGTCAAAGCAGCACTCGCATCTGAGGACTAGATTCAACTAAGAATTCTAGAATGTTAGACATGGAAAGACCAGAAAGTTCACAACATCCAAAATTCCCTATTTTATTAAAGGAATATAGGCATATGGGGCCCAGAGAGGTGAAGCAAGTTTCACAAGGTCCAGTTAGCAACAGGCCTATAGCAAGAATCCTGACCTTCTGGCTCTGAGTTTAGTGATCTTTTCATTATTCCATGCTTCACTTTTACAACAAAAAAAGAGAAGACCATCCAAGACCAAAAGACAACTGACAGTAATATGACTACTTGCTGTTGTCAGTGAACACAAACATGCCACTCCACAAATGGAGTTTCTAAACCAATGTCAAGGCATTAAAGTACAGAAATCACTGAATGAAGATGGCAGACAATCCCTAGTCTATATATTATTTCCATGAATGCTCAGAAACAAGAACCCCCAGGCACCACTATCCTTCGTCTCCATAATTTGGGGCCAGCACATAAAGGCAAGTCTGGAAATAAATCCTTGTATTCAGCTGACACTGGAGAGACGATCATTGCCGAAAACCATCATCAGGTAGAGGAGTCACATAGAAAGAAGGATCAAGTATACACAGAAGTTTCTCTACTTTCCTTTAAAAAAAAAAAAAAAAAAAAGGACTGTTATATTTAAAGAAATTAATACACGTTCACTGCCAAAAGCTGACTACACAAAAGAGCATAGCCAAGAAGATAGAAATCACCACTAACCTCACCACCTAGAATCAGTCACCAATCTTTTTTCTCCCAAGAACTAGAGAGAGCCATTTCTTGATGGAACTCGGCTGCACATACATATTTTCCTTCAGCGGAGGGGGAAGGGCTGCTCTGTGATCACAAGCTACATGCAGTTCTGGGCCAGAGTCACAGAACACTATAGGGGAAATGAACTTTCAGGGAAATTGGGAGGTTAGAAGCAGAGATACCTGGAGAGTGATCCTGACTTTACTTTCCTAAGCTTTGCTGATGCTAAGCTTAGCTCAAAAGCCAAATAGGAAAGGGAACCCTCCATACTGTTGATGGGACTGTAAATTGGTGCAGCCACTACTGAGAATAGTATGGAGGTTCCTTAAAAAATTAAAACAGAGCTACCGTATGATCCAACAATCCCACTCCCGGGCATATATCCGGAGAAAATCGTAATTTGAAAAGATACATGCACCCCTATGTTCACTGCAGCACTATTTACAATAGCCAGGACATGGAAGCAACCTAAATGTCCAACAATGGTTGAATGGATAAAGATGATATGGTACATATATATGATGGAACATTACTTAGCCATAAAAAAGAATGAAATAATACCATTTGCAGCAACATGAATGGACCTAGGGACTGTCATACTGAATGAAGTAAGTCAGACAAATATCATATACCGCTTACATGTGGACTCAAAAAAATGGTAAAAATGAACTTATTTATAAAAGAGAAATAGAGTCACAGATGTAGAAAACAAATCTATGGTACCAAGGAGAAAAGGGAGGGGAGGATAAATTGGGAGATTGGGATTGACATATATACACTACTATATATAAAATAGATAACTAATAAGAACCTACTGTATAGCACAGGGAACTCTATTCAATACTCTGTAATGAACTATATGGGAAAAGAATCTAAAACAGAGTAGATATACAGATAGATAGATAGATAGATAGATAGATAGATAGATAGATGTATAACTGATTCACTTTGTTGTACAGCAGAAACTAACACAACACTGTAAATCAACTACACTCCAATAAAAATTCACTTAAAAAAAGCTTTGCATTAAAAAAATTTTTTTTTAAAAATTTTAAATAAAGCCAAATAGGTCCCGAATGGCTGAGAATATCACCCACTGAAAAACAGATCATTTCATATGTCATTCCTGAATAGTGATACAAAAAAAAGACTGTGACACAGGACAAAATTCAGCCTCAACTTTTCTAATCTGGCAACTTTATGCTTTTGGCAGACAAAATCAACAGCTCATCAGAGAGTCTGTTGCAGGGGGAGCACCTCACCTCACCAACCACCTCACTGAGATAGATGACATCCTGTCTCCCCATACCAGGTACAGAATGTGAGCTTTCCCCTAGGGTACTGCTTTCCTATTGCTGATGTAACAAATTACTACAAATTTAGTGCCTGAAAACAACACAAAATTTATTGCTTTACAGTTCTAGAGGTCAGAAGTCCATAATCAGTCTCACTGGGTAACTAAGTGAGCAAAAATCCTGGTGTTGGCAGGGCTGCATTCCATTTGGAGGCTCTAGAATCTGTCTCCTTGCCTTTCCAGCTTCTAAAGGCTGCCTGCATTCCTTGGCTCCTGGCTCCACATCACTCTGGCCTCTGCTTCTGTCATAACATCACCTTCTCTGACTCTGACCCTCCTCCCGCCCTCATAGGAGCTTTGTGATCCATTAGACCCACTCAGAAAATCCAGGATAATCTTCCCATCTCAATATCCTTAACTTAAATCACACCTAATTCTGCAGAGTCCCTTTGGTCCCATGTGCAGTAACATATACACAGGTTCCAGGGATGGACATCTTTGGCAGGGTGGTGGGGGAAGGTGGTGGTTATTCTGCCTACCACAGCTAGTAATAAAACACTCTTTAGGAACGTGAATTTTAATGTATGTGTAGTGTTCCCTCTTATGGGTAAGTCACATACTCTCCTATGGTTTCTGTTAGCTTGTTTCTAAATATTTTGCTGTTATGCTGAAATAGATACGTTAACAGGGCTGAATGTTTGTGTTCCCCCCTAAATTCTTACTTTGAAATCCTAACCCTCGGTGTAATAGTATGAGCAGGTGGGACCTTTGGGGGTAATTAGGTCATGAGGGTGGAGCCCTCAGGAATGGAATTAGTGCCCTTATAAGAAGAGACATAGGAGCTGTGTCTCCCTGCTCTCCACCATGTGAAGACACAATAGGAAGTTGACTGTCTGCAACCACGAAGAGGACCCTGACCAGAACCCAAGCATCCTGTACCCTGATGTCAGACTTCCAGCCTCCAGAACTGTGAGAAATAAATTTCTGTTATTGATAAGCCACCCAGTCTATGGTATTTTGTTACAACATCCCAAGCTAAAACTCACACTGTACTATGTAAATCACCCAGCACTCCTGTGGTTATTTCCAGATCTAAGAATCTCTAAGACCCTGATTAAGGCTCTTGAGACAAGCTTACAAACTGCCCTCTGGAAAGACTTTTCATTTACATGCTCAGCAGCAGCGTATTAGAGTGCCCATTTCACACCACTCTTGCCATCATGAAATATTATCATTTTATTCAATCATTGCCAACTTGGTTGGAAATGTTAGCTTAATGTTTACATTTGTATTTCTTTCCTTTCCAGTGACACTGTGTTCTAGATGTTATATTAACTAGTAACCTGTATTTCTTCCTTTGAAATTGTCTGGCCGTGTCGTTTGTCCATTTTCTAATATAATAGGACTTTACTTGTTACGCTTTTGAAAATGTCTTTAAGATTGTTAAATTTTTAGTATCATCTCTTATAAATGTAGTTTCCAAATATCTAGTTCTTCACCTTCTTTTTGAATTGTATTTATGGATGTTTGGGACTAAATAGTTAAATCCTCATTTTTAAAAATGTGTTTAATCATCAGGCTTTTCCCTTTGGTACGTTATTTTCCCTTATGTTGACTTCCTTTGTTGCTTATGACCGGAATATAACAGAACACTGAACTGCAGGTAGAAAATGTTATATATTTGAGTTTTACTTAATATAAAAATATTCTCATACTAAAATCAGATAAAAACCATATAAGAATCAGACGACTTATTTTTTACAGTAAATTATTAAAATAAGGGTCAGCAAACTATGGCCTGCTACTTATTTTTTATGGCCCATGAGCTGTTTGGGGTTGGCAGGGGGAAGAAAGAAGGATATACAACAGAGACAGTACAGCCCACAAAGCCTGAAGTATTTGCTACCTGGTCCTTTACAGACAAAGCAATTCATCTGAAATGTACTTTAGTGTATTTGGGGGGAAACACAAACCTACTCTTTTTCAAAGAAATTTAACCAACTGCCCCGACATTATTCTATCCTTCTATTCTTTGAATTTGATATGCCACTTCAACTCAAAAAGGAAACAGAAATGGCTAGTATACGTATAAAAAATGTACAATCTCTCTAATCACAATGAATTGCAAATTAAACGGACATGTTGTCATGATTGGTTTGGGAAAGATCACAAAGTTTTAGAATATAAAACACTGAAGAGGATGTGGGGAAATGCCAACACTGATTTTTTTGGTGGGAGTGTGACAGCAATCTTCTTGGGGACAACTTACAAAACTGTCAAAAGTTGAATTCTAGAGGCGCTTTGTCTCAACAATTTAAATTTTATGAATTTGTAATACAAAAATGCTCACAGAAGTTCTTAAGACAATATGTATACAGCTGCTTATTGCAGTATTCTTTACACATAATACTTACAAAATGCTAGAAAATTCCTAAATGCCTATTTGTGTGGAATAGGGTTAACTCAGTAGACCTGTACTGATCAAACCCTGCATATTGCCAAGAAAGGCCCATCTTCAGGACTGGCTCTTGACTAGCTCTGGGGAGATGAGCTCTGAGCCCTTGGAATACTCTGCCTGACAAGAGTGTTTTTGTATGCCTGAGGTACCAGTTTCATCAGATGGTCTGTGCTAATATGATATATGGCTGACAACTGCTTTTGCTCTGAAGGGCTGGAGTGTGGTGAGCTGAGGCCAGTCACACAGGCAGTGCATGCCTACATGCGGACTCCCAATAAATATCCTGGACTTGGTGAGCTTCCTTGCTTGGCAACACTTCACATGTGTTGTCACACATCATTGTTGGAAGAATTAAGTACATCCATGTGACTCCACTGGGAGAACATCTGGAAGCTTACACCTGGTTTCTCTTGGCTTCACCCCATCACCGTGTGACTCTTCCCTTGCTGATTTCAGTTTGTATCCTTTCACTGTAACATCTTTTCTGAGTCTTGTGAGTCCTTCTAGTGAACCATCAAGCCTGAGGATGGTCTTGAAAACCCCCAACACACCAACAGGACTTTTGATAAATTGATGCAATGGAACAGTATACAGCCATTAAAAGGAATGAAACATACATATGTGTATGAGTATCCACTCATAGTAGATGCCTACAACAAATATCAGTTAATTGCAAAATATGATGGGTATGACCTTACATTTTTAAAAGCTAATTTTTATTGAACATTCATGATATGCCAGCCTTTATCTAAGTGTTTTGCATATATTATGCCATTCGATCCTCACAAAAACCCTGTTAAGTACTTTTATTATCATCACTTTAAAGATGAGAAAAACTGAGGCACACAGAGTTTTAATAACACATCCAGTATTTGAAACCAGGCTATCTTACATCAAAAGCCAACATCCTTAACCAATACACCATGCTGCCTCCCTCTCAAAATGTGTGCATATCTGTAGATACATTTGTAATATACATCAAGATATATATATATAAATAATCTCTCCTTAGGAGTGAGATTACAGGAAGAAAAGGTATTACTTTTATTTTGAACTTTCATACGTATTGTGTTTTTGATGTAAAAGCATCTATTAACATTATAATAATTTTTTTTTTTTTTTTTTTGCGGTACGCGGGCCTCTCACTGCCGTGGCCTCTCCCGCTGCGGAGCACAGGCTCCGGACGCACAGGCTCAGCGGCCATGGCTCACGGGCCCAGCCGCTCCACGGCACGTGGGATCCTCCCGGACCGGGGCACGAACCCGTGTCCCCTGCATCGGCAGGCGGACTCTCAACCACTGTGCCACCAGGGAAGCCCTATAATAATTTTTGTTAGTTAGGAGGTCTGCCTTATCATATGCCCAGTTTTTATAGACACATGGCGGGTGGAGGGGTGGCTGTTTCTGGCCTTTCTGTTCTCTTTCACTGATCAGGGCTTGCAGCATTCTGTTTTATTTTAAGGTCTATTTCATTGTAATTCTGGTTATACTAGTCCTTCCTCACCAATCTCTGTCTAAACTCTGGGTTATTTATGCATAGTTACTTTTCTAAATAAACTTCAGTATCACTCTATCAAGCTCTCCAATAAAACTCCATTAGTATATTAATTAGAGTTATTTGCATGGATTTCACACAGCAACAAAGCCTTATTAATAAAGAGAACAGCAATTCAGAATTTCTGATTCCAAGGGGGGCTGGCTTAAAGTTGACAGCTGCTGCTTGTGAAGAAAGGGTTTGATGGACAAACTGATCAGTGATGACTGGGCATTCCAGGTGGACATATAAACTAATGCAAACAGCTACATCTAAACACCAATGAGCTACTTTTCTGATTAGAGGATATGTTGAATTATACATCAGTATCAATATTCACAGGCCCTCTGAGGACCTCGTCGGTAGCAACTGAATTCAATCATGCAACCTACGTTCTATGTGCCTACTGTGTGTCAGGATTGTTCACAGTGCTTAACTGAGTAATATCTTATAAAACTAAGTCACATCTGTCACTTAGTTGCTGTGTGATCTTAGCCAAGTTACCTAACCTCCCTGATCCTATTTTTCTCATCTGTAAAGTGAGAATAATAATTATACACGTTTGGGCTTCCCTAGTGGCGCAGTGGTTGAAGTCTGCCTGCCGATGCAGGGGACACGGGTTCATGCCCCGGTCTGGGAAGATCCCACATGCCGCGGAGCGGCTGGGCCCGTGAGCCATGGCTGCTGAGCCTGTGCGTCCGGAGCCTGTGCTCCGCAACGGGAGAGGCCACAACAGTGAGAGGCCCGCACACCGCAAAAAAACCAATAATAATAATAATAATAATAATCATACACGCTTGGGAATTACCATGAGGATCAAATGAGACAACACATGATAAGTTTCTAGAACACAATAGGTACCCAAGAAAGGGAAAGTATCATCACTCCTAATGCACCTGCCACACAACCAGGCCATTTCAAAAAGAAAGGAAAAAAACCCTCTAAATAATATTCCTTTCATTTCCAGCACTTTCAAGTAGCGATGTCTTAACAGATCTGAATTTCCTTTATAAGGTCCCTTGTCTCCAATGCAGCACTGTGCAGAGAATAAGAGATGCTGGAAGAGAGGGAAACACCTGATACTGGAATGTGACAGAAAGGCACAAGCAAATAACCAAGATAAGGGCACAACTGACAAAGCCATCTCCACACGCGCACATCCATTGTGCTCTTGGAGAGCTGAATGCCGATCTCAAGAGTGCGGTAAGAAATAAGACATTTCTGAGGGGCAGAACGGGGGCCTGAGAGCCAGGCCCCCCTCCTCCCTGACCAGGACGCCTTAGCTTGCACACGGTCACCATGGCAACCCTCCATCAGAAGACATACCACCTCCAGTCTGTGAAGCAGGCAGCCTGTCCTCTTCAGCGCTGTCAAATGTCTAGAATGGTTTTTGAAACTAATTTTTTTTACAACTGCATTCTGTACGGGAGATGTGTGAGGCGAAGAGGGGGAGGTCTGGCTGTTAATCTGTGGCTCGGCAGACTAAACAAAAACCCACCATAAACACACACAACACTGAGCTAAGACAGGCTATGTTAATGAAAGAAGGAAAACATTTTGACAATCTCACTCAGCTAAGTGTCAAAAACTTGAGAAAAAGAAAAATTGGTTGAAAAAGGAAAATCAGCAACCAAGTACAAACAAGAGCCTAAAAGCAATGGATTAAAGGCAGTCCAGAGCCTCTTCAAGGCATGGAGAAGGACATCCCGATAAAAAGGAAAAAGCAGACCCAAAAGAGGTTGATCAAATCTCTGCCAGAGATAAATCAAGGTGGGCATTGAGGTTCTGACTGTCACAGGCAGGTGAGATGGGTCAAAAATAAACACAGCTTGTTCAGTAATCACAGCGAACAATAAAGAACAATAAAACATGTGGGCGGGCATGTATGCTTAAGCCTTACAGACATAGCACACAGCACATAAACCAACACCTGTGTGGCCATCACCTCTTACCAGTTTCCATAGAACTTCCACCCACCCATGAGTAGAAAATTCCAGAAACACAGGTAACCTGGACAGCCAGGTCATCTTTCTCTGACAGAACATCTCACCATACACTTAACCAACATGAAAGTAGAAAGGGGCTCATGCCCCCCTCTCTAAATTAAAAGGTGCCCATGGTTCTGCAGCCTCTCTCACTGGAGCAGCATTCAGAGGCCTTTTAGCTAGACTTATGCTCCAGCATGGGAAGTGAACATTTTAGTGCTGGCAGGGAAATCAAATAGCACAAGGATGCTGCACATAGCAAAGGACGATTTTAAAGTCTTTCTGGCAACAAAAAGGAATCAAATACAAGACCATCTCTTTCAGCCCAGCCAGTGAAAGAGAATGGCAGCAGGGAAACATGAGGAAAATTCTTTTCCCTGATCTGTTTCCCTTAGGCCAATGAAAGAATGCATCTGCAATCCTTGCACAGGTCTGTTGGATGATGGGCAAAAGCACCGAGCGGCAGACACTCCTCAGGCTCCTCCCAGATCCATTCTCCTTTAACCCTTGCCATGAGAACCCCACTTCTGGTAGGACAGCAATATCCTGGCTCAGGCTGTCCGATTCCCAGCGTCCTTTGCGACTAGAGGTGGCCAGGTGAACCAGAACCAGTCAATCAGGCATGAGCAGAGCACGCTCAGACCTTTTTCCCTCTTCTGTCTGCCAGGCACGAGGGATGCCAAGCCTGAAGGTGAAACAACGATCCTATGAACATGACAATGAAACTCTCCTACTACTAAGGATGGAGAAGCAAAAGCTAGAAGGTCTGGGCCGCTGGCAGTATTCTGAACTGCCTTCCTCTGGATTCAGATGAGGAGAACAACCTCCCATTTGGCTAGGTCACCCTAGTCAGGTTTTGTACAAGTCCTCCTAGGCTGCAGGAATTCTGCTGGAATCGTGGAGTTGGAGTCCTCTCTCGCTGTCATCAGTTAATGGCACTGCGGTATAAATAAGTGTGAATGTCAAATCATCTAATCCTATTTAATTAGTAAATACTTTCATTTTCATTCCAATATATGTCAATTATTTTTATATTTTTGCCAATCACTGCAACTGTGCCAACTTCACACTAAGTTCTTAGAATCCAGCTCTGAGTTCATTCCAAAACAGTGATTCTCCATAAATTAAATTCCATTTTCCCCTCTTGTACCTGGTACCATTTCCAAAGCTCATCTATGGAGAGACGGATGGAGAAGGGGAAGAAGCAAGAGTAAACGATCTTGTCTTCCCAACCTGCTCCAAACACATCCATGGTAAGAGGGGACCCCCTTTGGTGTCTGCAACTGGCAAGAGGCACAAACTGGGCTCCTGGCATCCTAGGAGAACGAGCGTGGTACACGGGCAGGACCCGCCTTTGATACAAGACCAGCCCTGCTGCCTCCACACCAGCTTTGTTTCTTTTGTGGACTCTGGTGTGTTTAACAAGACAAACTCTCCATACTGTAAAGCACCATTAACTGGGTGCATTTACTGGTCCCAAGGAATGGCAAATAGTCCCACCTTCAAACTGCCCAGGTCCCACCATCATCAGGCTTCAGGAACTTCCCCAGCCAACACCTGTAAATGTGGCACTTAGGGGATTAAGAGGGGAAAAAGTTTCACTTTTAATTCCTCCAGTTATTTAAAGCCTGTGTTCAGCCCATGTACAAGTGGTTTCCAATTCTTCTGAACTTCTTCCCTGCAAATTCTTTCAAATGTTCTAATAATAAGATAGAAACCTGGAGAATTACTGACCCAATGTGATGAAGGTGGATAGGATTTTCAATTACATACATTTTAAACCTCCATAATGATGTTAATTATCCCCATTTGCTTAAACACTAAGAAAATGAAAACAATCTTACATCTCAGAAAAACTCTTAGAAAAAGAATGTCACCGACTAAATTATAATTAAAATATCAGATTTGTAATACTCATTCAATTAATTAAAATAAGATTTTGAGGGCTTCCCTGGTGGCACAGTGGTTGAGAGTCCGCCTGCCGATGCAGGGGACACGGGTTCGAGCCCCGGTCCGGGAGGATCCCACGTGCCGCGGAGCAGCTGGGCCCGTGAGCCATGGCTGCTGAGCCTGCGCGTCCGGAGCCTGTGCTCCACAACAGGAGAGGCCACAACAGTGAGAGGCCCGAGGACCGGAAAAATAAAAAAATTAAAAAATAAGATTTTGAGTCATATTGTACTCTACCTTAGGGTTTCTCAACCTCAACATTATTGACATTTTGGACCAAATAATCGTATGTTGGGTGCTGTCTTGTGCAACAAGGAAGTTTAGCAATATCCCCAGGTAGGGACTACCAAAAACGTCTGCAGATATTGCCAAATGTCCCCTGGGAAACAAAATCACCCCTTGGTACTGCTGCTCTACCAGAAGAGGATCTTTATCCACACCCAGTGTACAGATGAGGAAATTGAAGCCCAGAAAGGCCAAGAGGCATGCTCAATGCCATAGAGCTGAATCAGAGGCCAAAACGGGGCACACGCCATGGGGGCTGCTCCTCGGTTCTTTGTGTTCCGTCACACTGAACTGGCTCGTGTTGGGGCTTAAACTGAAGATGACAATATTTTAAAACTTAAAATAAATGTTACCAAAGGCATATTTTGAAGAACTTAATAGTATATTAGGGATACTGAAATGAAAACTTGTTCAATTTCATGGCCAACCATATGACTTTTCTCCTATGCTCCCATTCGGACTGATTCAACAAATATTTATTAAGCATTTTTGAGGCGTCTTCAACATTAGTTAAGCAGAGAAGAGTCCCTGCCTCAGTGCATTAGCAGTGCAGCGAACTGACAGTCAGACAAGTCCACCAGTCATCATGGCACAAGTTCCATTAGAACAAGCTCCCTAAGAAAGCTTCCAACAAAGCGATAAGGAGGCTTAGAAGGAAGAATACTCACATTAGTTTGAAAATCAAAGAAACACAGAAGAAAAAGCAACTGAGATGGGCTTTGCAAGATGGGAAAGGCATTCTAGGAAGAAGGAATAGCATAGAGGTGGGAAGTAAGGAACCACTTATTAGGACCACTGAGCTGCCTAACTGCTAAGGAACCACTGAGCTCCTAGGCAGGGCAGTGATATAAATGATGCTGCACTTCCAGGAAATTATTTCACTATAACTGCATAAATAAATCAGGGAAGGAATGGGCTGGAATGCCATCATCACCTACTGTGTTGAGAAGGCTTCTGTACCACGAGGCAGTCTGTCATTCCTGGCCCAGAACACTAAGGACAGTTAGAAAGAGACTATTACCAGTGTAAGCAAAAGGCATTGTAAGGGCTAGCCTGGGGCTGACGTGGCAGGTATGGGACACACTGGGACAAACACACAAGATGATGCAGACACAAGAAGCTCTGAGGGAAAAGGATAAGGAGAAACCTAGCCATTACCTTTGGAATCTCAGTGAGTGGAAGAACAATACTGCCATGAACAGAAACCCTGGGGTCAGAGGCAGAACTGATCCTGGGGGAGAAAATGAGTTTGCAATCTCAAGGGGACACATGAGGGAAGCCCAATAGGACATTAGAAAGAAGGGGGTGGAGGACCAGGACCAAGATTTAGTTCACAAAGAAGGTTCCAGGTTTGGAGTTTTCTAGAGAATGTCGGCTCTTCAAGCTTTAACCATGGATAAGTCCTTAAGATAAGGGTGAGAAAGAAGAATCTCTTATTTTTGATTGAAGTATAGTTGATTTACAATGTCGTGTTAGTTCCAGGTATATAGCAGTGATTCAGTTATATATATACATACATACATATACAATATGTATAATATATATATTATACATATATATATATTATATATATATATATACACACACATCCTTTTTCTGATTCTTTTCCCTTATAGGTTATTGCAAAATATTGAGTATAGCTCCCTGTGCTATATAGGTCCTTGCTGGTTATCTATTTTATATATAGTAGTGTGTATCTGTTAATACTAAACTCCTAATTTATCCCTCCCTTTCCTTCCCCTTTGTTTTGTCTGTGAGTCTTTTTCTGTTTTGTAAATTGAGTTCATTTATCATTTTTTTAGATTCCACATATAAGTGATACTGTATGATATTTGTCTTTCTCTGACTTACTTCACTTAATATGATAATCTCTAGGTCCATCCATGTTGCTGCAAATGGCATTATTTCATTCTTTTTTATGGCTGAGTAGTATGTGTGTGTGTGTGTTTACACACACACACATATACATATATATACATACACCACATCTTCTTTATCATTCATCTGTCAATGGACATTTAGGTTGTTTCCATACCTTGGCTACTGTAAAGAGTGCTCTAATGAACACTGGGGTGCATGTGTCTTTTCAAATTATAGTTTTCTCCAGATATATGCCTAGGAGTGGGATTGCTAGGTCATGTGGCAGCTCTATTTTTAGTTTTTTGAGGAGCCTCCATACTGTTCTCCATAGCAGCTACACCAATTTATATTCCCACCAACAGCATAGGAAGGTTCCTTTGAACAAGAAGAATCTTAAAGGATGCCTAGGTTCAAGATGCAAAAGTAAGAGGAAGGGTAAGGGAAAGAAGCCGGGAAGGAATTTCTATCTCTAGGTGGAAGAAGTAGGGGAACCAACAGTAGGCAGAAGTTCAAATGCACCAGAAAGATGAAGTACGACAAGCTGGAACACAAGCCTGTGGGGCCTCGGGCTGAGTTTGGTTTTAATGAGGCAGGAGGTAAGACACTGCTCTCTGCAGTCAGACAGACCTTAGACCTTGATGCATATCCCGGCTTTGGCCCTTGCCTATCAGGCCCTGCGGCAAGTTACTAAATAGCTCTGTGCCTCCTTTTCCCCAGTAAAATGAAGATAGCACCATTCTCTACATGTGAGCTGCGGGAGGTTAAGCATGGAAAGCACTTAGCCTAGTGCCTGGTCCCTCATCAGCAGCAATAACTGCTCAACACCTCCTCCTGCCCCTCCTCCACTGGCACCAAGAAGGCCAGTAACTTAGTCCCCCCTCTGCACGGACAGCCAGGGGAGGGAAGCACTGAGAAGGGCAGGTCTGCGCTCTACCAGCCAGTGGTATCTGCTGTATGGTTGACTATATGTCATGACCTGGACACAGGAGAAGAACCAACCAAGAAGAAAACATGATCATGGGGTGGGGAGACGGAATGGGTGACAACTTAACATGATACAGCAGGGAATCAGCAAACTTTTTTTGAAAAGTGCCAGAGAGTAACAATTTTAGGGTTTGAGGGCCACATAGTCTTTGTCACAACTACTCAACTCTACCTTTGTACCAGGAAAGCAGCCACAGACAAACCATAAATGAATGGGTATGGCTGTGTCCCAATAAAGCTTTATTCACAGAAACAGGCTGTGGCTGGCCTCTAGGCCATAGTTTGCTGACCCCGGTGATAAAAGATGGCCAACATTTTTAAACCTCTAACTCCAGCTGCTAGGTTTAGAGAAGGTAACAGAGATATGAGAAACATATATTGAGACAAGTAAGATCAAATTTTAAAGTACCCCAGCCAGCAGAATTCTAAGTGTGACAACTGGCTTCACAAATTTAGTGTTTCTTTGTTCTTGGGGACGACCAAAAGATTGGCTGAAAAACATGAAAAGCTCTCATGGAAAATAATAAGTTAGAGAAACACATAAGTAAAAACATTTATGAAAGTCCATCTACATTGCACATTGAGAGAATTACAGTCTCCAATTCCTTGCTAAGCTTCCTGGGCTGATCTGGAAAATATAAATACTACTACCTTATTTCCTGGTGACAGGGACTTGCACGCACTGCTCAGTGGAGGGCTCCTCCAGCCCTTAGTTCAGTGCATCCCTGAGCCTCCGTCATCCCCCCACCTACACTCCAGAAGTACCTTTGCTAATGTCCTTTGCTAAAGGAGCAGAATTCACTTCAGCCCTCTCCATCCCTTTCTCATCACCCATCAGTTCAGGTACCCTTTGAGGCAACTCAGAGTGACAAAATCTTCCAAAAAAGAAGTCAAGACCATTGCACTGAGGAATATTACTCTACTTAGAAGGACCAGACCAAACATTCAACACTGCAAGAGACCTGGGAAATCTCGTCACATGGCAGAGGGAATACGAAGATGAATTACTCTGGTCTTCTCAGCATGTCCTTAGCAGGGGAGATAAGACAAGGGAAAAAAAAGAGATAAATGTGGAAAAGAAAGAGATAAATGTGAAAACCCAGATACATAAAAGGCTCAGAGCTTCAGAGAGCAGAGTGTGATAACCTACAGTCAGGAGCGAGGAGAGATGAAGATCTCAGCCCACCTTGAAGGGTGGGTAGGGTCTGCAAAGGCAGAGATTAGGAAGGGTTTTCCAGGTGGAAAAGACCAAGAGGGAACAGGCACACACTTAGGTCAGCAGAGGCCAAAGAAAGGACACCTTGGGTTGACATTCAGAGGGGAGAGAACAGATTGGTTGTGCCAGTTGTTAAGACCCCCCAAACCTCCCTATCAGAAGCTATCTGGCTGCCACCCTGGCCCACCCGCTCCTGCCTTAGGCAACTCTGCCAGCATCACCCTGGCCACCCAAGCTGTCCTCCTCCCCAGTCCCCCATGGACTTCCCACATGTCCCCACAATCCAGTTACTAAACTGAGAACACGCTGCAGCAAGATCCGGTGTCCAGCGCCCATTCTGTTAGGGCTGTGCCCACGCCACACCCACCAGACCAGGAGTGAGAGGTCTGTGCCTTTCTTCACTGGGCTCAGGCTGGCTAACGAAGACCATGTAAAGGAAAGGAATAAAAACGAGGCTGGCAACACCCACTGCACCATATCTAAAAGTGCTTTCATAGAAAGCTGGTTCAGAAATTCAGACTTGCTTGTCTAGACCATAAGAAGTACCTACAAGGTTTTGTTTATTTATTAACTAAGTTTTCCTTAGGAAAAATGTAATACATACAATCAAAAAATAAACTGTACAAAACAGTGTTGGGTAACCTTCCACAAATATTTTATGAATATTCAAGAGTGTGTATAAACTCATCCTGCTTTTCTTTTTTAACACAAACAGAAATGTATTAATATATACACTATAATGTTCCTTACCCTTTTTTTCAACTGACCAATGTATCTTGGAGTTTGTTACATGTCAGCAAATATTATTATTTCATTATTATTAATCACCACAAGGTATTCTATTTGCTATATGGCTCTACCTTTATTAATTTAAGCAGTGATCCATTGACATACAGAGGTTATTACCCACTTTTGCTGTTACAAACATGACAGCCAACACCATGGAGTGTCAGTCTTTACATGCACACATCTATGGAAATTCACGAGAGATATTCTAGCAGAGGTGGAAATGCTGGGTCAAAGAGCGTGTATGGACCACTCTAGGTTCCTAAGTGAGTGGGAGAGGCAAGAAAACAAAGGGGGACAAGATTATAGGCATTTATGTGTCAAGGTGGGAAATCTGGACAGAAGAGAAAAAATGATTCAGGGAAGGGAGATGATGGAGAAAACTACCTGGGAGGCGGTAGTGATATACAGGTGAGAGGACCTGACTGAGGGCAAGGAGAGAAGGAAAGGAGGGATGTAATGTACAATATGATAAATATAATTAACACTGCTGTATGTTATATATGAAAGATGTTAAGATAGCAAATCGTTAAGAGTTCTCGTCACAGAAAAAAAATTTTTTTTTCTATTTAAGTTTGCACCTATACGAGATGATGGATGTTCACTACACTTACTGTGCTAATCACTTCATGATGTATGTAAATCAAATCATTATGCCGCACACCTTACACTTATACAGTGCTGTCAATTATATCTCAATAAAACTGGAATTCTAAAAAGAATAGGTAACCAAAAATTGTAAAGGAAAAAGTATTTCAGGCAGTTAACAAAGATGAAATGTTATATTTTGGGATTTTGTGATGTTTGTCTGCTTCTAAAAATTTCTAATTTGTTGTGATTTTTTTCTCATTCTAGATAAATATTCACACGTATTAAAATTAAAAATTAAAAAAAAGAAGATGAGAGGGAAAGGGATTTCATGACCAATGCAGGAGGACATGGGTACCAAACAAAACCCTCCGTGTGGGGTCCACTGTCCTACATGAAGGTGACATGGTGATATGGAGACTCTATGGCATGACCAGGTGGACTTTATTAACTGTGGTTGGAAATGTCTCACCAAGCTCAGGAGAGGAGAGAGGGATTTAGGCCACCCATAGAGGTGGCTGGGATCAGACAGATCCACCCAGGGAGAGAAGGGCACAGAGTGCCCAGTACCACCTCTCTTGGATCACCAACATTTAGGAAGCCAGGACGAGGCAATCAGACAGAGAAAGCAGGAAAAAAAGTATAATGGTATGTCATGAAAGCCAACAGGGGGGCGAGTCAAGTAGAAAGTAGCCCAGAGGGAGAGAGAAGCCCACAGCAGAGGAGTAAAGGGATGATCTGGCATCCTGGCCCAGTCTTCAATACAAATGGGAGACACCAAAGGAACTCAAGGAAGCAAGGCAGAAGTTGCAGTCAACCAAGCTGGCACTGAGCAGAATGGACCCAGGGTTCAAGAGGAGCAGTAAAATTAGATTTTTCTTAGGAAAAGAGGAAGAGAGTTCAGAGTTCACAAGCCAAAGAGAAGGTTTTCAGTGAAAAGAGCAGAGAACTGAAGAAAAGACAGAGGAGGTAACTGACATGCAAAATCTCAGGACTATTGGCCCCAAATGCCTCATTATCATGACTGATAAGAGAGTCCGATCATCTGAAAATCAGCCCACTGTCACACTGCTTAAACACTGCCATGATTCCTTTTATTTTTAGTTCCTGGTTCCAACTCCAATTTCCCACTTTCTGGTAGCCTTTGCTTCCATTGGAGATGCTGTGAGCTGCTAACCCCCAGTGCTGTTTCTCCATCAAGAGAAGCTTCTAAGAGGCTCACAGCAAAATGTCACTGACACAAGCTGCCATCTGAATGTGCCATATTTGTGTATAATCTTGTCCATGGAGGACTCTTTTTGTCTAGTTATAGCAAACCGTCTGCGAAATTTGAAATAAAGATCTAGAAAATGTCACAAAAACAAGCAGCAATGCGAAAGATGGCATACAACTCTTCTCAAGGCTTAGGGTATTAGATATTTTCCAAACTATTGTTGGAAATGAAATGAAACTTATTTTTTCTGAATATGCCCCATATCTCCCAGGGAAGGAAAACATTAATGTCTCTTTGGTTCATTCCTTTACTATCAAGTCAGTAACATCATTAAATTCAGCAAATTACTTCTTTTGGATATTTAATCATCTTCTTCCTTCTCTCACAAATAGTGCCTACAATTCAAATTTCATTAAAAGAACCAGTGTTCCCAGGTTGTAGTTTATCTAAGAATTTGGGTCTCTTTACTGACACTTCTATTTATTAGTAATATATCTTCAATTTTTAAAGTACCAGTTCTGCAACCAGTACTTAGGCAAAGGTTAAAACTCAAGTCAGTAAAATGGGACATGAAATGCAAAATCAAAAGGTAAAATTATAAATAGACCCAAAGGCAGAAAAAGGAAGGATGAACAATTCTTTCAGAAAACTGGGTAAAGATGGCAGAGCTTAAGGACCAGCACTCCCTCCCTTCAATAATACCTAACAAAATGATGAAAAACAGAAGCCCCAAAAGGCAATAAGAGAGAAAAGAATAAATAAATAAATAAATAAAAAGAAAATGGATAAATTCTCAAAAAAGAAGCATACTGTTTCGTTTCAGTATGGCAACATATTGAAAATTCTTACCAACACCAATCAATTTAGAGAGAAGCAAGATGAGGAAATGGATAACAGCCTAGAAGTATCAAGCAAAATGGCATTAGTAGGGATGAGTTTTAACCATCACTGTAGTATCTCTAGATCTTAGTAGAAGTCAGGGAAACTGCCAGAGCTTGTTATTTGGGAAGTTCCATGTGAACTGGGAAAATGCTTCCAAGCCTGAGTATACCCCGACCTCATGGGAACAAACATATCCCTAACTCTGATGGACTAAACCCTGGTTTAAGACCTTTAACCAAATCTCAGAAGAGAAAGCACAGCTTAGTTCATTCAAAAAGGCTGCAACCAGCTTTAGCCAAGCTCCATCCCCAATTCCTTTTGCCTACTATGCATCTTCAGGGCACAGAAAACTTAAAGACAATACTCAGTGTCCTCAAATGGCAGCTCAGAGAAGAAGGCAAGCAAGTATCATTTAAAATGTAAAGGATGTCCTGAAGAAATCAGTTTCAGTTTATTAAAACAAAAAATAGGTCTATGGATTTCCCTGGTAGTCCTGTGGTTAAGACTCCATGCTCCCAATGCAGGGGGCCCAGATTAGAACACTGGTCAGGGAACTAGATCCCACATGCTGCAACTAAAAGATCCCGCATGCTGCATGTTGCAATGAAGATCCCACTTGCCACAACTAGACCCAGTGCAGCCAAATAAATAAATAAATATTTAGAAAAACAAAAACAAAAAATAGGTCTAGATAGACTTACCCACGCTAAGCCAAGTGATACAGCAAACAGCAAGCAAATGTGCAAACATACTACAAACTCGAAAAAGAGAGCTTCACAGCATTGTTTAGAAAGTTTATGAAGCGCACAGTCAGAAAACTTAATAATAACTGGAAAAACCAAAGGAAATTGCCCTGAGTGCAAATGCTCAGTAGTAATCAAAACTGATATAAGGATAGTTAAATAAACAACGGCACAGAACATAAAGTACAAAAATAGACCCACACATATATGGTCAATTGATTCTCAACAGAGGTGCCAAGGTATTCCAAGGGCAAATGGCAAATCATTTTAACAAATGCTGCTGGAATAAATGAATATTCAACTGAAAGAAAAAAATGGACTCTGACTTCTACCTCACACCATACATAAAAATTAACTTGAAATAGACTGCAGACATAAACATAAAGGTTACTATAAAACTCCTAGATGAAAACGTGAGAAAATACCTTTGCAAAGTGAGAATAGGCAAAGATTGCTTAAATGTAACACAGAAAGCAGTATCATTTTAAAAACTGAGAAATTATATTTTAAAACTTCTGTTCAGAAAAAGATATGATCAAGAAAATTAAGAAAATAAAAAGGCAAGCAGCAGACTGAGGGAGAAAATATGGTGTATATATATATGTGTGTGTGTGTGTATATGGTGTGTATGTATACATATATGAATGAAACTACTAAAAATATATATATAGACATATCATCAAAAACACAATAGTTAAATTAAAATGGAATACTAAGAATTATTCAAATAACTCAAAAACGGCAGAAAGAAGAAATGCAGGAACAAAAAGCAGAAGGAACAAACAGAAAACAAATAATCAAATGGTATGCTTAAAGGAAAGTATATCAATAATTACATTAAATGTGAATGATCTAAACACCAATTAAAAAACAGATAATCAGAACTGAATTTTTAAAATAACCCAATTATCTGATACCTACATAAAGTTCACTTCAAATACACATATCAAAAAGTTAAAAGTGGGACTTTCCTGGTGGTCCAGTGGTTAAGACACCAAGCTTCCAACACAGAGGGCGTGGGTTTGATCCCAGGTAGGGGAACTAAGATCCCACATGCCATGCAGTGCAGCCAAAATAATAATAAGTTAAAAGGAAACAGTCAAAGAGATATGCCAGTAAACATGAATCAAAAATAAGCTGGAGTAGATATATTAATATCAGATAAAGTAGATTTCAGAACAAAGACAACAACCAAGCATAAGGAGGGACATTATGTAATGGCAAATGGCTCAAATCATCAAGAAAAAATAACATCCTAAATGCATATGCACCTAACAATAGAGATTCAAAACACATGAAAGAGGAACTGAAAGGAGTAATAGACAAATCCACAATTATAGATGAATACTTCAATACTAATCTCACATTAACAGACAAAACTAGTTAAATCAGCAAGGAAGTAGAAACCGGATAACACTAGCATCAAACTGGAACTAACTGACATTTATAAAATACTCTACCCCACAACAGGACAATAAGTATTCACTTCAAGTGCACACAGAACATCCACTAAGATAGACCATATTCTAGGTCATAAAACAAATCTTAACAATAAAAAATACTTAAAATCATAAAAAGTATATTATCTGACCATAACAGGATTAAATTAGAAATCAACAATGGAAAAATGACCAACAACACTTTAAAAACTTAGAATTTAAATCATACAATTCAAAATAATCCATGAGTTAAATAGTATGTCTCAAAAGAAATTGCAAAATATTTTTTTTTTTTTTTTTTTTTTTTTTTGCTGTACACGGGCCTCTCACTGTTGTGGCCTCTCCCGTTGCGGAGCACAGGCTCCGGACGCACAGGCTCAGCGGCCATGGCTCACGGGCCCAGCTGCTCCGCGGCATATGGGATCCTCCCAGACCGGGGCACGAACCCGTATCCCCTGCATCGGCAGGCGGACTCTCAACCACTGCGCCACCAGGGAGGCCCGTGCAAAATATTTTTAACTGAAAAAAAATGAAACTACAATATATCAAAATTTATGGGATGCAGACAAAGCAGTGCTTCAAGGAACATTTAGATTATTAAATGCTTATATTAGAAAAGAAGGAAGATTTCAAATGAATATCCTTAGTTTCCACCTTTTAAAACTACAAATAGAAGAGCAAAATAAGCAAGGCAAGCAGAAGGAAGGAAATAATAAAGATCAAAAATCAATGAAATTGGGCTTCCCTGGTGGCACAGTGGTTAAGAATCCGCCTGCCAATGCAGGAGACACGGGTTCGAGCCCTGGTCCAGGAAGATCCCACATGCTGCAGAGCAACTAAGCCCGTGCGCCACAACTACTGAGCCTGTGCCCTAAAGTCTTCGAGCCACAGCTACTGAAGCCCACGCGCCTAGAGCCCGTGCTCCACAAAAGGGAAGCCACCGCAATGAGAAGCCCACGCACAGCAACAGAGACCCAACACAACCAAAAATAAATAAATTAGAAAAAAAAATCAATGAAATTGAAAGCAAAGAAATGAAAAGGGAAAAAAACAATAAAACTAAAAGTTACTTTTTTGAAAAATAAAATAAAATTTATAAACCTCTAGCAAGATTGACCAAAAAAGAAAGAAGACACAAATTACCAATATCAGAAATGAAAGAGGAGACATCACTATAGACTCCACTGACATTAAAAGAATAAAGGAATATAAAAATCACAAGGGCTTCCCTGGTGGCACAGTGGTTGAGAGTCCGCCTGCCAATGCAGGGGACACGGGTTCGTGCCCCGGTCCGGGAAGATCCCACATGCCACAGAGCGGCTAGGCCCGTGAGCCATGGCCGCTGAGCCTGAGCGTCCGGAGCCTGTGCTCCACAGCGGGAGAGGCCACAGTGGGAGAGGGCACAACGGTGAGAGGCCCGCGTACCGCAAAAAAAAAAAAAAAAAATTATAAGTTCTTCCCCGCATCCTCCCCCACATGACACAGAAAGGTAGACAATGTTTTTCAGACAATAAATCTGAAAAACTACATATTTTTAATGTTTTTCAGAACAAATATCCTGGCCTTGTTCTGAGTATTAATATTAGCAAAACAACTGTTATATTAAAGGAGGAAAAGCAGAATGCATCTTCCAAAGCAATAGATAACATAAAAATCACTTACGTTTTTACAAAGCTCTGGTTTGCAAAGAAACTTAAGATACTTCAAAAAGAATGAGGACAACAGCCTTTAAAGTCTGAGAGTTGAAAAAACAGAACTACCATATGACCCAGCAATCCCACTACTGAGCATATACCCTGAGAAAACCATAACTCAAAGAGTCATGTACCACAATGTTCATTGCAGCTCTATTTACAATAGCCAGGGCATGGAAGCAACCTAAGTGTCCATCAACAGATGAATGGATAAAGAAGATGTGGCACATATATACACAATGCAATATTACTCAGCCATAAAAAGAAACGAAATTGAGTTATTTGTAGTGAGGTGGATGGACCTAGAGTCTGTCATACAGAGTGAAGTAAGTCAGAAAGAGAAAAACAAATACCAGATGCTAACGCACATGTATGGAATCTAAAAAAACAGTATTGATGAACCTAGTGGCAGGGCAGGAATAAAGACCCAGATGTAGAAAACGGACTTGGGGTCATGGGGGTGGGGGGGAGAAAGCTGGGACGAAGTGAGAGAGTGGCATGGACATACATACACTACCAAATGTAAAAAATAGATAGCTAGTGGGAAGCAGCCTTATAGCACAGGGAGAGCAGCTCAGTGCTTTGTGACCACCTAGAGGGGTGGGATAGGGAGGGTGGGAGGGAGATGCAAGAGGGAGGAGATATGGGGATATATGTATACATATAGCTGATTCACTTTGTTATACAGCAGAAACTAACACAACATTGTAAAGCAATTATACTCCAATAAAGATATAAAAAATAAAATAAAGTCTGAGAGTTGAGACGACGATAAAGGCCCCCCCGCCTCCCGGCCATACTGAGTACAGACCCTGTAAAGGACCTCTCAGAACACAGCATGAGTGACTCAAGCAGCTCAGAGCTTGCCACCATCCATGCCACGCCACGCCAGGAACAGTCGGGACAGGCAGGGAACCTGCTCCTTGGCTGGGACGCACCATGTCCTGCAGGCATGTTAGCTAATTCACTCCACAAACATTTGCCAAGTGCCTTCTATTTGTTCTCAGCTTTGAAGGTGCCCTGATGAGAGAGAAAGATAAGTCCCTGCCACTGAGTTGACATTCAAGCAAGGGAAAAAAATAGTTAAAAAGTCAACGAAGACAAGAAAAAACCTTCAGGTAATGTCCAACTTATGAAGAAAACAGAACAGGGCAACTTGATGAAGTAATACGGGCTGGAGGGGGCTACCTTAGATGAGCATCAGAGCAGGCTTCTCTGCAGAGGGGATTTTTGAGGAGTCTGGGTGTGTTGGAGGACCAAGGAAGGTGGTGGTAGTCAGAGGGGAATGAGTCATAGGAAGGGTCCCTATGAGGTCGGAAGGTCAGGCAGGGTCAGACCGCTGCAGACCTAGAGGTGAGAAGGAAGAGTTTAGATTTTTATATAAGAGCAACAGAGAAGCAAAGGAAGATTTTAAAGTAAGAGCGTGGGAAGATTTAGTTTATAATTCAAAAAAATTATCTATCTGCTATGGTAGGTGGGAGGTAAGCCATTTTAGAGGGGACTGGGCAGACTGGGGGCATTCTGGATGACTGCTAATGGACTTCACAGAGGGACTAGCTGCAGGGATTAAAAAAAAAGGGGGTAAATCAAGAATGTCACAGGTAGAATTTCAGATTACTTTGAATGTCACAGGTAGAATTTCAGATTACTTTGAAAGGAATTGTTTTTGTTTAAGCAAAACACATTGTTTTAAACAAAGACAATTCCTTTCCTGATGCCCAAATCATCCTTAAAGACATCTCTCTGTAGTGGTACTGATTTGCCTGAGCATCCAAACAAGGTCCACCTGCTAAGCCACGACCAGTGTTTGAAGTCAGCCACCTGAAGTCCACCGTGGGGCCAGTGTACAGCAGACAGAAGCAAGAGAAACCAGGCCATTAGACAGATCTAAACTGGACCCTCACCAGGCCTGCACTTTAAACAGCTGAGCCAGGTAGTGAGCTGGGTGCCCACTGGTATTGCTGGAGACTTCCAAAACAACTGCCCAGTGGCTTAGTGTTTGTGTGCATGAGAGAGAGAGAGAAAGAAATAGTATTTTCCTGATAGTTCAGAAATGAAGGTGACCCTGGGAAAAAGTACTTTCACATGTCAAGGCATCATTTTCACAATGTATTTATTCACAGGATAACTTCCTTGATTTAACTGGCAAATGAAATCTGCAGCCATCTTCATGTTCCAGAACAATGGCTTCACCCCACAGCACAGCATCATCCCTAAGTGTTCTTCACTGTGTTCTTTACATCTTGCCAGCTCTAGATGAAGCTCATGCAATGAGATCTGAAGACAACTTTGCAGCTCCTTAATTTTTCAGGTGAGACACAGTAACGTTTGTTAAGTTTCAAGAGGCTTATGATGACCTCAGGGAGCCATTCACAATATAGAACCCATGTAAATTCTATAGAATCAAGACTAATTTAACTTCTTTTCATTCAGACATTAAGCAAATGTGTGCACAGCTCACAAACTTCCACAGTCTTGAAAAAACATTTTGCCAATCCAAGATTACGAGCTTGAAGGCTCCTCATATTTCCTGGAGAATTATGTGATTTTAAAAAGGGTGTTTGTTTGTTTGTTGGTTTGTTTTTAATGGAGTCAGAATTGGAAATGAGTAACAAAATTTTACAGTCTTTCAAGGAAATATTCGTGGGTTTACTACTTTCTTTTTTTTTCCAGTGTTTTAAGATTTTGAATTTGAATTTGAAATGAAATACAATTATTCATTCAACAAATTGAAAAATATTAAAAACAACTGACATTATCTAGAGTGGGGAAAGAAATAGTTTTCTACACTGCTGATGTGACAGTAAATTAGCACAACCTTTTAGGAAAGGCATTCCCTGTTAAAATTTTTTTAAAAAGGGGGCATAAAGCTATGCTATGAAACAGAAGTTTCACCTTGAGGAATCTATACTACAGGAACAAAGGGATTAGTAGCTAAGGATATGCTTCAGTAGCAAAAGATATGCTGTATATCACAGCCCTGGAAGGCAATCGCAACAAAACCAAGCTGAATTGGAGACCATCTGAACGTCTGTTAACAGGGAAATGATTGACTGAATTATGGTATTTCCAATTCTATAGCTCATTCATTCGCTTACCATATATATTTTTCGAGGCAGGCATTGTTTTACTGTACGCCAGGCATTGTTCTAGATACCGGGGGTAAGGAAGTGAATAACACAGATTTGACCCCTTTTTCATGAAGCTTACATTCTTGTGTGTGTGTGTGTGTGTGTGTGTGTGTGTGTGTGTGTGTGTGTGTGTGTGTGTGTGTGTGTGTGTGTGTGTGTGTGTAGTGAGGGAGAGACAAAAATGATAAATTATAATAATAATTACAACAGCCACAATAAAACAAGTCAGTTCACCTTTAGAATAATCGCCTGTTTCTACAGGCAGGTACCTTGAGTTTTTCATTGAAAAAAATTACATCCAGATTTTTATTCTGCTTTGAAATCTTTGTGTCCTGATTAGTTGCTCCTGGTGTGTCCTCTCATTGTAGCTTGGAAATTTTTAATAGCACTTACTCTACTTTATTTTTATGGTTTTTAAGTGAAACTTCAGACTTCATGTGGATTTCCCTAGTGTTTCCACCAATGTTCTTTTTTCTTTTCCAGGATCCCATGCAGGATGCCACATGGCTTCTATTTTTATTTTTCCTAGATTTATTGAGATAGAGTTGACATATAACAATTGTATAAGTTTAAGGTGTATGATGTAATGATGTGATACAGGTATATAGTATGAAGTGATTGCCACAATTAGGTTAGTTAACACCTCTGTCAGCTCACATGATTACCATTTCGCTGCTGTTGTTATGGCAAGAATATTAACCTCTATGCTTATAGCGTCTAGTATACAACACAGTATTGTCAACCACAGTAGCTTAGGTCTTATTCCTCTTATAGCTGCATTGTTGTAGTGGGCTTACCACTTTCATTCAGTCCCTTTCTGCCCTGGGAACCAATGTGCAAACATATGGTATAGTTTCTCCTTTACTGAATGTCAGTAAAGAAGGAGAAACTAGAGCCAGTTCAAATATCTATCTAAGATAGATATTTGGGGCTTCCCTGGGGGCACAGTGGTTGAGAGACCGCCTGCCGATGCAGGGGACACAGGTTCATGCCCCGGTCCAGGAAGATCCCACATGCCACGGAGCGGCTGGGCCCGTGAGCCATGGCCACTGAGCCTGCGCGTCCGGAGCCTGTGCTCCACAACGGGAGAGGCCACAACAGTGAGAGGCCCGCGTACCACAAAAAAAAAAAAAAAAAAAGAAAGAAATATAAGATAGATATTTGAACTGGCTAGAGTTCATACATAAAAATGCAAAGAAAGGTATAATAAAAGGACCAAAAGGATATATGCCAAACTCATAAAAGTGGCTATCTTCAGATACATTGGAGGCAAGGCCAGAAAGGGGATACTGATGAAAAACAACCTTATGTGTAATGTTCTGTTCATAAGATAATTTCTCATATAATTTCAATCCCTGTATGCATACAGAGAAAAGACTAGCTGTAAATATAATTAAAATGTTAATAGTGACTCATTCTGGGATTTGAGAAGTGAATAATTATTATATTCCTCCTTTATATTTATCTCCTAGGAAAGAAGAAATGAAGGGAGAGAGGGCATAATTTATTTGTTTTAATCCCTTGGCACCACTGACCTGAAATCCACCAGAACTCCCAAGACTTATCACGTCATGGGCTTCAAAAGAATGAGGAAGAACAAGGGGCTTTCCAAGACCTCTCATTACACTTTATACCTAATAACCAAGTTACAGTTTCTCGGTGCCACGCTTGGCAGACTTGGGGGCCTGGTGGTGACAGTATCCTCCCAGCCACCACTGATAGCACAGCTTGAAGCAGGCACCCACCGCAGGCCAATCAGACCGTCTGGCCGCGAAACCCTGAATTGGGTCTGTAGAACTCTTCCATCTCTTTGTGTGACCAACCCTTTCTCGTAGGCAGCCATACTTCACCCTGTGGCCTAGGGAATGAAGAAAGCTCAGCTGCAGCGAAAGAAGAATTAAACAGACGCAAAGAGAGGCACAGAGGTAGGAAATGATGGCTGGGGTCCCAGCAGGTTTCTAGGGCCTGGTGACAGTCCCGGCTCTGAGCTCCAGGCCCCCTTCCTGTACGAATTAGCCTTAGGAATAAGCCCTGATTTTGGTTGAAGACAGCTCAGGCTGGTTGCTGTTCCTTAGAAATTTGTTAGTCCTGAAATTTGTTAGTCCTGCAGGGTGGCCCCTGAGGTTCTTGGTCTGGCTAGTGAAGCAGACGTGCGGGACAGAATTCAGCAGAGGCCCCAGAAGCTCATCAAATTCAAAATTCCTCATTAACTTCTTGCTATTTCCTAAAAAGTCAAAGATAATAAGCCCTGGGGGAGGCCCTGGCTTGGCTGTGTGGACCAGTGCTGCACCATGTTCTGGGATAGATCTGGAAAGTGACAGCTTAGAAGCTGTGGTCAAGCGCTCTAAATATGTGCATCGCACGGTGCTTTCTGCCTGAGCGTCCCTGCTATGGTGTCAGTCTGGAGCAGCATCAAGAGGACTGCGCTGATCTTCTTTACGTTGGGCAGGGAGGCTGGATGTTCTGCGCACACACCCTCCGGCATCTTCCTGCACCTTCCTCCCACCCTGCAAGGTAGGAATCACCTCCATCCCACAGGTGAGAGGGGGAGATGAAGTGATGGTAGGCAACATGCCCAGGCTGCCCAGCTAGAAGGTGGCAAAACCAGGACGCTCAACATCAGAGTCCTGCCCTTTCCACCACACTGGCTCCTTCTCAGATGCTCCAGAGTCCCTGAGGCCACTCTGACAGGTAAACACCCAACCTGGCCAACTTGCTGACTCTCAGTAACCCTACAGGCATGGTCTGAAGGGCCCAAACAATGTCATCTTCCCCATTTGGGGGCTGTGACTCTCCTCTTTTCCCATCTGTATCATGGCATTTTTATCTACATCATGTGCCCCTCTCCTGCTTCATAAGTTCCTGGTTTGGAATTCTCAGACCAGCTTCCCTAGTAAGCAGCAAAGCCAGGCTTTCATCATGGCTAGCGCATACTGGTTCTTGTTACCAGTTACATCCTTGTGGAAATCAATAAGGAGCAACACAAGATGCTCGTAGCTCTGACTACCCTTTCCCCAGCCCCTGACTCAGCACAGTTTCCAATTACAGGCTGAGCTGTGTGAGCTCAATGTCAACTTCAGCATCCAACAAAATCATCTGGAGGACTTGTTAAAACATAGACCATTGGGCCCGCCCCTAGAGTTTCTGATTCTATAGGTCTGGGGTAGGTCACAGAATTTCCATTTCTAACAAGTTCCCAGTGTGATAGGCTGAAGAGGGCACCCCCCCCCCAAATATATGCAGGTCCTAATCCCTGGAACCTGCAAATGTTACCTTATATGGCAATAGGGACTTTGCAGATGTGATTCAGTTAAGGATCTTGAGATGGGAAAATTATTCTGGATTGTCTGGTGGGTCAAAAATGTAGTGTCAAGGGTCTTTATGAGAGGCAAGCTTGGGAAGAGTCAATGACAGAAGAGGAGAAGGCAATGTGACAACAAGGAGCAGAAATTGGAGTGATGTGGCCACAAGCCACGGAATGCTGGCAGCCAGCACAAGCTGGAAGAGGCAAGAACCGATTCTCCACAGGATCTTAATTTTAGCATCACAAGACTCAGCTCAGACTCCTGGCCTCCAGACTGTAAGAGAATACATTTCTGGTTTTTTAAGCCACTAAATTTTGGTAGTTTGTAACAACAGACATGGGAAACTAATACAGCAGTGACGCTGCTATCACTGGTCGGGACCCACACTTTGAGAACTCTGCACTCTACCTATCCCTGGCCACACCTAATGCCATTTTGAGGAACGGTCGGTCCCCTGGAAGATATGAAGATTCCGAACAGTGTGAGCACTACAAGTTGCACCCACCCCCTCCCTTCTCTTTAACGCTTAGAGAGGGAGAGAGCACAGCACAGTGGTTACAGAGTCCAGTTCAATACCTGGCTCCACCACTCACTGGCCCTGTGGTCCAGCCAGTCCCTTAACCTCTCCATGCCTTGGTTTCTGCATGTGTAACTTGGCGACATGACCACCAGCCTCTGTCCAGTATCAAGGCACTAGCAAGAGCATTAAATGAGATGATGTGGGTTAAGTTCTGCTCGGCTGATACAAAGTAGTCATCAAGCATCTACTACCGTTATTATTTTTGTGACTTGAAACTCCTTTTAAAGTAGCTACGCCCTACTCTGATCAATGGAAGCCTCCTTTTTTTTTTTTTTTATTTTTCTGTGTTACGTGGGCCTCTCACTGTTGCGGCCTCTCCCGTTGCGGAGCACAGGCTCCGGACGCGCAGGCTCAGCGGCCATGGCTCACGGGCCCAGCCGCTCCGCGGCATGTGGCATCTTCCCGGACCGGGGCACGAACCCGTGTCCCCTGCATCGGCAGGCGGACTCTCAACCACTGCGCCACCAGGGAAGCCCTCCAGCCTAATTTCTCATCGTCATTCTTACCCACACAGACCATCTACTCCAAACTTACTAAACTACTTCCTCAGAGTCCGCTCTTGTTTCTGCCTCCCCCTATGCTGCTTCTTTGGCCTTGAAAGCCCTTCCCCGGTGCTCACCTTCTCCACCTTCAACACAGCCATGATAGGCTGAACTTCTGCAGGGAGGACCCCTCCACATTCCCGCCTGGGGGTTGGTGGTATAAGCCTGGCTCTGCATGTTCTGGAATAAGTGGAAGAATGCAACTTAGCAGCGTCACCATCCAGAGGGTAGACTTTCACTTAAGCCTACAAACAGAGACTCTGGAAGCAGACTGCCTAGGTTCAAAACCCTGTTCCCACCTCTTCCTCATTTTATGACCTCAGATGATTTACTCCAGTTTTTCATCTATAAAAAGGAGATTACAGGGACTTCCCTGGTGGCGTAGTGGCTAAGAATCCGCCTGCCAATGCAGGGGACACAGGTTCGAGCCCTGGTCCAGGAAGATCCCACATGCCACGGAGCAGCTAAGCCCGTGCACCACAACTACTGAGTCTGCGCTCTAAAGCCACAAGCCACAACTACTGAGCCCGCGTGCCACAACTACTGAAGCCCAAGCACCTAGAGCCTGTGCCGTGCTCCACAACAAGAGAAGCCACTGCAAGGAGGAGCCCACCCACCGCCACGAAGAGTAGCCCCACTCGCTGAAACTAAAGAAAGCCCGCGCACAGCAACGAAGACCCAATGCAGCCAAAAATTTTAAAAGACTTTTTAATTTTTTTAAAAAAGAAGATTATAATAGGGACTTCCCTGGCTGTCCAGTGGTTAGAACTCCACGTTCTCACTGTGGAGGGCCTGGGTTCAATCCCTGGTCAGGGAACTAAGATCCCACAAGCTGTGCAGCACAGACAAAAAAAGAAAAGATTACAGTAGTATCTGGCTGAATGGATAAAGAAGGTGTGGGATTATATTTATATATATATATATATATATATATATAAATATATATATACAGACACACACAATGGAATACTACTCAGCCATAAAAAAGAATGAAATAATGCCATTTGCAGCAACATGGATGGACCTAGAGATTATCATACTAAGCAAAATACGCCAGAGAAAGACAAATACCATATGATATCTTTATATGTGGAAGCTAAAATATACAAATGAACTTATTTACAAAACAGAAACAGACTCACAGACATAGGGAACAAACTTGTGGTTACCAAAGGGGAAAAATTAGGAGTGGGGGAGGGATAAATTAGGAGCTTGGGATTAACAGATACAAACTACTATATATAAAAGAGATAAACAACAAAATTGATACGAGTTCCCTGTAAAGCACAGGGAACTATATTCAATACCCTGTAATAAACCATAATGGAAAAGAATATGAAAAAGTATCTATATCTATCTATATATATATATACACACATACACACACACACACACACACACATAGAAAGATACATTAGATAGATAGATTAATAGTATCTGTCTACCACATAAAGATTTTATGTGGATTAAAGGAGATAACCCACATAACAAATGATGTCCAGCATATAGTAAGTGTCCAGTAAATTTAAGCTGTTACCAGTACTTACGTAATCTAATTGTTCCCTTTCAGAGATGTCACCCTTGGAGGCTATATGCTTTTCTGTCAAAGCTTCCATCCTCAGAACATCACTGAAGCCCTTCCATGACGCTGTCCCTTTCTGACTCAGAGGATAAGCCTCGCTAGGGAACTCTATTCAGCATGCATGATGGCCCCTTGTTTATCCCAGCAGGAGTAGGACCTAGTGCTTGAACATCCTTATTCGCCCATTAGGCTCAGAGGGTCTAATGATACCCTAAATCAAACCCACACCCAACAAAGTGCTCCTTCTGAGAATAATCAAAAATAATATTGTGGCAGAGGCTGCTGGTCATCCTCTGATATTTATTCCCTTCCCCTTCTTCTTCTGTGGCAGTAGAAGCCCAGTTTGTAGCTGGGCACATGGTATCCAGCAGAAGACTTTATCTCCAGTGTTCCTTGAAGCTAGGAATGGTGGCGTGAGGAAGTTGTGGCCAATGAGACCTGAATGTGGCCTGCATCTTGTGGTGTTTCCCCTGCAGAGAAAGGATAAACCTCCTCTCCCATCTCCTTTCCCACTGATTGGCACATGGACATGAAACGTAGAACGTGGAAACCTCTTCTCATGTGGATGTGATCAACATGCTAGAGAAAGCAGAGCAAAAAGAAAGGAGACAGCTTCTCTGATACCACAGAGCCACCACAGCAGCCCTGGAATGCTTACGCCTCGGCAGTGTGTTTAAGCCACAACTATTTGGACTATCTCTTATAGCAACCGAACCTATAGACCAACTAATTCTGACATGTAACAACTTATAAAGGTATCTGCAAAAGAAAAGTTGAAAATACATTTTTAGCAAGGAAAATATTCTGTGAAATTTCCCGAAGTGACTCCTTAGAAGGAAACAGTCAGTCAGTTGGAGTATTAGCGTGTTATTTGTTTAATGAATCACACACTGGATAGTTAATCATTACATCTCCTGAGATGGGGAAGAAAAACCAATCTAATAGTCTAAATCTGACAATATCACCCAAACTCATTCAGTGACATTTACAATGTTTTCTTCCAACAAATTTTTGGAGCTACACAGCTGCAACAATATGGACCATTCTAATGGGCAAAGCTCTGGACCAGCTGCTGCGAGATCTGGGCTGTGGATCCAGCCCTGCCCCAGGCAGCAAGACCCACTGGGTCTCAGTTCCTACATCTGTAAAACACTGAGGCTGAGAGATTCAGTGGGGCCAGAGACCAAAACTCTATAACCAAAGGAAGAAATGGCCCAACAGTAGCCACTGGAAGGAGAAACAAAACTAGTAAGGACACAAAATGAAAACCCTGAACCCCCAAAAATAGTCCACCAAATCTATAAGCCACTGTCATGTTACCATTCAAACCCAGTCAGCACACAACCCTCTTCTGGAACAAGCCGAGAATTCCCATGTGTGTGCTCACTTCTGGCCACATCTTCCTCTCACTGAGGTAACTGGCGGTGGGGGCATATGGGGTGTGGTCTTCAAAGTCTCTTGATCATTGGCATTAACATTTTCCCAGACACTCAGACCCCAAATTCAAGCCCCCAAACCCAGATAGCAGGTCCTCATTTTTTTTTTTTTTTGGTCGTTTCTACCATTTCTGGTTCCCCTTTCACTAGGTTTAAAGAATACACAGGTTGTTCCCAAAAAAGAGGACGGGGGAAGCCTTCTGGTGCTCTTTCTCCTCTTCATACCCTAACGTGGACTTACATATGGTAAACACATAGTTCATTTACTTTAAACAAATGACTGATCTCCTAAGAACCCAACCACAAAATAATTTACAAAGGCGGTTGGCGGGCTTCCCTGGTGGTGCAGTGGTTGAGAGTCTGCCTGCCAATGCAGGGGACACGGGTTCGTGACCTGGTCTGGGAAGATCCCACATGCCGCGAAGTGGCTAGGCCCGTGAGCCATGGCCGCTGAGCCTGCGCGTCCGGAGCCTGTGCTCCGCAACGGGAGAGGCCACAACAGTGAGAGGCCCGCATACCGAAAAAAAAAAAGGTGGTTGGATGTTTACATCATTTTCCTTTGGAAGCAAAATGAGCCCGTGTTTGTTTTACACTTGGGAAACCAAACTCCACCACGTGTGGCCACTTGTCCACTTCAGTTACTAAACGAAGTCATTTCCTACGGGAACTCTTACACCAAGGGATGCACCAGTTCAGGCCTCCAGCATGTGCTCCATGAAAGAGACCACTACCAAGGAGGGAATCAAACAAGAGGCCATGGCGCCCAGGGCCACTTTCCAACCACAGCAGCGTCCTGCGCGAGCAGAGGCTCCAGCTACCCGCCCTCACTTCTGAAGAACAGGATGGGAAGTGAATGTAAAGTCTTTTGATCACTTCCAGGATATGCTGACTCTATAAGGACCGAAGTCCCTCCCCAAAGCTAACACTAACCCCTTCTGATGCCCTATCATGTGTTCCTGAGCTGCTTCTTCCCCTTGCAAACTCCCTCCTACCTTGGTCAATGGCCTACGGAGTCTTTTGAGGTCTAGTCCTATCCTCCAATCACATGGAAAAGGAAAAACAAGAGTCAAGAGCCCTGACCACCTCAACGTCCCTTTCTTTTTGCTTTCACTTCTCATCACTTCCAGATGGAAGAAAGAAACCAGATCTCTAATGAAGACTCTCTAACGCTCCAATTCCAAAGCTCATCAGCTCTGAAAAGTCAGCTTCCAAAGAAATTCCCTGTCCCGGGGTGCGGCAGATTGGGTTTCCAAAGATGATTACACCGGTAACTTTCCCATCCCATGTGTGCATCTCACAATTTAACACTGACACTCACCACCAAGAGGTGGGTCTACATTCCCTTCCCTTGAACCTGGGCAGAATTTTGTAACTTCTTCAACTGAGAGAATGTAGCAGAGTTTCTGAAGCGACATCATACAAGGCGAACCGGCTTCCACCTCTTTCTCTCTTGGGACACATACCTTCAGAGCCCTGAGCCAATGTAGAAGAATTCCGGTGACCCTGATGCCACCATCCTGGAGAGAGAACATGGACAGACTACATGGGGATAGAGAGAGCTGTCCAAGGAGCCCCATCTGTGTCAGCCCCCAGATGTTCAAGGGTCCCCTCACCAGGCCCCAGATGTGTGGGTATACAAGCCTTTGACATGACCCAAACCATTCTCTGATGGCAACCCCGCCAGGGACCCTGGTCCCAAACCACACAGCTGAGCGGCTCCCAAATTCCTGACCCACAGAAACCATGAGATAATAAGGATTATTGATGGTTTTGAGCCATTACCTTTCTATGCAGCATAGTGACTGGAACCCAGGACCTTTAGTAGCCCCGTCTCCCAAGATAGCAATTTGTCACCTCTGGGGTAGGTTTAGAACATCTTGTCAGTGTTCAATTTCACAACTCAACCTCTGGTAGGCTACATAGCACTTTTTTTAAATGAGTTTAAATTTTTACTTCAAGATGTTGAGAATTTCACAATACCTCTTTCAGGGTTCCTTGAGAGACCTCGAGGCATCTCGAACGGGGGTTAGGCAATCCCCACAGCTAGAAGAGAAGGGCCCTCCTGTGTTCCCCATGGGCAGACCCAGAGCAGGGGCCCCGCAGAGCTGGGCAAAATGTGGGCCTCCCCACTTCCTCTCAAGCATTCTCGCCCTTAACCATCCTTCCTCCACCACGACAGCTACACAGAGCAGGCCCCTGACAACCAGGAATCAGGCTCACTTGATACTAAAAAACAAACCAAAAAAAGGGACTGGTGACACTCACTGAATTGCCTAGAGTTGCTAGACTCCAGTGGCTTTGGGCAGCAGCGGCAAATGAAATGACGCGTAAGGGGAAGAAAGGCTTATTGATGAGCCAAGGCACAAGCTGGGAAGGAGGGGGAGGGGCATGTCCTGGGAGCCGGGAGCTTTCCTTTCAGAAAACCAAAGCCCTTTTAACTGAGTTCAGCTAGAATGTGAGATCACCTGTAACAGGAAACCTTTCCACAAAGAGCCAATTACTTGACATGAATGTCCTCGGTTTTAAAGGACTTTGAAACCAACACCATGTTAGGTGCCTGCATAAACGAAACCTGTTTGGGATATTCTGGCTCGTTTCTTTTCTTTCAAGCACTGATCCCTTCCTCCTCATGGATGGTGCATCTTCATCCAGGAACTCAGTCCCTGTCTAATGAATATCATCAACCCTCACCGCAGGAAAATGCACAACACCTAAAATTTCATATACGAGGTTAGGTGGGACAAGGAACCCCCTGGTGTCCTTCCATTAACCTAGAATAAGGAGCCCTGATCCACAAGGTCAAGTCCCATGTCATAAGGTCACACCAGCCCTTGCTGGTCTGCCTCTGATGAACCTTCATTTCCAACGGTCTCTCACCTTGTACTCAAATGACCCACAGACCCTCCAAAAGCCCACATTCTGAGTCCCCTTCTCCTTTCAATGTTATAACCCCCTGAAAAAGCAAAAACTGTGCCATTACTTTCTGTATCCCTAGGACCTAGTGCTCCGACTAGGAAATGGGTTAAACAAAATAAGCAAAGTTTACTCTAAGCTAGCAGTTTGTCTTAAATCGTATGGTAGACAGAATAATGCCCCCCCAAAAGATGTCCACGTCCTGATCCCCAGAACCTGTTAAGATGTTACCTTAATGGCAAAAGGGATTGTGCAGATGTGATTAAATTAAGGATCTTGAGATGCAGAGATTATCCTGGATAACCCGGGTGGACCCAATGTCATCACAAGAGTCTTTATAAGGGAAACTGGGAGAATGTGACAACGGAAGCGGAAGTTGAAGCAATGTGATTGCTGGATGAATAAAGACCCCATGCCAAGAAATGACTTCCAGAAACTGGAAAAGGCAAGAAAACAGCTCTAGGGAGACCCAGAGCCACCAGGAGTACAGCCTTGCCCACAAATTGATTTTATCCCACTGAGGCTGACTTCAGACTTCTGACCTCAAGAAATGTAAGATAATAACTTTGTGTGGTTTTTAAGCCACTAGGTTTGTAGTTGTTTGTTACAGCAGCAATAGGAAACTAGCACAAATTACTATACACGACTATACTGTTGTATATTCTCATTACATCACTGTTTAGAATTATAAAACTGTGTTCCTAAGCATCCATCAATAGGGGACTGGTTAATAAAGTACCTCACATCCATTAGGAAGGAAAAGGTTGTTATTTCTCCTTTGATCATTTATATGTACATACATACACTTTTGTCCAGGGCATATATTCTTCCATATTCGGGGTACATTTTTCTGTACATAAATCAGATCATACGATACACACTACTCTCTAACCTGCCTTTTTCACTTTATTTATTGCATCAGAGGTATCATCCCAATTAATACAAAAGTATCTCTCCCTTATCTGAGGGACATCTCTGATGACAGGATTAAGCACCAGCTTTTACTTTCTATGTACTAATCATATTTTATCAAATCTATTATCAAAAAATATATGAATAACTTTCCATTTGAGGGAAACACTCATTCTCAAAGTTTCATGTCAAAATTTCATTTTGAGGGGGCTTCCCTGGTGGCGCAGTGGTTGAGAGTCCTCCTGCCGATGCAGGGGACACGGGTTCGTGCCCCGGTCTGGGAAGATCCCACATGCCGCGGAGCGGCTAGGCCCGTGAGCCATGGCCGCTGAGCCTGCGCGTCCGGAGCCTGTGCTCCGCAACGGGAGAGGCCACAGCGGTGAGAGGCCCGCGTAACGCAAAAAAAAAAAAAAAAAAAAAAAAAAATTTCATTTTGATCATCACACAAAGGAAAGAGTCAGACCAAATATTTTAATATAATTTAATGAAACACATTATTTGACTACATTTCTTATTAATAAAAAAGTAATAAACCAATGAAAGAAATCTGAACCATGCAGGTATGAAGAGAATTATGTCTGGGTTTCAACTTTAGCCACTTGTACCACCTGAGGTTTTCCCAAACCCTCTATTATTTCCACAATTTCCAGTGTGGCTGGCTGTCTAATTACTAATCTCCCTGAGAGATGTTGACAAACTAACACAGGGGAACAGCAGCAAGATACATAGCACTGATTTCTCAGGGGACTGATATGCACAGTTCATAATGGGGAGGATATGAATAATTCAGATATTTCCTGTCTGGAAAAAAAGACTTTTAGATACCTAAGCCTAAATCAGATTGAATTAATTAGAGAAGATGAATAAGAAGGAAAGTAGATTCTGTTCCTCAGCTTCACAAGTCACAGTTGGAAATTTTATCTGGAGTCACAATAGGGCAGCCTCCACGGGAGAGAACAGCACTCATTAACTAATCTGGTCTTGGGATCTGGGAATCAAATTGTCTTCTTTTTCAAAAGCAAAAAGGCCACACAAAAGCAATCACTGATTATTAGCAGACATTCCACAGAGCACAGCTCCCCAGAAAGAGAAGACCCCTCAGGTCTTTAGTCCCGAAATGCTAAAGACACATGTCAATCAGATGTTTTCAAGGCAGAAGGAAAGTGAGAGCTCAGCAGAGACCCAGGGCATCAGTTCTCCTGACTGCCCCACCCTCATCCCATCAATACAATTCTCCGAAACCAGCTTGTAATTCAATTGCCAGGAGGAAAGCTGACTTGTGTGTGATACAAGGTATGATGGCGTAGAGCTGGTGAGTGTTGTGATGGCTCCCTGGAAGGAAAAAGAGCCCTGACCTGCAGCATTTGCCAATTTCCACGGTGCAAATACACCCACCACTGCCGATTTCAAGCTACCAACTTGACGTCACCAACTTACAAAAATCCTGAAAACTTAACAATTGGCTCTCACAAGCCAGCGGACCCCATTGAGTAGCTCTCCACTGGTTCTCAAAAAAAAAAAAAAAAAAGAAAAGAAAAGAAAATTAAAAGTAATCGCTCATATCCAGATGCCTAAATCTCCACTCATTCTTATGGGTAAAGAATTGGTTTTTTGGGTTCTCTCTTTAAGGGACATGTCTTTGCAATGGGTTTTATTAACTGCATTGTTTAGTACTGCTGTGGACATGTATACATTCATATTTTCTTCAAAGTGTTATTGAGACATAATTTACACACCATATAATTCACTGATTTAAAGTGTACAAGTCAATCATTGTTAGTTGCACAACTAATGGAGTTGCACAACCATTACCACATTTAATGTTAGAACACTGTCATCACACCAAAAAGAAACTCCTTATCCTCTAGAAGCCACCTCTCACTTTCCCCAGACAACCCCAGCCTTAGGCAACCATTAGTGTACTTTTCAGCCTCTGTATATTTGCCTATTCTGGGTATCTCACATACATGAAAATCATGTAATTTTGTATGTATATATATATACATATGTATATGGGTGTGTATATATATATATATATATATATATTTTTTTTTTTTTTTTTTTTTTTTTTTTGCGGTACACGGGCCTCTCACTGTTGTGGCCTCTCCTGTTGTGGAGCACAGGCTCCAGACGCACAGGCCCAGTGGCCATGGCTCATGGGCCCAGCTGCTCCGCGGCATGTGGGATCTTCCAGGACCGGGGTACGAACCCGTGTCCTCTGCATCGGCAGGCGGACCCTCAACCACTGCGCCACCAGGGAAGCCCCTGTATATATATTTTTAAATATAAAAACATTTGAGGTGAACAGACCACAGTGAACTAGTGCTGCATGAGGTAGTGCTACATGGAAAAATTAACCACCCTCACTGTTCTCTTGTAGAACCAACTGATAAGACACCATAAATAGGGCAGGAAGAACTAGAGGAGAGTCTGACACATCTGTGTTTTCTGTCAGCAATCTTCCTTCTACAGACACAGCCACCAAGGAGAAAGATGTAAAATACCATGAACATGTCTCCATCCCATTAGTGTAACCTGTAAGTCTCCAGAATCAAAGCTGGTGACCCTGCTCTTCTGTCTTCCTCCCTCCCATCGTAGCCTTGACCATGTAGAGGAAGGATGCCTTTGAAGATGTGCCAGGATCCTCGCACGGCAGGACGGAGGCTGCAGCAGAAGCGTGAGGCCTGCTGGACTCCTGTGATGGGGCTATTTTTAAAGGCGTCTCCCAAGTTTCAGCAGCTGATCTTGTCGTGCCCTTCCCTCAGCGAAAACCCGCTCCTTGTAAGAGAAGCGCTACAGACAAAAAGCTTACTGCAAAATCCATGGAGGAAAAGGCACAAGGAAGACAGAAAATAAAGGTGCCAATAGCCTTTTAAAACAAAGGAACCACCAGCTTTCAGCACCCCCCCCCTTTTTTTTTAAGACCATACCATGGTGTAAACTCTTAAAAGCAAAAGGAAAACCTCACCTCTGGGCAGGGGTGGCATAGGAGGGAAATAGTTTCAATCTCCAAAATGTCTGTTTATGATAAAGTCACCCCAAACCGCAGAATACAAAACTATATTTATAATATGGCCACAGCTATATGATCCTTAAAATAGATTAAGAAAGTTGCAGGGGTGAACAAAGAATATTAAGATGGCTGCCCCCGGGATATGGGAGAACAGAAGACTATTTTCCAATTTTTTCTTCCAGGTGATGTGTTACCTTTATAATATTACTTGGTAACAAATACCTAAGTAATCTTTATTTATTTTTATTTTTTTATTTTTTTGCGGTACGCGGGCCTCTCACTGTCGTGGCCTCTCCCGTTGCGGAGCACAGGCTCCGGACGCGCAGGCTCAGCGGCCATGGCTCACGGGCCCAGCCGCTCCGCGGCATGTGGGATCCTCCCAGACCGGGGCACGAACCCGTGTCCCCTGCATCGGCAGGCGGACTCTAAACCACTGCGCCACCAGGGAAGCCCAATCTTTATCTTTTTAACTTAAACTATACCCACGTGTCACCCATTCATAATGAAACGGACAGCAATTCTTCCCACGTTGCTGGACACATCGGCGAGAACAAGTAAGGTCATTATTCTCCTGGTAGGGTTTAACAGTCAGGAGAAACTCTGGCCGTGAAAAGCTCCCCTGCCTTCCAGAAAACTCGCCTGCAGCCAAACCAGGAAAACAGTGGGTGCAGGGCTGCCCCCAACGGGACCTGCAGCGCCCTCTTTGTCAGAGTTGCTTTCTCTTTCTGGTCTCAGGAAAGCGAAGTGATTCTGCTGTCTCAGTTCCAAAAGGCACATCTTCTAGAACTGCACTGGGCCGTTGAAAATCTTTAACACATCTGCCCTTTCCCCGGTCCACTAGCAAACAAGGAGTAAGGAGTAAGGAGAGCTGGACAGAGACTCGGGAGCTCTGAGGTTTCACGTCCATGGGCTACACCAGGGCAGGGAGAAGTCCCGCTGTTCTAGAAGCTTAGCGGGTGTCAAGTTGAGGCTCGCGGCCAAAACAGTACAAAGGTGTGACCTGACTCATTCCCAGGCCCTCAAGGTCAGCATAGGAATGTGTTACTCTCTTTGGCTGCCTTTTCAGGCTTCATGGGTTCCAAATGGTTCCAGAAAAGAAAAGGAGGAAGAAGTTTTTTTTCTTTTTGTAAGTAACATGTTATTGTGGGGACTGCTCATGTTTACAACTAGATCTTTCTCACTAGAATGACCTCCTGCAGGAAAATCCAGAATCATCCCTATCTTTCTCAGCTTTTCCCTTCATGTCACCCAGTGGGGGGGTGGGGGGGGTGGGCATTGAGGTCAGAGCAGCGGTTCTAGAACCTTCAGAACTGGGTTCACACCCAGCCTCTGCTACTCACAAGCCACATTACCCTGGGAAGCTCCTTCCCATCCCACACCTGTAAAACCAGAACCACGGCAGGTACACGGGGCTGCAAGTGCCCAAAGCAGTCCCAGCCCTGGCACATTCACTGAGGTAATCCAATGGTCACTGTTTGGGATACGTTATTATTTTTCCAGGTGATCAATAAATGCCTGCTGAATACATTAATCTTTCAAGTTACTGGTTTTTAATTGCTTTAAAATGAATTTTTATTGAGCTGTTTGTTCCCCTCTAACTACAAGTAGATAAGCCACGTTTTAACAAGGTCACTGTATTTGAGAACAACTGTTACTTCAACAGCTGACATGTCAGTCTTTCACCAAGTGAAAAAGAAAAACAAAGGACTTCTACACAGAGGTGACGATCATCATATTTAACAACTAACAGAGCTCTGGCCCCCATCAGCCATAAAGGACAGCGTCTGTTCCCGGGCTAGGGTTGGTCCTTGAGGCCCATGCCAGACATCAGCCATTTCAGCTGCTGGTGAGTGGGTATGTCCACAGGATCTCAGTAGGAGGTAGGGGTGGAGGCAAGGGTTGAGGCGGGAGATCGGGCCCGTGGCTGACTAGCAAGTGGTGTTTTAACAATCAGCAGACAGTCCTGGTAGGGACCACTGACCCCCAGCCCTTTGGTTAATGCACATGTGTATATGACTCTACATGCATGTCTCACTTGTTTGTACCATATGTTGCAGATGTGTATAAGACTATACATGTAGCCTCATTTGTTTGGTCCACCAACTTAGGACAAATTCATTCATTTTCGATCATACACCATAACATTCGAAGAGGTCTTCTCCACTTCGGGCAAGAGGGCATTTCAAGTAGGTGACACGTGTGCCATCACCCCAATCCGCCCCATACACTTCACTCATCTTCATACCTGCCAGGCCCCTGTGAAAATTTACATTTAGAAGGAACAATTTCACCCAAGTGATTCGGTGAATAAGTGCTCCGGGTTGGAAGGAAGAGCGAGTGAGGAGCTGCAAAATGACTCCAGAACTTACCAGGGCTTTCTAAGGCATTTTGATTTGTACGCCTGTCTTGGAAAGGGCCAACCGTGAGGATCACTATCCCTATTGTACAGATGGTCAAAGAGGCTCAGAGAGACTCAATAACTTACACAAGGTTACAGAGCTAGTAAGGGGTGCCCCGTCTAGAAGTGAGCTTCTTAACCCCAGACGTTGGTTCCCAGCCCCTACCGCCACCCCACAACTGAGTGATGCCACGGCGGGGGACTCACCCACGTGGTCCTCTCACCCATCTGCTCAGCGTCCCGCTCCCCTAACGACTGCACCCTGTGCCTGCCAGAACAAACCTAACTTACTCCTTAAACACCAATTCCTCCTAAAATACAAAGGAACCAACGAAGCCACAAAATAGGCACAGAAATATCTCAGGTTCTGTGACTCTGTGCCACGTGGCACAATGGCTGGCGAAGGAGGTTGCCAGATTAGAAGGCTCTCAACCACGTAGACGGTTGCATGGGAAGATAAGTTTTTCTATGTGAGGTCATAGGAAAATAAGTTTTTCTATGTGAGGTTCTGGAGCAAAAAAACCCCACAAAAACATGTTAATGAGGTCTTAAAAGAATTTTTAATCATTTTCTAAATGATTCATTACTGTTTGCATGGAATTTTCATTTAAATGGATGTTTATCCTCAAGGGAGAGATAAAAGGATTAAATTAAAAGACTAAATCAAAGAGCAGATTTAATGCACAAAGAAGAAACCTATAAAAACTAGCCTTTAAAGTCGCTGGTCACATTTTTTCCCATTTATTTATTTATTTTTATTTTTGGCTGCATTGGGTCTTCGCTGCTGCAAGCGGGCTTTCGCTAGTTGCGGCGAGCGGGGGCTATCTTCGTTGCAGTGTGCGGGCTTCTCATTGCGGTGGCTTCTCTTTTTGCACTTGCGGAGCACGGGCTCTAGGCGCGCGAGCTTCAGTAGTTGTGGGACATGGGCTCAGTAGTCGTGGCTCGCAGGCTCTAGAGCACAGGCTCAGTAGTTGTGGTGCACAGGCTTAGGTGCTCCGCAGCATGTGGGATCTTGCCAGACCAGGGCTCGAACCCGTGTTCCCTGCATTGGCAGGCAGATTCTTAACCACTGCGCCACCAGGAGAGCCCAGTCACTGGTCACATTTAACCATAAGTCCACCTCCCACAAATCTTTCACTTTTTCATTAACTAAATCACCAAAACTTGTACTTCTCCACTGGTATTGTATTCCCAAAGGCTTGTTAAGGACTGAATTACAGCACGAGCTTCCCATCAGTCCTTCTGACAGCAATCTGTATGTTGCAGAGTTACCTACCCACTGCCCACTGTCCATTTCACAAACGGAGGGATGGCCTCCCGTCCCTGCTCAGAGAATCAGAGGTTTCAGGCAGGCAGGGCTTATCATCAAGGCACGTAGAGAAAGAACGACCATCGCCCTGGAGCTGGAGGTCCCGGGCTGGAGCCCAGCTCCATCACATGTGGGTGGTAGGACCTTGAGCGCACTGTTAACCTCTCCATGCTTCTGTTTCTACATAGAGTTGTTGCGAGGATCACACAACATGAGAAGGGCTTAGAAGACAGCCTGGCATACAGTAAGTGCTCAATAAAGATTAGCTTTATAGTGATTACTGCTACCACCGCTGTGAACTATTTAATAAAAAAACAGGACTGAATAAAAATCAGTTAAACAGGGCTTCCCTGGTGGCGCAGTGGTTGAGAGTCCACCTGCCGATGCAGGGGACACGGGTTCGTGCCCTGGTCCGGAAGGATCCCACATGCCGCGGAGCAGCTGGGCCCGTGAGCCATGGCCGCTGAGCCTGCGCTTCCAGAGCCTGTGCTCTGCGGCGGGAGAGGCCACAGCAGTGAGAGGCCCGCGTACCGAAAAAAAAAAAAAATCAGTTAAACAGGGTGCTTTGGATAATGCGAGATGGAGACTGAATAGTAAAGGTTTAAACTTTAAAACCACTTAGATCAACTGCCTGAGATCCTCGGGTGGTTTAAGGGCACCTGGACAGCTACCCTAAGCTCCTAAGTCATCCTCTTCTGTCCATCCAGCACATCGTACGTGCACACTGAAGCCCCTCCTCTCTCGCCCAAGTGTCCACCACAGCCAGAGAGAAGGGCGCCCTCCTCCACCCGCACGCAGGCCACGTGGCCGTCTCTGACATGCACATCGGCTCGTGCCACCCTCTTAACTGACCTCCTTTGGTGACCCTGCTCAGTACTAGATAGAGCCTCAGCCCCCTGCCAGGAAAGCCAGCCCTGCATCCCCGGCCCCCCACCTTCCCCAGCTTAGCTTCTTGTAGCTCCTACCAAACAGCCCACCCGTGTGCTCTTGCCAAAGCGATCTAACCTCCTGAAATTCCCCGAAGGCACTAGGGTTTTGAGGAACTCTGCCTCCCCGCTCCACACACACACACACACACACACACACACACAGAGACAAACACACACACACACACACACACACCCCTAACCAAGGAGGACCAGAAGAGCCCATCTGGAAACCCCACTATCCAGCCTCCGTGACTGGACCCAGGCATCATGCTTTCCCTAAGCAGAGCATCCCCACGGCACACAGCGTACCCTCACTTTAAGAGTCCTCCTGCCTGCCTTCCACGGGATGAACCTGGTGTGCAGCAGAGACCTCAATCAGGTGTCTGTGGAATGGACAGGTGGACAGGTCACCAACAAGCACCTTTTTCCTCTAGGAACAAAACAGCCTAATGTCCATATGTGGCCAATACAGTTTTCATATGCCCCAAAGCACCCTCATGGTAGGTGTATTTTCATAAATATAAATTAGGAACCCAGATATAAAGGGAACTTTTAAAACTAATAATTAAAAAGCTAGCAGCTGGGGTGGGCGGACACATGTTACATATGAAAAACAACCTTACTTGATCAAATACTTATTTAAGAGATGTCTGAGAAAACGAATACAGAAGACTCTGGATGCGGTTAATCCAAAGGATGCCCCTTGGCCATGCAATCCTTTTCAACCAGGATTCCTCATCTGAACCACAGACCCTAGAAAATGGTGGGCATGAGTTTTCTCATTCATGTGCATGGCTGCTACTATTCTAGATGCATGAGACAGGCATGAATTCACTGCATATGAATTCATCGCATATTAATTCACTGCACTCTTCTTCAGGCAGGAGGGCTTAATCCTCTTGCAAAGTCTATGCTGAGAAAGGCTGGAGGAGGGGGACTTTCTTGTTAATTTGTATTTGTTTTCCTCTGTCACTTCACAGAGCTGAAACCTTCTCTTCCTATTTGTGAAGGCCCAGATCACACTCAGATCATTTTGGGGATAAAGCCATGTCACAGTCAGCTGACCATGTCATGCCTCAGCATCATCCACAGTAAATCACGGGGAATGGTGTCCATCCCTTTAGGAGAGGCATATGGGAATAAAATCAGTGGGAAAGTGGACCCAAGTCCTCAGAACCACAGACTATTGGAGCTGGAGGAGCCTCGAGAGAGTTCTTCACTCTCAGATCTTACAAAAGAGTATGGAAGCCAGGGCTCCAGCAATGGCAATGACTTCCAGAGTCCCAAAGCTGGGAGCCCAAGCCTCCTGGCTTCCCATTCCATGCTCTTTCCACTACACTCAACTCTGATGTCAAACCAAGCTCATTTGTTAAGCTCTAAACAACGAGAACATCTTTTCTGATAGAGTAAACATCAGGGGGAATTACAAAGTCTCAATCACTTGACACTAGAACCTACGTGTCTGCTTATAAAGGTTCTGCAACTCAACTGAGCAAGTGTGTAATAAGTCCTGATCATTTCCGGACATGCTGAATGGCAGGTGCAGGTCTTACTAACTCAGTCCTGTGTATCCAGCACAGCCCCTGGCTTCTACCGTTTGGTAGACATGGGGGCCTGGGGGGTGGGGGGGGGCGTGATACAGTTTATCAGACTGTGCTATGGAAACAATATGGCCAGCAACAGGTGAAAGGACAACGAGGGCACTAAAGTGACTTGATCAGCAATTCCCAAAATTTGACCTATCAACACCAAGGTCCTCACCACTGGGGACACAGGAGGAAGCCTTTTTGTACACTATGCCCTTGGTTTCAAGTGGTCTCTGAAGAGTACAGTTTAACTCGTGGTACATTTAAAGCAGTAAAATGGGCAATTTATTAGCAATGTCTGATGACAATCATTGCCACTTATGTGTGCTCTAACATCCTAAGCCGTGGCCAATACCCACCACAACCCTGAGGTAAGTACTATTGTTTTGCTTTACAGGTGGGGAAAGCAAGACATAGAAAAGTTCAACACGTAGTCTCAGGTCACCGAAAGAACGAGCAGCTCTTGGTCTTTGCCTTGTTATACACACCCTATCCATTTATTCTCTTAACAAACGTTGAACTGAGCATCTTCCATTTACTAGTAACTGAAAGGATCTGTCAATTACAAGCCTTACCTTCTAGGGGCTGCTCTAGTGAGGGTTACAGACACACCCAACTACAGGACAAAATAAAATGAGCACCAAGTAAAACCATAAGCAGCAGCGCTGTAGAAGCATGAGTGGGCAGAAGTATGGTAATTAATTCTGATCATGAGCACGAGTGAAGGCTCAGGCAGGGCCTTGAGGGAGTGGAAAATTCTCTCCTGGCTAGGGACAATGGGAGGCCCTTCTGAGGGAAGCCCTCAGGGCCAAGCCATCGGCTGGGGAAGCTGGACTCCAAAGGTACCAAACAAAGGGCCCGAGAACAAAATGGTGCCCTACAACTCCAGTGTTCTGGAGACACAGACAGACAACCTAAGAGCAGAATGAATTAGCTCCCAAGATCAAGGTCCACATAAAATATGGCACTCCAGTACACATGAAACTAACCCAACATTGTCAATCAGCTATACTTCAACTAAACAAACAAACAAACAACAAAAAACATGGCACTCCAGCAATGTCCAGTCTCTCCAATCTAACTCTCAATCTTTGTGTCCTTACCTCACTGATGTCATAACTAAAATAAAACAGGAGCTGCTCCTTCAGACCTTCCCTTGAGTTCTGAGTTGACAAAATAATTGGCTGAATGTGTGCTCACTCAAAAGTCAAACACAGTGTTATCTTTAAAGATCCTGGCTGAGTCGGTTCCTGAAGCCACTCATCACATGTTAGAGAAGTCTGACCCTCAAAAATAACTGTTTCCAAAATTCCCATCTAATTGCCCTAGACTTCCACTATAAACCCACCACTAAGGGCTCTCTTCCTCTACACAAATCATCAAAACATCCTGAATAACATATAAACTTCTAGTCCAGGAAGACCTCTGGGTAGTGTCAACTGAAAAAAAAATGCACAACCTAAAAGTTGAGTTATGTTTTATTCGGTGGACAAAACAAAGTCCAGGACATGGCATCTCAGATAACTGAGGGACTGCTCTGAAGACGCAAGGGGGGAGCCAGGATATACAGGAGTTTTTGTAACAAAGACCACATAGTCGGAACATCAGAAGATTACTGTTAATTAAAGAAAACCAGACATCTCAAGAAATTTAGCACCTTCCTAGGTATGGGAAGACGCAAGAGTCTGGGGTCACTGAAATCACTCCTTTGATGTGCACCTCACCTCTTGGGGAACAGTATCCTGTGCTTCTCATCCTGAGTCTCCTCAGGGTGCATCACTGGGGATGGCTACAGCGACTGACCGCTAGATGGCAGGTATCCTGTCTCCATACTGAGTGCCCTCAGGGTTCACCCTCAGGGCAGCTGTAATGTGATGGCTTGATGGCTGTAACATCCTTTGTTTACTGATACGGCAGGCAACATTTTTTTCTTTCACAGTAGGTAGAAAACAACAAATCAACAACCTAATCAGTAACTAGAAGTTTTTATCAGGAGTAATTTTGGGGGAACAATTTTGCTCTTTGCTAAAATTAGCAATTCAGAATGTTAGGAATATCGAATTATAGAAATGAATTATTTATGAGTAATGAAGTATAATTTGGCATCATGTTACACCTATATGAGTTATAAAATCAGGAGTTGGCCAGAAAAGTCACTGTAAGGTCCAGCAGTAGCTTAATTGGATCTGGAGCCCACCCCACCTCCCAACCACAGGCCCCACTTTCAACCTCTGTCCATCAGCATTTCATGCAATCACTATAAAGCTATTGTAAAAGGAACACGGCAGAATGAAATACAGCCAAAACAAGGAAAGGACTCTCTGTCTACAAATCAATCACAAAATCATTAAACCCACTTTCTGAAACTACCACCTTATACATTCTAGAACATGATCATATTCTCCATTACCTATTCAGGGAGAGCAAATAGGTTTTGCAATCATTTGGACTTTTTCACTACAAGAGATGGAAAATCCAAACCACACTGGCCTAAGCTAAAAGGAGATGTACTGACTCATGTTACAAAAAGAAAATCTAGAGCAAAACTAATGTTAGGTATGGCTTGAGCCAAGGACCCTACCATCCTGTATACCCATCTGTCCTGTTCAGAGAAATGGCTGCCACGGGTGCTGGTATCATGCCCACAATCAAGCCAGGAGGAAAGGAATACCATATGGGTCCTTCTTGGCCTTTTTATCAGGAAAGTAAAAACTCTCCCTAAACCCAGCACCAGCCTGATAAACCTCTGTTCGTATATCACTTGCCAGAAGTTTTACATAGACACCCCCGACTGCAGAATCTGGGGAAGAGAAAGCATAATGTACTCAGCCTCTAAAGCAGGTGGAGGAATGGAGAAAAGGTTGTGAATGGGGCTTTGGAAGCCTGCCACCAGGCTCAGCGAAAGCAGTTGTACAGCCCCAAAAGCAACTGGTACACATTAGAAAAGGACAGTGGCTGCTCCAAGACGTAGGTCTCCAGTTAAAAAGAAGAACTGGTAGATTATCTGACAGTCTATCCCTGAGCTGTTTTTCACATATTATAGAGTTGTTAGAAAGCAAGGAAAGGGACTTCCCTGGTGGCACACTGGTTGGGAATCCGCCTGCCAATGCAAGGGACATGGGTTCGAGCCCTGGTCCAGGAAGATCCCACATGCCGCAGAGCAACTAAGCCCGTGTGCCACAGCTACTGAGCCTGAGCTCTAGAGCCTGCGAGCCACAACTACTGAGTCGGTGTGCCACAACTACTGAAGCCTGAGTCCCTACAGTCTGTGCTCAGCAACAAGAGAAGCCAAGACAATGAGAAGCCTATGCACCGCAACGAAAAGTAGCCCCTGCTCCCCACAGCTAGAGAAAGCCCACGCGCAGCAACAAAGACCCAACGCAGTCAAAAATAAATAAATGAAAAATAAATAAATTTATTAAGTAAAAAGAACGCAAGGGAAGGACTTCCCTGGTGGCGCAGTGGTTGAGAATCCGCCTGCCACTGCAGGGGACACGGGTTCAAGCCCTGGTCCGGGAAGATCCAACATGCTGAGGAGCAACGAAGCCCATGTGCCACAACTACTGAGCCTGTGCTCTAGAGCCCACACGCCACAACTACTGAAGCCTGTATACCCAGAGCCTGTGCTCCGCAACAAGAGAAGCCGCCGCAATGAGAAGCCCGCACACCGCAGTGAAGAGTAGCCCCTGCTTGCCGCAACTAAAGCCCGGGCACAGCAACAAAGACCCAACGCAGCCAAAAATAAATAAATAAAACCAGAAAAATAAAATAAAAATAAATCCCTCCCTTTAAAAAAAAAAAAAAAAAAAAAGCAAAGGAAGACTTGACCAGAGGTTAAAGAAAACTCATCAACCAAATATTTTTAAAAGGCAATTAGTGACTTTAGGAGCAACAAAAATGGTAAAGAAAAGGAGATATAATCCTAGCATGCTACTCAGCTCATCAGTGTACAATTTTTATGTAGTCAAAATTATAAATATACTTAATACATATTTAACCAAAATTTTTAATTCTGGGAAAACAGGGCAGATGAAAGTGAAAAGTTGTGACGGGTCAGAGATTTATCCTGACTTACAAACAACAAGTTAGCCTGCCACGGTTGCTGGCAGAACGCATGAGACTTTGGATCAGAGAAAAAGGACAATTTATTACTCGGAGCAATAGCAGTAGCCAGGGTGTCATTTTTGCTTTGATTCTCAAAGCCTCCATTCCCCTGGCCACTCACAGAGGCCCTGGTGATACCTGCACACACCACAGGTTGTGTTGCAGGAGAGGAACCCCAAGCTTCGAGAAGCTAAACCTTTCCTTATGGGCAGTAGGCAGGCCTGCTCTTCACTCTGGAAGAAAACACTCTCTCTCCTTCCCAGGCTGTAAGCAAAGCTGCCCTCTGCTCTGGAGGAGATACTATCTCTAGCTTGCAAGGCTAGTCACTATACAAATACCTTTGAAAAGAGAATCTGAAACAAGGGGAGTTGGTACATCTGCTTCCAACAGGTGCAGAGACACGAGAGACCCAGGAAGAACTATCTCCCAACAGGGAAGAAAGTTAAAACCTCCGCCGACTAAAACAAGTTAATAGAAATGCCAAAAAGTGATGACTTTTGGAAACACAGCATTTACAGTAAAGCACAGAAGAATCATTGGGAAGTGGGTGCCTCTGGGATAAGACGCAGCTATGTGAGGTGGAAGGAGGGGAGAGGAGCAAAGGGAACAGTCTTTTGTTACTGACTTTAACACTATTTGACTTAAATCATGAGCATGTATCATTTCGAGAAATAAAATTCATCTTAAAATATGTAAAAATTTAACAACAAAACACAACCACTGGGAATTCCCTGGCGGTCCAGAGGTTAGGATTCCGTGCTTTCACTGCTGAGGGCCTGGATTCAATCCCTGGTCAGGTAACTAAGATCCTGCAAGCCACGTGGAACGACCAAATAAATAAGTAAAATAAGAGGGGGGAAAAGCCCACAACCACTGTGTATTCATTCTTTGGATACAGTTTCAACTGCAGACCAGAGACCTCTCTAAATATCATGCAGCGTGACAAAGTGCGTACAGGAGAGGTGGCAATACTCGATCTTAAATGATGTTCAACTGTGAAATCCGTGATCCAGCTGATAGGGAAAGCTATTCCAAGTGGAGGGTCAAATTCTTTATAGATCACACATGCCATGATCAACATTTACATACCCTGTGTTATTTTACCAATGGATCCTTGGTAAAAAGCAGAACTAGTTTATCAACCAAATAATGACTACCAAACTATGAGCCAAGTCCCATGGGATCCTACAAAGAAGTATGGAAACAGTTCCCAAACTCAAGGAGGTTAATCCTTGGTTGCCAACACCACCCACCAACTCTGACTAGCAAGCAGAGACGGGATTTGCCCTGGAAGGGTTGTCATCTCCAATGCTGGAGGGAGTCTTAAAGGGCAGTCCCACCAGACTCACAACCCCATGCAGGGACTTCTCATTGGTTTAGCTTTGGTTACGTGCCTCAGCCTTGGGAAAGCAAGTTTCTTCCAGAGCCCTTCTTGTCCCATCAAGACACAAATGTTGAGCCTCCAAACACAAGAGAGGGATTGAGAGGCCAGAAAATAACACGGAAGGAATGTCACTACAGTAGATACATGGAGCGCACCACGAAAAACAGCAATCAACCAATGACAAAAGGAGAAATTGTTTTTTTGTTTTTTTTGTGATACGCGGGCCTTTCACTGCTGTGGCCTCTCCCGATGCGGAGCACAGGCTCCGGACACGCAGGCCCAGCGGCCATGGCCCACGGGCCCAGCTGCTCCGCGGCACGTGGGATCCTCCCGGACCAGGCAGGAACCCGCGTCCCCTGCATCGGCAGGCGGACTCCCAACCACTGCACCACCAGGGAAGCCCAAAAGGAGAAATTTTTAAATCTCTGGTCCCTATCAATTTCCTCTTTATATAAATTCCTATATACTCCCAGTCTATGTGAATGTATTAATCCTCAAAATATGCTTAAATAGGTAAAAATAATTACATTATTTACCATTTGGAGTTTGAGGAGGAAATAATTTTAGTTCTCCCATCACCCAAATCCCTCAGCTGTAACTGTTTCTCCACTAGTAGCAGTCATAGACAGCCTCTCCACTTGTTTCTGGGGAAGCAATCAATGTTTGGCAAAAATGGAAAAACCGACTTTCAGTTTTCATCAGTGTTAACCCTATTCAGATACCTCCTAATACTGAACAATGGAGTGTCTGTCTCCCAGGGCACAGACACACACACACTCCTGAAACCGATACTGTCCATGATGGGAGCCAAGAGCCACGTGTAACTACTGAGTACATGAGAGGTGGCTCGTCCAAATAGAAATGTGCTGTAAGTACAAAACACACATTGGATTTCAAAGATTCAGTGTGGGGTTTCCCTGGTGGTGCAGTGGTTAAGAATCCACCTGCCACCAAGAAGAAAAAGAAAATATGAACAGACCAATCACAAGTAATGAAATTGAAAATGTGATTAAAAATCTTCCAACAGGGCTTCCCTGGTGGTGCAGTGGTTGGGAGTCCGCCTGCCAATGCAGGGGACATGGGTTCGTGCCCCGGTCCAGGAGGATATCACATGCCGTGGAGTGGCTGTGCCTGTGAGCCATGGCTGCTGAGCCAGCGCGTCCGGAGCCTGTGCTCCGCAACGGGAGAGGCCACAACGGTGAGAGGCCCGCGAACCGCAAAAAAAAAAAAAAAAAAATCTTCCAACAAACAAAAGTCCAGGACCAGATGGCTTCACAGGTGAATTCTATCAAACATTTAGAGAAGAGCTAACACCCATCCTTCTCAAACTCTTCCAAAAAATTGCAAAGGAAGACTCCCAAACTCATTCTATGAAGGCAACATCACCCCTGATACCAAAACCAGACAAAGATACTACAAAAGAAGAAAACTACAGACCAATATCACTGATGAATATAGATGCAAAAATCTTCAACAAAATACTAGCAAACAGAATACAACAACACATTAAAAGGATCATACACCATGATCAAGTGGGATTTATCCCTGGGATGCAAGGATTCTTCAATATACACAAATCAATCAATGTGATACACCATATTAACAAATTGAAGAGTAAAAACCATATGATCATCTTAATAGATGCAGAAAATACTTTTGAAGAAATTCAACACCGATTTATGATAAAAACTCTCCAGAAAGTGGGCATAGAGGGAACCTACCTCAACATAATAATGGCCATATAGAACAAACCCATGGCAAACATCATTCTCAATGGTGAAAAACCGAAAGCATTTCCTCTAAGATCAGGAACAAGACAAGGATGTCCACTCTCACCACTATTATTCAACATAGTTTTGGAAGTCCTAGCCACGGCAATCAGAGAAGAAAAAGAAATAAAAGGAATACAAATTGGAAATGAAGAAGTAAAACTGTCACTGTTTGCAGATGACATGATACTATACATAGAGAATCCTAAAGATGCCACCAGAAAACTACTAGAGCTAATCAATGCATTTGGTAAAGTTGCAGGATACAAAATTAATGCACAGAAATCACTTGCATTCCTATACACTAACGATGAAAAATCTGGAAGAGAAATTACGGAAACACTCCCATTTACCATTGCAACAAAAAGTATAAAATACCTAGGAATAAACCTACCTAGGGACTCAAAAGACATGTATGCAGAAAACTATAAGACACTGATGAAAGAAATTAAAGATGATACCAACAGATGGAGAGATATACCATGTTCTTGGATTAGAAGAATCAATATTGTGAAAATGACTATACTACCCAAAGCAATCTACAGATTCAATGCAATCCATATCAAGTTACCAATGGCATTTTTTATGGAACTAGAACAAAAAATCTTAAAATTTGTATGGAGACACAAAAGACCCCGAATAGCCAAAGCAGTCTTGAAGGAAAGAAACAGAGCTGGAGAAATCAGACTCCCTGACTTGAGACTATACTACAAAGCTACAGTAATCAAGACAATATGGTACTGGCACAAAAACAGAAACATAGATCGGTGGAACAAGATAGAAAGCCCAGAGATAAACCCACACACCTATGGTCAACTACTCTATGACAAAGGAGGCAAAGATATACAATGGAGAAAAGACAGTCTCTTCAATAAGTGGTGCTGGGAAAACTGGACAGCTACATGTAAAAGAATGAAATTAGAACACTCCCTAACACCATACACAAAAATAAACTCAAAATGGATTAGAGACCTAAATGTAAGACCGGACACTATAAAACTCTTAGAGGAAAACATAGGAAGAACACTCTTTTTTTTTTTTTTTTGTGGTACGTGGGCCTCTCACTATTGCGGCCTCTCCCGCCAAGGAGCACAGGCTCCGGACGTGCAGGCCCAGCAGCCACGGCACACGGGCCCAGCCGCTCTGCAGCATGTGGGATCTTCCCGGACTGGGGCATGAACCCGCGTCCCCCGCATCGGCAGACAGACTCTCAACCACTGTGCCACCAGGGAAGCCCAGGAAAAACACTCTTTGACATAAACCACAGTAAGATCTTTTTTGATCCACCTCCTAGAGTAATGGAAATAAAAACAAAAATAAACAAATGGGACCTAATGAAACTTCAAAACTTTTGCATAGCAAAGGAAACCGTAAACAAGACGAAAAGACAACCCTCAGAATGGGAGAAAATATTTGCAAACGAATCAATGGACAAAGGATTAATCTCCAAAATATATAAACAGCTCATGCAGCTCAATACTAAAGAAACAAACAACCCAGTACAAAAATGGGCAGAGGACCTAAATAGACATTTCTCCAAAGAAGACATACAGATGGCCAAGGAACACATGAAAAGCTGCTCAACATCACTAATTATTAGAGAAATGCAAATCAAAACTACAAGGAGGTAACATCTCACACCGGTTAGAATGGGCATCATCAGAAAATATACAACAAATGCTGGAGAGGGTGTGGAGAAAAGGGAACCCTCTTGCACTGTTTGTGGGAATGTAAATTGTTACAGCCACTATAGAGAACAGTATGGAGGTTCCTTAAAAAACTAAAAATAGAATTACCATATGATCCAGCAATCCCACTACTGGGCATATATCCAGAGAAAACCATAATTCAAAAAGACACATGCACCCCAATGTTCACTGCAGCACTATTTACAATAGCCAAGTTATGGAAGCAACCTAAATGCCCATCGACAGACGAATGGATAAAGAAGATGTGGTACATATATACAATGGAATATTACTCAGCCATAAAACAGAATGAAATTGAGTCATTTGTTGAGGCGTGGATGGACCTAGAGACTGTCATACAGAGTGAAGTAAGTCAGAAAGAGAAAAACAAATATCATATATTAACGCATGTATGTGGAACCTAGAAAAATGGTACAGATGAACCAGTTTGCAGGGCAGAAGTTGAGACACAGATGTAGAGAATAAACATATGGACACTAAGGGGGAAAACTGCAGTGGGGTGGGGACGGTGGTGTGATGAATTGGGTGATTGGGATTGACATGTATACACTGATGTGTATGAAGTGATGACTAATAAGAACCTGCAGTATAAAAAAACAAACAAAAAAAACAACTAATACTAAACTTTCTTTGGGTTCTTTGTACAGAAATATGTTAATATAAATGTTTCAGATATTACATGAAATTTCTAAAAATCTTATATGTTCTGGTATAATGTTATAAGTCTTAATTCTAGTTATTACTTTAAAATGTATATCTCAGAAATAACTAAATTTGCTTGTCAATTGCATTACTATCAACTTTCATCAAATCTTTAACCATGGTCATTTTAAAGTCTTTTGTCATTTACAGACAGTTCTGGGTGTACTCTGATGCTTTTGCAAACTACCCTTTTGTAGTTCCTATAAAAGGGTTTCATCTTCAAGAAATTCATGGAAAAGACTCTGACAAGTACAGGTTTCTGGTAACTGACTATACTGCTGAACTGAATGAATAAGCATTTTCAGAACTCTAATGGAAAACTGATGGATTCATAAAAGTGCTAACAAAAGATCCATCATCTTTTCATCCAAGATGAAAAAAAAATTAATTACATGGGACTGAGTGAACTGATGAGGATGATTATAATTTTTGTGGCTTTCTGTTTCAATAAAAAAAAGAATCCACCTGCCAACACAGGGGACACAGGTTTGAGCCCTGGTCCAGGAAGATCCCACACGCTGCGGAGCAAGTAGGCCTGTGTACCACAACTACTGAGCCTGTGCTCTAGAGCCTGCGCTCTAGAGCCTGCGAGCCACAACTACTGAGCCCACGTGCCACAACTACTGAAGCCCGCGTGCCTAGAGCCCATGCTCCACAAGAAGAGAAGCCACTGCAATGAGAAGCCCACGCACCGCGACAAAGAGTAGCCCCCACTCGCTGCAACTAGAGAAAAGCCTGTGTGCAGTAACAAAGACCCAACGCAGCCAAAAATAAATAAATAATTTTGTTTAAAAAATCATATATACCAAGATTCAGTGTGAAAAAAGTGAAAAATATCTCATTAACAATGTTTATCTTTCTATTACCAAGTGCTGGTATAAATTTTGCATCTACTGGGGCAAATAAAAGTATCAATTATGTCAATTTTACCTGTTTCTTTTTCCTTTGTTTAATGTAGCCCTGGGAGTTTTTTTTTAATTTATTTTCTTGAAGTAGAGTTGATTTACAATATTTTGTTCATTTCTGCTGTATGGCAAAGTGATTCCATTATACATATATATGTTAATAGATTCTTTTTCATATTCTTTCATATTCTTTTCCATTATGGTTTACCACAGGATACTGACTACAGTTTCTTATGCTATACAGTAGGACCATATTGTTTAGCCATTCTATATAAATATAACAGTTTGCATCTGCCAATCCCAAACTCCCAATCCATCCCCTCTCTCCCTTGGCAACCCCAAGTCTGTTCTCTATGTCTGTTTCTGTTTCGTAGATAAGTTCATTTGTGTCATATTTTAGATTCCACAGATAAGTGATATATGGTATTTGTGTTTCTCTGTTTGACTTACTTCATTTAGTATGATAATTTCTAGTTGCACCCATGTTGCTGCAAACATCATTATTTCATTCTTTTTTATAGCTGAGTAATATTCCATTGTACATATGTACCACATCTTCTTTATCCATTCATCTGTTGATAGATATTTGGGCTGTTTCCATGTCTTGGCTATTCTGAATAGTGCTACAATGAACATATGGGTGCATATATCTTTTTGAATTATAGTTTTCTCCGGATATATGCCAGGAGTGGGGTTGCTGGATCATATGGCAACTCCATTTTTAGTTTTTTGAGGAACCTCCATACTGTTTTTTCATAGTGGCTGCACCAATTTACATTCTCCTGAGAAATTTTTAATTGCATATGTGGCTCGTATTTGTGGCTCAAATCCTATTTTGTTTCTATTAGACAATGCTGCTCTAGACACACGGTTCATCCAGCTCACATCCCCAAATAATCATTGCTATAACATCCCCTCCAAGCTACCCCTTCCTAAAAGGCCTGACGCCACCCAAGAGAGACCTGGGCTTTCAGAGAGTCCTGCCCCAGGGCTGGAACAAAGAGAGGTGGGGGAAATAAAGATGGAGCCCTGAATAACGACTCTCAGAGACAACTTACTTATCAATGTTTTCAACTAACCCTGACTGCCCAGCTACTGGCTCTAGGCAGGTAGTGTCGCAGGTGCTGGCAACACCCAGCAGAAGAGAACAGGCGCCTGCTGCCGAGGTGCTCGCAGTGTGATGGAGGTGGGGCAGACACCCTGACAACCAAGACGGACACATTAGGGTGCCAGTCTGTGCAAAGGGCAGTGAGGACCCAGGGTGAGACTTTGGGGAGAGCAGAGGAACGGCTGAAATGCCTGCTGAATGTCAAGGATGGGCGGGGTGAAGCCCCCCTACACCCCCTGCTGCCGCCTCTGCAGAGCAGCCCCAGAGTCCACTCCGGGACCCATCCGCTGAGCAGGGCAGCCCCTGCCACCCTGGACGAGGCACAAGTTCGCTAAGTGTGTCTTGTTTAGGCACCAGATGTAAAGAGGCCACTGTGGCTGCACTGCAAGCCCTGTTCTCCAATCTGAGTTTATCAGCAAGACTGGTGATACTCTGCCCTCCATCTGTTTCACTTCTCTCTATCCTTCTCTCAACCGGCTCTGAACTTGGGCAGAAAAAATGGATGTTATTCAATGGACCTCCAGAAAAACCTCTAACCACACACACACACACACACACACACACACACACACACACACACAACCTTTTCATATAACCCCAATGTGACCCCAAGTTTCTCCAACAGACAGTCCCTCTCCTTCTCCTATGCCCACTCCCATCTCTTGGCAGCCTGCCTTCTGAGCCTACTTCTCTGACATAATGTTCTCTGTGAGGTCACTAGTGACTTCCTGAATACAAAATCCAATGACAATATCCTCAACCTTGAGCTCAGGCAATGTAATATTGCTGGACAACACCTCACTGTTTTTTGTTGTTGTTTTTTATTTTTGCCATGCTGCGCAGCTTGTGGGATCTTCGTTCCCCGACCAGGGATTAAAGCCAGGCCATGGCAGTGAAAGCACAGAGTCCTAACCAATGAACTGCCAGGGAACTCCCACAACCTCACCTGGTAAAGTGCTTTATTTGGCTTCTGTATCCTTGTACAATTCTTTTTTTTTTTTTTTTTTTTTTTTTTTTTGCGGTACGCGGGCCTCTCACTGCTGTGGCCTCTCCCGTTGCGGAGCATAGGCTCCAGACGCACAGGCTCAGCGGCCATGGCTCATGGGTCCAGCCACTCCGTGGCATGTGGGATCTTCCCGGACCGGGGCACGAACCCGTGTCCCCTGCATCGGCAGGCAGACTCTCAACCACTGAGCCACCAGGGAAGCCCCTTGTGCAATTCTTGTTCCCTGTGATAGGCTGAAAAATCTCCCCCAACTCCCTGCAAAAGATATCCACGTCCTAATACCTGGAACCTGTGAATGTTACCCTATATAGAAATGGGGCGGGGGGTGTCTTCTCCAAGTGGGCCCTAAATGCCGTCACAAGTGTCCTTCTAAGAGAGAGTCTACAGAAAAGAAGGTGATGTGAAGACAGAACAGAGAGAGATTTGAAGACCTGGCCTTGAAGGTTTGAGTGATGCAGCAATAAGCCAAGCAATACTGGCAGCCATCAGAAATCAGAAGAGTCAAAGAACAGGTTCTTGCACGGAGCCCCTGAGGGACCATGGCCCTACTGATAATTGATTTCCATCCAGGGATACTGATCTTGGACTTCTGGCCTTCAGAACTGTCAGAGAATAAATTCCTAGTGTTTTAAGCCATCCAGTTTATAGTATTGAGTTGGCCAAAAAGTTCGTTCCATATGGTCTTACAGGAAAAACCGAACGAAGTTTTTGGCCAACTCAATACTTTATTACAGCAGCCACAGGAAACTAAGACATTCCACTCAGACTTTTCTGACTGCCGAGTCTTCTTCTAGTGCCTTATTGTCTTCCCCCGCAAAAGGAGTCATTCTCCAAATTCTGTCCTCTGCCCTCTCCCCTCCTTCGTCAGCTCAGGCTACCATAACATAATACCACAGACTGAATGGCTTAAACAACAAGAATTTACTTCTCACAGCTCTTTCTGGAGACTGGTAGTCCAAGATCAAGGTGCCAGCAGGGCCAGGTTCTGGTGAGACCTCTCTTTGGGCTGCCATTGGCCACCTTCTTGCTATGTCCTCACACGGCCTTTTTTCCTTGGTACATGTGGGTGAAGAAAGAGAGAGAACAAGCTCCCTGGTGCCTCTTCCTCTTCTTTTAAGGGCACTAATCCCATCATGAGGGTCCCACCCACCTGACCTCATCTAAACCTAATCACCTCCCAAAAAAGCCCCATTCCAAATATCATCACATGTGTGGGCTCAGGGTTTCAATATATGATTTGGGGGGGGACACAATTCAGTCCCCAGCACCTCCTGTCTCATCATGATCCTAGGCTGTGTTACCCACTCCCCTGCCCTGATGCAAACACCCCCAAAGTCCATCTCCCTGCCTGTATCTACCTCACACTCCAGGCCAACATTTCCCACTGACCACCAGCTGTTTCCTTCTCCAAGTAGCACCAGGAGCTAAATTCAGTATACCTCAATTGAAGTCATCTCCTGCCTCTGCTCAGCATCACCCTCATCACTGCTATCAGAACCATCTTTTTTTTTTCTCTAATCCCTTATTTCTGAGAAATTCTGCCATTCCTCCTGTCCTCTGTGAGCATCAGCAGGTACCAGTATGGCCCCTGCCTGAAAAGCAAGGTATAAAAAATAAAACGAATTTTAAAAAATTAACTCTAGCAATTTTAGATGACCCAAAACTGAACCAGAGCCTACGGATAATGAATCCCCTACACTTCACCTGCATAAATGTGAATGAGTGTGAATTCTGCATCTTCAGAGGTAATCACTGATAACTGGTCTCTGTTGATGACATGACCTAGAGGACAGTCTTCACCTCCGGGCATCACTTTAAACAGGACACCTATCACCTGTAAGTCCAGACAAGGTTGGCCAAGACAGTGGGCTCCAAAATCTACCTCACACAGGAAAAGTGGAAGAGTCCAGGATGCTCAGTCTTTAGAAGAGATGACAAGTCAACAGGATAAGCTCACTCCGAAATTGTGCCATGTGGAAACAGAGATTCATCCTGTGGTTAACAACACAGACTCTACAGTGAAGCTGATCAGGATGTGAATACAATATCTATCTCTTATTAGCTCTAGGACCTCCAGAAAGTTCCATGACTTCTCTGAGACTTAAAAATCCCTGTCTACAAAGGGGGGAATGATAAAACAACCTCAGAGCACTGCTATAAAAATTAAGTATAATCATGTATGTAAAGCATTTACCACAGTGGCCAGTATATATGTGCTTGATAAAATGTTAGCTAGGAAAATAATAACTATGAAGCACTAGTTAGAAAAACACCACTTCCTTGGTGGCACAATGAAAAATCCACCTGCCACTGCAGGGGACATGGGTTCGAGCCCTGGTCTGGGAAGATCCCACATGCCAGGGGGCAACTCAGCCTGTGTGCCACAACTACTGAGCCTGCACTCTAAAGCCTGCAAGCCACAACTACTGAGCCGGCGTGCCACAACTAGTGAAGCCCGCGTGCCTAGAGACTGAGCTCCGCAACAAGAGAAGCCACCGCAATGAGAAACCCGCACACCGCAATGAAGAGTACCCCTGCTGACTGCAACTAGAGACGGCCCACACACAGCAGTGAAGACCCAACGTAGCCAAAAGTTAATTAATTAAAAAACGAAAAAGACATTTCATCTGACCATGAAAAAAAACTCTTTTTAAAAAACAATTTTTTTATTTTATTTTTAATTTTTGACCATAGGACACAACATGCAGGATCTTAGTTCCCTGACCAGGGATAGAACCCACGCCCCCTGCAGTGCAGTGGAAGCACAGAATCATAACCACTGGATCACCAGGGAAGTCCCCAAACTTTCTGAAGTTAGGATTGGGCAACATAAACTGGGTCTCACCAAATTACTAGAATCTCAAGAGTAGATGTATTCAAACAAAGCCTGGAGGAACATTAGAATTTACCTAAAGAGAGTAAAGAATCTCCATGATGGCAACTTAGACATGGTGGTATGTGGAAAGAGGAACCTTCCCTCTGCCCTATGCAGTGGGCACTATTGGAGAACTGAAGGTCTAGTGTCCTTAGCATGGTGACTTCATCACTTAAAGGTAACGAAATCTACTTGCAACTAAGAACTTACTCTTATTTCACCAGAAATAAATTGTGTCTGTCCCTGCTTCGAACAAAAAATAGCCATCTTTTGTATAAAAATCATTCCCTAAGAATGCTCTCTTTATGGGACATGTAAAGTTTAAGCCTCTGCTTTCACGAGACTGGTACATCAATTACTCTGTGATAAATATCTCTTCAGTTCTGATACCATATTTCCTCATTCACAGTAAAGAATAACCCGGGATTGGATCCAAATGCTCACAAAATGACTACATATACACACTACTCTTTTTCAAAAACAATATGAAGAAGTCTCCATTTTGAAAATGTACTTCATCAAATAAACAAAGTTCACTTGTCATCTAAAAATGCTACAATGTTTCTAAATGCAATTAATGGGAATGCCAGGAATTCCCCTGAATTAAAAAAAAAAAAAAAACGCATCATGGATAAGGTACCCAGGTAAGAAATATACACTCCAAGATTTTCTGGTAAGATAGAAATGGTAGGTTTTTTTTTTTTTAATCTCCCTGAATTCCCCCATAAAAACAACAGAGGAACTAGGATAGAAAAACCAAAAACTCAAACATTTACAACAAAACTAGGTGAAAGACATTTACAGAAAACATAAAATATGACCACTGACCTTCATACTATCAGCAGTGATTGGGAAGAAACAGAAGGGAAAACCCCAAAATCAACAGATAACCACCAGAATGAGTAATAGGTCAATCTGAGAAAGGCAGCCCAAACTGAGAGAAAGCCTTACAAGCTCCAACTCATGGGCAAGGAACAGCAATAAGGTCTGTTAAAGCTGTGTGCGCTGAACTAGCATGGCAAACCTCTTTTTTAGGACACAGTTCGACACTGAGAAAAAATTACTAAAAGTAGAATCCAAACAAAAAAGACCAGAAACAACTGGGGCAAAGGAAAGCTCCATCATAATGAAAAATGAAAAACAGGCACAAAACCAAAGAATAGGAGGCAGACCCAGAGAAGGAGGCCATATTTTTTTAATCACTTTATGGAAAAAAAAAAAAAAAAAGACTTCTAGAAACTCTCATGCTCAAAAACCTCTCCAAACGTACCCTTCCTCGTAGAAGTACAGGAAGACTTCTTTCATTTAAACATGACTAACAGGTGACTTGCCTGGTGGCGCGGTGGTTAATAATCTGCCTGCCAATGCAGGGGACATGGATTCGAGCCCTGGTCCGGGAAGATCCCACATGCTACAGAGCAACTAACCCCATGCGCCACAACTACTGAGCCCGCATGCTGCAACTACTAAAGCCTGCATGCCTAGAGCCTGTGCTCCACAACAAGAGAAGCCACTGCAATAAGAAGCCCACAAACCACAACGAAGAGTAGCCCCTGCTCACTGCAACTAGAGAAAGCCTGCGCACAGCAATGAAGACTCAAAACAGCGATAAATAAATAAATAAACATGAGTCACAGAAAAAGACTGCACCCAAATATTATTCAATTAAATAAAAGAACGAGAAGCAGGAAAATGTCCCTCTACGTGCTGAGCACATGCACACAAGAAAAACATGCTCACTAAACTGATGCAAACTCTAGCATAGCATCTCAAAAGCAATACATAGAAATAAAGAAAGTGACACATGTATGTAAATATATGTATATATAAACCACAATTTAAAATTTCAGAAACATGTGATTGGAGAAATAAAACATTTGAAAAACACAAATGAGAGAACTCAGCAAAGGCTTAAAACCAAAAGAAAATTTTCATTTCAGCAATGAACAGAACACTAGAAAGACCACAAGAGCAAAAAAAAATACTATTTTCTAGAAAATGGAAAGGAGGAAAATCTTTAAACTCAAAAAGAAATGAAACATAAAAAGATTTGAGGAAAATTAACAGATACAGATGAAAGGTAAAGAAGATCCAACACTATCAGAAAACTTACACAAGCCTTTTAGATAACCTCATCCACCAGAGGGTAGACAGCAGAAGGAAGAAGAACTACAATCCTGCAGCCTGTGGAACAAAAACCACATTCACAGAAATATAGACAAGATGAAAAGGCAGAGGGCTATGTACCAGATGAAGGAACAAGGTAAAACCCCAGAAAAGCAACTAAATGAAGTGGAGATAGGCAACCTCCCAGAAAAAGAATTCAGAATAACGATAGTGAAGATGATCCAGGACCCTGGAAAAAGAATGCAGGCAAAGATTGAGAAGATGAAAGAAACGTTTAACAAAGACCTACAAGAATTAAAGAACAAAGAAACAGAGATGAACAATACAATAACTGAAATGAAAACTACACTAGAAGGACTCAGTAGCAGAATAACTGAGGCAGAAAAACTGATAAGTGACCTGAAAGAAAGAATGGTGGAATTCACTGCTGCGGAACAGAATAAAGAAAAAAGAATGAAAAGAAATGAAGACAGCCTAAGAGACCTCTGGGACACCATTAAGCACAACAACATTTTCATTATAGGGGTCCCAAAAGGAGAAGAGAGAGAGGAAGGAACAGAGAAAATATTTGAAGAGACTATAGTCGAAAACTTCCCTAACATGGGACAGGAAGTAGCCACCCAAGTCCAGGAAGTGCAGCGAGTCCCATACAGGATAAACCCAAAGAGAAACACGCCGAGACACATAGTAATCAAATTGGCAAAAATTAAAGACAAAGAAAAATTATTGAAAGCAGCAAGGGAAAAATGACAAATAACACACAAGGGAACTCCCATAAGGTTAACACCTGATTTCTCAGCAGAAACTCTACAAGCCAAAAGGGAGTGGCATGATATACTTAAAGTGATGAAAGGGAAGAACCTACAACCAAGATTACTCTACCCAGCAAAGATCTCATTCAGATTGGATGGAGATTCAAAAGCTTTACAGAGAAGCAAAAACTAAGAGAATTCAGCACCACCAAACCAGCTCTACAACAAAGGCTAAAGAAACTTCTCTAAGTGGGAAACAAAAGAGAAGAAAAGGACCTACAAAAACAAACCCAAAACGATTAAGAAAATGGTCATAGGGACATACGTATCAATAATTACCTTAAACATGAATGGATTAAATGCTCCAACCAAAAGACACAGGCTCGCTGAATGGATACAAAAACAAGACCCGTATATATGCTGTCTACAAGAGACCTACTTCAGACCTAGGGACACATACAGACTGAAAGTGAGGGGATGGAAAAAGATATTCCATGCAAATGGAAATCAAAAGAAAGCTGGAGCAGCAATACTCATAACAGATAAAATAGAATTTAAAACAAAGAATGTTACAAGAGACAAGTAAAGACACTACATAATGATCAAGGCATCAATCAAAGAAGATATAACAATTATAAATACATATATGCCCCCAACATAGGAGCACCTCAATACATGAGGCAACTGCTAACAGCTATAAAAGAGGAAATCGACAGTAACACACTAATAGTGGGGGAATTTAACACCTCACTTACACCAATGGACACATCATCCAAAATGAATATAAATAAAGAAACCGAAGCTTTAAATGACACAATAGACAAGATAGATTCCATTGATATTTATAGGATATTCCATCCAAAAACAGCAGATTACACTTTCCTCTCAAGTGCGCATGTAACATTCTCCAGGAAGGATCACATCTTGGGTCAAAAATCAAGCCTCAGTAATTCTAAGAAAACTGAAATCATATCAAGCATCTTTTCGGACCACAACGCTATGAAATTAGAAATAAATTACAGAAATTTCCAGAAAAAGAATTCAGAATAATGATAGTGAAGATGACCCAGGACCATCAAAGAAATCAAAGAGGAAATCAAAAAATACCTAGAGACACAGGACAATGACAACACGACAATCCAAAACCTATGGGATGCAGCAAAAGCACTTCTAAGAGGGAAGTTTATAGCTATACAAGCCTACCTCAAGACACAAGAAAAATCTCACATAAACAATCTAACCTTACACCTAAAGGCTCTAGAGAAAGAAGAACAAACAAAACCCAAAGTTAGCAGAAGGAAGGAAATCATAAAGATCAGAGCAGAAATAAATGAAATAGAAACAAAGAAAATGATATCAAAAATCAATAAAACTAAAAGCTGGTTCTTTGACAAGATAAACAAAATTGATAAACCATTAGCCAGACTCATCAAGAAAAAGAGGGAAAGGACTCTAATCAATAAATTTAGAAATGAAAAAGCAGAAGTTGCAACAGACACCGCAGAAATTCAAAGCATCCTAAGAGACTACTACAAGCAACTCTATGCCAATAAAATGGACAACCTGGAAGAAATGGACAAATTATTAGAAATCACCTTCCAAGACTATCACCTTACAAGACTGAACCAGGAAGAAATAGAAAATATGAACAGGCCAATAACAAGTAATGAAATTGAAACTGTGATCAAAAATCTTCCAACAAACAAAAGTTCAGGACTAGATGGCTTCACAGGTGAATTCTATCAAACATTTAGAGAAGAGCTAACACCCATCCTTCTCAAACTCTTCCAAAGAATTGCACAGGAAGGAACACTCCCAAGCTCAATCCATGAGGTCACCATCACCCTGATACCAAAACCAGACAAAGATACTACAAAAAAAGAAAATTACAGACCAATATCATAGATGAATATAGATGCAAAAATCCTCAACAAAAACTAGCAAACAGAATCCAACAACACCTTAAAAGGATCATTCACCATGATCAAGTGGGATTTACCCCAGGGATGCAAGGATTCTTCAATTATACGCAAATCAATCAATGTGACACACCATATTAACAAACTGAAGTATAAAAACCATATAATCACCTCAATAGATGCAGAAAAAGCTTTTGACAGAATTCAACACCCATTTACGATAAAAACTCCAGAAAGTGGGCATAGAGGGAACCTACCTGAACATAATAAAGGCCATAAACGACAAACCCACAGCAAACATCATTCTCAATGGTGAAAAACTGAAAGCATTTCCTCTAAGATTAGGAACAAGACAAGGATGTCCACTCTCACCACTATTATTCAACATACTTTTGGAAGTCCTAGCCATGGCAATCAGAGAAGAAAAAGAAGTAAAAGAAATACAAATTGGAAAAGAAAAAGTAAACCTGTCACTCTTTGCAGATGACATGATACTATACATAGAGAATCCTAAAGATGCTACCAGAAAACTACTAGAGCTAATCAATGAATTTGGAAAAGTTGCAGGATACAAAATTAATGCACAGAAATCGCTTGCATACCTATACAGTAATGATGAAAAATCTGAAAGAGAAATTAAGGAAACACTCCCATTTACCATTGCAACAAAAAGTATAAAATACCTAGGAATAAACCTACCTAGGGAGAGAAAAGAACTGTATGCAGCAAACTATAAGGCACTGATGAAAGAAATTAAAGATGATACCAACAGATGGAGAGATATACCATGTTCTTGGATTGGAAGAATCAATACTGTGAAAATGACTATATTACCCAAAGCAATCAACAGATTCAATGCAATCCCTATCAAATTACCAATGGTATTTTTTTATGGAACTAGAACAAAAAATCTTAAAATTTGTATGGAGGCACAAAACACCCCAAATAGCCAAAGCAGTCTTGAGGGAAAAAAACGGAGCTGGAGGAATCAGACTCCCTGACTTCAGACTATACTACAAAGCTACGGTAATTAAGACAATATGGTACTGGCACAAAAACAGAAACATATATCAATGGAACAAGATACAAAGCCCAGAGATAAACCCACGCCCCTATGGTCAACAAATCTATGACAAAAAAGGCAAGGATATACAATGGAGAAAAGACAGTCTCTTCAATAAGTGGTGCTGGGAAAACTGGACAGCTACATGTAAAAGAATGAAATTAGAGCACTCCCTAACACCACACACAAAAATAAACTCAAAATGGATTAGAGACCTAAATGTAAGACTCGACACTATAAAACTCTTAGAGGAAAACATAGGAAAAACACTCTTTGACATAAATCACAGCAAGATCTTTTTTGTTCCACCTCCTAGAGTAATGGAAATAAAAACAAAAATAAACAAATGGGACCCAATGAAACTGCAAAGCTTTTGCACAGCAAAGAAAACCATAAACAAGATGAAAAGACAACCCTCAGAATGGGAGAAAATATTTGCAAACGAATCAATGGACATAGGATTAATCTCCAAAATATATAAAAAGCTCATGCAGCTCAATACTAAAGAAACAAACAACCCAATCCAAAAATGGGCAGAAGACCTAAACAGACATTTCTCCAAAGACAACATACAGATGGCCAAGAAGCACATGAAAAGCTGCTCAACATCACTAATTATTAGAGAAATACAAATCAAAACTACAATGATGTATCACCTCACACCAGTTAGAATGGGCATCATCAGAAAATCTACAAACAACAAATGCTGGAGAGGGTGTGGAAAAAAGGGAACCCTCTTGCCCTGTTGGTGGGAATGTAAATTGATACAGCCACTACGGAGAACAATATGGAGGCTCCTTAAAGAAGTAAAAATAGAATTACCATATGGTGGGAAGCAGCCGCAGAGCACAGGGAGATCAGCTCGGTGCTTTGTGACCGCCTGGAGGGGTGGGATGGGGTGGGTGGGAGGGAGGGAGATGCATGAGGGAAGGGATGTGGGAACAGATGTATATGTATGACTGATTCACTTTGTTATAAATCAGAAACTAAAAAAAAAAAAAAAAGAATTACCATATGATCCAGCAATCCCACTACTGGGCATATACCCAGAGAAAACCATAATTCAAAAAGACACATGCATCCCAATAGCCAGGTTGTGGAAGCAACCTAAATGCCCAACAACAGACGAATGGATAAAGAAGATGTGGTACATATATACAATGGAATATTACTCAGCCATAAAAAGGAATGAAATTGGGTCATTTGAGACATGGATGGATTTAGAGGCTGTCATACAGAGTGAAGTAAGTCAGAAAGAGAAAAACAAATATTGTATATTAACACATGTATGTAGAACCTAGAAAAATGGTACAGATGAACCAGTTTGCAGGGCAGAACTTGAGACACACATGTAGAGAACAAATGTATGGACACCAAGGGGGGAAAGTCGCGGGGGGGGTGGGGATGGTGGTATGATGAATTGGGTGATTGGGATTGACATGGATACACTGATGTGTATAAAATTGATGACTAATAAGAACCTACTGTATAAAAAAGTAAATAAAATAAAATTCAAAAATTAAAAAAAAAGAAGATCCAACACACCTACACGTGAAGTTCCTAAGGTATAAAACAAAAGCAATAGAACAGAATACTAAAAACTATAATTCAAGAAACGTTTCGGAAATAGAAAGACATCAAGCTACACCTTCTACCTGGGAAAAGTTGACCCAGAATAGCAATCACCAAGACATAGTTTGACAAGACTATAAGTCATTTTTACAATCTGGCATTTTTTCAATAAGTCATTGTATCAATGACTAAGTCATTTTTTCAATAAGTCACTGTATCAGTCTGTCCTTGTAGCTGTCACATTCAAGATGACTTGGCATGTGCACACCAATATACCTCTTTAGCCCTTGTTTCAAAATGTCCTACAAAGGAAAATGTCAGCAATGGGATCTTATTTCTCTTATATACCAACTTCCTCCTTATTTGCAGGTGTAATAAACTAACTGCTTAGTTGTATCTAATGATATCATCACACCAAGCATTTATATGTTCACATATACACTATTTTCTTCAAAATTACCTGCCTTTTATTTCTCCAGTATATTGCATTTAGGATATAATACTATTTTTGTAAATGTTATGTATACATGGAACTTCAAGATAGTGAAATAGGTATGATGAAATATTTGTTATAAAAAGGGTACATTGGCTCTCATAAAGCTGCAAACTGATGCTATATATAGAGATCCACAGTATTAAGACACTGCAATTTATCAAATCTCCTGTTAATGGACATCTGTCTCCCTCCCAGTTTTTTCTCGTTACAAACAAAAGTGCTATGAACAGTCTGTGTATCTCTTAAACACATATAAAAGTTGCAGGCTTTGTAAATATCTTCTCCCAGTCATAGGCTCATCTTCTGTTTTACGTAGTTCTTTCTTATGCACAAATATTTTAGTCTGCTTGTAGATAAATTTATTGATGTTTATTTTACTAATGTTAAATTTATTCATGCTTTTATTGCTGTGGTTAAATTTATTGATGTTTGTACTTTGTCTTAAATTTACAAACTTTCTTTATTGCCAAGTCATATGCATATTCTCATATTTTAATTTAAAAGTTTTAAATTCCTGCTTTTCAGGTTTAATATCTTAACTCACTTGAAATTTATATGTGTGTATGGTAGGAGGTAGAAATTTATTTTCATTTTTTCTGTGCAGACAGCCACTTGTTTCAGTACTGTTATTTCCCTCCCCAACTTGTGACGCTACCTCTCTCACATATCAAATTTCCATATACGTTTGGTGCTAATTCTGAACTCCCTATTCCACTTCCTTGGTCTGTTTGTCCCTAAAAACAAAATCTCAACTGCTCTAGGTTTTTTTTGTTGTTGCTGTTATTTTGTGGCCAAGCTGCGCAGCACGCGGGATCTTAGTTACCTGTCGAAGGATTGAACGTGACCCCCTGCAGTGGAAGCAGTCTTAACTACTGGACCACCAGGGAAGTCCTCAACTGCTCTAGTTTTTAAGGTTTTGACAAGTGCATGCACCTCGTTCTTCAAAATCACCCTAAATATTCTTAGCCTTTTATTCCTCCACATAAATTTTAGAGCTTACCAACTTTACTGAAAAAAAAACAAAAAAAAAACTATTGGAATTCTTAGTGAAATTGCATGTATTCAGGTTAATCTAAGGAAAATTGATATTTTTATTATATTGTCTTCCCAATCATGAAAATGGGATCTTTAGCTTTACTCAGATTTTATTTTATGAATTTTAATAATATTTTGTAACTTTGTGCATTAAGGAATTGTACATGGATTTATTCCTTTTAGTTTGTTACTATAAGACATGGTATTGTTATGAAAATTAAAAATTCTACTTCTGGGTTGCCATTGTATAGGAACACAATTGATTTTTTTTTTGAATTTTTGATTTTTATTTATTTTTTTATATAGCAGGTTCTTACTAGTTATCAATTTTATACACATCAGTGCACACATATCAATCCTAAATGCCCAGTTCATCACACCACCACCCCCATGCCCCCTCCGCTTTCCCCCCTTGGTGTCCATACGTTTGTTTTCTACATCTGTTCCTCAATTTCTGCCCTGCAAACTGGTTCATCTGTACAATTTTTCTAGGTTCCACATATATGCGTTAATATACGATATTTGTCTTTCTCTTTCTGACTTACTTCACTCTGTATAACAGCCTCTAGATCATCCAAGTCTCAACAAATGACCCAATTTCGTTCCTTTTTTATGGCTGAGTAATATTCCATTGTATATATGTACCACATAGGGGTTGCACTGAATCTGTAGATTACTTTGGGGAGTATAGTTATTTTCACAATATTGATTCTTCCAGTCTAAAAACATGGTATATCTCTCCATCTGCTGCTATCATCTTTAATTTCTTTCAACAGTGTCTTATAGTTTTCTGCATACAGGTCTTTTGTGTCCCTAGGTAGGTTTATTCCTAGGTATTTTATTCTTTTTGTTGCAATGGTAAATGGGAGTGTTTCCATAATTTCTCTTCCAGATTTTTCATCATTAGTGTATAGGAATGCAAGTGATTTCTGTGCATTAATTTTGTATCCTGCAACTTTACCAAATTCATTGATTAGCTCTAGTAGTTTTCTGGTGGCATCTTTAGGATTCTCTATGTATAGCATCATGTCATCTGCAAACAGTGACAGTTTTACTTCTTCATTTCCAATTTGTATTCCTTTTATTTCTTTTTCTTCTCTGATTGCCGTGGCTAGGACTTCCAAAACTATGTTGAATAACAGTGGTGAGAGTGGACGTCCTTGTCTTGTTCCTGATCTTAGAGGAAATGCTTTCGGTTTTTCACCATTGAGAATGATGTTTGCTGTGGGTTTGTTCTATATGGCCATTATTATGTTGAGGTAGGTTCCCTCTATGCCCACTTTCTGGAGAGTTTTTATCATAAATCGGTGTTGAATTTCGTTAAAAGCATTTTCTGCATCTATTGAGATGATCATATAGTTTTTATTCTTCAGCTTGTTAATATGGTGTATCACATTGATTGATTTGCATACATTGAAGAATCCTTGCATCCCAGGGATAAATCCCACTTGATCATGGTGTATGATTCTTTGAATGTACTGTTGGATTCTGTTTGCCAGTGTTTTGTTGAGAATTTTTATGTCTATATTCATCAGTGATATTGGTCTGTATTTTTCTTTTTGTGTAGTATCTTTGTCTGCTTTTGGTATCAGGGTGATGGTGACCTCATAAAATGTGTTTGGGAGTATTCCTTCCTCTGCAGTTTTTTGGAAGAGTTTGAGAAAGATGGGTGTTAGCTCTTCTCTAAATGTTTGATAGAATTCACCTGTGAAGCCATCTAGTCCTGGACTTTTCTTTCTTGGAAGATTTTTTATCACAGTTTCAATTTCATTACTTGTGATTGGTCTGTTCCTATTTTCTATTTCTTCCTGGTTCAGTCTTGTAAGGTGATACCTTTCTAAGAATTTGTCCATTTCTTCCACATTGTCTATTTTATTGGCATGGAGTTGTTTGTAGTAATCTCTTAGGATGCTTTGTATTTCTGTAGTGTCTGTTGCAACGTCTCCTTTTTCATTTCTACGTTTATTGATTTGAGTCCTCTCCCTCTTTTTTTGATGAGTCTGGCTAATGGCTTATCAATTTTGTTTATCTTCTCAAAAAACCAGCTTTTAGTTTTATTGATCTTTGCTATCATTTTCTTTGTTTCTATTTCATTTATTTCTGCTCTGATCCTTATGATTTCTTTCCTTCTGCTAACTTTGGGTTTTGTTTGTTCTTCTTTCTCTAGAGCCTTTAGGTGTAAGGTTAGATTGCTTATGTGAGAATTTTCTTGTGTCGTGACGTAGGCTTGTATAGCTATAAACTTCTCTCTTAGAACTGCTTTTGCTGCATCCCATAGGTTTTGGATCGTCGTGTTTTCATTGTCATTTGACTCTAGGTAGTTGTTTTTTGTTTGTTTGTTTGTTTTGGGTTTTTTTGTGGTATGTGGGTCTCTCACTGTTGTGGTCCTTCCCGATGCAGAGCACAGTCTCCAGACGTGCAGGGTCAGCAGCCATGGCTCACGGGCCCAGCCGCTCCACGGCATGTGGGATCTTCCCGGACCGGGGCACGAACCCGCGTCCCCTGCATTGGAAGGCAGACTCTCAACCACTGCACCACCAGGGACACCCCCTCTAGGTAGTTTTTGATTTTTCTTTGATTTCTTCAGTGATCTCTTGATTATTTAGTAACATTGTTTAGCCACCACGTATTTGTGTTCTTTACGTTTTTTTCCCAGTAATTTATTTCTAATCTCATAGCATTGTGGTCAGGAAAGATGCTTGATATGATTTCAATTTTCTTAAATTTACTGAGGCTTGATTTGTGACCCAAAATGTGATCTGTCCTGGAGAATGTTCCATGCGCACTTGAGAAGAAAGTGTAATCTGCTGTTTTTGGATGGAATATCCTATAAATATCAATGAAATCTATCTGGTCTATTGTGTCATTTAAAGCTTCTGTTTCCTAATTTATTTTCATTTTGGATGATGTGTCCATTGGTGTAAGTGAGGTGTTAAAGTCCCCCACTATTACTGTGTTACTGTCGATTTCCTCTTTTATAGCTGTTAGCAGTTGCCTCATGTATTGAGGTGCTCCTATGTTGGGGGCATATATATATTTATAATTGTTATATCTTCTTGTTTGATTGATGCCTTGATCATTATGTAGTGTCCTTCCTTGTCTCTTGTAACATTCTTTGTTTTAAATTCTATTTTATCTGTTATGAGTATTGCTGCTCCAGCTTTCTTTTGATTTCCATTTGCATGGAATATCTTTTTCCATCCCCTCACTTTCAGTCTGTATGTGTCCCTAGGTCTGAAGTGGGTCTCTTATAGACAGCATATATATGGGTCTTGTTTTTGTATCCATTCAGCAAGTCTGTGTCTTTTGGTTCGAGCATTTAATCCATTCACGTTTAAGGTAATTATCCATATGTATGTCCCTATGACCATTTTCTTAATCGTTTTGGGTTTGTTTTTGTAGGTCCTTTTCTTCTCTTTTGTTTCCCACTTAGAGAAGTTTCTTTAGCCTTTGTTGTAGAGCTGGTTTGGTGGTGCTGAATTCTTTTAGCTTTTGCTTCTCTGTAAAGCTTTTGATTTCTACATCGAATCTGAATGAGATCCTTGCTGGGTAGAGTCATCCTGGTTGTATGGTCTTCCCTTTCATCACTTTAAGTATATCATGCCACTCCCTTTCGGCTTGTAGAGTTTCTGCTGAGAAATCAGGTGTTAACCTTATGGGAGTTCCCTTGTGTGTTATTTGTCATTTTTCCCTTGCTGCTTTCAATAATTTTTCTTTGTCTTTAATTTTTGCCAATTTGATTACTATGTGTCTCGGCGTGTTTCTCTTTGGGTTTATCCTGTATGGGACTCGCTGCACTTCCTGGACTTGGGTGGCTACTTCCTGTCCCATGTTAGGGAAGTTTTCGACTATCATCTCTTCAAATATTTTCTCTGTTCCTTCCTCTCTCTCTTCTCCTTCTGGGACCCCTATAATGCAAATGCTGTTGTGCTTAATGGTGTCCCAGAGGTCTCTTAGGCTGTCTTCATTTTTTTCATTCTTTTTTCTTTATTCTGTTCCGCAGCAGTGAATTCCACCATTCTTTCTTTCAGGTCACTTATCAGTTTTTCTGCCTCAGTTATTCTGCTATTGAGTCCTTCTAGTGTAGTTTTCATTTCAGTTATTGTATTGTTCATCTCTGTTTCTTTGTTCTTTAATTCTTGTAGGTCTTTGTTAAACGTTTCTTGCATCTTCTCAATCTTTGCCTGCATTCTTTTTCCAAGGTCCTGGATCATCTTCACTATCGTTATTCTGAATTCTTTTTCTGGGAGGTTGCCTATCTCCACTTCATTTAGTTGCTTTTCTGGGGTTTTACCTTGTTCCTTCATCTGGTACACAGCCCTCTGCCTTTTCATCTTGTCTATATTTCTGTGAATGTGGTTTTTGTTCCACAGGCTGCAGGATTGTAGTTCTTCTTCCTTCTGCTGTCTACCCTCTGGTGGATGAGGCTATCTAAGAGGTCTGTCCAAGTTTCCTGATGGGAGGGACTGGTGGTGGGTAGAGCTGACTGTAGCTGTCTGATTTTTGTATGTTAACCTTCTATCCATCCACCCCAACTTTGCTGAAATTTCTCATTTCTTCTAACAGTGTCTGCAGACTCCCTTGTCTTTTCTATGTACAGCAGACTATACTATTTATGAGTAATGCTGGTTTCTTTTTTTCCCCCTCTCTAGCCAATATGTGTACTTTTATTTCTTTTCCTTGCCTTATTGCACTGGCTGGGACATCCTAATATTAAGGAGAAGGGATAATAGCAGCATCCTTATCTTCACTCTAGATTTTATGGAACTGCTTCTAATCTTTGTTACTTATAATTGTTGACATTTTAAGTTAGATACCCTTTATCACACTAAAACAATTCCCTTCTTTGCTAAAAGTTTTTATCTTGCCTTGAATTCTATCAAATGCTTTTTGTATATCTACTGAGAGATGCTATGTCTTTTCCTCTTAATTTATAAACATAGTGAATTATGTAATAACTGTTCTAACTACACCATCCTTGCATTCCAAAATTAACACAATATGGTAATGACGGTTATTTACTGTTTTGTTATATAAACAGAGACATTCAGCTTGCTAATATCTTTTTTAAGATTTTCACATCTACATTCATGAGTGATACTTATCTATAAATCCTTCTCTATCGTCTTTGGGTTTTTGGTATCAAGCTAGTACTACTCTCAAAATGATATGGGAGGACTTCCCTGGCGGTGCAGTGGTTAAGACTCCAAAGTAGGGGGCCCAGGTTCAATCCCTGGTTGGGAAACTAAGATCCCACCTGCTGTGTGGTGCAGCCAAATAAATAAATAAAAAATTTTAAATGATATGGGGAGCTATCCTTCTTTTTCAGTGAAACAGAATACATGAGACTGGTATTAAATAATCCTTGAATATTCATAAAAACACCTGTAAAACCATGTTGGCCTAGATCCGAGTCTCTCAACCTTGGACTATTGATATTTTGGGTGAGATAATTCTTTGTCTGGTGCGGGACTGTCCTATGCATTTTGGGATGTTTAACAGCATCCCTGGCCTCTGCCAGCCAGATGCCAGTAGCACTCCTAACCCCAGTTGTAACAACCAAATATGTCTCCTGACGTTGCCAAATGTCCCTTGACAATGGAGGGGGCAGGGAGTTTGGTGCAAAATCATACCTGGATGAGAACCAATGGCCTAGATTAACTTCTTTAATTTAAGTCAGGCATATCTGGTCATTTTTTTCTTTCAGTCAATCATGACAGATTATGATTCTAGGAAACCATGCATTTCACCTAAGCTTTCGAATTTATGGGCATAAAACTGTAAATAATAGTCTTGTTACCTAAATTTTTCTTTATTACTAATTATTATTCTTCATTTAACTTCTAAGTACTTTTCACTCATTCCTTTTCTGTTATGATCAGTCTTACCAGAGTTTAGCTTACTTTATTAGTCTTAAACAGCTTTTAGTTTTATTGATTCTACTGTATCTTTTTCTCTTTCATTAATTTGTACTCTTAAATGTATTGTTTTCTTCCTTCCACCTATTTTGGATTTACTGCTTTTCCCTTTCTTAGTCTCTTGTTTTAGTTTTGCTCATCAATTTTTAGTGTCTAATTTCCTTTAAGTTCTAAATATTATTAAATATTTAATATCTCTCCCCCTTGAGATACTCAGAAAGGTGTTAATTTCCCACATATGTCGTGATATACAGAAGTATTTTAACTATACTTGAGTCCAAGTGTTCATTGCACTGTGGATACAGAACACTGTAAAATATAGATTCTTAGTAATTAGATGAGACTTCCTTTGTGACTATGGAAGTGGTCACATTTTAAAATGTTCCATAACGTTAAACAGACTTGTTGGACGCATGGCTCTATATCGACCCACTGGGTCAGTGTTCTTCAAACTGAAAGTTACAACTCACTGGTGGCACACAAAATCAATTTATTAGGTTGTGACCAGCACTTTTTTCAAATGAAAGAGCAATGTTCAAGTGCACTTTTTTTTTCTAATTTTAAAATCTCTGACATGAAGTCATTCACACATGGTCAGTATGATATAGTTCAATGACAACATTTTTTAATTTTCCTAGTAGCACAAAAAAAAACCATGCTGCGTATTATAATTAAATGTGCTTAGATATGATGACATGTAGTATATATATAAAACATAAGTTCAGATATACTAGGTGACATGTGCATTTTTTACTACAGATAGCAGTCAAAAATGTTTGAAAACCACTTAATTCCATAATTCAAATATTCGATATCTTCACTAGTTTTTTGTCTTTTCATTTGTCAACAAGTAAAAGAGGTACAATGAAGTCTACCATTATGATTATGATTTATCAATCTCTACCTGTAATTCCATCAGTTTTGGTAGGGGCTTTGGAACTTTGTTTGGTATAACAAATTCACAAGTGTTTTGTCTTCTGGGTGAACTGAATCTTTGTTTATAGAGCAACACCCTTTATACCTAATAATGTATTTTGCCTTCAAGCCTCTATTTTCTCTGATTAATATAGCAACAAAAATCTTTTGTTCCTATTTGCCAAACATATTTTCTATCCCTATACTTAAGCCATTCTGTGACCTTATGTTTTAAGTTTATCTCTTACTAACAGTATACAGGTAGATTTTTAAAATCCAAGCTATCTGACTTTTACCTAATGGATTTAATCCATTTATATTTTTAAAATTACTCAAATGTTTGGATTTCTTTCTACTTTTTGCCATTTCTATGCTTTTTCTGTGTCATTTTTTTTCACTTCTCCTGCTGCCTACTAAATAAGTTTTTAATTCTTTTCCCCTGTAATGGTTTGAAATGTATGTACTCCACTACTTCCATCAATTCCAAAACAGCCTCAGACACTTCTAAAAATACTGACTATTCTCTATTTCCTCCTTTTTTCTACTTTTGTAACCCTTATTCATTTATTTTAGAAATTTTCCTAACTTCCATGTCTCTTAGAAAATATGAAAGAGAAGAATCACTTTGTGCTACATTCTGGGTAAGTTCCTCAGACTATATTTTGGTTCACTATTTCTCATTGGTTTCTGATTCACTTAGTATATTTTTCACTATAAATTACTGTATTTGACACTTCCCGGGAAATATTACAGGATGGTTCCTCACATTTACTTTTGCTTCCTCTAAAAAACTCACTAAACTAAAAGTAGAGATATATTAAAAAAAAAAGAGAGAGAGAGAACCCCATTAGAAAAAGAAAATGAAAGAGGCAGCAGAAAGTATTTTTAGATGCTAGAAAACATATGGGCAAGCAGTAATTGATTTAACAGACTCCAGAAAGCAAATTCCTAAGACAGCTGTGTGAAAGCAAAAAGGCAACCCAATTTACACTCAGGGCACTGAAGAAGAAAAAACAACAATTGGTGGCACAGGGTAACAAAGAGAAGACTGAAAACAGAATGACTGGTTCAAAGTCTATTTAAAAACCACTCCTCCAGATTCCCTCCCCAACTCCTATCAGACACAAGAGATTTATTCTCTGAAGAAGGTGCAACAGTCTCTTGTTGGAGGAACACCAGACTCAGCTAAAGGTGGGAAAACCAAACTGAGCTCTTAACCGGCAGACCAAGTTAAGAATTCCAAATAGAATGCTGAGATCTCAATCTTCCTCCTCAATTTAGCTCGCAAAACTCAGGCAGTCAGGTGTCTACCCTTCAGGCAGATCAGAAAGCCCTTCTCTGGGCAACCTGGGAAGTCCAAGAGGAAAGATCAGGAAGTATTAAACTGGAATCCACCCAACAAAATAAATAGTCCAACCCACAGGGAAGTCCATCTACATGTTCAGAACTCTAGTCAGCTTTTATTATTTTTTTATTTTATTTTTTTAACATCTTTATTGGAGTATAATTGCTTTACAATGGTGTATTCTAGTCGGCTTTTAAACACCCACTCTACTTGTCTCTCTCTTTTTTTTCCATTATGGTTTATCACAAGATATTGAATATAATTCCCTGTACTATACAGTAGGCCCTTGTTGTTTACCCATTCTCTATATAATAGTTTGTATCTGCTAATCCCAAACACCCAATCCATCCCTCCCCCACATTCCCTCCCCCTTGGCAACCACAAGTCTGTTCTCTATGTCTGTGAGTATGTTTCTGTTTCGTATGTAAGTTCCTTTGTGTCATATTTTAGATCCCACATATAAGTGATATCATACGGTATTTGTCTTTCTCTGTTTGCCTTACTTCACTTACTATGATAATCTCTAGGTCTATCCATGTTGCTGCAGATGGCATTATTTCCTTCTTTTTATGGCTGAGTAGTATTCCATTGTGTATATATGCCACATCTTCTTTATCCATTCATCTGTTGATGGACATTTAGGTTGTTTCCATGTCTTGGCTATTGTAAATAATGCTGCTATGAACATAGGCGTAAACACCCACTCTTTTTTTTTTTTTTTAACACCCACTCTAATATGAACAGACTATCAAGGATCACCACTCACAGGATTCCTCACATGAGCCATGAACCCAAGGCAAGCAGGAAAAAAAAAAGCACCTTGGAGGAAGACAACACAAGAACCGGAAAAAGATTTTTTTTTAACTATCATTAATATTTGCTCCGAAAGATAAGAAAAGGTCTATGGAAAAGATCAACAAAACAAGATTTGGATCATTATTTAAAAGGCACACTCAAACAATTAAAAATAAACTTGACAGTAGGAACGAAAAGCTCAATAGAAACGTAGGAGTATAAAGTGGAGGAAATTTCCCCGAATGTAGAGTAAAAAGACAGAAAAAGATAAATGGCAAATAAAAAAAAAATAGAAAGGAAGGGCATACATTCATGAAAAAGACCCTACTGCAGCAAGTCTCATACAAAGGATTATGATTTAGAAAGGTTTAGGACTTAAATAGTAACTCTAGAAATAAGAACTTCAAAACTCTTAAGGAACATTATTTCCTACCAAGAATTTTCTATTAAGGCATCAGTCAAGTGTCAGGATATATTAATGACATTTCAGGCTTGAAAGCTTCCCTTCCCTTGCGCCCCTTCCTAGGTAGAGGAGCTAAAAGAAGATAAGGGTGTCAATCAGAGAAGAGAAAAACGTGGTATCCAGGAAACGGGGAACTCAGCAGAGGAGAAAAATACAGGGAATGCCCAAATCCCTGGTGAAGGGTGATCCTAGGATGCAGCTGGGCACCTAATAAAAAGGGCAAACAAACAGATTAGAGGATGTCAAACAGCTCCGAGAGAGATTTCTTCAAGACGAAACTGACAGAACTATCAGTGCATCTGAAAATATTACAGAGAAGTTGAGGTTGGAATAAAAACGCTGAATTAGAGTTTAATAAGAAATAGATGCAGAGAAAAGTAAACATAGGACTAAACAAAACAGATATTAAAACCAAGAGAAAATAAAAAATGGTGCAGGAAAGAAGTAATCGTTCTTCACCATATAGCTCAGTGAGCAAGATTTATGTAGTCATAATAATGCAAACCATAACTATTATGCAAGGATGGATATTCAAGAAGTCAGCATGTTTGTGTGGGACCAGGAGGGTAAAGAGTAAATTATCTTCTTCCATGGTGGGAAGTCAACAAATAATGCCTAAGTGACAAAAATTCAAGAGCTGGCATTAGAAGCCTGTTATTTATACAGATATAAGTAAATGCAAGGATCAGCTAACTAGAGAGGCAAAGTGATTGCCAGGATGGGGACAAGGAGGAAATAGAGGAGAGAGAGTGGGGGACTGTTATAGTTCTTAAATTTTTAAAAACTACATCCATGTTATGGCTTCCATAAAAACAACAAAAATATATATTTCTTTGGTTATTTTCCATTTGGACTTCTCAGTGTCTTTTCCTTTCGTGTGTTTGATTCCTTTTTGATTGTCTACTCATTAAATATACTCATTTTAAAGATTTTGTCAGGTAATTCTCTTCTCTGGAATTGGGAGTTCTAATCACATGCTGTCTGACTTAGTCATGGTGGATCCTTTCTCAGGAGCTTCCTATTGTTAGATTATGAGCTCATCTTTGGTGGAGCGTCATCCATGGGATGCTGCTGGGACTTACCTGAGGTTCTACACTTGCTTCTTTCAGGCACTCCAGGGATATTTCTGACCTAGAGCCACGTCTCTGTTAATATCTCAGCTTGAGGGTTCCTAGGCTACTCGGGCAGGATAAACTCCTAAAGCGGATGCCATGGTATATCCCCTGGGTCCTCCCTCAGGACCTGAGCATTCATTCCTCAAGCCACCAGGAATGAGGGCTGCTGACGGCTCACAGTTACATCCCTCTCCTGGAACCAACCTCTACTGAAGGAAGCTGCCTCTCCCAAGGTTACACTTTTCCGTGGGGCAGCTCACACCAGTGACTGCTCTGACAACCTTGCTTCAATTAGACAATTCTGAAGGGCCATTCCAGCTTCTAAGTCCCTGTGGGACAAGCCTCTGAGGTAACAGCATCCAAGTTCAACTTCTCCCTCTGCCCAATCTTGATTCCCTTGCTCCCTTTCAGATATTATTCCTTAGAGCCTCTCCCAGCCTCCACTCCCAATACACCTCTTGCAGTAAATCTCAGAGTCTCAGGGTCTATTTCTTAAGAAATCAACCTATGAAAATTCCAAACACAAACTTGCACAACGTCAGTCCCGTGGTTATAAGTTCTAGTGGAACACTCCCCAGCCCTCAAGAAGCTAAGCTGAGTCAGATAAGCTTCCTTATTGTCTTCCTAGGCTAGTGAGCGGGTTTATTCTGCTCCATCCTTTCATTGAAGGTACAAGTCCTCTAGTCCCTACTATTTGCTCTGACATCTGCGGAGTTCCCCTTCCCATTAGGCTGGATCTCTTCAAGGGGACCAAGAGACTGTCCCACTTCCTTTTCTTTTTTTAATTTAATTTTATTTTTTTTATACAGCAGGTTCTTATTAGTTATCTATTTTATACATATTAGTGTATACATGTCAATCCCAATCTCCCAGTCCATTCCACCATCCCCACCCCTCCCCCCCCACCTTCCCCCCTTGGTGTCCATACGTTTGTTCTCTACGTCTGTGTCTCTATTTCTGCCTTGCAAACCGGTTCATCTGTACCATTTTTCTAGAGTCCACATATATGTGTTAATATATCATATTTGTTTTTCTCTTTCTGACTTACTTCACTCTGTATGACAGTCTCTAGGTCCATGTCCCACTTCCTAATGTTCTCTGTCGTACCTAGCAGAGCAGACAGGCAACAGAAATTCGCTAAGGACTGAATGAACACATCCACCAGCTGGAAGGAAGGATGAGCTGATAGGCATGGGAGAGTTGGCAGAGAGTGAGGAACAGGTCCCTTTACTGGGGGAAGGAGGGTTCTCTCCCACACTCTGGCATCATCTTCAGCCCTCAGGATGGGACACCAGGAAATAACCTCTTGTCAAGAAGTTTGCCAGACATTCATCTTCAAGACGCAAATCCCAGAGGACCAAATCACAGCCCTGGAGTACAAGCAGACCAGAAAACCCCTTCTTGTCCAACCAGCTAACAAATATGCCTAGAAAGGGACTGAGAGGCAATAGAAAAAGCCCTCAGGAATTTCCCACAGGGCTCTGGCCCATTTCCTAGCAGAGCCCAGGCGCAAGCAAGGAGGGCAAGCACCCGGCGAGCCTAATGAGATGAGTCCAGCCAGGGCTCACTGCCCAGCTCCCCTGAGTCATTGCCACTGCTGTGTGACAAAGACACCCCCATGCAAATGCACCCTGGCCATACTTTTAATTAAAGGCTATGTGCAGAATGCAGGGAGAAGGAAGGCAGAACAAACAAGCAGCTGCTAAGACTCCTCCTCCACCGTGGCTGGAAACAGCAGCTCATGGTAAGTGTGGAGACTCAGGAACATATGCTCTCCTAACAGCCACAAGCGAGTCCGGTCAAAAGAACCCTGGATCCTTCGGTCCAAGAGGAGGCAGAGGGAGAGGGGAGGGCGGGAGAGTGGAATGAGGGGGAGGGGGAGAGAAGGTGCCTGCATGCCCCCTCCCCCTTCCCCACAAAGTTGAAGACGGCTTTCCCCCTTGTTTCCATTCACTTGAAAATGCTGTCGTGCCTTTTTCGGAGCTCTTTACCTGCAAATGTACATCCTCAACCTGCTGCAGCCACGGTGGCCTCAGCAGGAAGATGTCAAAAATTACTCCAGTCCAACCAGTATCTGAGCTCCAACTGTGTTAGGGGCTGAAAAAGCAGACTGGAGAAGACGGCGTCCTGCCTGTGAGGAGGGTGTATCAGTGCACAGAGCGACAATGATTGTGTGTCACGTTCCTGACTGCTGGGTGCCCACGCGGCTATGGGCAAAAGGGGCATTTCAGACAGCCCGGAGGGTCAGGGAATGCTTCCTGGAAGGGGGGATCTTTCATCTTAGTTTTGGGGGATAAGTACAATTTAGCAAGAAAACAAAGCGGGGGGTCAGGAACAAAGGGCATCTGAGGCCAAGGGCAGAGCAGGTGCACAGGTATGAGAGTGCAGGGCTGGACGCAGCATTTGGGGAACTACACGGGGTGTTTGTGGGCTGGCATGGCCGGGAGATGGGAGGAGCCGAGCACAGCCAGGAAGGCGGGGCCAAGATCAGGAGGAGCCTCTAGGTAAGCAAAGGGGTGGGACGAAAACACTACTCCGCGTCCGTGAGGCATCACTGAGCCAGCATATGGGGGAAGGGGACCAGGCAGCAACCTGTGAGGACAGGACCTCGAGGATATGAAGGAGGAACCCAGAGGCAGGGCGTGTTGTCAGGATGAGGCATCCAAACTGCGTTTCAGCCTGTTCCTCCCTCCCGGTTTCCACCTCTCAGAATCAGCATCCCCGGTTATCATTCGCCCGGCACGCTCCCGGGTAGCAAGTTATCCCACTCAGCACACCCAGGATGTGGCTCACAAGCTTCCTGCCCACATCCTGCCCCCACCGTGTCACCCGGCTCAGCAGCCCAGGCAGGCCGTGGTTGGGAAGTTGTTCCGGAAAACTCTCCACCTCGAATGGACTTCATACTACACTAGGGAAACAGCAGCTTGGGAAGAGGCCGGGCTCTTTGGAAGACCAGCAAGACTAAGACGCCATATCTAACCTAAGTACCAACGGGAAGCGTGCACGGCACCACATCTGGGCTTCCTGTGCCCAGAGAATGTCTAGAAGAAAATACAAGACATGGGCAACAAACATCGTCCGGAAGGAGCAGTAACAGGGAGAGAGGTTAGGATGGAAAAGAGACTGGCACCGTGTACCTCTGGCCTCATGAATTTTTATAATGTGCACATACTTTTTTATCAATAGGAATAAAAAAGAACAGCAAACAACACGAAGGATCATTCTATGAAGAGAATAGAAACCGAGTGTTGAAGTCTTTGGTTCAGGGAAATAGTTCAGAGGCTGAGTCTTAAGGACACAGGCAGGAGAGGCGAGGGCCTCACAGACGTCATCATCCAATGGCGTTGGGGACACAAAGGGGAAAACTGGGATGAAGAAAATACACTGTGTGATGGGTAAAACTACTCTGAGGGATGAGTCCTGGTGGCTGGGGAGCCCCCTCTGAGGATTCAGCCACCTGGAGATCCATGGGAAGATGAGCTTTGCTGAAGGATGCCCACTCGCATCCTCAGGAAAAGTTAGGGTGTCTGAGAAAGTGGGGCAAGGGTCAGATCAGGACACACGTTTTAGGCCACTGTAAATTTTTTTTTGGCCACGCTGCGGGTCATACGGGATCGTAGTTCCCCGACTGTCCTGCACTGGAAGCAGAGTCCACCAGGGAAGTCCCCCCCACTGTAACTATTTAGACGTTACTCTTAGGGCACCAGAAAGCCACTGGAGGATCTTCTGTCTTCTTTCCCACCTCACAAATGTGTCACTTGAGAGATACCTAAAAAAGTTCCCAGACATATTTTGCTGAGTTTACAGAAGAATCTGTAATTTCATTTCACTTATCTCTCAACTCTTGGACTCACAAATTGAAAATAAAAAGAATAAGTACACTTATTCTACCATTTTTAAGGGTCAACAGTTTATATGAAAATCAGATATATTATTTTACAACTCCCAAATATAAAATCACTCCTTTCAGAAAATTTTCTAGTTCTTAAATCTACTGATTCACAAAATTTTTGAGTGAGCTTTTTCTGAGAAGATCTTGGTTTGGAGTACTTTTTTAAAAAAAGTAGAACTGTGTATCTTAGGAAAAGTTTTCCCCTGAGGATGTTTCAAATATATCTTCATTTCTCACAGAACATGTATTGAGTGCCTAAAAATTAACTTGCACTCATTCAAAGCTCAGAAAGAGTTAGAATGCATTTTCCTAAATCATTCTAATGAAGACATCAATGATGTCAAAACCCTGAATTTTGAAACAGAACTTCTGTTCTCTTTCTAGCCTCATTATTAAAACAGATTTTTTTTTAAGGTTTGTTCATAAGAGGATTGCCATTTTCCATGCTGCCTACTGATTATAAACAGAAGTAATTTTAAAGCTAAACTAGAGCTCTCTCTGAAATATTCAAGATGTATTACCATCTGGTTTTATATCAGCATTTGAGCAGGTCCAAAAAATCACATTACCAAGTATTATCAAAAATAGTTCATTTCCCTTTCAAAGCACATATTCCTCTCAAAATACCTTCATGTCACAAACTTTGAAAATTCACCTAATTTTTCAAACTACACCAGACACATGAATGTCAACCATAGTTACATATTTAAGTGATTTGTCACAGATCACTCAGTAATACTGACCAAAGCTAGTTTCATCTAATGGTCTTTTGGAAAGTACTAATTTGGGAAAACACTGCATACCTGATTACTTGGAAGCATATAGGAAGTAAAGGGTAACAGTCTTTATTTGCAATGTACACACTATGTAAAAATACACATTTTCCCAGCCCTGAGAAAAGGTGTCCCCCTAACTTATATATATCCAGCAGCCTCATTTCCTAACACAAAAGAGACAACAGCCTTCCTCCAGAGGATGCTCAGCTAAAAATCAGCACCTACGAGTAAAGAGAAAATGACAGGTGGGGAGATAAAGATGGGTTTCTAACTGAACCTGCAGATACAGCTTCAAGACAGGGCCCTTAGCAAGAGAATGGCTGTCGGATTTTCCAGCTGTCTCGACAAGATTTCAATTGTTCATAAAATAAATGAGACCTAAGCCTGGTATCTAAACAAATGTTTAGATGAAATTTATTTCTAAGAAATCTTTTCCTTCCACCTAACTGAAAAAAAAACACTTTTAAAAATTTCTCTCAGTTCATTCATTCAACAATCTTGAGTACTGATTCCACGTAAAGATGTTCATCCTGTCCCCAAAGAGTTTACCATCCAGTAGTGGCAAAAAGGCATGACAATAAACAGTCTTCTACTCTTCACCATGATTATCACCCCCTGGAAACACACACACACACACACACACACGCACGCACGCACGGACACACACTCGGAACACTTCTCTGCCATCTCAAAGCATTGCATTCTATAGCAATTCTCTTTAAAATGCTAACTGGTTCAACTTGACCATTTCACAGGATAAAACGGGGATTTGCCAAGCCAGACCATATTCCATTTTATCCCATCTCTCTGTCAACCACCTCCTTGGAGAATAAGACTGGGGGCTCCTTCTGACACTTTTTAAAAAATACTTTTACTGCACTTTCTGAAACGTACCATTTTCCTTGAAATACTAATTTACACAACTTCAAGAGTCAGCTTATATTGCTTAATCTCTACTGATTTTCTCTCCCTTCAAAACTATGAAAAGGATTGAGCGAAGGCCTGTCAGCATGTAAACAATGCCTTAAATTTTTTTAAATATTTCATATTACAAAATAAACTTAGGAAACTAAAGAGTAAAACCAGCAGCGCTAACAACACAGCCACAGGCCACCTCAAGGGCCTAAAATACGAAACACAGACAGGTGCACATACACTGAAGCTACTCTGTAGTTAAAGTGGGAAAAAATATAGTTTATCTTCTACATGTTTTGGTTTCACTGGGCCAGAACAAGTTGAAAGCAACTTGGGAACAAACTGAATGTACCATAGAAAGCAACAAAGATCATATCATGTACATGTCAATGCCAACATTTTATAGGCAAGAACTTACAGGAGTTAAATTGTTTGCTTGCCATAAAAAAGTGGTAAGATCGTTCTGAAAAGAAACAGAACGCTTCTCACAAAGCAATATTCGAATTCCACATGCATTATGCAACAGTCTTTTCCTATTATAAGAAATGGAACAAAGTTTTTATGATAACTCAACTGATCAGGCATAATACGGGAAACCAAAATTTCCTCCAAATTTGTTCTTATTCTGAGATTAAAGACATCAAATGTAGGATTCTTCTCCCAAAGGAAAGACTTGTTCAATATTTCTTCACATTCAGGTCCTCATTCAAACACCCACATTATAGAGTCGTTAACATCTCTATCAGGCACACAGCTGCGCATCTGAGTAACTATTATTCTGTTTATAAATCACCTCTCCCTTCCTGGCATTCCTCTTCTTTCCATATATAAATTATGGTGTCAGATTCGGATCCCACCACCAGCCACCACGACCAAATTATCCTGCAGGGACATCAATCGGGCTCCAGGGACATCAATCAGGCTCGTTATTCTTGTTTCAGCATTTAAAAAAAAAAAAAAAAAAAGGAGGAGCAGGAGCTATTTTCAGGAATCAGAATTCCTCTTTTTTTTAAACATCTTTATTGGAGTGTAATTGCTTTACAATGTTGTGTTAGTTTCTGCTGTATAACAAAGTAAATTAGCTATATGTATACATACATCCCCATATCTCCTCCCTCTTGCGTCTCCCTCCCTCCCACCCTCCCTATCCCACCCCTCTAGGTGGTCACAAAGCACCGAGCTGATCTCCCTGTGCTATGCGGCTGCTTCCCACTAGCTATCTATTTTACGTTTGGTAGTGTATATATGTCCATGCCACTCTCTCACTTCGTCCCAGCTTACCCTTCCCAGAATTCTTCTTGATCAGATTTCTGGCTCACTGGTAAATGTTTCTACCCTGAAATGCATTATCCTTGGCTGCTAAATATGTGGCTTTAAGAAAACAAAAAACAAGGCTTCCCTGGTGGCGCAGTGGTTGAGAATCTGCCTGCCAGTGCAGGGGACACGGGTTCGAGCCCTGGTCTGGGAAGATCCCACGTGCCGCGGAGCAACTGGGCCTGTGAGCCACAATTACTGAGCCTGCGCATCTGGAGCCTGTGCTCCGCAATGGGAGAGGCCGCGATAGCGAGAGGCCCGCACACCGCGATGAAGAGTGGCCCCCGCTTGCCACAACTAGAGAAAGCCCACACACAGAAACGAAGACCCAACACAGCCATAAATAAATAATAAATTAATTAATTAAAATTGCAACCTCCCTTTAAAAAAAAAAGGAATCAGAAAAAAAAATTTAAAAACAAAACAAAACAAAAAGCCAAGACATGGTACAGTGTTTCCAATATAAATTGCTTCCAGGAATATATGCTGAGTTTTGCAGGGAGCACTTGGTCAAATTCTAATATTCCCTCTTGGGAGCCAACACCAACTTCCAGCAGCAGCTCTAACCGTGCAGAATGGAATTTCAAACACACACAGGGCAGCATCTTCCGCGGACACAGCCCTTTCTTCTCCTACTCTGTGGGGTGCCACATGAGACACCTCGTACGATACTTATCACTTAGAATATAGATCTTTCTGTTAAAGTCATAAATTAATCACGAAATGCACAAAATACATTCTTTTCCCTAACATTAAAGAAAATAAATAAATAACACTGTGGTTTCCAGCAAGGTTGAGCTGAAGCTCAATGTCACTGCTTAAGCTTGTGAATCACTGCACGATTAATAAGAATAAACACCACACATACATCTCTATAGGCTGCAAATGTTAGCAGAGAAAACGCATGTCATGGGGCTTCCTAACACGGAAACAGGATCATCCATGGGCAGAAAGTGTCCAGCTGTCTTAGTTCTTCTTGATTATAATAAATATTTTTGTTTCCGTGGCCACTGAAAACTTGAGAAAGGACCCTCCCATTCTCCTTTCATTAAAATGTACGGATGATTTTATTCTAAACCTTACGCAGATATAATCGGGGGAAAGATTGCACTCATCTGGTGGCATGAAGCTCAAAATACGAATCTCAAGGACGTATATTTGTCACATGTCAGCCCAGGCTGAAGGCATCCACCAAGAGAATATTTTCACTATTCAGCTGGCAGCCAGAATCTACTGCCACGAACCCGCATACTGATGAGAGCCAAAGCTCCCAGTCCCGTTCTCTATTTCTTCTTCCTAACCACCTCTTGCCTCTGCAGAGGAGAGAAGCCATTTTGCTAAAGCAACCTGACTATGCAACCACTGAAAAAAATTTACTCATCAATGATAGTCAGCTAAAAGCAAAAGCACATCCCACAGGAGTCAGAGAATAAAACAGGCAACACCAGCACATACATCGATCAGCAAGACTCCAGATACTCACTAAAGGCAGCCACCGCCAGGGCCAGTGTGACAATAATGGAGAACCAGGAGACCCACAACGCCTTCTTTCTGTAGTTCTGGGCTTCGTGGGGTTTTAGCCGAGTGCTGCTTTCTAGTAAGCCTGACAAAAACAAGGAGGAAAGGAAGTTAGGCATTTCCTTATTAAGAAACCCACAACTAGAGCTATTCTTTCTTAGCCAAGGATTGCAAACTGACAGCCCGCGGGCCAAGATGTGGGGTTTTTCAATTGAAATATAGTTGATTTACAACACTGTGTTAGTTTCAGGTGTACGGCAAAGTGATTCAGTTATCCAAGAGGTGTTTTAACATTTAGGAGAGTCACATAGAAATCAAGCTTTCTGGTCTCTCTTGAAAGATCTTGGGCTCTGGCAATATATGGCTCGTGTTCCCAAGGGTAATGGCAGCTGTCTTCTTTCTAAAGTACCCTACCACCCCCTGACCTGACATATGACCCCAGCCATCCCCCTCCCCTGTGGCTCACTGGCTCACATAGGTGCTGCTCCTTCTAACGAGACTTTTTCTTTAGAAAAATAGCACAAGTAGGGGCTTCCCTGGTGGCGCAGTGGTTGAGAGTCCGCCTGCCGATGCAGGGGACACGGGTTCGTGCCCTGGTCTGGGAGGATCCCACATGCCGCGGAGCAGCTGGGCCCGTGAGCCATGGCTGCTGAGCCTGTGCGTCCAGAGCCTGTGCTCCGCAACGGGAGAGGCCACAACAGAGAGAGGCCCGCGTACCGCAAAAAAACAAAACAAAACAACAACAAAAAAAGAAAAATAGCACAAGTAGCCCACATCTGGTTGGGCATGTGGGCTCCTCAGCGTGGCACTGATTTGCATTGCTCCATCAGCATGGCCCTAACTGGCGGACCGGGTTTTGGGGTTGTGGAATACAAATGCCCCCACGCCTCCCCTCAACAGTTAACAGAAGGAGGGCCATTTCTCTTTAACCACAACCAACAGCCACCAGGCGTAAATGACATGCCACGTTTTCTTCCCTCCTCTTTCTGCTCTATAGTATCTATTCCTGTGTATCAGTCAAATGTCAAAAAATTCTCACAATGTTGCAGCGAGGTAAACCTGCTAAAACTGGAGGTCGCTTCCCAGGTGGGTCACGTGTAAGAAAGGTTTGATTTCGTCTCCTATGCTTTCAACATTGAGAGTCCTCAACAGCAACAGAAATTCAGGACGACTCTGAGGCAATGCCCAAGCTTCAGCTTGAAGACTAAAACATCTTCAGCACGATCTTGATTTATGTTTTTTCTTCTCCTTTGTAAAGAGATCATATGCGGCATCTCTTAGCTGCATGAAGAACCAAACTCTCAGCCCGGCATTCTACATAAACAGGACAACATCTCTGGCCAAACAACCCATAATATACCTTTCAGAGGTGGAGCAGCCTCATCACAACAGCTCCAAATGATGAAGAAATTGGCAGTCAGACCTTAAGCACCCGCCTGTAAAATAAGGCACAGTGTGCAACAAATCTCACCTAAGCATTGTGGAAAAGGCATCTTCCCGTTAGACTGACTGGGTACCACATTAAGCCTCTGGTTGCCAAAAACTGCATCCTGTTCAAAAATTATAACAAGGACCCTGTTAAAACTTCCCAATTCCATTAACTACCCAGATTCAAGCACCCTGAAGAGGGCCTAAATAAAGAGGAAATGTGGAGAAGCCTGCTTACTGAGTCCAGTGTACAGCCACAGATTTTTTTAAAAATAAATTTATTTTATTTTTTATTTTATTTTTGGCTGTGTTGGGTCTTCGTTGCTGTGTGTGGGCTTTCTCTAGTTGTGGTGAGTGGGGGCTACTCTTCGTTGCGCTGCGCAGGCTTCTTATTGCAGTGGCTTCTCTTGTTGTAGAGCATGGGCTCTAGGCGCACGGGCTTCAGTAGTTGTGACACGTGGGCTCAGTAGTTGTGGCTCGCAGGCTCTAGAGCGCAGGCTCAGTAGTTGTGGCACACAAGCTTAGTTGCTCCACGGCATGTGGGATCTTCCCGGACCAGGGTTCGAACCCATGTCCCCTGCATTGGCAGGCGGATTCTCAACCACTGTGCCACCAGGGAAAGCCCCACAGATTTTTTAATCATTGAAACCTGTAGACTTATTTACAACCAAAAGGTAGATGAATTTGCAAAAGGTAGGTAATAAACTCCATCTCCATCACCTCACTGTAAAAATCTCCCCAGACCTTCCTTTAAAAATGCACTTGGACGGAAAAAAGAAAGACCTTCTCTCTTATCAAATTGTGCCCTGGGTACAAGTGATTTCAAACTGTCCCTTTGTCTGCTTCCCTAGCTGCTGAAAAACACCCCATTCTAATTTTCAACTGTGATCACCCTTGACTCCAGTTAAAGCCACAACCCAGAATAAGCAGGTCCCAGGGACTCCCGATAATTTATTTCCCTTTGCCCAAATGATATGGAAATCTTTCTTTCATCCTGGCCAATTGATTTTCAAGAGAAGTGAAGCTGTAACATTTAAGTACTGACTCAAATAAGCAGTTCATTTGCTGGGTACTTTGACAGCAACCATCTTGAGAGGTAATCCCCTGGGGGTAAAAAACGAGGTTTCTTCTAGATGTAGATTTAATTTTCTAAGAGAAACAACAAGGATCTGAGTTTTCAATTCCAACACATGATATTTATTTTCCCTACCAAGGCCAGCTGTTTCCAACAATATGACTGGAGCTGACGGCACAGACCAATCATGTGCCTCACCCCAGAGAGGGCCAGCACTCTCCTTGGAGGGAGTCTGGGATGCCAGCTCACCTGGGCTGCACTGCCCTGCTAAGGTGGCAGCTGAATCCTCTGATCAGCAGGACTGGTAGTTCCCCCCCAGATCCGACCCTGTATGTGCTTCCTCAAAGGAAGTGGGGTATAATGACCTATGAGGACCCAGCTCATAAATGAATGGTCCGCACACAGGTGCCACTACCTCCGCCCCGTGTTAGCTGCACGCACACGTGCAAGCCACAGAGATGTGCTGAGAATTCCTGAAGCGTTCAGGAAGCTGTGTGTCAAAGGTAGAAGAAAAGCAGCACAGCCTACAGAAGCCAAGGCAGGCCTCAGATTTGCACACAGGGCTGGATCCTTCCTATCCATAGTTGGCCTCCACATTGAAATTTTTAATCTCACTTGAATTTCACCTACTTGTAATTTGGGCCTGGCAATAGTAAGCATAAGGGTTGTATTAATGAAGGACTGATACCTTATTTGGGGTGGAGGAGATGCAAATATATGCAGGGAGATTGAAGCCATCAGTCATTTCCATGCTAGTATGAATTAGTTCCAATTGCTTTCTCCTAAGAGTTAGTCCTGCTTGGATTCTCTGAAGAAAGGGGTATATTCATTAGATGGGGAGGTAGTAGGAAATGCTGAAGCATGTAACACTCTAGGGCCCTAAGGCTTGGGACAGAATGATGGGAAAACACCTGTGGGGAGAAGAGTGGGTATTAAAAGGTGGGGCGTGGAAATGCGTAAGACAAACTTGGCCTATCTTTTGTTTTAGTCCCTAAAGGTCTTGGACCACAAACCTCTTGCTCCCTGAACTACAAGGCTCAGTAACTGCAGTGTCATTTGGCTGACAATATGAGCTCATTAGGGTTCTGGGAACCAACCCACATCACTTCTAAGGAAAAAATACCTCTCAAGTCTCCAAACACTAGATTTGTATAAAGCAAGCCTTTGATCAAAGTTAAATGGAGCCTGTCACAGGGTCCTGATAGCTCAGAAGGAATTTAGGGCAAGAGAGAAGGCCAAGTATAGGTACAAATCCAGGTGTCCACCCACCACAAACACACATACTCATTGGTAGGTATTTAGGCCTCGAAGAAAGCAAGCCAGGCATGATGTAGAGATACACATCAGGCAACTGCTGAGGCCTCCTCCTCCCCAAATCCTCTCACCATTAGGAAAAAGGTAGCAGCAATGGAACAGTTCCCAAGGGATACAAAAAAATCGATATTGGAAAAATGCAGCCCCGTTAATAAAAAATAACACAAACCCCAAATATTATAAGAAACCTCCCTAGGTAAGCTTCTGATTTATTTAATAAAAATGACTCATTCAGCATTAACTCTTTGCTGCCAGGAATGGGTCAAACAGAAGAATGAATGTCACACTGACTTTCAGCTTTCAATGCCACATGGCGCTGGGTTCCTTGGGGGACAGGGTTCATCTTAACAGAGAGGCAGTGTGTGACATGCAGTGCTTTCACACAGTGACAGTTTATGAACAGTGAATACTTTCATGCTATAACATAATGGAAAATGAAATTCAGTTGACCAGTGAAAAATAACCTTAAGAATAAATTCAGAAGGGCTTTTTACACTTGAACATGAGCTACAAAATGGCACTAAATAGTAACTGGCCCTAGCACTTTTTTCCCTCCTATCATGAGGTGGGGAGAAATAGGCCAGCTTTTACAGATGACCTGCAATGCTACAAAAATAAGCCCAGCCCAGAGTTCGGTCTTTCTTCAATGCAAAAATTTTTAATGCTACAACATTAGTTATAGTGGGAAAGGTAATTAACACGAGCTACACTAAAAATAAGAGGTTTTGCTGGGTGCTTGTGATGTCACCCATCATCAGCTCGAAAATGATAATCGAGTTAGGTGAAAACAGGAGGAGAAACTGCAACATAGGCGCGGAACTCGTTGCACCTGGAGGGGTTCCAGTTCTCACCCGAGCATCCCTGCCGATTCTCTGGGAATTGCCGTTTGCATGCTTCACATGCTACAGTTTAAAATTTCTAAGACGAAAGAGATCGTGCATCCGAACACTAAACCGGAATAAAAATGTACAGGAGATACTAAGAATAGGACAGAAACCTGCGAAGACTGAAATATACAAATCCGCCGCAGCCAACAAATAAGGCTTCCAAGAACAGGGGGTGGAAGTGGCGACGAGCCGGCTCCCCGTGAAGGGCCGGCTGTCAGAATCCCGTTTCGGCCACTAACCGGGTTTAGGAAAGCCACCGAGTCTTTCTGAGGGGGCCGATTTGGATTTCGATTCAGCAAGAAGCAGAGAAGGTATAGACGTGGCTACGATGAGGGCTCCCTCTGAGCCAAAAGGAAACGAGAGAGGGAGAAAAAGAGGAATGTAGAGAGACACAGGAATGAATAGGGTAGTCTCTCCCATTTCTTATGGGCAACTCAAAGGGGGCATCAGCTGTCGGTCAGAGGGTCGGGTTTGGCCTCCCCGGAAAGGGACGTTTGCGGGCTTCCAGGCCAGTGTCTTGGGAAGGATTCTGAAGGGGCTAGGGATGGGCGCTCCGGGAACCATCAGGTTCTAGTGGCATCCATCCAGGATTGGTGGCCCAAATCCAAGTGTCCCAGGCCTCTCCCCCCACCGGCAGACAGCGGGGCAGTGACCCACCGTAAACTGGGTGGGTAAATGAGTCGGGAGTCACCCGACTCCTGTTCGCCGGGGCGGTCGCCGAGGGACTCCTCGAGGCTAAATCCGCAGAGGGAAGTTCTCCCGGGGAGCCGGAGGGGGCCGGGGAAGGAGGATGCACCGAGCTCAGGACCCTCCCAACTGAGCGGGACCCGCAATCCCCGGGAGCGCTCGGCTCCGAAAGCAAAGAAAAAAAAAAATCACACACACACAGAGACACACACACACGCCTCCCGCAAACTTTTCCAGTGGGCGCCGGAGGGACCAGGGCTGGCCGAGAGGAGGACGCGGGCCCCGGCGGGGTCGCCCAAGAGGCAGCACGGTTCGCGGGTTCCGGCGAAGGCTCCGCGGCCCCGGCGGCGCCGGCCGAGGGAGGTGGGGCTGCCGCCCTCTGCTCTCCGCGCTTTCGCGGGAAGTCCCGGCTCCGCGCCCCCGCGCGCGCCGAGGCGCCGAGCCCCGCGCCCGGCCCCACCCGCCAGCGGGGAGAGGCGGGCCCGGAGCAGCGGCTCCTCAACGCGCCCGCCCGGCGGGAGGAAGGGGCCGGGCCGGGGGAAGGGACCCGGGGCGGCGCGCGCTCACCTCGATCCTCCAGCCCGTCGCTGAACTGGCCGCTCTCGCTGATCCGCAGCTGCCGCTCCTCCTCGGGCTGCAGCGGCTCGTGCGCGGGGGAGCTCAGCGGGCCCGGGCCGGGGGCGGCGGCCAAGGGCGCGTGGACCCGGGGCGGTGGCGGGACGGCAGGGCCCGGGGGGCTGCGGCGCTCGCTGCCCGCGGCCGGCTCCATGGCGCGGGGCGGCGACGACGAGCGCGGCGGGGACTCGAGTCAGAAGTGCGAGGCGCAGCGGCTGGGAACAGGCGGAGGGACGCACCGACCGCGCGGAGAGGGAGGGCGGGCGCCGCGGAGTGGAGGTGCGGTGGTGGCAGGGGGCGGGGGGTGCGGGCGCGGCGCGGCTCGCGTGGCGGGCGGCAGAGCCTGAAGCCCAGTAGTCGGCGCCGCGCTCCGCCCCCGGGGCAGGTGCGTGCGGCAGGGACCCGCCCCGAGGCCCGGGCGCCGGAGCCGGCGCTCCAAGGCCGGCGGGAAGGGAGGGATGCGGCCGGGCCTGATACCCGGAGGCTCGGCGGTGTGGGAGGACGACTGGGAGAGCCGTGACTAGCAGGCGGCCGGGGCAGGGCCTGGTGAGGGTGTGACGAGAGACCTGCCCCACTCGTGCCGCGGGATGGTGACCAGAGGAGACCGCCCCCTCCCCCGACCCCGGACCCCACTCCTTTACCGTCCGAGAAGCCTGAGGCCGCGCTTGAGTAGAAAAGCCATCAGCGCCCTAATTTGGCATCTTTCTCCTCTGGAGTCGCACAGGCTTCAGAGACTATGGAGGGTCTCCTGCCTGGGCTGCCATCCTCACCGCCCATCCCAGGAAAACGAGGTTCACCTGCCCCCAAGCCCATCCGTGTCAGGCCTTCTTCTAGGAGCTTCGATTGCCTTCCAGCACCAACTTAAGGGGACCGGGTATCTTAGGACCACAGGGCGTTCTAGAAGATGTTTGGACCCCACCCCGCCCTCCTTGCGACTGCCCCTAGGCCTTGGTCCCAGCCGGTCCCCCACCAGCTCTCTACTTCCCCTCTGAGTAGCCGAGTCTTGCCCGTACTTCAGGCCTCCGATGGAAGCCTCCCTCCTACAAGAAGCCCTCCCCTGGCTTTCTTGGCGCGACCAACTGTCCCCACCTCTGAACACGCGGAGCTCGTCCCTTTGCGCCGTCGGGCTCATCTCCGCAGCGAGGCGGCGAATTCGTCCACTCCGGGACCCACGCCCGGCGGTGTAGTTCGGAAAGGTGCCCAGGGGGGATCGGCCATTTGTCAGATTCAACTAGAATGTAATAGCAACATCCAAATTCACGAACCTAGATTTCACCTTCCTATGTATAATCAGTCTTCAGATTTAATGAGTTCTCTAAAATGCCAATTCCTCGTTTAAAGCCTGCCTACTGTGGGGAACGGCACCCTGTTTTCTGAAGAGTAACCACTTTCCTTTCTCATTCTCGCTTTGCCTGCGATGGAAATCGGAGCGGGATTTAAATGCCTTTGTCGTGCAGTAGAAACAGCACTAGCACTGGGAAGAGGGTCTCATTTTATTTTGTTGCTGTTGTAGGGTTGGAATGAGAATATCTGAGTTGACCTTGGCCAGCTCACGTTACCTTTTGGGCCACTCATCTAACTACAAACGGAAAGTTGGGACTAGGGCGTTTCAAAGGCCCCTTCTTGCTAGGAAGGGAGGGAGGAAAGGAAGGGGAAAAAAGCAAAGAAAAACGCTATGATTCTTTGGACAAAAAAAACAACGAAAATTTTTACCCACTGGTCTTGCTTCTTTCTTCTGAGGTAGACAGACTTCGGGTATTTGCAGATACCCCAACATACACACCTCTGTTACTCTCTCCCACCCAGACTGTTTTCCTCCAGGTTTTCGCATTTAATCCGTCAATTGCTCTCAAACATAAGAATCACCTGGGGAGTTTACAAACAAAAATACCCAGGACTCACCTGCTGCTAGAGATTCTAATATCACAGGTGATAATGTGGGTATTTTTTAAAGCTCCCTTCCCATTCTTTTTCTTTTTTTTTTAACGTTTTTATTGGAGTATATTGCTTTACAACGGTGTGTTAGTCCCTCCCCATTCTTAAATCATCCGGGGAAGCTTTTTTTTTTAATTTATTTAAATGTTGATTCCTTGTTCTTTGAGATTCTGATTCAGTAAATCTGGGATCTGGCAGAGAATCTTCATTTGAATAACACACACATTCTGATATAGATTGATTGCTCTAGGACCACCTTTGAGATTCTCACTACCTAACTACCCTCCACAATCTGAACTTTTCTCTCTCTCCTCTCTCTATTCCTCTCACACAAGCACCCAAGGTCTGTGTTCTCTCAAAGGATAAAGTATTATTGTTCTTTCCTCTGGTTCCTCAGTTGGTTCTCTAGGCCATCACATCGCAACTGTGAATGTGCAGTTGAACACCTGGGATTCTTGTTAAAATGCAGGTTCTAACTCTGTGGGTCTAGGGTAAAAGCTAAGATTTCTAACAAACCTCCAGGCGCTGCTGATGCCGCTAGTCTGAAGACCGCGCTCTGAGAAGTAAGGGTCTAGGAGTTATTTATTATTCATGGGATAAATATATTTTCCTTCGAGTACCAGCTGCCCTGGCTCAATAAGACAATCTTGTCTCCTCCAGAAAGATTTCTCTGACTCCAGCTCTCCCCGGGCTCTCCTTTTTGTGAGCTGTGTTTAATAATTCACTCCTTATTTCATGTTGGAGGCAGGGAATGTGGTGCTTGCCTGATTCCCATCTTCACTCACCCGCATCTGCCTGGGGGAACACAGTGTTCCCCCAAACAATCTCTGCTGATTGACTGGGAGATAATATTATATTACATTCTGGAGGACGTACTGTGTGCTAGGCACCTTGCTAAGTGTTTTTTACGTGCATTGTCTCCATCCCTTAACTACTGCTATCCTCATTTGACAAAGGAAGAAATCAAGGCAAGTCCCCTGTTAAGGCGTCTAGCACCTCAGCCCACAGCAGTACCGCCCCCTAGGGGGCGTTTTGGAAATTTGCATGTGCTTTGATTTGTTCTTACAATGATGAGAAGGGGGCAGTGACATTTAACGGGAGATGCAGGAGGACGCAGGAAGTGCCTCCAGGGCAGGATTTTGCAGCACAGGGGTTGTTTGTGTGTCGGACTGGACATTTGGGGCAGTTAAAATGTGCTTCTAATTACATTAGAACTTCAACTCTCTTTTCCATATAGACAAAATATTTTTTACACCATTTGAGTACACACTGGATTTTCTGTAAATGCAACTACTGCATAAATCTAAGCAAAATTGTACTTTGTTCATCGTTTTGGAAAATCAAGACAGTGACACCAGTTCCACTCATGGCAATCAATACATCAGCACCTGTCAAATGTATAACTGTCACAGGCCCAGTAATTCCAAATGTGTATATGAGTATTTTTTATTTACTCTTACTTCAAAATGTCAAAAATAAAGAAAAAGTGTCAGTAATATTCCAGAGTCTTGTCTTATTGCTCTTGAATGTGGGGTACAAGTATCTGACTATTTTATGATTTCTGATGCAGATCTGAGCTTATAAAAGCAACTACATATTAAATATTTATTGTCTTACTCCTCCTTCATTATATCAATAGTTAGGTCATTATACTGATGTTTAAACTATGTGTGTAGGGACTAACTATGCATTCTATTTCATGATCACAATAGTGAATAGTACCAAATAACTTACAGTAATATAATAATTGTTATGACAAGGGAGCCTTAACTGTCACAGCCAAGAGGAGCCTAGGGAGACATGACAACTAAATGTAAAATATCCTGGATGGGATGCTGGAACAGAAAAAGAACATTAGGTTAAACTTTAAAACATCTGAACAATTGGGGCCTTAGTAATAATAATGTATTAATTATAATTCATTAATTGAAGCAATGTACCATACTAACATAAGATGTCAATAATAGGGGAAACTGGGTGCAGGGTACATTGCAACTTTCTATACTATCTTCTCAATTTTTCTGCAATCTAAAACTGTATGAAAAAATAAAGTCTATTTTTTTTTTCGCGGGCCTCTCACTGTTGTGGCCTCTCCCGTTGCGGCGCACAGGCTCCGGACGCGCAGGCTCAGCGGCCATGGCTCACGGGCCCAGCCACTCCACAGCATGTGGGATCTTTCCGGACCGGGGCACGAACCCGCGTCCCCTGCATCGGCAGGCGGACTCTCAACCACTGCGCCACCAGGGAAGCCCAAGTCTACTTTTAAAAAAGTAAAATTAAGTGGGGGAGATGGGAAGACTTGAGTAGAGGTAGACATCCTAACCTTAAATTTTGCCCATTGCAGAAGAGAAACCATGGAAAGCCAAAGTACATGGGGTCCTTAATAATACTTTAAAGTTACTTGGAAACTTTAATATGGTCATCAGGAGTACAATGTTCATGAATAATGGTTAGAAAGAATATGACATAGAATTAAACTGAGTCACAATTTTAAGCCTATTCCACTGGCTTTTACTGGAACTTGTTAGTATATTTAAGGATTTAGGAACTTTTGTGAAATCTCAAATTCTTAAATCAGGGGGCGTCCACCAGGACACTTTAGAACGTCACATTTGGGTAAGAGCACATGAACATGTAACCTGACTATTGAAATACCACAAATTGAGTGGTGTCTTTTTTTTTTTGCTATTTATTCCCTTTTACATCTTCGGTATAGGCATGCCTTCTTTTATTGTGCTTTGCTTTACTATACTTTGCAGATTGCATTTTTTAACAAATTGAAGGTTTGAGGCAACCCCACATAAAGCAAGTCTATTGACATCATTTTTCCAAAAGCATTTGCTCACTATGTGTCTCACATTTTGGTAATTCTCACGATATTTCAAACTTTTTAAATTATCATTATATTTGTTATGATCTGTGGTCAGTGATCTTTGATGTTACTATTGTAATTGTTTTGGGGCTCCACAAACCGTGCCCATATAAGATGGTGAACTTAATCGATAAATATTGTGTGTGTACTGACTGCTCCACCACCAGCCGTTAGGCCAGTTAATAACCCTACATTGGGGGGCTTCCCTGGTGGCACAGCGGTTGAGAGTCTGCCTGCCGATGCAGGGGACACGGGTTCGTGCCCCGGTCTGGGAGGATCCCGCATGCCGCAGAGAGACTGGGCCCGTGAGCCAAAATTGCTGAGCCTGCGCGTCTGGAGCCTGTGCTCCGCAACGGGAGAGGCCGCGATAGTGAGAGGACCGCGCACCGCGATGAAGAGTGGCCCCCGCTCGCCACAGCTGGGGAGGGCCCTCGCGCAGGAACGAAGACCCAACACAGCCAAAAATAAATAAATAAACAAAGACATCATACAAAATGATGATAAAATTATTTTTAAAAAATAAATAAAAAAAATAAACAAACAAACAAAAAATAACCCTACATTGGAAAAATAAATAAATAACCCTACATTGGCATCTAAGTGTTCAGGTAAAAGGAAGATTCACACCTCTCTCACTTTAAGGCAAAAACTAGAAGTGACTAAGCTTAGTGAGGAAGGCACGTCAAAAGCTGAGATAGGACTTCCGGGTAAGATGGCAGAAGAGTAAGACGCGGAGATCACCTTCCTCCCCACGGATACACCAGAAATACAGCTACACGTGGAACAACTCCTACAGAACACCTACTGAACGCTGGCAGAAGACCCCAGACCTCCCAAAAGGCTCGCCCCACACTCCGTGCCCCTCCCTCCCGCCCGGCCTGAGTGAGCCAGAATCCCCAAAGAGGCTGCTCCTTTAACACTGTCCTGCCTGAGCGAAGAACAGACGCCCTCAGGCGACCTACACGCAGAGGCGGGGCCAAATCCAAAGCTGAGACCCAGGAGCTGTGAGAACAAAGAAGAGAAAGGGAAACCTCTCCCAGCAGCCTCAGAAGCAGCGGATTAAAGCTCCACAATCAACTTGATGTACCCTGCATCTGTGGAATACATGAATAGACAACACATCATCCCAAATTGAGGAGCCAGGAGTCAGTGCTGTGCCTCTGAGGTGGGAGAGCCAACTTCAGGACACTGGTCCACAAGAGACCTCCCAGCTCCACATAATATCAAACGGCAAAAATCTTCCAGAGATCTCCATCTCAACACCAGCACCCAGCTTCACTCAACGACCAACAAGCTACAGTGCTGGACACCCTAAGCCAAACAACTAGCAAGACAGGAACACAACGCCACCCATTAGCAGAGAGGTGGCCTAAACTCATAAAAAGTCTGCAGACACCCCAAAACACACCACCAGACGTGGACCTGCCCACCAGAAAGACAAGATCCAGCCTCATCCACCAGAACACAGGCACTAGTCCCCTCCACCAGGAAGCCTACACAACCCACTAAACCAACCTTAGCCACTGGGGACAGACACCAAAAACAACGGGAACTACGAACCTGCAGCCTGCAAAAAGGAGACCCCAAACACAGTAACATAAGCAAAATGAGAAGACAGAAAAACACACAGCAGGAGAAGGAGCAAGATAAAAACCCACCAGATCTAACAAATGAAGAGGTAATAGGCAGTCTACCTGAAAAAGAATTCAGAATAATGATGGTAAAGATGATCCAAGATTCTATTTCCCAGATCCAAAATCTTGGAAATAGAATAGACAAAATGCAAGAAACAGTTAACAAGGACCTAGAAGAACTAAAGATGAATCAAGCATCGATTAAAAACACAATGCATGAAATAAAAAATACTCTAGATGGGATCAATAGCAGAATAACTGAGGCAGAAGAACGGATAAGTGAGGTGGAAGATAAAATAGTGGAAATAACTGCTGCAGAGCAAAATAAAGAAAAAAGAATGAAACGAACAGAGGACAGTCTCAGAGACCTCTGGGACAACATTAAACGCACCAACATTCGAATTATAGGGGTTCCAGAAGAAGAAGAGAAAAAGAAAGGGACTGAGAAAATATTTGAAGAGATTATAGTTGAAAACTTCCCTAATATGGGAAAGGAAATACTTAATCAAGTCCAGGAGGCACAGAGAGTCCCATACAGAATAAATCCAAGGAGAAATACGCCAAGACACATATTAATCAAACTGTCAAAAATTAAACACAAAGAAATCATATTAAAAGCAGCAAGGCAAAAACAACAAATAACACACAAGGGAATCCCCATCAGGATAACAGCTGATCTCTCAGCAGAAACTCTACAAGCCAGAAGGGAGTGGCAGGACATAATTAAAGTGATGAAGGAGAAAAACCTGCAACCAAGATTACTCTACCCAGCAAGGATCTCATTCAGATTTGATGGAGAAATTAAAACGTTTACAGACAAGCAAAAGCTGAGAGAGTTCAGCACCACCAAACCAGCTTTACAACAAATGCTAAAGGAACTTCTCTAGGCAAGAAACACAACAGAAGGAAAATACCTACAATAACGAACCCAAAACAATTAAGAAAATGGGAACAGGAACATACATATCAATAATTACCTTAAATGTAAATGGACTAAATGCTCCCACCAAAAGACACAGAGTGGCTGAATGGATACAAAAACAAGACCCATATATATGCTGTCTACAAGAGACCCACTTCAGACCTAGAGACACATACAGACTGAAAGTAAGGGGATGGAAAAAGATATTCCATGCAAATGGAAACCAAAAGAAAGCTGGAGTCGCAATTCTCATATCAGACAAAATAGACTTTAAAATAAAGACTACTAGAAGAGACAAAGAAGGACACTACATAATGATCAAGGGATCGATCCAAGAAGAAGATATAACAATTGTAAATATTTATGCACCCAACATAGGAGCACCTCAATACATAAGGCAAATACTAACAGCCATAAAAGGAGAAATTGACAGTAACACACTCATAGTAGGGGACTTTAACACCCCACTTTCACCAATGGACAGATCATCCAAAATGAAAATAAATAAGGAAACACAAGCTTTAAATGATACATTAAACAAGATGGACTTAACTGATATTTATAGGACATTCCATCCAAAAACAACAGAATACACATTTTTCTCAAGAGCTCATGGAACATTCTCCAGGATAGATCATATCTTGGGTCACAAATCAAGCCTTGGTAAATTTAAGAAAATTGAAATTGTATCAAGTATCTTTTCCGACCACAATGCTATGAGACTAGATATCAATTACAGGAAAATATCTGTAAAAAATACAAACACATGGAGGCTAAACAATACACTACTTAATAACGAAGTGATCACTGAAGAAATCAAAGAGGAAATTAAAAAATACCTAGAAACAAATGACAATGGAGACACGACGACCCAAAACCTATGGGATGCAGCAAAAGCAGTTCTAAGAGGGAAGTTTATAGCAATACAATCCCACCTTAAGAAACAGGAAACATCTCGAATAAACAACCTAACCTTACACCTAAAGCAATTAGAGAAAGAAGAACAAAAACATCCCAAAGTTAGCAGAAGGAAAGAAATCATAAAAATCAGATCAGAAATAAATGAAAAAGAAATGAAGGAAACGATAGCAAAGATCAATAAAACTAAAAGCTGGTTCTTTGAGAAGATAAACAAAATTGATAAACCATTAGCCAGACTCATCAAGAAAAAAAGGGAGAAGACTCAAATCAATAGAATTAGAAATGAAAAAGGAGAAGTAACAACTGACACTGCAGAAATACAAAAGATCATGAGAGATTACTATAAGCAACTCTATGCCAATAAAATGGACAACCTGGAAGAAATGGACAAATTCTTAGAAATGCACAACCTGCCAAGACTGAATCAGGAAGAAATAGAAAATATGAATAGACCAATCACAAGCACTGAAATTGAAACTGTGATAAAAAATCTTCCAACAAACAAAAGCCCAGGACCAGATGGCTTCACAGGCGAATTCTATCAAGCATTTAGAGAAGAGCTAACACCTATCCTTCTCAAACTCTTCCAAAATATAGCAGAGGGAGGAACACTCCCAAACTCATTCTACGAGGCCACCATCACCTTGATACCAAAACCAGACAAGGATGTCACAAAGAAAGAAAACTACAGGCCAATATCACTGATGAACATAGATGCAAAAATCCTCAACAAAATACTAGCAAACAGAATCCAACAGCACATTAAAAGGATCATACACCATGATCAAGTGGGGTTTATTCCAGGAATGCAAGGATTCTTCAATATACGCAAATCAATCAACGTAATACACCATATTAACAAATTGAAGGAGAAAAACCATATGATCATCTCAATCGATGCAGAGAAAGCTTTCGACAAAATTCAACACCCATTTATGATAAAAACCCTGCAGAAAGTAGGCATAGAGGGAACTTTCCTCAACATAATAAAGGCCATATATGACAAACCCACAGCCAGCATCGTCCTCAATGGTGAAAAACTGAAACCATTTCCACTAAGATCAGGAACAAGACAAGGTTGCCCACTCTCACCACTCTTATTCAACATAGTTTTGGAAGTTTTAGCCACAGCAATCAGAGAAGAAAAGGAAATAAAAGGAATCCAAATCGGAAAAGAAGAAGTAAAGCTGTCACTGTTTGCAGATGACATGATACTATACATAGAGAATCCTAAAGATGCTACCAGAAAACTACTAGAGTTAATCAATGAATTTGGTCAAGTTGCAGGATACAAAATTAATGCACAGAAATCTCTGGCATTCCTATATACTAATGATGAAAAATCTGAAAGTGAAATCAAGGAAACACTCCCATTTACCATTGCAACAAAAAGAATAAAATATCTAGGAATAAACCTACCTAAGGAGACAAAAGACCTGTATGCAGAAAATTATAAGACACTGATGAAAGAAATTAAAGATGATACAAATAGATGGAGAGATGTACCATGTTCTTGGATTGGAAGAATCAACATTGTGAAAATGACTCTACTACCCAAAGCAATCTACAGATTCAATGCAATCCCTATCAAACTACCACTGGCATTTTTCACAGAACTAGAACAAAAAATTTCACAATTTGTATGGAAACACAAAAGACCCCGAATAGCCAAAGCAATCTTGAGAACGAAAAATGGAGCTGGAGGAATCAGGCTCCCTGACTTCAGACTATACTACAAAGCTACAGTAATCAAGACAGTATGGTACTGGCACAAAAACAGAAAGATAGATCAATGGAACAGGATAGAAAGCCCAGAGTTAAACCCACGGACATATGGTCACCTTATCTTTGATAAAGGAGGCAGGACTGTACAGTGGAGAAAGGACAGTCTCTTCAATAAGTGGTGCTGGGAAAACTGGATAGGGACATGTAAAAGTATGAGATTCGATCACTCCCTAACACCATACACAAAAATAAGCTCAAAATGGATTAAAGACCTAAATGTAAGGCCAGACACTATCAAACTCTTAGAGGAAAACATAGGCAGAACACTCTATGACATAAATCAGAGCAAGATCCTTTTTGACCCACCTCCTAGAGAAATGGAAATAAAGACAAAAATAAACACATGGGACCTAATGAAACTTAAAAGCTTTTGCACAGCAAAGGAAACCATAAACAAGACCAAAAGACAACCCTCAGAATGGGAGAAAATATTTGCAAATGAAGCAACTGACAAAGGATTAATCTCCAAAATTTATAAACAGCTCATGCAGCTCAATAACAAAAAAACAAACAACCCAATCCAAAAATGGGCAGAAGACCTAAATAGACATTTCTCCACAGAAGATATACAGACTGCCAACAAACACATGAAAGGATGCTCAACATCTTTACTCATTAGAGAAATGCAAATCAAAACTACAATGAGATATCATCTCACACCAGTCAGAATGGCCATCATCAAAAAATCTAGACACAATAAATGCTGGAGAGGGTGTGGAAAAAAGGGAACACTCTTGCACTGCTGGTGGGAATGTGAATTGGTACAGCCGCTATGGAGAACGGTATGGAGGTTCCTTAAAAAACTACAAATAGAACTACCATATGACCCAGCAATCCCACTACTGGGCATATACCCCGAGAAAACCATAATTCAAAAAGAGACATGTACCAAAATGTTCATAGCAGCCCTATTTACAATAGCCCGGAGATGGAAACAACCTAAGTGTCCATCATCGGATGAATGGATAAAGAAGATGTGGCACATATATACAATGGAATATTACTCAGCCATAAAAAGAAATGAAATTGAGCTATTTGTAATGAGGTGGATAGACCTAGAGTCTGTCATACAGAGTGAAGTAAGTCAGAAAGAGAAAGACAAATACTGTATGCTAACACATATATATGGAATTAAAAAAAAAAAATGTCATGAAGAACCTAGGGGTAAAACGGGAATAAAGACACAGACCTACTAGAGAATGGACTTGAGGATATGGGGAGGGGGAAGGGCAAGCTGTGACAAAGTGAAAGAGCGGCATGGACATATATACACTACCAAACGTGAGGTAGATAGCTAGTGGGAAGCAGCCGCATAGCACAGGGAGATCAGCTTGGTGCTTTGTGACCGCCTGGAGGGGTGGGATAGGGAGGGTGGGAGGGAGACGCAAAAGGGAGGGGATATGGAAACATATGTATATGTATAACTGATTAAATTTGTTATAAGGCAAAAAATTTAAAAAAAAATAAAAAATAAAATGAAAAAAAAAAAAAAAAAAAAGCTGAGATAGGCCTCTTGCCCTAAATAGTTAGCCTTGTTGCGAATGAAAAGGAAAAGTTCTTGAAGGAGCTTAACAGTGTTACTCCAGTGAACACATGAATGATAAGAAAGCAAAACAGGGGCTTCCCTGGTGGCGCAGTGGTTGAGAGTCCGCCTGCCGATGCAGGGGACATGGGTTCGTGCCCCGCTCGGTGAAGATCCCACATGCCATGGAGAGGCTGGGCCCGTGAGCCATGGCCACTGAGCCTGTGCGTCCGGAGCCTGTGCTCTGCAACGGGAGAGGCCACAACAGTGAGAGGCCCGTGTACCACAAAAAAAAAAAAAAAAAAAGAAAGCAAAACAGCCTTACTGCTGATATGAAAAAGTTTTAGTGGTCTGGATAGAAAATCAAACCAAACACAACATTCCCTTAAGCCAAAGCCCCATCCAGAACAAGGCCCTAACTCTCTTCAGTGCAGTGAAGGTTGAGAGAGATGAGGAAGCTACATAAGAAAAGTTTGAAGCCAGCAAAGGATGGTTCATGATGTTTAAGAAAAGAAACCATCTCCATAATATAAAAGTACAAGGTGAAGCAGCAAGTGCTGAAGCTGCAACCAGTTATCCAGAAGACTAGCTAAAATAAGTAATGAAGGTGGCTACACTAAATAACAGATGTTCATTGTAGATGAAACAGCCTCCTACTGGAAGAAGATACCATCTAGGACTTCCATAGCTAGAGAGGAGAAGTCAATGCCTGGCCTCAAAGCTTCAAAAACAGGCGGACTCTTGTTAGGGGCCAATGCAGCTGGTGACTTTAAACTGAAGCCGATGCTCATTCACCATTCTGAAAATCCTAGGGCCCTTAACAATTATGCTAAATCTACTCTGTCTGTGCTCTATAAATGGAACAACAAAGCCTGGATGACAGCACATCTGTTTACAACATGGTTTACTGAATATTTTAAGCCCACTGTTGATATCTACTGCTCAGAAAAAAAGATTCCTCTCAAGATATTACTGCTCATTGACAATACACCTGGTCACCCAAGAGCCCTGATGGAGAGGTACAATGCAATTCATGTTGCTTTCATGCCTGCTAACACAACATCCATTCTGTAACGCATGGATCAGTGGGTAATTTCAAATTTCAAGCCTTATTATTTCAGAAATACATTTCGTAAGGCTATAGCTGCCATAGACAGTGATTCCTCTGATGGATCTGGGCAAAGTCAATTGAAAACCTTCTGGAAAGGATTCACCATTCTAGATGCCATTAATAACATTTGTGATTTATGAGAAGAGGTCAAAATATCAACATCGATAGGAGCTTGGAAGAAGTCAATTCCAACCCTCAAGGATGGCTTGGAGGGGTTCAAGACTTCAGTGGCGGAAGCAACTGCAGATGTAGTAGAAACAGCAAGAGAACTAGAAGTGGAGACCAAAGATGTGACAGAATTGCTGAAACCTCATGATAAAACTTTAATGGATGAAGATTTGCTTCTTTTGGATGAGCAAAGAAGTGGAATGGAATCTACTCCTGGTGAAGATATTAAGAAAATTGTTGACAACAAAAGTTTTGAATATGACATCAACTTAGTTGATAAAGCAGCAGCAGGGTTTGAGAGGACTGACTCCAATTTTGAAAGAAGTTCTACTGGGGGTAAAATGCTATCCAATAGCATTTCATGCTACAGAGAAATCATTCGTGAAAGGAAGAGTCAATCTGTGCAGTAAACCTCACTGTTGTCTTATTTTAAGAAACTGCTACAGCGACCCCAGCCTTCAGCAAACATCACCCTGATCAGTCAGCAGCCATCAACATCAAGGCAAGATGCTCCACCAGCAAAAAGATTACGACACGCTAAAGGCTCAGATGACAACTAGAACTTTTTAGCAATAAGGTATTTTTTGAGATATGTACATTGCTTTTTAGACATAATGCTATTGCACCTTAGACTACAGTATAGTGTAAGCATAACTTTTTTTTTTTTTTTTGCAGTACGCGGGCCTCTCACTGCTGAGAATTGTGGGACTCACTTTATTATGACATTCACTTTATTGCAGTGGTCTGGAACCGAACCTGCAGTATCTCCAAGGTAGGCGTATAAATGTCTCCAGATCCCTAATCCTAGGAATATATGCAAGAAAGAGAAGAAAGGACAAGAAGCCCAAAGAAACAAAGCAGGCAGTAAGAGCCTCAGCAGGAATAAAAGTCCGCAGTTACCTCTGGTAGAGCCACCTGCTAAGGGTCATGAGTTCTAAGGATGCTGCATGTAAGAGTCCTCTTAGTCCTCACAACCCTATGAAGCAGGTATTATCAGTATCTCCATCTTAGGGATAGAGAAACTGAAGCACAGGTTAAGTACCATTGCTAATGAACCCATGAGTGGAGCTCCCTGAGCCTTGCTCTTAACCAATACACTGCATGGATGCTACAGAAGAATCTAAAGATGACCAAGAGCTTGGCTTCTGCACCTGACTTCCCATGTTGGATTGCACACTAAAGTATACTTGTCTTGCTTGGTTACATGGGTGGACTTTGGAAAACCAAATAAAAACATATTGTCATCTTTTGCAAGTCTTGAAGAAACGTCAGAGACACTTAGAGCTAGCTAGTGCACCTTTGAAGGAGTGAACCCCAGGCCTGGGGCTGGGTAAGGAGCTGTCCCATGATGGGGTGTCAAAACGGGCTGCCAAAGTCAACCCAGAATGGCAGGAAGGGCCCTAAGACCTTTCCTTGGAAAGTGGGAAGTATGTGTGTGCATACATGCCTGCTGGTGGGAGTGTTACATTATAAACTCCCTTTACCATAAAAAAAATTTGTAAATGAGGGCGTGACTATGGAACATTTAGAGAAATACCATATTAGTGATAAGCATTAGTAAGAGGCTTTGTGTGCAAAATACCATCATACAAGACATACCAAAAGAATCGTTCAGTGCCATCTCTGCTTTTAAGAGACTTAAGGATGGTGTAGTTCTGCGTCCCAGCCTTTGCCATGTGCTCTCCAGCAGCGCGTCTCAGCTCTACCTGCATGTTACAATCACCAGGGCTAGGGTGACCGACTTGTCCTGATTTGCTGAGGTGAGGGTGTTCCTGATTTTAGCACTGAAAGTTCTAAATCCTGAAAAAAAAAATCTCAGTCCCATGAAAATTGGGATGCTTGTTAGAATCCTGATGCCCAAACCAACTCCCTGATCAATTGCAGCGGAATCCCCAAGTGTTTTTGGAAGACCCCCCAGGTGATTCCAATGTGCAGCCAAGCTTGAGAAAGCACTGCTCCGGGACAGTTCTCCTCAACTTGGAATGTGCACAAGAACCACCTGGGGATCTTATAAGATGCAGATTCCAATTCAGTAGGCCTGGTGTGGGGTGCAATTTTCTGCATTTCTAACCAGCTCCCAGGTGATGCCAGTGCTGGTATTCGGCCCACCCTCTGAGTGGCAAAGGTCTGGAATGCACGAGCAGTAGGTTTGGTTTCTACTTCGAAAGAATCTACAACATAGTCAGGATGGGGAGAAATATGGGGACAAAATTGACAAAGGGGAGAAATCAAATAAGCAAAATGTAAGTAATTAGTAATGCAATACAGAGAGGGAGCAGGATAGGGCACACTACTCTCTGGGACCCCTCAGTGCGCAACACACACAGTGGGCATTCAACACAGAGGAAAGGGCAATCTGGAACAGCTTCCTGAGGGTGAGTGCTAACAGTGATTTGCAGTTACGGGGGGGAGCATCCCAGGACAGGGCAATGATGGGCATGAAGATTCTGTGATCAAATTAGTCAAAACTTGGCAGAAATGACAAGATCCACAATTCTCTCTATATAATGCTTACCTAGGGGAAGAAGGGAATTGGGATGGGAATGGGATGGGGATGGGGCATGTTAAAAGAGGCTTCTGGAGTGACTGGAGAAGTTCTAGTTTTTGACCTGGGGAGCACTTGTTTTATAACAATTCGTTAAGCCATACAGTTGATTTGTGTGGTCTGCAATGTCTGTGTTTTATTTTGCAATAAAATATTTATAAAAAGTCTATCCAGAAGAACCATCTATATTGTGAGGGATAGATGACATTGTGGCTAAAACAGTTTTTACTGAACCCAGGCAGAGGTTGCCAGGGGACACTGAGCAGGACTAACGAGTCATCTCGGCTCAATGGGCTGTCAAAGACAGGGAGGAGTAGGGCTTAAAAAGAATGCACTACAAAAAAAAAAAAAAATCAATCAACGGCTTCCCTGGTGGCACAGTGGTTGAGAGTCCGCCTGCCGATGCAGGGGACACGGGTTCGTGCCCCAGTCCGGGAAGATCCCACATGCCGTGGAGCGGCTGGGCCCGTGAGCCATGGCCGCTGAGCCTGTGCGTCTGGAGCCTGTGCTCTGCAACGGGAGAGGCCATAACAGTGAGAGGCCCGCGTACCACAGGAAAAAAAAAAAAAGAAGAATGCACTACAGTGGTTAAGAACCCTCCTGCCAATGCAGGGGACACGGGTTCGAGCCCAGGTCAGGGAAGATCCCACATGCCGCGGAGCAAATAAGCCCATGTGCCACAACTACTGAGCCTGCACTCTAAAGCCCACGAGCCACAACTACTGAGCCCACGTGCCACAACTACCGATGGCCGTGCGCCTACAGCCCGTGCTCCGCAACAAGAGAAGCCACTGCAATAAGAAGCCCGCGCACCGCAACGAAGAGTAGTCCCCGCTTGCCGCAACTAGAGAAAGCCCACGAGCAGCAACGAAGACCCAACGCAGCCAAAAATAAATAAATAAATTTACATTTAAAAAAAAGAATGCACTACATTTGGTAGTGTAGGGAGGGTGGGAGGGAGGGAGACGCAAGAGGGAAGAGGTATGGGAACATATGTATATGTATAACTGATTCACTTTGTTATAAACGCACCATTGTAAAGCTATTATACTCCAATAAAGATGTTAAAAAAAAAAAGAATGCAGTACAGAGTTAGCTGAATCTGATATGGGAAAATGGAGTCATATAAACTCAAAAAAACTGTTGCATTTGCCCCTGCTCATGTAAAAAAAAGTTTATGGCATCTACTCTCCCCTGATTCTCCTCCCACCTCCCCAGAGCCCTCAGAGCCCTAAATCCAACTCCATCTCCACCTGAGTAACCCTCCCAAACTCAATCTGTCCCTAAGCAAAACACATTATATTTCACCCCCAAACCTGCGCATCTTCAGTCTCCCTTTATTGGAGAATTACAGCTCCATCCACTGTCATCTCGTGCCAGGATCCTAGAAATACCTCCTCCTGACTTCACTCTTTCTCACCCCTACAAGCAGCAGGTGATTGTTGACTGACCTCTGTTGATTCCACCTTCTTGACATCCCTTATATCATCCCCACCTTTTCAACCAGGCTCCTATTGTTTTATTTGCAAACCTCCACCAACTTTTGCCTGGACTGCTGCAGTGGTCTCCTGGCCAGTCTGTCTTCCTCTTGTCCAGCTCCCTCCATCCTCTTTTCTAGCTCTTTTTCCAAGAAGTCACTCTGACCATGTTGCTCCTCTGTTTGCTATTGTTTATAGAATAAAGGCTTTAAAAATCTGTTAGGTTGGTAGGGAAAGCCCTCTTCATCTATGTCCCGATGTCCTTCTCTTCTACTGAAATGACCCTCCCCATTCCTCCAGCCCCTATCTCTCCAACTGGGCAAAATCTCTTTTGTTCCCCAAACTTGCCTGGATAATTCATTCACACCTCTGTGCTTTTGCCTTTGCTATTCCCTCTTCCTGGAATAACCTTCTAGACTCTCCCTTAATCCCAGCCAAATGCTGGCACATCCAGTACCTTCTGTTCTTTCAAGAGTTCCATTCTCTGAAAGTCTTTCCTAATACACCCACCAGGTATAACTTCTGTTATAGCCCGAATCACACTTTATTTCTCTAATTTTGTTTATATACAGACTTATTTCTGCCTGATGTGAAATGTCTCAAGGCAAGAACGCAGTTTATTTATCCTAGTGTTTCAGGCATTTACCACAATGCATGCAGAGAGTTTAAAAAAAAAAGTGTTGAAGGAATAAATGAATTAACTCAGCTATACCCATATCAAGCCTTAGATAACTGAGTTGACCAGATAGATCATTTATGACTAATTTCATAGCCAGCTACTGAAGCAGTACCAAGAAATTACACCTCCCTCATAGCCCCTCCCTCAGTGGGAAGAGAAAGAGAAATCCATGTTCTAGCTTTTAAACTACTAAAATGGGAGAACTTTCATGGGGGAAAAAAATGCATAAATTGTACTGTCCCTTTAAAGATGGCAGACACCCCCTCCCACCCATCGCTCAATGGCAGATGCTGTTGAGATTACATGGTTTTAAACGTGACAGACCCTCATCCCAAAAGCCCACACTGTTTTTATGTATTGGGTTGGCCAAAAAGTTCATTCGGGTTTTTCCATAGGATGTTATGGAAAAATCCAAATTAACATTTTGGCCAACCCAAATAAAACTTTGACTGAGGTTTAACATACATGTAGAAGAGTACACACATCCTAAGGTTAAAGCTCGATTTTCACAAAGTGAACTGCCACATGGAACCAATTCAATAAACAGAATATTATCAGTCCCCCAAATCTCCTCTGTTTTCCCCGTCAGTCCCTGATCCCCACACCCCCAAGGGTAGACTGAAATAATTCCAACATGGTTTGGGCACAAATTATTTTGTGAAAAGTTTATATCTTTATGTATTTTATATAATTAAAACTCAGTTTTTAATTCTAAAAGCAAATAACATAGGCTCATTGTAAGCAGTGAAAACTAAATAGAAGTGTAAAAATGTGGAAAGTGAAAGCATTTCTCCCATCTACACTCTGACCACAGTACACACATATGAACACCCCATTTCCAAGGTTAAACACTTGTAACAATAGGGTGCATGTATCAGTGAAGACTATACAACAAGTGAGAGAAAATTCTACTCCAAATGGTTGAAACAATAAGATAATGCATTGGCTCTCATAATTTATTTAATTGTTTTCTGAGTGAATGAACATTTAGGTTGTAATGTTCAACTTAGTTGTAAACAATGCCACATCTTCTGATTTATTTTGAACATCTTAAAGAGAAAATGTCAAGAGATTCTAAAAGTCCAGAGGTAGGGCAGGCTTTGGGATTTTATTTAGTCACTCAACTATGTCACCAAAGACTCAAGTTTCTTTCTGTCTCCTTGGTCTGCCTTCCAAGATATCAGCTTCATCCTAAGTGGCTCACTTCATGATCAAAACATAGCTGCTGAAGGGGTTCAGGTGAGCCTCCCCAAAATGTGTCACATTTGGCCTGTGGATTCTTTTGGGGTAAAGGCAGTGGAGACCCTTTGGAGTCAAGAGAAACTTTTGCCCCTCCCTTAACTACCTGTAAGAATTTAAATTGGGGGTCTTCCCCAGAATGAGTATTATCAGAGTTAAATTTTATCTGAGTGGCCCATCTGTATGTCAGGGCAAACATCTAATTACCCAGCATCTGCTTTTCTTCTTATCATCCTGTGAATGACCCTCCTGTCCTTGGAAGCCCCAGAACTCTATCCCATTCCTTAGCTCCGATGGCCACATACCTCATTTTACCTTTCTGTCTTTGAAACTCTCATGTATGTGGGGTCCCTGTATGTGCAAAATTAAATGTACTTTTTCTCCTGTTAATCTGTCTCATGTTGATTTGATTATTAGACCAGCCAAAAGAACCACTGAACGGTAGAGGGAAATTCTTTCTCTCCAACAGGGCCACATGCTTCTTCAGAGAGGGGAGAAAGGAGAGAAAGGAAAGGAAGAAAGAGAGAAACTCAACAACCATGGAGTGAACGTCCTAGGCTTCATTCTGATTAGACCAAATTTGACCCCGTGCTTATTTATAAATACACCACTGAGACCTGGGGAATGCCAAGTATTGATTGGGTCAGCTCCCATTCCTGAATCAACCTTTGTGGCAGAATGGATGGAATTATCCTAGTTGGCTCCATGAAGAGGGCCAATGTCTGGAGTTGGGCATGGGGTCCATTCCACCCAAACTCAGTTACTACACAATGGGGTATGGTTGGAATGGATGTTGGGGAGACTGCAATATTATTCACTACAGTGAATAATATCCTTTGAGTCTTTTTAATTTTTTTTGGTCTAAACATACACTCATATACACATGAACATAATTTTTAAATAAAATGGGATCACAGTATTCTGTAACTAACACTATTCTGCAACTTTACATACATATAAATCTACCTCAACTTTTAAAATTACAGGATATTCTATCATATGGGTAAGCAATAATTTTTTTAACCATTTCCTTAATTGGTGAACATTTAGACTGTTTTAAACATTTCTTTTACAAAAATTCTACGTTGATCATTTCATTCTGAACAATATCTTAAACTGATATAATTTTTGAGAGAGATATTTTTAAATGATTTTTATAAACACAAGAGGACACATGTTCTTTAAAAGTCAGCTAGGAACATCTCTACCAGTCTCTATCTAAAGAACAATTTCCTTTTCTTTCATCATTTTGTTTAATATAGATATGTGCTACACTGCCTCTGTCAAGGGAATAGTAAATATTTCACTGTTGATTTAGATTGCAAGGAAATAAAAGCCAGTTGCAGAAATAGAATTTAGACTGGGAAATGTGAAAATGTTATTTGGTCAAGGAGGAACCTGAAATTGATGGAACTGGGGAACTGAAATAAAGCCCAGTGGTCACCAAGCCATTCCTCTGCCTCCACACCAGAACCCATTCAAACACACCCAGACACTTAGCTAGAAAGCCACTTGGATGCAATTTGGAGTCAATACAAAATATTTGATACAAACAACTTTCCGTGAAATACCCTTCCCATTGTCTTCAACCGTAAACACAATTCCTTATGTTCTCTCCTTCATAATATTTTTCTAGTTTTTACCATAACTTTGTCTTTTTTTTTTTTTTTTTTTTTTGCGGTACGTGGGCCTCTCACTGTTGTGGCCTCTCCCGTTGCGGAGCACAGGCTCTGGACGCACAGGCTCAGCGGCCATGGCTCACGGGCCCAGCCGCTCCGCGGCATGTGGGATCTTCCCGGACCAGGGCACGAACCCGTGTCCCCTGCATCAGCAGGCGGACTCTCAACCACTGCGCCCCCAGGGAAGCCCACTTTGTCCCTTTTATTCATCTCCCTGATGCAGAGTAGATTCAGTGTCCGAATGAGGTGTCCCGGTGATCTGCTCCTGCCTGTCAGAGGTTTTCTGAGACATAATCTAAAAACCCTCTTGCTATAGCTCAGGCCTGTGTTCTCTCAGCCTGCCTTTGATAGAAAGCTTCTATTTAGGTACTCTCGTTCCTTGTGGGTGTTAGAGCCTGTCTTACCCTCCCTTTCCAGCTCAAGTCACCTGTTATGAGCTGAACTGGGTCCTCTGCAAAATGATTTGTTGAAGACCTAAGCCTCAATACCTCAGAACGTGACTGTATTTGGAGATGGGAGTCTTTAAAGAGGTAACTAAGTTAAAATGAGGTCTCTAGGGTGGGCCCTAATTCAATACGACCAGTGTCCTTATGAGAACAAGCAATTAGGAAACACACACTCAGAGAGGAGACCATGTAAAGACACAGGGAGAAGGTGGCCATCTGTAAGCGAAAGACAAGGGCCTCAGAAGGAACCAACCCTGCTGACACCTTGATCTTGGACTTCCAGCCTCTAGAACTGAGAGAAACTAAATTTCTGTTGTTTAAGCCACCCAGTCTGTGGTACTTGGTTAGGGCAGCCCTAGTGTACTGATACAATGCCCAAACCCAAGCATGGGATGGAAACTCCTGACTGGGCCAGGCGGAGCCCCCTTGACCTTCCATCCCTGTCTGGGTGGCCCCTAGGTCCCTTCTCCCCTGTGACCTCCTGGACTTCTGATGGCAGTCCTCCCAGGGGCAGGAAGTCCTCTGCCTCTCCCAGGTTCTGCTGGTTACCTCCCTTACTATGCCTGTAGAGTGTTTTTCCAATTTTGGGGAGCTAAGAATCACTGCTTTGTGAATGCAGATTCCCAGACCAGGGCTCCAGGGATTCAGATTCACTAGTTGAGTGATGGGGCTAGGGAACCTGTACTTCTAATAAATGCTCCCAGATACTTCTAAGAAACCCCATCAAAAATATTTCCTCTCCCTTATCACTCTAACCCAGTGGTTCTCCACCTTAACTAAACATTACAGTCATCTGGGGAGCTTTTAAAACCCATGGCCAAGCCCACCCAAGACATTCTGATTTAATTAACTTGGGGTGAAGCCTGGACATAAGTATTTTTTTTTTAATTTGTTCGGTGATCTCTACATAGCCAAAGGCAGAACCAATGGTCCAGCCCCACTGCCATTTTCATGAAGTCAGGCTATCCTCATCGGCAGGGGAATTGAACAGAAGCCTCCCAATGTCTCACTCTGCCCCACCTTTACTCTCCCACCCCACTCACTCTCCACAATGAAGTCTGAGTAACAGTTTGAAAGCATGAGTTCAGGAAATACCCTGGTGGGCCAGTAGTTAGGACCTGGTGATCTCACTGCCAGGGTCCTGGGTTCAATCCCTGGTCAGGGAACTAAGATCCTGCAAGCTGCATGGTGCAGCCAAAAAAAAAAGAAAGAAAGAAAACATGAGTTTAGTTACACCTTTCCCCAGCGAAAAGTCCATCAATAGCTCCTCATCACGTCAGGTTAATGTTTACAAGCTCCTTAGCCTGACATTGAAAGTCCTCCACATTCTGGCCCCTGAGGGCCTCTCCCCTCTCGACCCCTAAGCTCTAGCCACACTCACATGCTGGGTTCCCCCCAGTTACCAAGTTCCTTCACTGCTCTGCCTTCACCCTTGCTTTCCCACTGCCTGGAATGCCCTTCCATCTGGCTAATGCCTTCAGTTCAGTGGTGACGTGGTCTAGGAAACCTTCTCTGACACCCTCCCCAAGCCCAGGCTGGGAGATGAGCCTCCTTTTCAGAAGCCCACCAGTGCCCACCTCTATCAGCACGTATGACACTGTATTGTAATTGCTACTTATCTGTCTCTTTCACCTGACTGCGTCCATCTTTCCTCTCAGCCTCTCTGGGTCCCAACACAGTGCACAGGTACACAGGAGGGCTTGGTGAACATTTGTTGAATAAACGAATGAATGAATGAATACCTTGCCCTCTCACAGCTGTGCCCAGTGTCTGCTGTCGCGCTACCATCCACAGACGGGCCTGACTCCCTCAGATCTGAAGTCCCTCCTTACTGCTGCTTCCACAGCTACTTAAATCCCAGACTGTTTGCACCAGGGCTCATCCAGCCCAGAACTAGGAGTGAGAACAGGTAACAGAATCATAGGTACTCTGGGCCAAGCATTTTCCAGTCTTTAATACTCATGACAGCAATATAAAGTCATTCTTATCATCCCCATTTTACAGCGGAGGAAACAGAGGCTCAGAGAGGTTGAAAGTGACTTTCCCAGAATTGCACAGATGGGAGTGGCTGAGCCAGGAATGGAACCACAGAATCTGGCTCCACAAGCTCCAGCCCTCCCAGCTGGGCCATGTGCACATCCATTGAAAGGAGAGGCAGTTGTGTGGGTGGGAAGGAGGAATAGCTGCCCAAGACTCACGTTGACTAAGTGACTCAGTTCCCATTCCCATGAAGGGGCCATGGGCAGTGCCCCAATTCTATAGCCATCAGCGTTTCTGCCATTGGTCAGGGTGTACCCAAATGACCTGTCTGTAATGTCACCTCCATCAAATATATTTAGAATGTGCAGTCCATACACAACCCGTGTCTAGAATAGTATCTAGTATAAGGTAGATGCTTAATAAATATTTGTTGGTTTAATGAAAGAAAGAGTGAGTAAACAACAATCACCTTATTAAAAGTACTCAGGGGCTTCCCTGGTGGCGCAGTGGTTGAGAATCTACCTGCTAATGCAGGGGACACAGGTTCGAGCCCTGGTCTGGGAAGATCCCACATGCCGCGGAGCAACTAGGCCCGTGAGCCACAACTACTGAGCCTGCGCGTCTGGAGCCTGTGCTCCGCAACAAGAGACGCCGCGATAGTGAGAGGACCGTGCACCGTGATGAAGAGTGGCCCCCGCTTGCCACAACTAGAGAAGGCCCTCACACAGAAACGAAGACCCAACAGAGCCAAAAATTAAAAAATTTTTAAAATTTAAAATTAAAAAAAAAATAGTACTCAGTGTAGGGGCTTCCCTGGTGGTGCAGTGATTAAGAATCCGCCTGCCAATGCAGGGGACACAGGTTCAAGCGCTGGTCCGGGAAGATCCCACAACTACTGAGCCTGTGCTCTAGAGCTTGCGAGCCTCAACTACTGAAGCCCGTACACCTAGAGACTGTGCTCCGTAACAAGAGAAGCCACTGCAATGGGAAGCCCACACACCGCAACGAAGAGTAGCCCCCGCTCGCCGCAACTAGAGAAAGCCCGCATGCAGCAACGAAGACCCAACACAGCCAAAAATAAAAATAAAATAAAATAAATAAATTTAAAAGTACTCAGTGTAGTTTTTCTCTGTATTGTGCAGGATTTTAACATTTTATTTTATTTTTTTATCTCCTAGGGTTTTTTGTTTGTTTTTTTCTTTTTGGCAGCCCCACACGGCATGTGAGATCTTAGCTCTCCGACCAGGCATTGAACCTGTACCCTCTGCAGTGGAAGTGTGGAGTCTTAACCACTGGACCACCAGGGAAGACCCTGTGCAGGATTTTAGAAGCCAATTTTCCAAGGAACCCATATACAAGGGCTGAAATTTTTGTTCTCTCTCCTCCATGATATGTTCTTCCCCTTTTCTCATGTAGAGACTGAAAATTATAAGTACTTATTGGGTAGAAATGCACATTAAGATCTTCTGATAAAAAGCCCCGTAATAGGCAAAAAATGTCCTGATGTTACTTTAATTCCAAAACAGTAGTCCCGATGGCACTACCTCATGAGATCATGAGGTTTTGTAGCTGTTTATAAACTTGAAAATTGGCTCTAATTCATCACCATGAGCTGTTGCTCATCACCTTGACTCTGACTTTCAAGTCCCGAGTCTGACCTTGAGCTCTCTTCTCGTGATGCCAACACCACTGAAATAGGCTCAAATTGTTCTGTATCCAAATACAATATAAGCAAGAAAGACCTCTTCTAAGACTCTTTTATCTAATGGAAATGAAGAGACAAGTGACCGGGTTTTAGTTCACCTCGGCCATAGAAGTGTGTCCTTATATATCACTAGACCTTGATTTCTTAATGTCTGTAAAAGACATAGATACTTATTTTGTCTAGCCCAAAAGAAAGCTAGGATAATGACTGTGGAATGAGAAAGAGAGTTAGATGGGGCCACGGAGGTCATCTAAGTTTGCCCGAAGCTCCACGTTACAGTGAGGAACTTGAGACAAGCATTACATTAGTTTCCTATTGTTCCCATAACAAATTATCACAAACTTGGTGGCCTAAAACAATACAAATGTATTCTTGTGTATTTCTGGGAGTCAGAAGCCTGAAATGAGTCTGAGGGGCTAAAACCAACACGTCAGCAGGCCTGGTTCCTTCTGGAGGCTCCAGGGAATAATCCATTCCTTGCCTCTTCCAGCTTCTACAGGATGCCAGCACTCCTTGGCTGCCCCCCGCTTCACCCCAGTCTCTGCTTCCATGGTCACATCACCTTCTTCTCTCTGATTCTGATCCTCCTGCCTCCCTCTTAGAAGGACCTGTGTGATCACTTTGAGCCTGCTGAATACTCCAGGATAATCTCCCTTAGCTCAAGATCCTTCATTTAATCACATCAGCAAAATGCCTTTTGACACGTGAGGTAACATTCACAGGTTCCAGAGATTAGGAGATGGTTATCTCTGGGGCCATTATCCAGGCTACAGCATGGGGTAAAGAGATCTGCTTAAGTTGACACCATAAGGAAGAAGCCAGGATGGATGGTAGATACACGGCTGCTCCTGTGTAGCTACCATCTGGGTGTCTGCTGAGGCCTGTCATTCAAAATTATGTAAAATTGAATCCAGCCCCCATCCCAGGTTCTGTGAGAAGTTAAATGTGCTCTGTTTAACTACTGATGGGCTAGCTCCTCCATTGTATCTTCTCAAGGTCACCTCTCCCCACACTCTTTCCTGCTGCCATTGAATTCCTAATCCTACGTGCATTTGAACTCCTACAGCCATTCTCTTCTCTTGGTTCCTTGTCTTCTCCCATTCTGCGCTGATCCAGTTCTGGGACTCAGCCCATTTCCTTGATTTACCTGAAACCACTCAAAGAGGCAATTACTGTCACTCATGCATATGTTCATTCATTCATTCATTCATTCAGGGTTGTCCAGAGGGACGGAGTCCCAGTTACCCTTAGAAGTAACTGACTTGCTAACACACCACGTATTTATTTCTATCCCTTCTCTTTCTCACTTTCATCATCTCTTTCTCACTTTCATACCCCACTATCAGCATTTCTCAAGATTACTTCCCAAATGAATTACTTGCATGCAAATTCTCACCATAGGGTCTGCAACTGGAGCAACTCAAACCAAGGCAGTAGGCAAAATCAGTCCATTAGAATAAGCAACATCAACAAGGAGACAGTCTCCAAAAAGAACCTGTGATCATGCACTTGTACTTCCAGGAAGTGGGTAGGATCCCATGGCGCCTTTAGTCAGGGATATCCTTACATGTGAAAACAGAAGGTTCTAGAGGGATGCTTTTTTTTTCCATTCTCACCAAAAAATGCCTCCTAAACCCATCACTCCCTGAAGTCTTTTAATGGGAAACAGTGTTTTGTTTTGTTTTTATAGATTACTGTGGTTTAAACTTATTTATTTTACTTATTTATTTTTGGCTGCCTTGGGTCTTCGTTGCTTGCACGGGCTTTTCTCTAGTTGCGGCGAGCGGGGGCTACTCTTCGTTGCGGTTCACGGGCTTCTCATTGCGGCGACTTCTCTTGTTGCAGAGCACGGGCTCTAGGTGCACAGGCTTCAGTAGTTGTGGTGCACAGGCTCAGTAGTTGTGGCTCATGGGCTCAGTAGTTGTGGCGCACAGGCTTAGGTGCTCCACGGCATGTGGGATCTCCCCGGATCGGGGCTCAAACCCGTGTCCCCTGGATTGGCAGGCAGATTCTTAACCACTATGCCACCAGGGAAGCCCGAAACAGTATTTTTTTTTTTTTTTTTTTTTCTTTTTGCGGTACGCGGGCCTCTCACTGTTGTGGCCTCTCCCGTTGCGGAGCACAGGCTCCGGATGCACAGGCCCAGCGGCCATGGCTCACGGGCCCAGCCGCTCCGCGGCATGTGGGGTCCTCCCAGACCGGGGCACGAACCCGTATCCCCTGCATCGGCAGGCGGACTCTCAACCACTGCGCCACCAGGGAGGCCCGAAACAGTATTTTTTTTATTACCCAAATATATATCTAGCTTCCAAAATCTCCCAGAGTATGCAGTATCTCATTTCACACAAAGCCATAGTTAAGGGATATTTGATCCCCTCCTGAGAAGAGACTTTAATGCAGGGAGGGGTGTGGACACATGAGATGCAGTCAGGTGAAGTAGAGGAAGAGGACAAAGAAGGAAGCCAGTGTGCACTTCCCCTCATTCCCCAGGACCAGCACTGGAGTGGCTCACATCTGCATGAACTGTGATCAGAACTCCCAGCCCCACCCTGAGTAGATTCCTAAATTTTCCCTGGAGGAGTAAACATAGTAAGGAAAACCACAGTAGGACAGAGAGTCCCATGAGGACACCCTGCTTTGTGGGGGTTAAGCAAAGGCCAAAAATATCTCTGGGACTTGCCTTTTAACTTCTTTTCCCAACTTCAGCTCCAGATCTTCATCTGCTGAAAAGACCTGGGGGAGGGCTTCCCTGGTGGCGCAGCAGTTAAGAATCCACCTGCCAATGCAGGGGACACGGATTCGAGCCCTGGTCTGGGAAGATCCCACATGCGGCGGAACAGCTAAGCCCGCGAGCCACAACTACTGAGCCCAAGTGCCACAACTACTGAAGCCCGCACGCCCAGAGCCCGTGCTCCGCAACAAGAGAAGCCACTGCAATGAGAAGCCCGCGCACCTCAACCAAGAGTCGCCATAAATAAAAAGACCTTGGGGAGATGTCTCTGCGGAGGGACTTCTAGCTGAATGGGATCCTCTAGACCTAGTTACATCTTCTGAGCTCCTTTCCAGCTGATTTGCATCCTGGTCATTCACTACGCAGGTGCAAGGGCTGGTAATTCCAGCTTTTCCAGGGAATAAAGGGAACAGGACCCAGAGTCAGGAGAAGTGATTTCTGGTGCTAAATCTCACCTTCTGATGACAGAGTTGCTGATGTGCCCTTGGAGAATCTAGCCTGTCCCCTGGGATCCTTCCTCCTGTAAGTGACATCTAGCTGTGCTCAGTGTTGATCAGAACATTTTCAGGCACAACAGACAGAACTCGATGAAAGGCCTACCCTGGGTTGTGTTAAGCGGGAAGGACAGGATGCCTCGGCGTGACAGATCCAGGACTGCATGCATGTTGTCAGGACCACTGTTTTCTCTCTCGCCACCTCTTAGTGATGCTGCTCCCTGGGTGCTGGCTTAGTGTCCATGACCTCAGAAGGGCTTTTTCCACATAGCAGGGAGGATGGCCACTCACAGCCCCAGGTTCAAATCCTTCCAGCATCTCAGAGGCAGGAGGCTTTTTCGTGGTTTCTATAGAACAGTCCCAGTAACGGCTCTGATTGGCCTGGCTTGGTCATGTGTTCACTTCTGAACCAGTCTCTGCACCCAGCTGCGTCGTGTGCCCACATGTGGCTGAAGTTGGGCCAGGTGGCGGGGCGCAAGGTGTGTTATCAGCGGAAGGGGCACGAGGAAAATCATGCCAGGCAGCCAAAATCCATGGCTACCTCGGCCCCCAGCTTGCCTGCGTGGGTCGGATAGCCATGGTCCATGGTGGATGATGGGGGGCAAGGGTGAAACAGAAGCCAGGGAAAGGATGAAAATAAGAAAGAGTGAACCCAGAGGGTGAAGAGCCCGTAAAGGTGAAAATACTCCTCTTATCCTTGGGAAGCAGTAGTTTCAAACAGGAGAAACCTCGCCCCCCTGGGCAGGGAGTCCAGAGTCACATCACACCTCCAGAAGCAACTCGGAGTGCCTTTAGTGGGGACAGTACCTCCACGATCTCACGCTGCAAAAATACAGATGGTAGTTGTGGACTCACAGAACTTGTCCGAGGTTCTATAGAAGCAAGGCCTGAGATGGGGATTCTTGGTAGGAGTGTTCTCGGGAGAAGAGGAATGAGGGAAGCCGGAGAGGACAGAGGAAAAAGCCAAGAAAGATGTGGTGCAGCTGAGTTCTAACCTCAGCCTGATCCCGCAGGGAGCTCTATAGCACTAATGGCGCCAGAGCTGTCTGGCCTTGAGACAAGGGACTAGGCTTTTGCACCCCGTATCTGTCAGCCACTGGCTGGGGGTCATCTCCACAGGGAAGGCAGTCATTTCTAGGCAGCCCGGGGCTCTGAAGGAGGAAACAGCTGAGAGCCGTGAGCAGCCGGCACTCACAGCTGCTGGGGGAAGTGTGGCCAATTAAAGGGGATTGGGTGGGCCCCCTAGAGGGCTGCTGTAAGGTAATGTATTTCAAGTGCCCATCAAAATGCTGGGAGTTATCACCATCATTTTATCTCTGTTGTACAAAAGTAATTGTAAACATTACATAACGCGTGGTTCTCTGCCAGATGCTGCGCTCAATAATGTAAGCATGCATAGGCAGTAGGAGTCTAGACAGATGTAGGTTCATATCCTGTTCCAGTGCTGCCCTGGACTAGTTTTGTGATTTGGGGTGCGTAATTTAACCCCTTTGAGCCTGAAAGGGTTCCTGAACCCAATTCCAACATGTGTGCGTGCATGTGTGTGTGTGTGTGTGTGTGCGCGCGCTTCCCACACCAACAAACTCAATTTTGACACTATCTACCAGGAGATAGAATCGGATTCCACAGGTAAAGGGTTCAGTCCCACAAGACTGCCCTTCACCTCAGATGCCAGTTGTAAGCCAAGACTGTTACCTGTGCTTCTGACCGACTGGCTCTAAATCAGAGGTCCCCATGACCCCCTCCTTGGGTTTGATTAATTTGCTAGAAGAGCTCACAGAACTCAGGAAAACCCATTTACTCACTAGATTGTCAATTTCTTACAAAGGATATCAAAAGATACGAATCAACAGCCAGATGAAGAGATACATGGGGTGAGGGCCCCAACAAGGAGCTTCTGTTCTTGGGAAGCTTGGAGCCTGGCTCAGTGGCACGTGGAAGTGTCTGGTTCACCAATGCAGCTCTCCAAAATCCCTCCTTTTCTGGTTTTTCTGGAGGCTTCATTACATAGGCATGATTGATTAACTCATTGGCCACTGGGGATTGAATCAACCTCCAGCCCCTGTCCCTTCCCTGGAAATCAGGGAGTGGGACTGAAAATTCAAACCCTCTATTCCTGTTTGGTTGCCCTGGCAACCAGCCCCCATCCTTACTTAGATGCTTTACAGAAGCCACCTCATTAACATAAACCCAGCTATGGTGGAAAGGGCTTGTTATGGGTAACAAGACACCCATTTCACCTTCCTGGCTCCGAAGCAGTTTTTGGGTTTTTTTGATTTGCTTTGTTTTTTGTTTTTGTTTTGTTTGTTTTGTTTTGTTTCAGGAATTAAGGACAAGAGACCAAATATTGTAACAAAAGATGCCCCCATTGCTCTTATTGTTCAGGAAATTTCAAGGGTTTGGGGAGCTGTGGATGAAGACCAAATATATCTGAGAAATATACTTTGATCCTCTGAAGGACCTAATTATATATATTTCTTATAAATCACAATATTGCAAAGCCTCAGAGTCTAATCCATAAAATGGGCTAATAACCAGAGCTACCTCTTGGAGCTGTTGCGAGGATGATGCGAGATCATCCCTGAGATGCTTTTGGTGCATTGCTTGGAGGAGAGGAAGCTCTCAAGTAATTCTTAGTTATTTTTAGCTTCTGAGGCCAGACCATCTAAAAGACCAGAGCTTTAGCTCACAGACACGTGGAGGTCACTGACTTATTTCACAAAAGACAGGAGTAAGAATTTGCATTATGTACAAGATTAAGCCAACGGTGATTAAGGGATCAAATCTGTTTTCAAAAAGACAATGTGAAAGCACAGCCTGAGCCTGTCTGGGGATGGAAAGTGCGGGCCTTGGTGGCGGTTCCTCTGGTCCACGCAGATCACTGCTCGGAACCAAGGGGACTCAACCTTAAGCTTCCACGAAGACTTGTCAGCCTGAGGTCACTACCTCTCGCGTGGTGGATCAGCTTTTCCTGCCTGTAACCAAAGAGGATGTATGTCCTGGTACAGATTAGCTCAGGCTCTGCCGTCAGACAAACCCGGGGTGTGCCCTTGCTCTGCACCCTAACAGCTGTGTGGCTATGAACACGGCCTCGCTAAGTTTCATTTCCTTCTCAGTTAATAGAGGAAAATAATATCTGCATCTAGGGTTATGGTAGAGAATTAAATGATATTTGTAAACACTTAAATCAGTGCCTGCTCCCAAAGAGCAGCTACCATTGTTGTTATCGATGTTTATTTGTTCAACTAATATTTACTGACACCCTATTATGTGTCAGCACTGTTCTTGGTAGTGGGAAGATTCTGACAGGAAAAAACATGATGTTTCTGCTCTTAGGGAGCTTCCAGTGAGAAGAGACAGTTAACAAATAACCAAGAAAAACCCCAGGGTGTGGGATGAATGGGAGATTGGGATTGACATATATATACTATTGATACTAAATAGTATCAATGTATAAAATAGATAACTAATTAGAACCTACTGCGTAGCACAGGGAACTCTACTCAATGCTCTGTGGTGACCTAAATGGGAAGGAAATCCAAAAAAGAGGGGAATATATGTATACGTGCAGCGGATTCACTTTGCCGTACAGCAGAAACTAACACAACATTGTAAAGCAACTATACTCCGATAAAAATTAATTTAAAAAAAAGAAAAACCCCAGAGTGGTTAAGTGTTATGCAGGGAATTAAAATAGGATATGTGATAGCACTGAGCCAGATTCTTTAGTCTAGACTCTACTTTAGAAAGGCCTCTCTGAGGAAGTGAGGTTCAGGTTGAGATCTGAAAAACAGGATGGCACCAATGAGGCAATGATGTGGGGAAAGGAGATTCCAGGCCCAGAAAGCAGCTAGTGCAAAGGTCCAGAGCTGAAAATGAGTTGTGAGTGATTAGAGCAAGGTCAGAATGTTTGAGGGACGCACAAAACTCAGGTAGCTGGAGTATAGTAAGAGAGGGTGGTGGACAGGTGAGAGGTGAGTTTGGGACAGTAGAGAGAAGGGACCATTTAGGATTTTTCTAAGTCAGGTGAGGAGGTTGGGTCTTAATCTAAATGGAATAGAAAGCAACAGGATTTTAAGCCAAAAAGAGACATAATTTGAAATAAGCTTTTAAAAGTTCACCTGGATAATTTCATCCAGTATTTAAAGAAGTAATAATACATCCTATATATATTTCAGAAAATTGAGGATGCAGGAACACTCCCCAGTTCATTAGATGAGGCTGGTATTACCCTAACAACAAAGCCAGACAGACATCATAAGAAAACTAAAGACATGAATATCAATGCAAAAATTCTTAACAAAATATTAGCAGTCTGAATCCAGCAACATGTCTTTAGTAACTTTTCCTCTGATCCTCCAGCTGCAGTCTTCCAGACCTCTCTCTTCCAGCTTCACCCAAGGTCTAATTCCAATATTTGGCCTATTAAATCTTGAATACATGTAAAAAATGCATTTGACAAAATGCAACACCATTCCTGATAAAAGCTCTCAACGAAATAGGAAAAGAAGGGAACTTCCTCAGTCTGAAAAGGGGTATCTGTGAAAAACCTACAGCTAACTTCATACTTAATATGAAACACTGATTGGTTTACCCCTGAGATCAGGAACAAGGCGAAGATGCCCCCTCTCATCGGGCCTATTCAATATTGTACTAGAAGTTCTACTCAATGCAATAAGGCAACAAAAAGAGATAAAACACATCCAAATTGGAAAGAACAAAGTAAAAAACTGTCTTTATTTACAAATGACATGAAAATCCTAAGGAACCTATCAAAAAACAAACATACAAGCAAACAAACCCAAAGTACTATGACTAATAAATTCAGTGACTAACAATCCAATTTTTAAATGAGCAAAGGATTTGAACAGACATTTCACCAAAAACGACTTCCAAATTGCTATTAAGCACATGAAAAATGCTTAACATCACAAGGAATTAGAGAAACGCAAATTAAAACGAAAATGAGATACTACACACCTACTAGAAGTATCAAAAAGACTGACGATACCAAATGTCGGCAAAGATATAGAGCCACTGGAACCCTCAAACACTGCTGGTGGGAACACAAAATAGTACAGACACTTTAGAAAATATTTTGGCAGTTTCATAAAAAGTAAATCATGCACTTACCACACAACCCAGTAATTCCACTCCTAGACATCTACCCAAGGTCACAACTTTGTTAACTTTTAATTCAAGAAGGTGTCTGAAAAATAAGGACTACAGTTATTAATTAATCCTACTAAGAAGCATTGTTCCTATGGATTGATTTGGAAACCTATAATACGAGAGACAAATTTACTAACCCTTCCCCCAACCATGACTTCAATCAACTATACTCCAATAGAAAATAAACATTTTTTAAATAAATAAGTAAATAAAGTAAATGTAGGGCTACAGGCATTATTTTTAAAGTGTTAGAATGCTTGACTTTGGTTACTGGTTCCTATAAACTTGTCCAGTAACCCTCTTTAATGTCATGAGCACAGATGTCCTGTTCCCTTTCATAGTTCTTCAGCCATGGGAACACCAAGATTAAAAGTCCAGCATTCAAAAAAAAAAAAAAGGGACTTCTCTGGTGGTCCAGTGGTTAAGACTCCAAGCTTCCACTTCGGGGGGGCATGGGTTCAATCCCTGGTCGGGGAACTAAGATTGCACATGCTGCGTGATGCGGCCAAAAAAAAAAAAAAAATTCCAGCATTCTCCATGAGCGCTGTTCTTTCTCACTTGAATTCTGTTTGCCCAGAGTGGAGAGCACCACTCCCGAGGCAGGGTATGGCTTTGGAGGAGAAAGACTAACCAGGGCTGTTGTCTGCAGTTGCCCATGCCATGCCCTCTCACTGGGGAACATTTTGACGTGATCTAACCGCAACTCTTAGATGACCCACAGAAACTATCTAGATTCGGTAAATTCACAAGCATTCCCCCTAACCCTCCAAATTAGTCTTCCTCCTTTTTCTCTCTGGCTATGCCTCCTTCGTCTTAAGACCATTGATAGAAGAGTTGTGAAGCCTGAGTTTGAAGCCTCGTACACTAACTAATGAGCTACGCGGCCTTATTCTAGTTCTGGGACTCAATGAGCTTATTTGTAAAGGAAGAATGGAACAAAGTGAGCGGTTCTTAACCCTGGCTGCATGTTAAAAGTACTGGAGGAGTGTTTAAAAATTGCTAATGTCCTGGCCAGACCCCCAGACAATTTAGAAATTACCCATTATTCTTTATTCTTTATGGTATAAATAACTCCAAAATCTGTAAAACAAAGAATGTAAAGACAAGAAAGTTTGCAAGTTTCAAACTGTCTTCTTCCAGGAATTCCCTGGCAGTTCAGTGGTTAAGACTCCGCACTTTCACTGCTGAGAGCTGGCTGGGGAACTAAGATTCCACAAGCCACGTGCCATGGCCAAATAAATAAATAAATAAATAAATAAATAACAAATCGTCTTCTTCCCATTTTAGCCACAGTAATTCTAAGCCCCCTGTGATGTTTCCCATCTCAGCACCCAGCACCATCTAAAGACCCTGGAGCATCCTCAACTCTGCTCTTTCATGCCTATATGCCTAAGGCATCAGCAAATCCCACTGGCAAGACCTTCGAAACATAGCCCTAGACTGACCTTTACTTACCACTCTTTTTCAAGCCACATTTATCTCTTTCTTGGGTCTGGCTTCAACACCTGTTTGCTTTGTGACCCATAAAAGGAGGCAGCTGGCCCAGCTAACCTTTGAGGTCCCTGCTAGACCCAAGAGTCTAGATAGTCTAACCCACGGGAGGGAGTGGACGCTGAGTAAGCACTTGCTATGCACCAGGTGCTCTCCTTTTGCTATTCATTTCATCCTCATACCAACCCAGTGAGGCAGGTATCATTATTCCCCCTTTGAAGAGATGAGGCGCCTGAGACTCAGATGCTTCTGGCTGCCAACCCAGGGCCCCCACCACTTGCTTCCTTGTTAACCGAGCCTGATTTTTGTCAGGGGTGGCAATGAGTCCAGCTCCTAGTGAGTCAGCAAGTCAAGATTTAGTCAAAGCCGGTTTTGGTGACCATGCTCTGCTTTACTTGTAGTTGGTACACGTGCGGGCATGAGAGATACAAGGGGAGGGCAGTTGGGGGGTCCTGGGAAAGTATTTTCTCCCTCGTGAGAGAAAAAGGAGCAGAAGAGAAAGCCCCTGATGCCTCATTCCTGCTGTTTCTGGCTCTGGATGTTATCAGGAGAGGAGGAGAAGCTGGAGGCTTTGTCAGTTTATGGCAGTTGGGGGGGGGGGGGCGGCGATGGGATGTGTCTGAGGATGCAGGAGGAAAGGATGGGAAGTTTGGTCCTTGATGGTCTCACTGAGCCTGGTACTGCCTACCTCTGGGGCTTCTTCTCCAGCAAATCACAAATGTCCTTATAAATGAAGGCAGGCTAGTCGAGAATCCTGTCACGTGGTACCCAACGCATCCTGACACAGAAATAACTTGCCAAGGACACGCAGCTAGGAAATGGCAGCACCAGGCTGCAAAGCCGAGTCTGTCTGTCTGCCTGTCTGCAAAGCCAAAGTGGACAGGCTCTCACCTCTGCCCCGCCCCCAGTTTAATTCCAACTCTGCAACTCTGAGAGAGGATGGGCTTGAACAAGCATGCAAGGGCTTCCCAGACACAGCTGATGCTGGACCCAGATCTCAACACAGCTGCTCCTCTCACCCTCCTGGGCGGACACTTCCTGAAGGTCGGCCCTGTGGGAGTCAGGTTCCCCCCTCAGTGTTGTGGAGGCTGTTGTCAAGGGCCGTCATAATAAACAACAAGACTCGTCACTCATCTGCCTTCGTGGCACCCCCTTCATTTCACTGTGCTTATGTCTGGAGCTTGATACGCTCCACTCGCCTGTTTTCTGGAATTGGGGCTCAACAGGTAGGCCCTTCCCCCAAACCAGCATGTTCTCATCAGGGGGCCTCAGAAATCAAGCTACGCACTTTGTACTGGACTCAGAGGGCTCAGGGGAGGATGAATGGAATGTCCTCTCTCCCTACTCCTGGCCTAACCCTGCACCCCAATAGGCTGACCTACAGGTGTTGAAGCAAATAGATCTGAGGGCTGCCAAAAGATTCGGCCACCTTCAACTGTCTGTCCCACTGACCTGCTCCAGCATGAGAAATCCCTACCCTTAGTCCTAGGATATAGTAGTATTTCCAGACTGTACCTTTCACAAAGCAAATACATTACTTAATAGGGATAGCAAATCAGTTTCCTTGCTATACCTGAGACTTTTACATGTTGCTTCCATTTATATGGAGGTAAAACCTACCTCTGTTTGAAACTGCATACTTTTAACATGTGATTTCTTGTTATCTGTTTCTCTTTCTCAATAGTCTGTAAGCTCTACGAGTGTGAGAGGGCTTATATTTTTTTTACTTGCTATTGTAGTCTGAGCAGCTAGTGTGGTGCCTGGCATTTGATAGGTACTTAATACATATATACGGAAGGAATAAATGAATTGCAGTATAACGGAGAGGGAAAGGAAGGTAAAGAAGTGGAGACAAGTGTAAGAACTCTTTGAAGGAGATTGGCTGAGAGGAGAGAGAATGGGTATGGTTAAAGGAGGGCACAAAGGGCAGGGAGATTGTTAATGGGACACAGGCAGGAGCAAGGGATGGGAGAGAAGTAGGATTTTCAAGTCAGCGCTGTCCATTGCCAACCCCAGGTGGTATCGTTTACATGGCATTACATGTGGATGACACCTGCTATGGCTGTGTGATGCAGTGGCCCAGCTGCATATAAGAAAGAAGTGATCATTGATGGAGAGGAAGATAGAGCCAGGATCTAGAGCATAGGTGCAGTACTCATCCTTTGAGACTGGATAGAGGAATATATTAGGGGTAAAGTGGGAGGCAGGAAATAAGGACAGTTTTTGCCCAACGACCTAATTTTTTGGTCACCTAGGAGATGAAGCCATCCCACTATGAGAGAGCTGGGCTGTGTGAAAGGCTTAAGGAAAGTGATGAGGGTTTGTAAGGGAAGAGAGAGTTGACTAAAGACAAGTAAAAGGTCTGGCACAAACAGAGGACCCTGGCAGATCTGGGATCATCAAAGAGAAAGAAAAGGAGTCTGGGAAACACAGCGGGCGAAGAGCTGAAGGCTGGAAGGGTGTCTTCCATGCACAGACTCTGATCCACAAATGGTGACAAAACTACTTTTATGTAAGTTGTCAGGACTCAGAAAGCATTGTCCTATTGGAACTATTGTTTACAGTGATTCAGTTCTCCAGCCAGCAACCTGCCAAAGCCCATTTATTCTTCAAAGTCCCTGAGGTCATGAGCTAATGCTATATTAATACTTCAATATCACCTCCCATGATTACTAATTAACAACCTTTTAAGGGAAAATGTATTCCAAGTTACAGATCGGTAGAACTGGAACACTTCTGCCCACCACCGTCCATCTCTGAGTCTCTCCCCCAGCATCCCTGCCCAACATGTGCTAAGAGACTTGGGTCAGCCTTCGGAGACAGCCCCTTTGGTGGAACCAAGCCTCTATGTACCGAGAACTTGTTAGTTGCATTCATTGAACCAGGCACTGGACCTGTATGCACTTGTAAAGGGACCAAGAGCTCCCCCAGGAGTTCTGAATTGCACACTACTGGCAGTGCCATCGCTCATGCTTGGGGGAGGACAGCGTTTAAAAAGGGCACTTTCTCAGACAAGTCTCTCTTTGATGGAGAGGTCATTACTATGTCATAACACTTGACCATTGAAAGGGCCTTTAGACTTTGATCCAGCAGTTCTATTTCTAGAAATCTCCCTGGTTGAAATACCAGCACAAAGGTGCAAAGATAATACTCAAAGCTGTTCACTGCAGTATTATTTGTAATTAATAAAAGCTGGAGGGCTTCCCTGGTGGCACAGTGGTTAAAAATTCACCTGCCAATGCAGGGGACACGGGTTCGAGCCCTGGTCTGCGAAGATCCCATGTGCCGCGGAGCAATTAAGCCCATGCACCACAACTACTGAGCCTGTGCTCTAGAGCCCGCGAGCCACAACTACTGAAGCCCGCGTGCCTAGAGCCCGTGCTCCACAACAAGAGAAGCCACCGCAGTGAGAAGCCCATGCACCACAACGAAGAGTAGCCCCCGCTTGCTGCAACTAGAGAAAAGCCCGCGTGCAGCAACGAAGACCCAACGCAGCCAGAAATAAATAAATAAATAAATAAATAAATTTTAAAAAATAAAAAAATAATTTAAAAAAAGCTGGAAACATGCAAATATTCGTCAACGGGGGAAAATGAGTAAATTAATTTTGGTAACCTTGTCCCACTGTATAGTGGCCCACAATGTGACCCTTAAAAGAATATGATAGATCTACATGTATTAACATGGTATATAATCGATATATTCATGATACATAATTGATGAAAAAAGTGGGTTTGAAACAGTATGTGTGATAGGAAATTAGATATAGCTACATAACAAAAGATGCACATGTTAAAATGTATATATGTATACATGATTACAAAAGTACATATTAAAAAATACCATGTAGGATGAGCCTCTAATTATTAATAATGGTTACCTTCAGGGGAAGGACTAGTGGAGGAGAAATGGAACTTCCATACTTCCTACATTACAGAGTTGCCAGAACTTCTTTACAATGAGCATGAATTACTTCTATATTAAAATAGCTTTTGAACTAATCTTTACAGATATTAGACACTGTAAATATGTTAGTGCACCATAAATTAATCTATAAATAGATTGTTCTCCCAATGAAAATTCCACAGGGTCTTTTTTTGGAATCTCACAAGCTGATTCTAAAGTTCATATGGAAAAATAAACATACTAGAATAACCAAAAATTTTCTGAAAAGGAAAAGAAATGAGAGGAGACAAACCCTAGCAGGTATTAAAATGCACTGTCAAAACTACAATAATTAATAGACTCGGCTGGAGAGTAACCCATGAATAGACAGGCAGATCAATTCAATACAAAAGAGCCCAGAAATAGATACAAATGCTTGCGAAAATTTGCTATGGGATAAAGGTGTCCTTTCAAACCAGTGAGGAACAACAAGTCCTTCAATAAACAGTATTGGGGGCTTTCCTGGTGGCGCAGTGGTTGAGAGTCCGCCTGCCGATGCAGGGGACACGGGTTCGTGTCCCGGTCCGGGAGGATCCCACATGCCGCGGAGCGGCTGGGCCCGTGAGCCATGGCCGCTGAGCCTGCGCGTCCGGAGCCTGTGCTCCGCAACGGGAGAGGCCACGGCAGTGAGCGGCCCGCGTACCGCAAAAAATAAAAAAAAATAATAATAATTTATAAAACAGTATTGGAACAACTGGGTTGCCAGCTTGGGAGAAAAAAGAACTGAATCCCTCATTTGATCCCTACCTAATAAATTCCAGGTGACTCTAGATATAAACGTTAAAGAGAAAAACTATAAAAGTACTAGAAAAAAGTATGAGCGAATATGAGCATATTTTATAATAAAGGAATGGAGAGTAGGACAGACATCTTTGGGGGCCATTACTCTGCCTGCCCCAAAAGGTACCACTGAGCTGGTGCCTCTTCTACCCCGGGCACTGAGGACATAGGAGGACAGTAGCCACATAACCCTTGCCTCATAAGAGTTCATATTCCAGCTGCGGGCATTATTACAGAGCCCAAGCTCATTCTGCTCACCGCACGACAGGCCCGTAAATTGGGAGACAAGCTGTTGCAACAAGGAATAACGCTTTTAATCAGAAAGCTAGCCGACCGAGAAAACACACCAGCGTCTCAAAAAAACCATCTTCCCTCAGCCCGAATTCCGGGCTCCTCTTATACAGAAGAGGGGGAGGGGGCGGGGCCACCGCAGCGCCGACCAATGGCTGAGCGGGGCAGCTACAGCTCGCGCCTGCCCCACCCCTATTACAGGGGGAGGGAGGCAATAAACAAAAACACAAATAAAATAAATCATGTTAGATGGTGATCAGTTCTATGGAGAGGTACAGAGCAGGAAAGGAGGCAAAGGTGAGTTGAGGCTGGGTGAAGGGATTTAGAGCCAGGAAGCCCTCACTGGGAAGGGGACACTGGTCTGGAGGAGGAAAGGGAGCAGCTGCGCAGACACCTGGGGGGAAGAGCATTCCAGGTAGAGGGGACAGCAAGTGCAAAGGCCTTGAGGCTGGAGTGCCTCTGATACATTCCCAGAGCAGAAGGTGACAAGTGGGGCTGGCGGAGGGTAAGAGAGATGGTAGGGAAAAAGGCCAGAGAGAGTCGGGAGGAGGTCTTTTCCTTGGAGTGAGATAGAGCCTCTGGAGGAACCTGAGCAGAGACTAACAAGATCTGCCTTCCTAAAATTCTGTTCAAATGCAAGGCAGGAAGCCAGGAGGTTATCACAGTAATCACGGTAGAAAGTGATAACGTGGTTCACGGTACCAGCAGTGGAGGTGAACAGGAGCAATGTGATTTTATGATATGACAGGATATGACAGGATATGACATACAGCCAGAGCTACAGACAGATTGTAGGATGTGAGAAAACTGGTAAGTCAAGAGCGACCCTAAGCGTTTTGGTCTGTGCCGTTGGAAAGATGGAACTGCTGCCATCACTGGAGAAAGAGGTTCAACAGAGAAGTGGATTGGGGGGCGATAATTAGTTCAGTCTGGGAAATGTTAATTTTGAGATTCTATGTTAATGTTAATAAATGTTCATAAAATGTTAATTTTGAGACATCCAGTAGAGCTGCCAAATGGGCAGTTGTAAATCCAAATCTTGACTTCAGGAAAGAGGGCTAGAAGATAAAAACTGGGAGTCAGAGAAATGGCATTTAAAAACGTGAGATTGAACAATGGGTCACCCGTTGGCAAAGCCAAAGTTTGGACCCAGATCTTGGTCCTGCCTTTCTACATTGAAGATTTGAGGTGGAGAACTAGCCTTCCTTATCCTTTGTTTCGTCTAGAGAGCAATTAATTTCTATTTTTCTTTTTTTAGTAGGAAAGTATTTCATGTTCAATTTAGAGCCCAGACACCAGATAATAAACACCCAAAATGTAAATGACCTATAATCTCATTAAGCATAATCGCTCTTAGCCATTTGATATATTTCCTTTCAGACTCTTGCTAGTGTATATATTTTGATGACACACAATGCCCAAAAAGTATTAGTTGGTTTTGCCTTTTTATAAAAAAAAAATATGAGAAAGGAAATGCGGGGCCCCTTGGGAGACTCACCTGGTGAATATCCATCCATGAAAATATCATTACTCTCTCCAAGGCAGGCTTTCTGCCCAAGATGCCTCGTTTTGCACAAGGATGGTCAGTGCTTCCCCTTGGGCTGTGTGGCCACTCGGCTCTGCCGTCTGCTGAGCAGATGAGGAGCCTGGCATTCTGACGTGTACCTGTGGCACCTGGTGGATAAACACATAAATGGGCGCTTGGCTGGTGTGACTGTCTTGTGTATAACACGCCTCACCGCCACGGGGCTTCCACCCATAGTTGGGTAAGTGAGAGGCTCGTTCTGTGGCAGCAGGAAATTTACTTCCTTACACAGACTGTGAGGTTCAGCAAAGGGTATTCAGCAGCGGTTTCACAGTGGAGAGAGAAAACCCCTGGGAATTCATTTTGTCTTTTCAGCTCCCAGAACATCTCATTCAGAGAGGAACTGTCATCTTTCTATTCCTGACCTAGTACTAAGGCTCAGAACCAGTGACCTGCCTGCATTTTGCTTGAATTTCTTGCAAACTGTGAGGCCGAAGAGAGAGCAGCTGCTCTAAATACTGATTTGCAAAGGGAGTACAGGGTGAGGGGCAAAATCTGGCCCCTCAACTGCTCCCACACACACACCTTCCCCACTCCATGCCCCATCCTTCCAGCTGCTCCCACCAGGACAAGGGGAAACTGTGACACGACCACAGGGGCCCCAGAGTCAGGATTTTTATCACCATGGAGGTCAGTCATCTCTTACAACAATGCCCGTAAGACACAGCCTCACTCACCCCTGCCAGAGCCTGACATCATGTGCTGATAAAAGCACAGATTTTTGTTTTAAATATTCATTTTTTTTTCCACGCTGTGCGGCATATGAGATCTTAGTTCCCTGACCAGGGATCGAACCCGTGCCCTCTACATTTGTAGGGTGGAGTCTTGACCACTGGAGCACCGGGGAAGTCCTATTCTTGCTTTTTGACCAAGTAATCCTACTTTTTAATATATATATATATTTATTTATTTATTTATTTTTGGCTGCATTGGGTCTTCGTTGCTGCGGGAAGGCTGGGCTTTCTCTAGTTTCAGTGAGCAGGGGCTACTCTTCATTGTGGTGCGTGGGCTTCTCATTGTGGTGGCTTCTCTTGTTGCGGAGCACAGGCTCTAGGCACGCAGGCTTCAGTAGTTGCGGCTCGTGGGCTCTAGAGCACAGGCTCAGTAGTTGTGGCACACGGGCTTAGTTGCTCCACAGCATGTGGGATCTTCCCGGACCAGGGCTCGAACCCATGTCCCCTGCATTGGCAGGTGGATTCTTAACCACTGCACCGCCAGGGAAGTCCCAAAACCACAGATTTTAGAGGCAGCATACCTGGGCTCAAATCCCACCTTGATCAAGTTACTTAATCCCAGACTTGGTTTTCACACCTGCAAAATTGGGATGATAATACCCACCTCTCAAGTCTGTGGGGCAAGGCTAAATAAAATGTCTGCAGATCCCCTGGTCCACAGTAGGTCACAGCAAATGTTATTTCCTGCTCCTGTTCATGGAGACCAGCCTTGTTGACATGGATTCCCTCTCTGCATCCTCCTTCTGGGGACACACTTCTCCTTTAGCATCTTCAATAGTGTTCTAGAGAGGGAATCACACGTCATTACCTTGACATTTGCAGTTGATACTGAAATAGATGTAAGGTGAAGTGCTGAGACTCAAAGTCACAGTTCAGGGCCTAAAGAGGGTTCAAAATGAAAATGACCTAGAGGAAGAAGTTAATTTGGGAAAATGTGAGTAACTCTCTTCAGGGGGAAGTGTAGATGCTCTCCCAAGTTGCCTCAACAGCACCAGTCGGGGAGGAAGGCGGAGTGTGGCCAGCCTGGGTATTGAAAAGTTGCTCCTGTCCTGGGGTCTGAGGGGTCTCGAAGGGTGAGAACTGCTGAGGCCTCCAGGCCTCCAGAAGAATCATGTGTGTGGGTCCCGAGAGGAATGCCTGAGCCCCACTATTATGAATGGCTTCATCAGGTAATGTCACTGTCATTTCACAGTCCTCCCAGAGGAAATGGGGAGGCAGGAGATAAGCCATCTCATCCTTTTCCACTTAGGCGTCGCTAGAAGATACACAGTGGAGAGCAGTAGGGAATATAAAAGCAATTTCAACTTAAAATCAAAGCTTCTAGTTTCAAGATGATTTCTACAAATGAGTATTAAATACAACGGGACAGGTGGGATAAAGGCCGACTCCTCAACATGGCGTGCTATGCCCTGCGTCCCTCCTATGTCTGCCCCCTACCAGCTGCCCAGAACTTTATTCACATCCTAGAACATGTGTCTCTCACACTTGTGCACCTCCACAAAAGCCCTTCATTCCTCCTGATCTCAGCTCCAGGGGTGAATACTAGTTGTGTCCATGGCCAATCTCAGTGCTCCCATTGTCATGATGGTCATTGGTTTGGGTGTGAGCTTGTAACACAGATCTGGCAAAGAGATGAAAGGGAAATGTGCTGGGGGAAGAGGGGATTCTGGGAAAAGTTTTCCCACTAATTAAATTTTATTTATCTTTTTTTTTTTTTTTTTTTGGCCACACTTTGCACTTGTGGGATCTTAGTTCCCCGACCAGGGATTGAACCTAGGCCCTCAGCAGTAAGAGTGGAGCCCTAACTACTGGACCACCAGGGAATTCCCTTTTCCCACTAATTAAACAAAAAAAGAACATTAAACAAAAAGTTCCTCTCATTCTGAGACATTGTCATGTCTGTGTGTGAAGCCTGGAACCATGGCAGCCACATTGTGACAGGGAGGGAGCTAAGCTGATATAATGAGGACTGCAAAGTGGAAAGATGGAAAGAATCTGTGGTTTTGACAACATTGTTTGAGCCAATGGACTCCTCAGCCGTGGCAGCTGTTCTACCTCAAGACTTCTTGCTAAGTGAGGTAATACATTTTTCTTATAGTTGTAGCCACTTGAGGTTTTTGCTCATTGCCACTAAAAGTGTCCTGATACAAGACTTGAAGTCAATTTTCAATGTTCTAATTTAATCATATAAATAGTCACAAGGCTAAATCGTCTCTCTCTGAATCTTCTAGTTTGTTTTGTGATGGGTTGGGGAAAATTGAGGGCACCATGAAGGAGGAAAAGCACAGTCTTTCTTGGCTGTCTATAAACTGAGACTAGCATGTGCTTGAATGAGTGTTTGTTCCTGCAGAGATGGGTAGTTACTTTTCTACATTTTACTAGGAAGTGTGTATGTATGTGTTTTAAAAATGAGGATGCACTTGGACAATTTTAAAAGATAAGGACACGAGGGAAAACCTAAAGGAGCTTTTTTTGTGTGAGAGGTTTAATGGAAGTCTATACTTGGAGAGTCAAGGCCTTTTTTCTACCATGCACAAGAGCACCTGGCCAATGGGGTGAGTGGGCACAAAAATCCAACTCACTCCTGGCACAGGCTGCACCTACTTGAAGGAAGGGGTGTATTTTTTCTACTCTGCACAAAGGTACCATAAGGGCTAGCGGGCAATACTGTTTCAAGGCCGGTAACAAAGTATGGCATAGAGGTCATGAAGCAGATAAGAGGATCTATGTCCATGTTTTGCCCACAGCTGCTCTAGAAGTCCAGGAAGTGGACTTCAGCCACAGCAGGAGAGAGCTACTTGAAACAGATGTTCTTGAAACCCTCAGGAGCATACCACTGTGTCTGAAAATTGCTTTAAATATTTCATCACTGACCAGGTGTGATTACATGTGTGCTAGTTAGTTCAAGCATCATCTCTAAGTACGTCAGTTGTCCAAAGTAAGAATATGTGTTCCAGGGGTGATCAGTTGGCCTTACATCAAAAGAGCCATAACAGAGTGTTTCTGATATCAGTCTTTCTTTCACTGCTTTGCTAACTGTAACAGTGAATGTCAGAAATTGCTTTTTTTTTATATAACTTTTTTTTTTTTTTTTGGCTGCATTGGGTCTTCGTTGCTGCATGCAGGCTTTCTCTAGTTGCCGCAAGCGGGGGCTACTCTTTGTTGTGGTGCGCGGACTTCTTATTGCGGTGGCTTCTCTTGTTGCGGAGCACGGGCTCTAGGTGAGCGGGCTTCAGTAGTTGTGGCTCGCGGGTTCTAGAGCGCAGCGGGCTTCAGTAGTTGTGGCTCATGGGCTCTAGAGCACAGCCTCACTATTTGTGGCGCACGGGCTTAGTTGCTCCACAGCATGTGGGATCTTCCCAGACCAGGGCTCAAACCCATGTCCCCTGCATTGGCAGGTGGATTCTTAACCACTACACCACGAGGGAAGTCCAGAAATTGCTTTTCAATGATGAAATTAGCAACTTGTTGACTAACATGATTCATGCTTAGAAATGCATTCTCATTTGGTAAAAAAAAAAATGATATTTAAGATATGTAGGCTGGACATAATATTTTAGAGACATTTCCCACTCTTTATAGTCAGGAAGAAAGAATCTTGCACCCTGAGGAAGGATTGTTCCTAAATGGTCCCATATCCAGCCATTGTTTCTGAGGATTACTGGTTGCCAAAGCCTACTCTAACCTGAACTGAATCCAGCCTCTGGAATGTTGGAGTCATCAGGGCAACTTTAATGGCAGGGAGCTGGAACTTCATTGAAATTACAGGGACCATTTCGGTCCCTGCTGCTTGCTAATAAGTGTTCCTGTAATAAGTATCAGCAGGGGTGGCAGAGTTTGGTCTGAGACTTGTTTTTATTATGAGAAGATTGTGGAGGTCCACTGAAATCTCCCCAAACCATCCCTGAGGTTAGTTTTCAACAGGAAACCATCCTCAGTGGCAATACACAGTGAGGTTCCTTTAGAAAGTTTTCTTTTTATATTTATTTATTATTTAATTTATTTTGGCCGTGCCGGGTCTTAGTTGCGGCATGCAGGATCTTCATTGAGGCATGTGGGCTCCTTAGTTATGGCATGCATGCAGGATCTAGTTCCCTGACCAGGGATAGAACCTGGTCCCCCTGCATTGGGAGCACAGAGTCTTACCCGCTGGACCACCGGGGAAGTCCCCCTTTAGGAAGTTTTGAGAGCAGTGGATTTTGTCCTGGGGGAGCCAGAACATGAGGGACAGAACATGGTGAATGGAAGAGAAAGAACATGGTGATGCTGCATGATCATCTAGTGGACAAACAGATTTCTAAGCACTCGTGAGGCACACCTTTAGAAACTTCCAGAAATAAGTAGAAAGTAAGAGCTGCTGATATCTCACAGTACAGCTGGCTAAGGCTCAAACAATCTTAGTTTGGGCATTAAAAGCAAATGTAACTTCATTTCCTACCTACACACTGGAAAGGTCCAAAATATTAGTTACGTCCAGTGAAACTAAGCACGATTATATACAATACAGCATTTAAAGTGTGTAATGGTTGCAGGTATAAGCCATCCTGGAAAAAATAGTTGGTACAATCCAAGAGCAGAGGTCTTGATCCAAGTTATGGCTTCTGTGAGGTTTAATAGGGACATAGTCCCTTTTCCTCTACTGGGCTTGTGAAGAAGTTTTATCTACTACTTCTGGTGATTTCAGGTGTTATCTTCCTGGGAAGGGGAGGAGAGGAGTGGGTGGTTAAAGCTTGTTGTGTCAAAGGCTTGTCATGGGGACCCTCTAGCTGGTAGTTTCAAATGACAATTACGGAGAAAACTGGGATATTTGGGGGTTCCTGGATTTCCATTTTACCTTACAAGGCCATTTTGATGGGGGGACTGTTCAGAAGCATGGGTACTGCACGGAATGAGAACGTTCACACAGGCCTTTGTGGGGGCTCACAACCACAGATTGGCAGGAGATCCCTAGTTGCCTGCCCCATGGAAGGCAAAACGGAACATTGGACAAGTCAACTCACCAATAGGTATTGAGCTCCTTTTAAGTGCCAAGCACTGTGCCAGTCATTGTTACCCAGTCCTACTATGAACAGTCTTGTTAATAGCAAAGGCAAAACAAAACATGTTAGGAGTTGTAAATCAAGTGGGGAACAAAAGCTGATGCCTTGAGTGTTTTTCATTCTAGCCAATTTGTTTGTACCAATAAGTAGAACAACTTCGAGCTTAATGCTTACTTCTCCTGAGCCTTGAGGTACCCTCAATTCCCTCTTCCTCCCTTCCTTTTTTCTCCCCAGTAATGAAGAATTTCTGAGCATCTAATGTATTTCAGACACTCGTGCTAGATTCTGAGCATACAGAGATAAAAACACAAGTTATGGCCTTTCGGAACTCATGATCTCGCGCGCGCGCGCGTGCGTGCGTGTGTGTGTGTGTGTGTGTGTGTGTGTGTGTGTGTGTGTGTGTTCTGTCTGTGGGAGGGTGGTGGTAGAAAGAAATAGATAAACAGACCATTAAAACACAACTTGATAGGGAATTCCCTGGTGGTCTAGTGGTTAGGACTCTGTGCTTTCACTGCCGAGGGCGTAGGTTCAATACCTGGTCAGGGAATTAAGATCCCACGTGCATGGCGCAGCCAATAAAAACAAAAAACAAAGAAAAACTTGATAAATACTAGAATAGTGAGGCCTCAGGTAGCTCAGAGGAGACATATCAAACTCAGAAAATTTATGTCCAAGCTATAAACAAGCTCCCTGGAGGTGACGCCACTTGAGCTAGGTCTTAGAGGACAAGCCAAGTGACCAGGGTGGAGAAGTGGGTAAAGGGTCTGCAGGTCAGCCGGCAGCACGTGCAGTTTGTGCTGTTGTGACTGCAGGAGGCTGAGGAGGGGCTCCAGGGAGTTCAGCTTTCGGCAGCCGGGACACAGGATGCACTGGGGAAAGGATGGCAGCAGAGCAAGCTGGACTTTGGGCTGAGCCCGGATCACAGAAAAAACTGAACTTAATCCTGAAGGTGATAGAAAGTCAAGGGATTTAAAACAGAGAAGGAACAAAATATATTTTTGTTAGAGGAGGTCGAGGACAGACTGCAGTAGAGAAGAAAGACAGAGACAGGGGGACTTCCCTGGTGGTCCAGTGGTAAAGATTCCACCTTCCAATACAGGGGACGCAGGTTCCATCCCTGGTCGGGGAACTAAGATCCCACATGCCGCGGGGGCAACTAAGCCCGAGCGCCACAACTACTGAGCTCACATGGCTCAACAAGAGAGCCCACGTGCCCTGGAGCCCTAGCGCCACAACTAGAGAGAGAAAACCCGCACACCACAACTAGAGAGAAACGCGAGCAGACCGCTCGCCGTAACGAAGAGCCCGCGCACCACAACGAAAGATCCCGCATGTCTCAAGGAAGCTCCCACGTGCCGCAACAAAGGCCCGATACAGCCAAAAAAAGAAAGAGATAGGGTTGTGACGGTTATTTACGGTGTAATTTTTAAAAGAGTCCTTTCAGGTGTATTTATCCATAACATCAGTCTACTCCTATAAGTAGTCTATAATTAACATTTTTTGTGTGTGTGTGCTGTACGCGGGCCTCTCACTGTTGTGGCCTCTCCCGTTGCGAAGCACAGGCTCCGGACGCCCAGGCTCAGCGGCCATGGCTCACAGGCCCAGCCGCTCCGCGGCATATGGGATCTTCCCAGACCGGGGCACGAACCCGTGTCCCTGCGTCGGCAGGCGGACTCTCAACCACTGCGCCACCAGGGAAGCCCTATAATTAACATTTTTAAGTTGAAGTCTCATTATTCTCTAATACTGGTACCTGAATCAAGGAATGTTACTTGTCATTCCTGGGGAATCACGTTGCTGGGCGACTCTCCATCCGTTGCTTCAACAATTCTTCAATGGTTCTTTGTTTCAGAGAGAAGGCAACACTACTGGGATCAAAGAAATCATAGCTCAGCTTTAATTGTCAAATTGATTTGAAGGCCATGGTGAAGATAATAATACTGAAAGCTGGGCTTTACTGAGTGACAAAGGTATTTTCTAAATTCTGAAATTTTCCCTTTAAATAAGAAGAAGTAAAGTTTGGACTATAGAGAAGGGAAGAACTTGGATAAGGGCAAAACATTTGAAAGAGGAAAGGGAGAGGGGGCAAAAGGTCAGATACAAATGTCTTGCTTGTCCTGCGGGGTGGAAACTTCCAGAAGGGGTGTAAGGAACCCATTGTTACATTTTGAGAAACCTGAAAACACTGGAGTTTTATGTCAGAGGAGACCGCAGGGCATTCAAAGAAGTCCCACATTGGGCAATGGCCCTGCATTGATGCCTTTAAGGAGTGATAGAGCAGCTTCATTCAAGAGGAGTTAGTGGTCCCAGTGGACCCCAGTCTACATGTCACATGAGGAGGCTTGAGGAGGACCCATAAGTACCAGTAGTGGATGAGAGAATGCTAAGAAAACTGGTAGACCAGAGGAAGACTGGGAATCAGGAGGAGGAGATCACAGAACATAGGGTCTTGTGACTAAGGGCTGTATCAGGAAACTTCAGTTTTAGCAGTGATTCCCAGAATTCCAGCCAGGACCCATTACTTCTCAGCATCACGGGTACAGTTGGTCCAGTGACCCTGTAGGATGAGGGCCATCTCGTGGAAGGCAGGGGAAACCCAAAGCACCCCCATCCCCTGCACCCAAGTGTCCAAGGAGAAGGGAGATACAGCCCTGAGACAGGAAGTGAATTTGAATCCACTATTTACCACCAGCTGACAATTTTAAACTGGAAGAGACTGAGTTAAAATTTTTAAAAAATTTTAAGTGTCTTCCTCAGCATGAGCAAGAAGGGCATTGGTCTCAAGGAGGATGGGCTCAGTTCATGAATATAAGGTTACTTGGGGTTTTTTTGCATCTGAGTTGTAGCGTGTAAACTTCTATTCTGCTTTACCCGTGTATATCTCACATACACACACACACAAACACACACGCTTATGAATTCCTTCTCTAACAAAAATCATGTCAAAAAATATGCTCCAGGGGCTTCCCTGGTGGCACAGTGGTTGAGAGTCCGCCTGCCGATGCAGGGGACACGGGTTCGTGCCCCGGTCTGGGAGGATCCCACATGCCATGGAGCGAGCGGCTGGGCCGTGAGCCGTGGCCACTGAGCCTGCGCGTCCGGAGCCTGTGCTACGCACCGGGAGAGGCCACAACAGTGAGAGGCCCACGTACTGCAAAAAAAAAAAAAGCTCCAAAATAGCAGACAACAGAAGATCCTAGGGAAGGTTGGCTTTCAAATGAAAAGGCTGAGGATTCTTTTACTTTACAGTATGGGAGGCAACAGAGTGCAATGGTTAAGACCATGGAGCCCGATGTGTAGTCTTCAAACCCGGGTTCCACTTGGGCAAGTCCTTTATATCTCAGTACCTCAGTTTCCTCCTCAGGAAAATGGAAATAATAATCACACCCACTTCATAGGCTTGATATGAATACTAACCGAGTTTTATCTGGCAAGCATTTGGAACAGCTCCTGGCATCGAGTGGTGCCCTCTTAGTATATAACAAACAGACTCTGGTCTCAGGATCTCAAACTCTTGAGGGACTTGTGATTGAAGGCAGGGTCACATGTGAGATGGTGATTTAGAATAATAAATGTCAGCTTTTTATCCAGACTTCTGAATCTGGGCAGTTCCTTTGGCCATAGCCCTTCTTTCCCTCTAAATCTGTCTATTCAGTGGATATAAGATGGTTTTGTCTGTTTCTGACACTAAAGGACTGTGAAAATTAATGAGGACGATGTCTGTGAAGTGCTTTGAATTTTTTAAAGGAAAACTGAATAAAAAACAAAAGATAAGAACATTTTTGAGGCACCTTTTCACCATCTTTAACATTGAACTGTTTCATCATTGTTGTCTTTCTTCTAGAGCTCTCTACTTGCCAGCTGAGAAAAAAGAGAAAGAATAGCAATCAGAAATACAATATGTTTCATGAAATGTTTGGCATTTAAATCTCTCATAAAATATAGAGCTGAATGGCCTACAGTATATTTTAGATATATTTGCTGGTAGACTTTTAAAAAATTTCACCACCGTGGTAGCATTTAACACACAAGAAGGAAGTTCTCTTAGACCTGAATCCAGAAAATTAATCGAACACCTGTTTAAAAATAGAGATGGTTACTTTCTATGTCCTTTTCTCTATTTTTAAAAGCCCACTACTTGTTCATTCGCCTTCCCCAGATGTTAACTGGGAAATGGAAATCTTTTTTTAAAGCCTAGCTAGAAGAACTCACAGATACACAAAAGTGTTGATAGCACCAAAGAGGTGCAACTTCCATCAAAATCTCACAGAATTCAAAATTTTAAGGATCTGTTGTTGCCACTTCACCTTCCATTATTAAATGCATAGACATAACAAGGTGTGTACCTGTGAGAATTTCGTGAATTAACAAACATCTATAATGTAGAACTAACGCAGGTGACAGTTAGGTTTTGAGGCAGAGCTAAATTCAGGTTCTTCAAAGCTTGGTCAGCTGTTCAATACAGATATTGTGTTTAATCTAGTGCTATGATCACTTCATCATATAGGCATGTTTCTTGAAATGGCAGGAAACTTGAGGTGTGAGATATTTTTAGAAGGCGTAGTTCCTATAATCCTCCTAGATGCAAATATGAATTACACTCAGTTGGGTCCACCACCAAGATCTAAAGCAGTGTTTTTCAAACTGGGTCATGGCCCATTCACAGGCCCTGAAATCACCTTATGAATCAAAACCAGCATTAAAAAAATTAGGAGGTAACAAAAAACATAACATCTTAGTAATAGTGCATCTTATGGGGAAAGAGAAAGCTTTGTTTCTCTGTGTGTGTGTGTGTGTGTGTGTGTTGGGTTATGATACACAGTGTTTCTCAGGGTGAGCCAATAAAATATATTTGAAAGCTGCTGATCTAATATTACTGTATGCATACTTCTTAGCCAATATAAACTACTAGTAAGAGGAAAACAGTATACACCTAATGGAAAAATAATTTTTCAATAAATTTCATAGACCTTGAAATTATCCACAGCCTCTAAACCAGTTATTCCACCTTTGGATATTCATCTTAAGGAGGTAATCCAAAATTCAGACAAAGATTATTACACAGAAATATTCACTGCACTGTTATTCATTGTATTGGAAACCCCTAACAGCTTAAGTGATCAATAACATAGTAATAGTTAAGTCAATTTCTATAGAATATGAAAACTAGTTGAGTATGGCATCATCATTAAAGGCAACATTTTCAGAGGATTTATAGTGATGTGGGGAATGCTTATAGTATTAAATAAAAAAGGATTCAAACTTGCTTAGACTCTATATTAAGAACCGCAAAACTTGTTAAAAGAAAAATGCTAAAATAGTGGTTTTCTGAGTTAAGTTATGGATAATTTTCATTCTGTTTTTCTATATTTTTCAAGTTGACTACAGTGCACGTGTATCATATCTATTGTCTAAGGGAAAACAGGTGTTTCTTTAAAAACAAGTTCCCCCTTCCCAGGATAATAGTGTGTGTTCTTATCAGCCAAGTAGCAGTGCTTTTGCAAGGATGCCACCTTGGTTGACTCCCCTGTTGGTCCACAGAGAGTAATATTTCCCTTCTTTCACATGTACATTCATAGTGTAATGACTCTAAAAAAATTCCAATTCACACTATTCCTGGGTGATTAGTGCCTGCCCATGGGTGATCTTCCTTTTCTCAAGACCAGCACGTCAGTTTCCTATCCCTGCTATAACAGATTACCATCAATCTGGCAGCTTAAAACAACACAAACTTCTTTTCTTACAGTTCTGGAGGTCGGGAATCCAAGACGGTTCTCTCTGGGCTAAAATCAAGGTATCACCAGGCCTGAGATCCTTCTGGCGATTCTAGGGGAGAACCTGTTTCCTTGCCTTTTCCAGCTTTTACAAGCCACCAGCATTCATGGCCCCTTCCTCCATCTTCAAAGCCAGTGGCATAGCATCTTGAACTCTCTCTCTCCCTGCTTCCATCTTCACGTTGCCCTCTCCTCCAACTCTGACCCTCCTGCCTCCCTTTTAACAAAGACCTTTGAGATTACACTGGGCCTGCCTTGATAATCCAGGGTAACTCACGAGCGCAATATCCTGAATTTTTTTTTTTTTTTTTTTTGCGGTATGCGGGCCTCTCACTGTTGTGGCCTCTCCCGTTGCGGAGCACAGGCTCCGGACGCGCAGGCTCAGCGGCCATGGCTCACGGGCCCAGCCGCTCCGCGGCATATGGGATCCTCCCGGACCGGGGCACGAACCCATATCCCCTGCATCGGCAGGCGGACTCTCAACCACTGCGCCACCAGGGAGGCCCTATCCTGAATTTAATGATATCTACAAAGTCCCGTTTGCCATGTAGTAACTTATTCACAGGTTTTGGGGATTAGGACATGGACATCTTTAGGGAAACCATTATTCTTTCTACCATCACCAGGTTTGACAAAACAGCTTAAAACAGGGGCAGGATGGGGGGAGGATCATCTCTCTTGCATTACCGATAGAGTGGTTTGAAAACTGCACTGTGCCCAGGTAGCTGCCCCAGTTGTGTGTGGACCCATGATTTTCTACCAGAGGACAACATCCATTAATAACAGGATCTGTCACTCAGTCACTGGCAATAGCCAAAGGTTAGCCAAAGAAGAGATGGTTTCCAGCTTTACTGTTACTATGCAAGTCTAAGCATCTCAGAAATGTAGACAAGGTGCAAAAGTACACATAAATAGATGCTAAAGGACCTGCAGGGTTTTTTTTCTTTCTTGTAGTTGATTTCTAATCTCACAGCATTGTGGTCAGAAAAGATGCTTGATATGATTTTAATTTTCTTAAATTTACTGAGGCTATTTTTGTGGTCCTGCATGTGATCCATCCTGGAGAATGTTCCATGTGCACTTGAAAAGAGTGTGTATTCTGCTACTTTCATATGGAATAGTCTATAAATATCAATTAAGTCCATCTGCTCTAATGTGTCATTTAAGGCCTCAAAATGGGTTAAAGACCTAAATGTAAGGCTGGATACTATAAAACTCTTGGAGCAAAACACAGGCAGAACACACTTTGACATAAATTGCAGCAATATCTTTTTGGATCCACCTCCTAGAGTAACACATATAAAAACAAAAATAAACAATCATGATTCCCCTCCTATCATTGTCTCCTAGGCTATTGCTACGTAGATGACAAATGAGCCAGAAAAGGGAGATTATGAGCTCAAAAAATTCAGAGGTTATTCTAACTCACTTCTGTTCTTATTTTAGAACTTTTAAAGTTCCTCAAGTAATACCACATTGTAAAAAAAGTTAGAAAATACAATTAAGCAGTAATAAAAGGAGTGTTGTTTGTATGTCACGTCTGGTTCTTCAAAGCTGAATACAGGGACTTCCCTGGTGGTCCAGTGGTAAAAAATCTGCCTTACAATGCAGGGGACTCAGGTTTGATTCCTGGACAGGGAACAAAGATCCCACACGCTGCAGGGCAACTAAGCCCGCGCACCACAAATACCGAGCTCATGCGGCCTCAACTAGTTGCCGGCATGCCGCAAACTACAGAGCCCATGCACTCTGGAGCCTGTGTGCCACAACTAGAGAAGAGAAAACCCGCACGCCACAACTAGAGAGAAGCCTGCACACCACAGCAAAGAGTCCGTGCACCGCAATGAAAGATCCCGCATGCCTCAAGGAAGATCCCACGTGCTGCAACTAAGACCCAACACAGCCAAAAATAATTTTTTTTTAAAAAGCTGAATACAAAACAAGTAGGTGCCAGGGTTTTATTTTTTATTTATTTTCTTTTTTTAACATCTTTATTGGAGTATAACTGCTTTACAATGGTGTGTTAGTTTCTGCCTTATAACAAAGTGAATCAGTTATACATATACTTTTTTTTTTTTTTTCGGTACGCGGGCTTCTCACTGTTGTGGCCTCTCCCGTTGCGGCGCACAGGCTCCGGACGCGCAGGCTCAGCGGCCATGGCTCACGGGCGCAGCCGCTCCGCGGCATGTGGGATCCTCCCAGACCGGGGCACGAACCCGTGTCCCCTGCATCGGCAGGCGGACTCTCAACCACTTGCGCCACCAGGGAAGCCCTATACATATACACATATCCACCAGGGTTTTATTTTTAAAAGACCTTTTAACTGAGTTGTGGATTTAGAAGATTAAAATTCATTTAAACAACTAAATTAAACTTCAAAGCAATAAAAACATTTGGTTATGAGCTTAACTATCTTCATACATACTGCTTTTGGTTTCTTTTAAATGCAACAGTGTATTGTTTTTTTTTTTAAATAGTGTATGAAGTTAATGTAGAGTCTCAGTTTTCTCCAGGTTTGAGCATACCCCTCTGTCCCCCAGCTTTTCTTTCAGTTCATGTTTTTCCTGCTTTCCTTTGAAGCTGACAGATGAAATAAAATGCCAGCATTCATAAGCCAAGGAGCATTTTCTTTTAATTCCTCTTTGTGGACAATGAAGATATGTGACTCTTTCATGTCTGTCTCTTCATTTCCTTTAAACGTTTTCTTCTCAAGCTATTACCCTACCTGAAATATTCCAGCCTCCCCCCACCACATGTGCTGAATTTCTGTGCATCCCCTCAAAGCTTGGCTCAAATACTAGTGACAAGCTACCCCAAGTCTGGTACTTAATCACCAGTCTGTTTATGAAGCATTTGCATAGAGCCTGGCATTTTCCTCATCTTTTCCAGCTATGTGGACCTCCTCTGACAGAGGTTAGGTAACTGTCCCAGTCTCCCAGGATGCTCAGCAACATCCTGGACACTCTAGTCAAGTCTTCTGACCCTTTCCCAGGTCTTGAGTCACTGCCCCCTGCTGCCTCTGGTGCCCATCATATGCCCAAAATAGATCTTTACATTTGATGATGGGATTAACCTTTCAGATGTTTGTATCTTTTCACCCTAGACGCATTATAAACTGTGTGAAGGTGAACATCACATTTATTCATGAAAAAATACAGCAAATGTATATTGAGCTCCTACTCTTTGCTGAGTACTATGCTAAGGGCTAGAAATGCTAGGATAAATTAAGACAATTTTACCTGTAAAGTTCTTAGAGTCTGGTGAAGAACAGAGAAGTAAACCAGCAGTGACATGGCCATGTGAAAAGTGTCCTAAAATAGAAAAATGTGAGGGCCGCCCAGACAGCCTAGGGGTCAGGAAAGCCTTTCCAAAGGAAAAGTCCTCCGGGACTCTGGTCCCTGGCGGTCCAGTGGTTAAGACTCTGCACTTCCACTGCAGGGGGCATGGGTTTGATCCCTGGTCGGGGAACTGAGGTCCCACATGCCTCGCAGCCAAAAAAATGCAAAGGAAAAGTGCTTCAATTTGAAAGCCAAGGAAAGCAGGAGGGAGAATTCATATATATTCAGCAGGCACTAAGTGCTCAACACGAACCAGGTGTCACTCATATAACACCTCATTGAAGCCTCACAGCAACCCTAGGAAATATGTGGGGAGAGCAGAAGACACCAGACAGGTATGGTTCATTTACTGTGTTTCGCCATCTATTACTAATACCAGCAAACTCTATGCAGCACTTCTAATGTGCTGGCACTATTCCATATAGTTCACATATGTTACTCATTTAATGATTACAACGACACTGAAAGGTAAGCACTCTAGTTACTTTATTTTACAAATCAGCAGAGTAAGCACAGAGAGGTTAAGTAACTTGCCCACAGTCACACAGCGACTTAAACCAGGTGGTCAGGCTGCAGTCTGTGCTCATAATCACCGCACTATGCAAACTCTACCAGATTATTTTTTCATCCCTTGAACATTTTTACTGGCAAAAGTAGTGGCTTACTAGAGAAGCCAACAATTTAAAATGTGTAAAATGTAAGTCACTTCTTCACACTGCCCCTGATTCCAATGCCAGTATTACTGGTGAGTTTTGAAGCTAGGTATAACTATCTGCATTTTACAGATGGGAAAAGTGAGTCTCAGAAATGTTAACTCACCTGGGGTCACAGAGTTAGCAGGTGGACATCTGGGATTCAGCACCTTTCTGGCTCTACCTTCTGGGTGGGAACTACCAGGCAAGCTGGGAAGTCTGGCGAAAGCCCCTGGAGCTGACGACAAGCACATACTTTGCCAGCAAAATCAAGAAGAGCTGCACCTGCCATGCCTATGAAACTGGGCTTTTCTTGTTGGTGATGTGAAAGGGGGCACATGACACTACTGGCCTTTTAGGAAGTTCTCTCTGGTGACAGTGTGGAGGGCGGAACGTCAGAAACCAGAACCTGGAATGAGGCAGTGGTGAGGACTGACACATACTCAAGATACCGGTGGGATGGGGTGATGGAACTTCATAACAGATTTGTTGTGGGGATGGAGGGAAAAGGACACGTCTGTTGTGCATCCCTGGCTTCTGGCCTGGGTGACAAGGGGCGGGGGAGTGGGCACTTGTGCCATCCCCAGAGGTAGGGAGGAAACTTTCTTCCCATTTGGACTTTGTGTCAGGAAGTTAATTCATGGTAAAATTTCAACATTTGTTCTAGACCAGAAAAACAAACAAACAAAAAAAACCCTTTTGTCTTTGTTATACTGATTATGGAACAGCTAGAAAATGTACTTTCTTGGAAGCAGCCTCTCAAGTGTTCTCGGAACTCCTTCAGATAGTTCAAGAATTCTGAAGTTACTTTCCTGCTATGTTCTTTCTCTAGCTCCTCAGGGGAAAAGTTTGCCATGCCTGAAACCTCCCACCCGTTGAGATTTCCTATCAACCCAATTTCTCCATCAGTGAACCTAATTCTGGGAGACGGTTTACCAGCTGCACACGGCAACGTCCCATCTCTCTGGCCAGCAGCAGCAACCTCAACAGCTGGACCAGAAAGTTAGAAAGACCACAGCGTGGCGAAAGTGAGCAGGTTTGCTAGTGGGAGGCCAGGACTGGGCAAAGTTGCAGGAGTAATAGGTCTTTGTCTCAGTCTTGAAGATCCTAAGACATAGAACAGACTAAGTCAAGGGGACCCACCACAGTGCTAATCCTGCAGAACTCTCTGTAACTCAAGAGTCAGCAAGCAGACACACTGCAGTATCTACCCTGGGGTTTCCAGACAATTTTTTCTGCTTTTGTAGAATTAAACAGCACAGGTCTACCCTGCTAAGTCTGTCCCTGACCGTTTTCTGGACTCCATGAGGATGCTGATAGCACCCAAGTAATTACTGACCAGCTAAATGATCTCAAAATCCAACAAAAGATAAACACAAGGAAGACAGCTGGGGGTGTTCAGTGTAGTCTTTGAGCCTGAAGGAAGTCACTTCAGTGCAAAGCTATAGGGTAGTAAGGGTGATGCCATACTATTTTATGTTCAGTATTATCATTTTACCTGGTGGTGAAGCAAAACATTTATCCAAAAAATTTCCCCCCAGATGGCTAGAAATTTTAATTTGTGTGCTCAATGCATACACTTCAGGTCCTTGGAAAACTCACCCCTCATGTGCTGTGAATAGATGATGGGAACTTGTCTGACTCACCACCCTCTCCCAGTTCTGATGGCCCAGGGAGAGACCACCCACCTGAAACTGCAGGGAAATGCCCTTAGGGCAGAACAGGAGGGTAGGCTGGCCCAGGCCCTACCTAATGGCATTCAGAGGAGGGGATGGGTGCGGGGAGGCGGGCAGTACCTCCCATGGTGTCTTGTGGGCTCCTTGAGAGAACTGAGGTGCTCGGAACTGGGGCTCCACAATGCCAACCCCAACCTGGCTAGTCACTAGAACATCTCTGCCTCCCCTCCCTCAGGTGAGTCTGTGTTTCTGTCCCTCTAAGTCTGCCCTTGATACTCATTTATCCCATTCCACTTGGATAAATATCACACCGAGGATGGTTTCTCAGACCTGCCCTTGACAGAAGAGGCAAACCACGCCAGGAGTCCTGGACTCATGTTCCTCTACTGGCCGGTAGGTAGAGTAAATGTGTGAAGCAGTCAGCTGTAAACAGCTGGAAGCGGGGGAAATGGGGCAAGCTCCAGAGGACACTTCTGTAATCCCTCTCAAAGTTTATTTCTTTGTGTCACCATTCTGGTCAAACAAAAGACAGTTGATCCTCACTATTGGAGGATTCTGAATTTGCAAATCTGCCTATTCACTAAAATGTATTTGTAACCCCCAAAGCTGCTGAGGTTAAACAATCTGCTATTTTGCCTTCTTGTTTCAGCTCTCATGCTGCAAACAGCATCATCTCCACAGTTTATTTAGGGACATGTTTTTTAATTTTTTGAGCTTTTCGTTGGTGATTTTGCTGTTTAAAATGACCCCCAAGCATAATGCTAAGTGCTGTCTTTTCCTAAACTCAAAAAGGCCTTATGTGCCTTATGGAGAAAAATAAATGTGTTAGATAAGCTTCATTCAGGCATGAGTTTAATGCTGTTGGCCATGTGTTCAATGTTAATGAATCAACAATATACATTAAATAAGGTGTCTTTAAACAGAAACACACATAAAACAAGGCTACGGTATTCATCGCTGATGAAAATGTGACCAGAGGCATACAGGAACCTAACCCTGCATCTCCCCTAGGAGTAATGATTCGGTATTTGCTGCAACTTTATAGACTATAACTACCAATAATGGTGAATCATCTGTCTCTGAAACCCCTCATTTGGCTGTCAGTTTGGGAGCCCTCATTTGATGATCTTATCTTAGTTCTCAAAGATCTCAGAGCTCTCTGTCAAGGGACTTCTAAGATATGGTGGGTTATCACTTGGGACTCATAGTAATGTACTGGAGTTTGTGTATGATTTTTTAATTAAGTGAAATGAGTATATTTCTATAACGATATCACACTTGAGAATGCTTTCTAGAATGGGAAGATATACCAGTCACAGCCTCCACAGCCCCCACTGGCCAAATCCAACTGGAAGCCAGATGACAAAGGAGACTGGGGTCAACCTCTGGGGTGCAAAGAGGACAAAGAATGGGTGCAAGAGAGAGGCAAATGGAGAATTAAATCCACACAGGGAGCCCAGATTTAATCAGGCAGTCCCATTATTAATATACAGATACTAAATGCTCTGAAGGAAAAGAGCTCGATGTTCTGACAGCTTAGGACACAGGACCATGACCTGGACAGGGAGTGAGGGAAGTCTCCCCAAAAGGAAAGCCTGAGCTGAGCCCTGAAAGATGAGTAAGAGACAAGCATCCCTATTAGAGGGAAGAGCATGTACAAAGGCACTGAGAAGGAAGGGGGCAGGATGCTCACCGGGAGCTGTTAATAAGAATGTAAAATCAGGGGGCTTCCCTGGTGGCGCAGTGGTTAAGAATCCACCTGCCAATGCAGGGGACACGGGTTCGAGCCCTGGTCCAGGAAGATCCCACATGCCGCGGAGCAACTAAGCCCGAGCACCACAACTACTGAGCCTGTGCTCTAGAGCCTGCGTGCCCCAACTACTGAAGCCCACGCGCCTAGAGCACATGCTCCACAGCAAGAGAAGCGACTGCAATGAGAAGCACATGCACCGCAAAAAAGAGTAGCCCTCACTCACCGCAACTAGAGAAAGCCCGTGCGCAGCAACAAGGACCCAACGCAGCCAAAAATAAATAAATAAATAAATAAATAAATTTAAAAAAAAGAATGTAAAATCAATAATGTTTTGAGAGGCAATTTGGAAGTTGCTATCATGTATTTTTTTGTTTTTTTTTTAATTTTTTTTCAGTTTTTTGGGGATTTTTTTGGCCATGCCACGTGGCCTGCAGGATCTTAGTTCCCTAGCCAGGGATCAAACTCATGCCCCCTGCAGTGGAAGCATGCAGTCCTAACCACTGGACTGCCAGGGAAGTCCCAGGAAGTTGCTATAATATTTTAGATGTGCATATACTCCTCAACCCAGCAAACCTGTTTTACGTCCCTAGCATAGAAAAACCACTTGTACCTGGGCACAAGGCAGCATTAACCTGATGCTGAGGACAGCAGTGCTTACTATAACAAAACTCTGGAAACAGCCTAAGTGTCCATGAATAAGACAATGGTAAAATAAATTATATAAAATCCATTTTACAAAATACCAGACAGCAATTATAAAGGATGAAGTAGGGGAATTCCCTGGCAGTCCTGTGGTTAGGACTCCGAGCTCTCAATGCCAAGGGCCCAGGTTCAATACCTGGTAGGCGAACTAAGATTCTCACAAGCTGCACAGTGAACCCAAAAAATAAAATAAAATAAAAGTCTGACCTTTTAATAAATTAATAAATTAATAAATTTTTTAAAAAATGAAGTAGGCAAAGATATGGTAGCTTGGAAATATCTAGAAGATTTAGTGGTTAGGGAGAAGAAGAAGGTTATTGGCAATTCTGTTCCATAAGGTGTCCCAGAGTCCATCACCCCCATGGTTTGGCCCCTGAGCGAAGGCACTTGCAAACAAGGGCTAATCCTTCCTTGGCATGCTTTCCAAAAACTAAAGCGGAAGGTTCTTTCATGAGCAAAACTTTCATTGCTTTCATGACTAGTCAGGAAGATCCACTGAGGCAGACATTAGGGGGGCCTGACATTGTATTTATTTTTCTATTAATAAATCTGGGCTTCTCTTGAGGCACCAAGGTAAGCTTGATTAAAGTTCTCTTTCAAATGATCCCCGAGTGGGAGCTTTCTTGCCTGTAATTCAAAGTCTAGTGCAGCTCCTTGTCAAATGGTTGCCAGGAGATAGGAGAAGAGCCAACTCCCCATCTCCTCTGCCATGGCAACGCGTCATTATTTCCTAATCCATCTTCTTTCTGCGGGAGTCTAGATTTCTGAGAGTAGTATGCTACCCTTGATTGTTTAGTTAATCTTGCAGAGAGAAAAGAACCCTTCTAACCTTCCTTCTGCACAAAGAGACCTCCTCATGTGGAAACAGCTTGCCACTGATTTTTCCTTTGTGATCTTGCACTGTAGCTGCCATCATTCTTTCTTATCCTCCCCAGGCTTCAGTGAGACACTTCTGGAAACAGGAATAAAGTTTAACCCTTACAATAGCTCACTTAATTTGTGGCTTCTCAAATAGAAGGCAAGATCTTCATAAATTTTTCCTAACTTATGAGCAGAAAGTGTATTGAACATGGCGTTGATGGAAATGGGGCTCACTGTGTGCCTCAGTTTCTCCATCTGTAAAATGGGGATGTAGCCCCTTGTAGGTTCCTGTGAGGATTAAATGAGTGAGTGTATGTAAGGCTCTTAGAACAGTGCCTAGGACACAGCAGGTGCTCAATAAACATTAGCTATTATTATCATTATAAGTAAGATTGACTCCCATTTGTTTTGACCAGGAACTTTAATCAAATTTACAGAAAAAAGAACTAAATATAAATTGTTAGTCAGGACTGTCTCATTTGTAAGTGACCACAGGTATATCTCGTTATTGCACTTCGCTTTATTGCACTTGGCTGATACTGTGTTGGTTTTTCTTTTTTTACAGATTGAAGGTTTGTGTCAACCCTGTGTTATCACATGATGGTTAGCATCTTTTAGTAATAAGGTATTTTTTAATTGAGGTATGTACATTCTTTTTAGACGTAATGCAATTGCATACTCAACAGACTACAGTATAGTGTAAACATAACTTTATGTGCACCGAGAAGCCAAAAAATTTGAGAGACTCACTTTATCATGATACTCGCTTTGTTGCCGTGGTCTGGAAATGAACCCGCAGTATTTCCGTAGTTGGCTTGTACTCAAGTTGGCCTATGTGAAAAAGGTGTCGGACTGGCTCCAAGCTGGGTTGTCTTCAGGCAGAGCTGGCTCTGAGGCTTAAAGAAAATCTTCAGGATTCGCTCTCTCTCCCCATTACTTGTGTCTGTTTTTCCCTATTGGCTCTACTTCCGACTCTCACACCTCCACACCGACCTCCTCACAACTGGCCATCCCAGTGGAAAGAGGGCTTCCCTTTCCCAAAATGTCCTGCAAGGATTTCAGGATGGGTGCCACTGGAATAACTGACATCATATGCCCATCTCGGAGCCAACCCTATGGCCAGAGGGGATGGGCTGCACCAATCAGCCCAGAACAGGGTCTCAGCTCCACTCTGGAGCTGGAAGCTGGAGGAGGTGGATGGAGGGGGTCTGCGGACCCGGGGTCAGCCCAACCCAAACCACGTCAACTGAGGGTGGGGTGAGGCTTGGACTTCCAAAGGGAAGTCAGAGTGCTATTACTGGAAAAGGGGAAGGGGTGCTGGGCAGGCAAAACCACACATGCATGATGCATCATCACTTCTAGTTCACTTCTCATTTATGTTGATGGACAGAGGAACATGCTACATAGTTTAAACATAGTGGTTTTTAACAAGAGATGAACTGAATTATTTATGGCTTATGAAAAATTCCGATGTCCAGGCCCCAACTAGAGAAATTCTGATTCAGTAATCCTGGAGTGAGGACCAGGCACTCGCATTTTTAAAAAACTTCCCAGGTCAGTGTGATGTAACGTGTAATGTAGTAAATATATAAGTGCTCTTTTGTGTTCCTGATTTCTTATTTGACAAAGGTTATATACACATCTCGGACTTTTAATCCCATGTCCATGAATCTGAAGGAAGATAAAATACCATAAAGAAAGATGAAATACTTAAGATTGCTTTTTCCGTATGCTTGGACTGCACTTTCTACAGCGATCAATCACAGCCCTTATCACACTCATTCATTCATCCATTCATTCATTCATTCATTTATTCCTCTCTTACTTTGTGCTTGGTGTGAGGGGTAAAGTGATTAAAATACGGCTTCCTGCTCTGAGAAGCTCCTAGAGTACTGGAGAGAGAGAAAGAAGAACCCAGACATTGACAAGACAAGACAATACCGGCTGTGATGTATAGTGCTGGCATGGGGTGGTATGGGACAAAGGAAACTGTGGTGTGTGGGGACTGCTGTTTGTCCATCAGTATCTCCCCACGAGATTCTAAGTCCCTTGTGGACAGAGATGGTGTATTCTCATCTGACTTTCTCTCGGGTCCAAGGGAGGCTGGGGGTTGGGGGAGAGTGATGTTGAATCAAATCCAGGTGTTGTGGAGTCTAAAGCTGAGATTTCAAAGGCTCTCTTTAAGAAAAATATAGAATTACAAATACACTATTAGATATAAAGGTGACTATTTCTTTAGAATGACAAAAGAAATCAGAACAAACTCCTGGAGCCTTGGAGGCTGCTGACTTTTTAGTATGAGGCCTCTTTAGACAAGTTATGAAAAGTGCTTGCAGAGAAATACTTCTAATTGCTAACTGGTTTTGCTTCCCTGTGCAGAACACTTTACAACTTCTGGCAGCAATCAGCACCCAGAGGCCTACACGAGTGAGGGGTTTTCAGGCTTCGGTTTCAACAGCTTCAGGGTAAATCCGCTTCTGATGGAGTATACCTTCCCCTGCTCCCTCCCTATGGGTTTGCCTCGGCTTGGCCGTGCCCTCCATGGAGGGTCACAACTCCACACAGATCTGCTTCTGGGTTCTGGGAACCACTCCCTCCCCATGTCCCTTCAGGCCTGGGAGAGGCAGCTGCACCCCACTGTTTCTAGCCTTAGGGTACTGCACCAGCCAAGCAGCTTCCCTACCCACTAGGCAACTGTGTAAATAGTTCCTTAATCAAAGTCTCTTGAAATTTCTAATTTGAATGTGCCACCAGTTTCTGCCAGGACCCTTGATGGATGCAGAAGAGAAAATGTGTTCATTTATATGGCCCATGGGTAAGCAGTCTCTAAGTACTATGACATTATGCACACCGTTGTATTAGGCACCCCATATTCTGCATATGATGTCATTATTATGAGTATATACACTATTCCTGGCTCCTTTTAACTGACTAACGTGAGAGTCCATCATTTCTATTCCTCCAGAGACAGATACCAATGCCAATAGAGATCTAAAATCTAAAACAAAAAAGAAGCAAGTCAGGCCTTTTCACTGCAGTAATTCTATCGAAGGCCTGAGGACAGTGAGCAATCTCCCTCCAGTCCCTATAGGTGAGCCCCAAAGCCAAATGGGGACTCAGTGGCAACCCAGGTCACCTACACCTCAGGGGCTTGGGCTGCTCAGAGGGCAAGAGAGGTCTCATCCTGGCGGCTTACGGGCAGACATTAGTGAGACCGATACCCATTTCTCTGTAACATGCTGCCCCTTAGCAAAGCAACCAGAGACATTTTCAACATACGAATTTGATTTGGGGTTGGTAAAACTGGATGTGAAAACAAACTCATTCAGAAAAGTGAAGGAAACCTTACAGAATACAAATGGGTCTGACCTTCATAGAAAGTCAGAAACACTGGTTACATTTTGGTAACAGAAATTAATGACTAGATTTGTCAGCCAATATTTGATATTAATTTCTCAACAAACACAGGAAAGAAAAATGATCAAATGAATATTGCTTTCAAACAGGAGTGTTTAAACCTTGACGTAATGTTGACTGTGATTTTGCCAGGCCTGCCATCCCTAGATGACTGCCTTTGGTTTTGAGCGTTGGAGTGACACATTGGCCAGATGACCACTGACAGTGCCAACTCAAAGCTGAGAAGGAATAAGTTTGTGTGGGCAACTGCACGTCAATATCAATGATGCACAGGATTTGGAGTTTCAGTCTGTCAGAAGTAGGTGAAGACATTGATACCCAGTTGGACCCATCAGGCCCCAGCTGAATTCCATTTGCTACTTGTAGCTAAATATCCATTGATCCCACTGCTTCCTTTTCTAGAGAATTCAACAACTATACTTCAATTGGAACACATCCCACTCAGACCCTGAGGCCTGGTATGAAATCTCACTGGCAGATCTGGCATTGGAGGCTGGGTAATGGATAGCAGAAGATTTGGCCTTATTTTATTTCCAGTTCAGTTTTTCCCAAGAGGGTGATAAAATCAAGGGATTTTCAGAACAAGAATATATTTAGACAGTTACTTGCCTGCTAGTTTCTGGTTAAACTGATGGCTCAGTTACCAATGCAGTCAACTACATACTATTGAAATGTATTTATCTGTGAAAGGCTGCCCACCGATGCTGAAATTGACCTTATTACAGCCGTTCTTCACTGCTCTAACTCTGCCCTGACTCTCTGGGTAAGGGTTCTATTAGCTATCTTGTAATGTATCAGTGATTCTCAAACTTTTTGGTCTCAGGACCTCTTTATACACTTAAAAATCATTGAGGACCCCAAAGAGTTTTTGTTTCTATGGTTAGATCTGTGAATATTTACCAATTCACATAAATATAACAATAATTCCATTTCATGTTAATGTAACATTTTATGAAAAATAACCATATTTTCCAAAACCGAGAGGGAGAGAGGGTTAATTTTTCAAATCTCTTTAGTACATGGCTTAGTAGAACACTGCTGGATTTTACATCTGCTTATGCACTAAATGTGTTGTGATAATACATAGTTTTGGTTGAAGGATATGAAGATTATCTGGGCTCATACAGATACACAGCTGGAAAAGAGCTATTTTAATAGCATTTTCAGATGATTTTGTATATTGTACTTTGGTACTGCACTAAAACTTGACCATTGGTACGTTCTTAGAAGTTAGCTGCAGCGGTATAGAATCTGAAACCACATCAGTGACTTTCTTGTACTCTGGTACATTAAAATTCATTGGCTTATCTTGCACTTGGAATGATTTTGTAATGGCATTTTCCAATACCTGGAAAATACTGGTTCTCTGAATTACGCAGATCTCCAAATGCTGACAAAATTCCTTACACAATATTTAAACAGTCACGTTCATTAATATCACCACTAACCTCATCAGGAAAGTTGTTAAGTATCGGGAAGCTACTGAATTCATGGATGTGGATGCAAGTTTTCCAAAGTTCTAATTTTGGAAAGCTTGAAACCTAGAATTTTATCATTGGCAAAAAATATTGCTGGTTGTTTAAAGTAACAAATCCATTTTGTTAATTTTCAAGAAACTGTCTGTCAGATATCCAAATCTCAATAGCCATAGTTTCTCTGACAGTTATTCTTTCTAGTAAAAATGGTATTTCATGAGAAAGGTGGCTAGTTTAACTCATAACTCAAATAATTACCCAAGTGCTTTCCACAAGATATGCAGCCTTCAGGATATGCAGCCACAGATCTTCATGCAGATATTCCACTGTACTACTCAGATTATTAAAAAGATATACAGTCAAGAGTTGAGGTTTAATAAAATTAATAACTTCTACCGCTTCATTGAGGACATTCTTAAGTTAAACTGTCCTTTTTTTTCTTTTTAACGGCAAGCGTGTAACGGTGAAAATAAAGTAACTGTTCGTGCGATTCTTTACCGTTACTTTGATTCCCGCTAAGGCCTTAGCAGCTCTATTTGTCATTGCTTTGGCACTATCAGTGCATATTAACAGTTTCTCACTATTTGTGTTTTCTTAGCTTTAATCCACTCTGTTCTTTGATCTGTGGACTCAGTGACACAAGCCTGGAAAAAGTGGGACAGACTATTTGCATGTTCAGACTATTTTGCATGTTAAGTTGAAACTGAAAAACTGAAAATCTTTTTTTTAGATATAGGCAGATGCATTTCCTTCACTGAGAGATAAAACATACGTGTTGAATAAGAACAGATTGTTTTAGTGATTCACAAAATTTGAAAAAATAACGGCTCAAGAGTTCACAGTGGTCTTTACCACTATCCTCTGTCTAATAACACAAGCTTTCTCCCAACTGGGATATAGATACCCTTTTTAAAAAAATACTAATAATGCCTTTTTTTTGCATATGGTTTATATTTTTTTCTAAGAATTTCATTCATTCTTTTATACATTATAACTTAAATATAAAAATAAAATATAAAACAATTATAAAGAAGGTCTACTCTGTGACCAAACAGTATCAAGCATAGTTAGAGACTAAAGAGTTGAACCAAAAGCACCTCCATTCTTATATTCTAGTTGGGGAGAGGAACAAGGAAACAGCAAACTATATAACTTTCCGCAGGTAATTACTCTATTTTGACTCCTAACATCCCGTGCTGTAGGTAGTTGTGGTAGGCAGAATAATGGCTCCCCAAAGAAATCTATATCCTAATCCCCCAAATCTGAGATTATGTTACCTTACCTGGCAAAAGGTGATTAAGTTAAGGTTCCTGAGATGGGAAATCTTCCTGGATTATTTGGGTGATGTAATCACACAGGTCCATATAAGAGGGAGACAGGACAGTAAGAAGAAGATGTGACAAATGGAAGCAGAGGTTGGAGTAATGCAGGGCCATGGGCCAAGGAATGTGGGAACAAATTCTCTGCCATAGCCTCCAGAAGGAATGCAACCCAGCCAATGCTCCATTTTAGCTCACTGAGACCCATTTTGCACTTCTGACCTCTAGAACTGTGAGATAATAAATTTGTCTTGTTCAAAGCAACTAAGTTTGTGGTAACTTACTACAGCATTAGGGAACTAATATACTTGGGCATCATTATTGGTCCCATTTAACAGATGAAAAAAATGAGTGAAATGTTCACATAACTTCAACCACATATATTCTGGAGGGAGTGCAAAACTGAATAACCCCAACAGAAGACACTTTGACATTAACTATCAAAATTACCAATGCAGGGGCTTCCCTGGTGGTGCAGTGGTTGGGAGTCCGCCTGCTGATGCAGGGGACACGGGTTCGTGCCCAGGTCCGGGAGGATCCCGCGTGCCGCAGAGTGGCTGGGCCCGTAAGCCATGGCCGCTGAGCCTGCGCGTCCGGAGCCTGTGCTCCGCAACGGGAGAGGCCACCGCAGTGAGAGGCCCGCATACCGCAAAAAAAAAAAAATTACCAATGCATTTACTCCACTTAGCCTAATCCTACAGATATACCTAGCTGCATGAAATGGCACATGCTCAAGTTCATTCACTGCAGCATTGCTCGTTAGAGCAAAATACCAGAAACAATTCAATTAACAGAATAGAAAGCCCAGAAATACACCCACACACCTACAGTCAATTAATCTTCAACAAAAGAGGCAAGAATATAAAATGGAGAAAAGACAGTCTCTTTCTCAAGTGGTACTGGGAAAGCTGGACAGCTGCATGTAAACCAATGAAGTTAGAACACTCCCTCACACCACATACAAAAATAAACTCAAAATGGCTTAAAGACTTAAATATAAGACAGGACACCACAAAGCTTCTAGAAGAGAACACCACAAAGCTTCTAGAAGAGAACATAGGCAAAACATTCTCTGACATAAATTGTAGCAATGTTTTCTTAGGTCAGTCTCCCAAGACAATAGAAATAAATGCAAAAATAAACAAATGGGAATTCTCTGGCAGTCCAGTGGTTAGGACTCCATGCTTTCACTGCCGAGGGCCTGGATATGATCCCTGGTTGGGGAACTAAGATCCTGCAAGCCACGTGGCATAGCAAAAAATAAAATAAAATAAACAGGGACTTTCCTGGAGGTCCAGTGCTAAGACTCTGTGCTCCCAGTGCACGGGTTCAATCCCTGGTCGGGGAAATAAGATCCTGCATGCTGCATGACGAGGCCAAAAAAAAAGGCGGTTGGGTGGGTGGGGAACCTAATCAAACTTATAAACTTTTGCAGAGCAAAGGAAACCAGCAACAAAACACAAAGACAACCTACGGACTGGGATAAAATATTTGCAAATGATGTGACCTACAAGGGCTTAATTTCCAAAATATATAAACAGCTCATACAACTCAATAACAAAACAAACAACCCAATTAAAAAATGCGCAGATCTAAATAGACATTTCTCCAAAGAAGACATATAGATGGCCAACAGGCACATGAAAAGATGCCCAATATCACTAATTATCAGAGAAATGCAAATCAAAACTACAGTGAGGTACCACTTCACACCGGTCAGAATGGTCACCATTAAAAAGTCTACAAATAATAAATGCTGGAGAAGGTGTGGAGGAAAAGGGAACCCTCCCATATTGTTGGTGGGAATGTAAATTGGTGCAGCCACTATGGAAAACAGTATGGAGGTTCCTTAAAAAGCTAAAAATAGAGCTGCTACATGATCCTGCAATCCCACTCCTGGGCATATATCCGGACAAAACTCTAGTATGAAAAGATACATGCACCCCTGTGTTCATAACAACACTACTGACAATAGCCAAGACATGGAAGCAACCTAAATGTCCATTGACAGATGAATGGATAAAGAAGATGTGGTGCATATATATACAATGGAATACTACTCAGCCATAAAAAGAATGAAATAATGCCATTTGCAGCAACATGGATGGACCTAGAGATTATCATACTAAATGATGTAAGACAGAGAAAGACAAATATCATATGGTATCACGTACATGTGGAATCTCAAATATGATACAAATAGGGCCTCCCTGGTGGCGCAGTGGTTGAGAGTCCGCCTGCCGATGCAGGGGATACGGGTTCGTGCCCCGGTCTGGGAGGATCCCATATGCCGCGGAGCGGCTGGGCCCGTGAGCCATGGCCGCTGGGCCTGCGCATCCGGAGCCTGTGCTCCGCAACGGGAGAGGCCACAACAGTGAGAGGCCCGCATACCGCAAAAAAAAAAAAAAAAAAAAAAAAAAAAAAAAAAAGATACAAATGAACTTATCTACAAAACAGAAACAGATTCAGGACATAGGAAACAAATTTATGGTCACCAAAAGGGAAGGTGGGGGAGGGATAAATTAGGAGTTTAGAATTAACAGATACAAACTACTATATATGAAGTAGATAAACAACAAGGTCCTACTATATAGCATGGGGAACTATATTCAGTATCTTGCAATAACCTATAATGAAAAAGAATATGAAAAAGAATATATATACACACACACACACATATATATAAATCACCTCGCTATACACCAGAAACTAACACAACATTGTAAATCATCTATACTTCAATTTAAAAAAAAGACAATACAATTGTCTGTCTCTAGGGGAGTAACAAAATAAACTTCACAGTGGGATAGTATGCAGCTGTGGAAAAGAATGAGGAAGCTCTCTACATACTGATATGGAAAGGTCTCCGAGATAAATTGTTAAGTGAAAAAAGCATATATAGTATGCTACCTTTTGCGTATGAAAAGGGAGAAAATAAGAATATATATTTTAACTTGCTTATTTTTGAATAAAGAAATACTGGAAGGACACACCAAAAACTAACAAAAGTGGTTACCTACAGAAGACAAGGCTGTGTGGAATGAGGTGGATGGGGAGAGGGGTGGGAGAAAGATTTTTCATTATATACCTTTCCATATCTGATTTTCTAACTATGTGAATGTGCTACCCTATTTTTCTCTAACGAATTTTTTTAAAATATCTATTTATTTATTTATTTGGTTGCATCGGGTCTCAGTTGCCGCGTGCGGGATCTTCGTTGCGGAATGTGGGGTCTTTAGTTGCAACATGTGAACTTCTTAGTTCCAGCATTTGGGATCTAGTCTCCTGACCAGGGAATGAACCCAGGCCCCCCGTGCTGGGAGCCCAGAGTCTTAGCCACTGGACCACCAGGGAAGTCCCTCTAATTAATTTTGAAATGAGTTTTAAAAACTTGCTGGTCTGGGCTTCCCTGGTGGCGCAGTGGTTGAGAGTCCACCTGCCGATGCAGGGGACACGGGTTCGTGCCCCAGTCCGGGAAGATCCCACATGCCGCGGAGAGGCTGGGCCCGTGAGCCATGGCCACTGAGCCTGCGCGTCTGGAGCCTATGCTCCGCAGCGGGAGAGGCCACAACAGCCTGTGTACTGCAAAACAACAACAACAACAAAAAAAAAAAACTTGCTGGTCTAAGGCTGCAGAATCAATTATAACAGTAAAAGTAACAACAACATAGTGGCAGTAGCTACCCCTTATAAGCCAGGCACCTTCAGATCTTTCTTATTAAATCCTTACAGTACCCATGTCAGGCAGGGATCATTATCCTATTTATAGATGAAGAAACTGCAGCTCAGAGAGGTTGAGACTTGCTTGAGATCACCCAGCTTGTAAGCAGGAGAGTTGACCTCCCAGCCTGGGTCTCCCTGACTCCAAAGCCCACGCTCTTGGCCACAAGGTTGTCGTGCCTAGAAACCACGTCTTTAACTTCTAGCATTACTACTCTTAAAATGACAACACAGCATGTCACATACAGGTTGTTGACACACTAGAGTGAGAGCCAAACGGGCTAAGTGAAGTATGAGCATTTAGCCTTTTTCTGCCAGGCTCTTCTGTGAGGCTTTGGAGAACTTAATTTGGGGATGATTCATTGTTTTTTGTTTTTGGGGGGTTTTTTTGGCAGTGCCACACATCATGCGGGATCTTAGTTCCCCAACCAGGGATCCAACCCGTGCCCCCTGCAGTGGAAGCTTGAAGTCTTAACCGCTGGACTGCCAGGGAAGTCCCTCAATGTTTTTTGTTGTTGTTGTTTGCTTTTGGTTTTTTTTCATAATGTATTATTTCTTATTTTTTTATACAGCAGATTCTTATTAGTCATCCATTTTATACACATCAGTGTATCCATGTCAATCCCAATCTCCCAGTTCATCACAACACCACCCCCATCCCCCGTGGCTTTCCCCCCTTGGCGTCCATACATTTCTTCTCTACGTCTGTCTCAACTTCTGCCCTGCAAACCGGTTCATCTGTACCATTTTTCTAGGTTCCACATAAATGCGTTAATATACGATATTTGTTTTTCTCTTTCTGACTTACTTCACTCTGTATGACAGTCTCTAGATCCATCCACGTCTCAACAAATGACCCAATTTCGTTCCTTTTTATGGCTGAGTAATATTCCATTGTATATATGTACCACATCTTCTTTATCCATTCGTCTGTCAATGGGCATTTAGGTTGCTGCCACGACCTGGTTATTGTAAATAGAGCTGCAATGAACATTGGGGTGCATGTGTCTTTTTGAATTATGGTTTTCTCTGGGTATATGCCCAGTAGTGGGATTGCTGGATCATATGGTAATTCTATTTTTAGTTTTTTAAGGAACCTCCATACTGTTCTCCATAGTGACTGTATCAATTTACATTCCCACCAACAGGGCAAGATGGTTCCCTTTTCTCCACACCCTCCAGCACTTGTTGTTTGTAGATTTTCTGATGATGCCCATTCTAACTGGTGTGAGGTGATACCTCATTGTAGTTTCGATTTGCATTTCTCTAATAATTAGTGATGTTGAGCAGCTTTTCATGTGCTTCTTGGCCATCTGTATGTCTTCTTTGGAGAAATGTCTATTTAGGTCCTCTGCCCATTTTTGGATTGGGTTGTTTGTATTTTTAATATTGAGCTGCATGAACTGTTTATATATTTTGGAGATTAATTCTTTCTCTGTTGATTCGTTTGCAAATATTTTCTCCCATTCTGAGGGTTGTCTTTTCGTCTTGTTTATGGTTTCCTTTGCTGTGCAAAAGCTTTGAAGTTTCATTAGGTCCCATTTGTTTATTTTTGTTTTTATTTCCATTACTCTAGGAGGTGGATCAAAAATATCTTGCTGTGATTTATGTCAAAGAGTGTTCTTCCTATGTTTTCCACTAAGAGTTTTATAGTGTCCAGTCTTACATTTAGGTCTCTAATCCATTTTGAGTTTATTTTTATGTATGGTGTTAGGGAGTGTTCTAATTTCATTCTTTTACATGTAGCTGTCCAGTTTTCCTAGCACCACTTATATATATTTTTAATAAATGTATTTATTTATTTATTTTTCACTGTGTTGGGTCTTCATTGCTGCACGCAGGCTTTCTCTAGTTGTAGTGAGTGGGGGCTACTCTTCATTATGGTGCGCGGGACTCTCATTGCAGTAGCTTTTCTTGTTGCATAGCACGGGCTCTAGGCACACGGGCTTCAGTCGTTGTAGCATGTGGGCTTCAGTCATTGTGGCTCCCGGGCTCTAGAGCAGAGGCCCAGTAGTTGTGGTGCATGGGCTTAGTTGCTCCGTGGCATGTGGGATCTTCCCATACCAGGGATCGAACCTGTGTCCCTTGCATTGGCAGGCAGATTCTTAACCACTGCACCACCAAGGAAGCCCCCAGCACCACTTATTGAAGAGACTGTCTTTTCTCCATTGTATATCCTTCCCTCCTTTGTCATAGATTAGTTGACCATAGGTACGTGGGTTTATCTCTGGGCTTTCTATCTTGTTCCATTGATCTATATTTCTGTTTTTGTGCCATTACCATATTGTCTTCATTACTGTAGCTTTGTAGTGTAGTCTGAAGTCAGGGAGTCTGATTCCTCCAGCTCCGCTTTTTTCCCTCAAGACTGCTTTGACTATTCGGGGTCTTTTGTGTCTCCATACATATTTTAAGATTTTTTGTTCTAGTTCTTTAAAAAAATGACATTGGTAATTTCATAGGGATTGCATTGAATCTGTAGATTGCTTTGGGTAGTATAGTCATTTTCACAATATTGATTCTTCCAATCCAAGAACATGGTATATCTCTCCATCTGTTGCTATCAGTGTCTTATAGCTTTCTGCATACAGGTCTTTTGTCTCCCTAGGTAGGTTTATTCCTAGGTATTGTATTCTTTTTGTTGCAATAGTAAATGGGAGTGTTTCCTTAATTTCTCTTTCAGATTTTCATCATTACTGTATAGGAATGCAAGAGATTTCTGTGCATTCATTTTGTATCCTGCAACTTTACCAAATTCATTGATTAGCTCTAGTAGTTTTCTAGTGGAATCTTTAGGAATCTCTATGTATAGTATCATATCACCTGCAAACAGTGACAGTTTTACTTCTTCATTTCCAATTTGTATTCCTTTTATTTCTTTTCCTTCTCTGACAGCTGTGTCAAGGACTTCCAAAACTATGTTGAATTATAGTGGTGACAGTGGACATCCTTGTCTTGTTTCTCAACTTAGAGGAAATGCTTTCAGTTTTTCACCTTTGAGAATGATGTTTGCTGTGAGTTGGTCGTATATGGCCATTATTATGTCGAGGTAGGTTCCCTCTATGCACACTTTCTGGAGAGTTTTTTTTATCATAAATGGGTGTTTAATTTCGTCAGAAGCTTTTTCTGCATCTATTAAGATGATCATATGGTTTTTACTCTTCATTTTGTTATATGGTGTATCACATTGATTGATTTGTGTATACTGAAGAATCCCTGCATCCCTGGGATAAATCCCAGTTGATCATGGTGTATGATCCTTTGAATGTGTTGTTGGATTCTGTTTGCTAGTATTTTGTTGAGGATTTTTGCATCTTTATTCATCAGTGATATTGATCTGTAATTTTCTTTTTTTGTAGTGTCTTTGTCTGGTTTTGGTATCAGGGTGATGGTGGCCTCACAGAATGAGTTTGGGAGTGTTCTTCCTCTGCAACTTTTGGAAGAGTTTGAGAAGGATGGGTGTTAGCTCTTTTTTTAATGTTTGATAGAATTCACCTGTGAAGCCATCTGGTCCTGGACTTTTTTTGTTGGAAGATTTTTAAACACAGTTTCAATTTCATTACTTGTGATTGGTCTGTTCATATTTTCTATTTCTTCCTGGTTCAGTCTTGGAAGGTTATACCTTTCTAAGAATTTGTCCATTTCTTCCAGGTTGTCCATTTTATTGGCATAGAGTTGCTTGTAGTAGTCTCTTAGGATACTTTGTATTTCTGCAGTGTCTGTTGTAACTTCTCCTTTTTAATTTCTAATTTTATTGATTTGAGTCCTCTCCCTCTTTTTCTTGATGAGTCTGGCTAATGATTTATCAGTTTTGTTTATCTTCTCAAAGAACCAGCTTTTAGTTTTATTGATCTTTGCTATTGTTTTCTTTGTTTCTATTTCATTTATTTCTGCTGTGATCTTTATGATTTCTTTCCTTCTGCTAACTTTGGGTTTTGTTTGTTCTTCTTTCTCTCCTTCCTTTAGGTGTAACGTTAGAATGTTTGAGATTTTTCTTGTGTCTTGAGGTAGGCTTGTACTGCTGTAAACTGCTGTAAACTCTTAGAACTGTTTTTGCTGTATCCCATAGGTTTTGGATCGTTGTGTTTTCATTGTCATTTTTCAATAGGTATTTTTTTATTTCCTCTTTGATTTCTTCAGTGATCTCTTGGTTATTTAGTAACGTACTGTTTAGCCTCCATGTGTTTGTGTATTTTATGTTATTTTCCCTGTAATTGATTTCTAATCTCATAGCATTGTGGTCAGAAAAGATGCTTGATGATTTCAATTTTCTTAAATTTACTGAGGCATGATTTGTGACCCAAGATGTCATCTATCCTGGAGAATGTTCCATGCGCACTTGAGAAGAAAGTGTAATCTGCTCTTTTTGGGTGGAATGTCCTATAAATATCAATTAAATCTATCTGGTCTATTGTGTCATTTAAAGCATCGGTTTCCTTATTTATATTCATTTTGGATGATGTGTCCATTGGTGTAAGTGAGGTGTTAAAGTCCCCCACTATTAATGTGTTACTGTCGATTTCCTCTATTATAGCTGTTAGCAGTTGCCTTATGTATTGAGGTGCTCCTAAGTTGGGGGCATATATATTTATAATTGTTATTTCTTCTTGGATTGATGCCTTGATCATTATGTAGTATCCTTCCTTGTCTCTTGTAACATTCTTTGTTTTAAAGTCTATCTGATATGAGTATTGCTGCTCCAGCTTTCTTTTCATTTCCATTTGCATGGAATATCTTTTTCCATTCCCTCACTTTCAGTCTGTATGTGTCCCTAGGTCTGAAGTGGGTCTCTTGTAGATAGCATATATATGGGTCTTGTTTTTGTATCCATTCAGCAAGCCTGTGTCTTTTGGTTGGAGCATTTAATCCATTCACGTTTAAGGTAATTATCGATATGTATGTCCCTATGACCATTTTCTTAATTGTTTTGGGTTTGTTTTTGTAGGTCCTTTTCTTATCTTGTGTTTCCCACTTAGAGAAGTTCCTTTAGCCTTTGTTGTAGAGCTGGTTGGGTGGTGCTGAATTCTCTTAGCTTTTGCTTCTCTGTAAAGCTTTTGATTTCTCCATTGAATCTGAATGAGGTCTTTGCTGGTGGAGTCATCTTCATTGTAGCTTCTTCCCTTCATCACTTTAAGTATAACATGCCACTCCCTTCTGGTTTGTAGACTTTCTGCTGAGAAATCAGCTGTTAACCTTATGGGAGTTCGCTTGTATGTTATTTGTCATTTTTCCCTTGCTGCTTTCAATAATTTTTCTTTGTCTTTAATTTTTGCCGATTTGATTACTGTGTGTCTCGGCGTGTTTCTCCTTGGGTTTATCCTGTATGGGACTTTCTGTGCTTCCTGGACTTGAGTGGCTATTTCCTTTACCATGTTAGGGAAGTTTTCGACTATAATCTCTTCAAATATTTTCTCAGGTCCTTTCTCTCTCTCTTCTCCTTCTGGGACCCCTATAATGCGAATGTTGTTGCATTTAATGTTGTCCCAGAGGTCTCTTTGGCTGTCTTCATTTCTTTTCATTCTTTTTTCTTTATTCTGTTCTGCAGCAGTGAATTCCATCTTTCTGTCTTCCAGGTCACTTATCCGTTCTTCTGCCTCTGTTATTCTGCTATTGATTCCTTCTAGTGTAGTTTTCATTTCAATTATTGTATTGTTCATCTCTGTTTGTTTGTTCTTTAATTCTTCTAGGTCTTTGTTAAACATTTCTTGCATCTTCTCCATCTTTGCCTCCATACTTTTTCCGAGGTCCTGGATCATCTTCACTATCATTATTCTGAATTCTTTTTCTGGAAGGTTGCCTGTCTCCACTTCATTTAGTTGTTTTTCTGGAGTTTTATCTTGTTCCTTCATCTGGTACATAGCCCCTTGCCTTTTCATCTTGTCTATATTTCTGTGAATGTGGTTTTTGTTCCACAGGCTGCAGGATTGTAGTTCTTGCTTCTGCCGTCTGCCCTCTGGTGGATGAGGCTATCTACGAGGCTTGTGCAAGTTTCCTGATGGGAGGGACTGTTGGTGGGTAGAGCTGGTTGTTGCTCTGGTGGGCAGAGCTCAGTAAAACTTTAATCCACTTGACTGCTGATAGGTGGGGCTGGGTTCCCTCGCTGTTGGTTTTTTGGCCTGAGGCGACCCAACACTGGAGCCTACCCGGGCTCTTTGGTGGGGCTAATAGCGGACTCTGGGAGGGCTCACGCCAAGGAGTACTTCCCAGAATTTCTGATGCCAGTGTCCTTGTCCTCACGGTGAGACAGAGCCACCCCCGCCTCTGCAGGAGACTCTCCAACACCAGCAGGTAGGTCTGGTTCAGTCTCCTATGGGGTCACTGTTACTTTCCCTGGGTCCCGATGCACACACTACTTTGTGTGTGCCCTCCAAGAGTGGAGTCTTTGTTTCCCCCAGTCCTGTAGTCAAATCCCGCTAGCCTTCAAAGTCTGATTCTCTAGGAATTCCTCCTCCCGTTGCCAGACCCCTAGGTTCAGAAGCCTGACGTGGGGCTCAAAACCTTCACTCCAGTGGGTGGACTTCTGTGGTATAAGTGTTCTCCAGTTTGTGCATCACCCACCCAGCAGTTATGGGATTTGATTTTATTGTGATTGTGCCCCTCCTACCATCTCACTGAGGCTTCTCCTTTGTCTTTGGATGTGGGGTATCTTTTTTGGTGAGTTCCAGTGTCTTCCCGTAGATGATTTTTCAGCAGTTAGTTGTGATTCCAGTGTTTTCGCAAGAGGGATTGAGAGCAGGTCCTTCTACTCCGCCTTTTTTTTTTTTTTTTTTTTTTTTGTGGTACACAGGCCTCTAGCTGTTGTGGTCTCTCCCATTGCGGAGCACAGGCTCCGGACATGCAGGCTCAGCGGCCATGGCTCACAGGCCTAGCCGCTCCGCAGCATGTGGGATCTTCCCAGACCGGGGCACGAACCCGTGTCCCCTGCATCGGCAGGCAGACTCCCAACCACTGCGCCACCAGGGAAGCCCTACTCTGCCTTCTTGAACCAATCTCCCTCACTGTTTTTTAAATCTGTAAAATTACATAGTCAAAGCAGTCTCATCAGTGTTTGCTCCGTGGAATTTTATCGACAGGTTCTTCCTTCCTGCCCCAGGCCAAGATCTGAGTCCCAGACTCTTGATTTCTCCACGTACCCTCCAGGTCTGTGCCTAACATTTACAGGGTCTGTGGCAAGGATATAAGTGGAGACCTATGTACCACAATTATGAATATTTGTAAGTACAAGCCAACCTAAGAAGCTGTCAGGTAGAATCTATTCTATCCAACCGACCTTAACAAATACTCCCTCAGAACCATGTGGAAGGCCAAGTTTGAAGTTAAAATTCTTGGGTGCTTAGGACTTTTGTGCCCGATTGTGTTATTGCAGAGAGCTCTGGTCCCCGGTCCATGAACCATTCTCTTTCTTTTCTTACCTCTAGGTCCCCTCATGGCCTCAGACTCCCAGGCCACATGTCCAAGCTCCATTTACACACCTCCAAATAGCCACCCCTTGGACATATTTTGGGCCTAGGGGCGTGCATGGGGTGACACATTCTGAGCTACTCAAGACTGAGGACAAGACCCACCCAGACCCTAGAAGCAGGCTCAGAGCCCTTGGGAATTCCAGGGCCATGTCTAAGTGGTGAGGAGGCCTACAGGTGGTCATTGTCCATTCGTCTCCCGAAGTCCTCACCCCGTGGGGAGGGCTGAGGCCAGCGGAGAGGCAGGAGCCAAAGTCCACTAAAGCATGGAGCCCAGAGAAGGGACCCTCTTTCTCAAGCCCAAAAGAACTATTGCCTGCCCCTAGAAGTGTTCACAGAAGCAATCCTAGGACATGGACAAAATTCAGAACTCAAGCCCAATCAGTCACTTACTGAACAGAAGAGAGCAGTAAGGAGAAAGAATCACAGGGTCCGTGGTAAACCCATGTGTTAGACAAGCAAACAGTGAGGGAAAGCAACTAAGTAGACCCCAAATTCCAGCACAGTGGGGATGTTTTGGACATGACTAAGCTCGAATTCAAAAGATGAGCAGTTGAGCAATGATGAAAATTTACCACTTTCTTTTTGGTTGTTAACGTTGTCAGAACATTTAAGCCCCACACACACACTTTTCACCTTAGAAATCATTTACTCCTGGTATGAAAGTCCATGCCCAAGTTGTTTGGACTCTGTTAAGTAAAAGGAACTGAATGTCCCTCAGGTTCCTAAAGTAATGGGGGTTTGTCCCAAGGTTGTGATGGGTCAGACTATTACCCTAAGTGGATCTCTAAACGTTCCCCCCTCCAACCACCACACACGAGTCCCACTGGGCCTGCTTATGCTGGTCCCCACCCCTGTATTGCTAAATCAGATTTTGGGGATTTTGAAGTGCAGAATTGGGAGAAAAGGAAAAGAAGGAGAAAAACTAGAAATCCAAAGGCTAGGGCTGGGAAAAGTGTACTTTAAAAATTTAATTGGGAGTTTGGGATTGACATGTACGCACCGCAATATTTAAAACAGATAACCAACAAGGACCTACTGTATAGCACAGGGAACTCTGTTCAATACTCTGCAATAACCTCAATGGGAAAAGAATTTGAAAAAGAATACATACATGTATATGTATAACTGAATCACTCTGCTGTACACCTGAAATTAACACAACATTGTTAATCAACTATGCTCCAATATAAAATGAAAATTTAAAAAAAATTTTAAGATGTTTTATTTTGGTCTATATGTCCACTTCATGGTGTTTGAGATCTACGAGTTGGAGACCCAAATTACCTTGAAATTAATTTAATTGCTGGGACACACTTTGTTGGTGGCGACTTGGTTATGTGATGAGATCCCATGGGAGAAGGCTTTACAAGCTTACAGGTGTATGTGGGACTAAGGATTTGAGAATCTCACAGGGATGTGTGAACACCTATATTAACACATCCATGGTGATCAGAACATAATGCAACAGCTTTAGAGGTGGTTCAGGATCAAAAGCAGCTTCAACAACTGCCATCAACCATTATATAACTCTGTATATCCATGCCTTGTCTTTACTCTCCCCTGCCACTACCATTCAACCAGCCAGGGTTTTCCTCAATCCCTGGCTCCAGTGGTCTCATGCCCTCTGTGTGCTGGTCTCTTTCTGTGTGTCTTTTTTAGTTCCAGCTGCTGGTTGATCACTAGAGCAGTTTGCAAAGCTTCTAGTTCTCTCTCTTTCTAAACAAATAAGATTGTGTTTACCTGCTCCACTAGAAGTTATGTGGGGCCATATGATTTTCTTTGGTCAGTGCAATTGAGTAGAAGTGACACATGTCACTTCCAGGGGAAACTTTAAGAGCCCAGGTGTGCTTCACCACGTACTCCCTGTGTCTTCTACTGTGGTGGCCAGGATGTTCCAGACAGTGGCTGCTCCATCAGTCTGGGTCTCGGAGTAAAGAAGCTGACATTGACATTGGAAGCTGAGCACCCAGACAACCCACAACAAACACGTGGCCCAAACAAGAAATAAACCTTTGTTTCCTTCAACCACTGAGATCCGGGGCTTGTTTGTTACTGCAGCAGAAGCTAACCCAGTAATTCTCAGAGTGTGTTCCCAGAATTAAAATCAGCAGTATCACCTAGAAATTTGTTAGAAATGCAAATTCTTGGGTTCCAGCCCAGACCTAGTGAATCAGAAACTCTGAAATGACGACCAGCAATCTGTGTTTTAGTAAGTCCTGCAAATTATTCTAATGCTCACTGAAGTTTGAGCACCACTGACCTAACCTATCCCAATTGATTCTGTTTCCACTATCAAACATCTGGTGCTCTGTATCCATAAATAAAATGCACACAGAGAGAATCTGTCTGGTCTAGTTCAATCATCATCACCCTACTGGGCAGAACTCTTGTACCACAGTACCTCATAGGCCACTGTCCAGACTATAAACTGATTGTCTTGGGCTGTGTGTCTCCCTCAGGTTCAGTCAGACCTGTCACCAAGGGACATAGTTTGAAGGGGGGGCAGAAAGGGTCACTGACACAGAGCATGGCTACACCTCCCTGCATAACCACCAAGAATTGCTCACTCAGCATCAGTCAAAGTTATGGTAGTTCAGAGAGGCTATAGATGCAGTGTAAATGTTCTCCTCAATAAATTATAACAAATATAGAACATAGGACAACAAAATAGAAGACTTCAAAGAAGTTGTGATGGGTTCTACTGACCTCTCTTAACTATCATTTCCCATTCTCTTCTTTCCTGTTTTAGTTTGCCTTCTGCCAACCTCAGCTTCCAGAGTTTTGCAGCTTGAACATTTTAAGGTTTAGCACAGTGTTTCTGAATCTTGGTGCACATTAGAATCACCGGAGGAACTTTTTAAAAATACCAGACCTTTTCATTCTGAATCTGGTTTGGGGATGGGGGAGGGAGGGTGTGTGTATGCCAGATTCAGCAAGTAAATACAGGATGCATAGTTAAATTTGAATTTCAGATAAATAATGAATTTTTTAGTATAAGTATGCCCCATGCAATATTTGAGAAATACTTATACTAAAAATATTATTCATTGTTTATAAATTCAAATTTAATTAGGCCTCCCTGGACAGGGCAAGCAGGGACAAGGGCAAGGGTTGCGGGGAGGTAGGTCAATATTTTTAACGTTCCCCTAGTGATTACCACTTGGGGGTTAAGACTGAGAGTCTCTAGTCTTTCCCAATCCATCCTCAACCCCACGGGATAAAAGTTATTATTTTCTATAATCAGAGCTCCGAGTAAGTCTAGAGTGAAATTCATTCTTTTCTAAACGCACTTCAGGTGATGGATTTCACATGCATTCATTTCCACTTCTCCCCTCCATAGCACTGTAAAAGCGTGCAATGATTGACAGCCCTAGCATTGTCATTATGAGTGAATAACACATAATCCCCCATTACGTAAATGCCTACCACCTCATTTCCAAATTAGGCATCAATTATGGCAATTGTGAATGAAGAGACTTAGAGAGGAGAGCTGATCTCTGATTCAAAGTCAAGAGCAAAAAATATGAATAAAATTCAAGTGTACCACTAGTTTTTAGGTTGACACTCATAAATCTAATTTAGTGTGAGCCAATCATTTTTCCTGAGTTCCACTAGGCATAGCTCTCTATGAATGTAGAATCTTATTAGTTTACTCTGATATGGCAAAAGCTAATGTAATCCGAAGAGATCCTGAATTGAATCTTAATTCTTGGTTCCTGCAGTTGATTTAAAAAATAGTTCAGGGGGCAACTGGAGTAGAATATACATCACTGTGGGATTATTGTCAAATAGGTAAGCTAAATCATGCCTAGGTTATCAGAGTGAGATGAGAGCATTGACAAAACTGCTTAGAAGAATTTCCTGGTGGTCCAGTGGTTAGGACTCACTGCAGGGGGCACGGGTTCAACCCCTGGTCAGGGAACGAAGATCCTGCATGCTGCAAGGCACAGCCAAAAAAAAAAAAAAAAAAAAAACTGCTTAGAGAAGACAAACCATTGTGATTCATGGTCAAAAATGACATTAGGTATGGTGACTTTTGAGAACACTGACATGCGACACATCATAAATTCCTTTAAAATATATTTTTATAAACATTTCCAATGACCAGAGTATTGTAACTTCATTATGAAATATTTTGAAAATACAGAGATTAAAAAAATAATTCAGGGGCTTCCCTGGTGGCGCAATGGTTAAGAGTCCATCCGCCTGCCGATGCAGGGGACACGGGTTCGTGCCCCAGCCCGGGAAGATCCCACATGCCGTGGAGCGGCTGGGCCTGTGAGCCATGGCCGCTGAGCCTGCGCGTCTGGAGCCTGTGCTCTGCAACGGGAGAGGCCACAACAGTGAGAGGCCTGCATACTGCAAAAATAAATAAATAAATAAATAAATAAATAAAATAATTCAGACTCTCACTACTCTAATAGAACCACTGTGTGCATTTATAGCTGCATTTTCTCCTAGACTAAAAATTCCTTTGTGTGTTTTCAAGTGGATTTCCATTAAACATTCTTAAAGTCCAACTACACTGTAGCCGTGATGTTGCTGTTCATCACCTAGCAAGCAACTCAAATGCCATTGTAAAGCTGTTCCTTTCTTTCCTTTCTTCCTTTTCTTTTTAAACTTCTAACACTGACTCAGTAGATGACCTCACTTCCCACCTCAGAAAGACCATAGGTATTAGCCCTTGATAGTTGAGGTTTCGTCTGACACATCATGGCCCCTTGTATCACTTTATCTCTCCCTTCACCCTCAAAAAGACAGGTGATCACTCCTCTCCAAAGCTAACCCTCTAACTGTACTCTGGTCTTCATCACTTCCTGTCCCCTGAGCTAACCCTCCACCTAAACTTTGGTCTCCACTGCTCCAGGCTTCCTCAGATGGCTCACATCCATTGATAATATGGCCTATATATTGTGGAATTATCAACCCCAACTTCCACCCAAAAACTTCCCTGCCCATATAATAACACCTGGAATTCCAAGTGGAGCTTGCAAATATTTCCAGTGTGCCATTGTATAAATGCATGCAAAATGTAAGTTTCTCTACTTTTCTATAATCTCTCTCAACTGTTAATACAAATCCTTATGTCATCAGATAGCAGAAACTTAATCACAGTTATTTCAGGTTTTCCCTTACCCACACATTTTCCTTGAGGTTTTGTCTGAATTCTGGAGGGCTTATGTGTTGACAATAATATGAAAAACAATGACTAACCCTTATATACAGCTTACATTATGCTAGGCATAATTTTATATACCTTCCATGTCTTATCTCATTTGATCCTTAAAACAGACCAAGGTAGGTTTTGGGGGGTTTTTTTGTTTGTTTGTTTTTTGTTTTTATGGCCAAGCCCAGGCAGTGAGTTCTTAGTTCCCCAAGCAGGGATCGAACCTGGACCCCGTGAGTGAAAGTGCAGAGTCCTAACCACTGAACCGCCAGGGAATTCCCCCAAGGTAGGTTTTATTATTCCTCTATTTTACATATGGGCAGATAAGTACATAGAGAATTAAGTAATTTGCTCAAGGAAATAAAGTCCGTAAATTTATGCTATAGTCTGTGCTCTAAACCATTACCCCAGACCCTCCTTACTCTCTTGTGGAGCCCAAGGCATTAGCAGCCAGAGGTGGTATTACCAAACTGAACTTGGGTCTGCTCACCTGCCATACAGCAAAGCCAATATACTGACACTGGGTTGTGGTAAAGGAAAGTACAGCATTTACTGCAGGGCACCAAGCAAGGAGAACGGGCAGCTAATGCTCAAAAGACCTGAACTCCCTGATGGCTTTCAGGGAAGAGTTTTTAAAGGCAAAATTAGGGGCAAGAGTTGACTTTCTTCTGATTGGTTGGTGGTGAGGTAACAGGGTGATGTTTTAATCATCAACTTTCTGGTTCCAACCAGTATGGGTTCTATGTGCTTGTGGTCAGCATGTAATCACCACCCACTACTTGGGTGGGGGTCATAGTTCCTGTAGAACAACTCAAGATATACAGCAAATTGTTATGTATATCCCTTGAGAAGGAACTAGGACTCAGTTTTTTTTTTTTTTTTTTTTTTTTTTTTTTTTTTTTTTTTGCGGTACGCGGGCCTCTCACTGCTGTGGACTCTCCCGTTGCGGAGCACAGGCTCTGGACGCGCAGGCCCAGCGGCCATGGCTCACGGGCCCAGCCGCTCCGCAGCACGTGGGATCTTCCCAGACCGGGGCACGAACCCGCATCCCCTGCATCAGCAGGCGGACTCTCAACCACTGCGCCACCAGGGAAGCCCTAGGACTCAGTTTTACTGATGAACTACTGTTTAATCTATCATTACTTTTCTTGCTTGACTGCCTTACCTTTGTTTCTGCCTTCCCTCACTTCCCTAACTAGTAACTGCTTGAGTCTGCTCTTTGGAACTCAGGGAAGGCCTAGGAAACTAAAGTCTTTTTCTACAAACAAGAAAAAGGGGACACCGAGGGGCTTTTGTAACTGAGAGTGAACCAGAGGGTCCTACTCGGTTTCAGTCTCCCCTTTTCTTTGATACTCTTCAGTCCTGAGGGGAACAGGGGCAGGACAAGCAGGGGAATAAAGTTTTGGATAGAGAGATTAATCATAAACTCAGCAGGGGAACTCGGTTTCAGTGGTATCTGGTTTGGGTCACGGTCCATGTTGGTGTATATTGAAACATCTTCCCTCCATCATCAACACACACAGGTGCTTGCTGACTCATCCCTCACCCCAAGACCCCCTCATGACTGGCTTGCTTACCTACCATAATGGAAAAGAATATTTAAAAAAAAGAATGTGTATTTAATTATAAACACATATATAAAACTGAATCACTTTGTTGTACAGCAGAAATTAACACAACATTGTAAATCAACCATACTTCAATTTGAAAAAACTCTCAAAATCCAAGCGCTGGCTTCTGTTTTTACCCTTGAACACCTAATTTTCCAAATATAAAAAGTGCCAGAGACTTCACAAAAATACTGGGAATGACACCTGCTGCTGCATGCTATTGAATAAAAGCTGAAACCCTTCACATAACAATTCCACGTGAGGCTTAGATAGAAATGTTCCACAAAAATACATTTTATCCACCTATTCATATGTATTTACTAATTGATGAATTAGTTCATCAAATATTTATGAAACATTTATAGTTTTAAGGAATTAGTTCATGTGATTGTGGAGGCTGGCAAATCCAAAATCTGCAAGGTAGGCCAACAGTTTAGAGACCCAGGGAAGAGTTGGTGCTTCAGTTCAAGTTTGAAGGCCATCCAGTGGTGGAATTTCTTCCTCATCCAGGGCCATCATTCTTTTTATATTAAGGCCTGCAAATGCGTAGAAGTGTCCACCCACATTACAGAGGGTAACCTGCTTTACTCAAAGACTACTGATTCAAATGTTAATTCCATCCAAAAACACTTATAAAACTTTTACATAAACATCTAAAATAGTGTTCAACCAAATATCTGGGCACTGTGGCCAACTTGATACATAAAATTAATCATCACAAGTACCTACTCATTTGCTTTTCACTGGGGTTTTAACAGACAAGACAAACATGGTTCCTGGCCCTATGGTATTTTCTCAAAAATTCATTAATTCAACAGTTCCCCAATGTAGACAAATTCAAACTCAACTGCAAAAGACTAAAACTAGCTCCTCTTCAAATAGCAAGTATCGATAAGGAAGAAAAATAGGTAAAGAGGTCTCTGGGTGCCAAAAGCTAGAGGCTGGGTAAAAGATAGCAGAAAGGGATTCTGTTATCTTTAAAGATGAACTTGAAATCATTCACAGCTTTATCAGGGTCATTCCTACTCACTCATTCCTTCAACTAAGCCTTCCAGAAGTGGGTAGTCCCCCTTTACCATTTGGGGATGGGAGTAGTCAGGAGAGGCTTATAGAGGAGTGATGTTTAAGCCAAAAATGTTCAGTGATGGATAGGTGTACATTTGTTAGAAAGAAGGACAGGGAAAGGTCATTCCAGACCTTAGAGGTCAAAGAAGCCATAAATAAAGACAAAAAGGGAAATACATTCCCTTTGGGGAGGAATAAAGCATTCCGTGTGGCTGGGGCACAGAGCACAGGGACAGAAGAGGTAGAAAAGGACATATGGGGCCTTGTTTACCATGCATGCTTGTACTTAGCAGTGAGAAACCATGAAAAGCATTAAGCTGGAAGGAGATGTGATCATTTTGTATTTTAGAGCGGTCACAGTGGCCAAGAGTCCTGGGGATGGATTACAGTTGGCCAAGACTGGAGTCAGAGACCATTAGTGGGCGATTAAACAATCCTGGAGAGACATGATGAGGGTCTAAAAGTGAGACTAGAGATGAGAGAACTGGGTTGGGAGATGCAATCAGGTTAGAATAAAAAAACCTGATGCTTTATTGATTGTGAGGAAGGGAAGGAGAGAGGCAGAGAGGGAGAAGTTTGGTTTGGATAGAGTGTCATTCACTGATAGAGAAAACACAAGAAGAGGAGCAGGTACTGGAGGAAAGAAGAATTCCAATTTGGAATGGGAGTCTCCAGGAGAGGTCCTTTCTACCAGTAGAGCTGCCTACCTTCAAGTGGATCACAGGCCTGGACAAGAAGAAACACAATCACGGTGACCACTGCAGAGGGGATGTCCCAACCACACAGTCCTGCATCACATAAACCCAGGGTTCTTATATAATCCACCATCAGACTTCCTGCCAGTCTGCGTTATGGCGGACTAAGAAGTAACTGGATTGTGTGTCATCTAATTCATTGCTGATAGTTTCATTATTATTCAAGTTAATATGTAGAACAACTCTATGAAATCAGCTCTATTATCATCCTTATTTTACAGAGAGACTAAGTAACTTTCCCAATGTCATTCGACTAATAATCAGTAAAGTCAGGAGCTGAACCTTGGTATTTGAGCTGATTCATAGCCATCAGATTGGGGCCAGGAGAAAGGAGCTACTCAGACTTGGTCTAAACCATATTTTATTTTTATACAACTACTGAATAATTTAAGGATCTTTTGCCTTTTTCCACAAAGGAATGCCAGTATAAAACTCATCTGACTTATAACTCATTTTCTTAAATGTGGAGATGAGATCTTATACAATTTTCCTTTTTGCTGTCACTTTCCTTAGTGTTATGGTAGGAACTGAAAGAGTATTCTCTTTTGCTCATGAGGACACTGTGACCTTCTGCACATTTAGCCAAAAAGTTTGTCTGTCTTTATAAGCAGAAGTAAAAGCATTGTTCTCTTCTTCTGTTACACGTACACTGAAGACACAGGACTCATTGGATATAGTTGCATGTGCAACATTTTAAATCTCCTACTTTCCTTTTGATGCTGCTTGGTGAAGGTAGTCTTTCTGCTTCCTCTGGATGAAAACCTAGACAGTCTCCATGACATTTCCACTCCCTTCTAGATAATAAAACTTCCTAAAGTCACTTTAAATTGCAAACCCATCCATAGGTAAAAAAGTGAAAATGTCTACAACAATACATTAATAATCTCTTCAATCCTCATTGAAAGGTACAATTTCTCTTCCTAAAGGTGGGCACATGGTCCTTTCTTCTCCTTCCCCAACTGGCATTTCTGCTTCTCCTTAAGACTGATCTCTTTGATCGACAGAGTCGAAGCAAGGAGAGAGATTAAATGTTAGGGTTATAGGCAAATTGTTACCTGACCGACCATGTAGTAAAATGGCTTACAGCTCTGTGGGCAGGCTGGGGCTTAAAAGGATCTCTTTCTCTTGTGGAATGGTTTTGACGTTCTCTGGTGGTTCCCTAGCACTGGGGCCCTCCTCTGGAGCTCCCTGCAGATAATTTTTATTTGACTGACCTATCAATAATTGAGAGACCTATGTTGAAAGATTTGTCAAATATGTATGTGCATTTTATATTTTGAGGCCATTTGTTATACCAATTTAGAATTACTATGGCTTTGTAGTCAGTTGAACCTTTTATTATTATATAGTGGTCCTCTTTTGCTCTAATAATGCTTTTTGTTTTATAGTCTCTTTTATTTGAATTACCCTATTTATGATAAACAGCTATCATAGCCTTCTTTTGGTTAGGATTTGCTTCTTTTAATTCCTCTTACCTTTTTACTTTCAAACTTTCTGTATACTTATAGTTTAAACACATTTCCTATAAACAACACATGGTTGGATGTTGTTATTTCTGCCATTTCATTTTGTGCTATTTGCCTATCTTTTTTGTTTCTTTTTTCCTGTATTGCCTTCCTCTGAATTGATTTTTTTGGGGGGTTTTTTTGAGTATTTTTTTGCTGCATTGGGTTGCTGTGCGCGGGCTTTCTCTAGTTGTGGCAAGCAGGGGCTACTCTTCGTTGTGGTGCTTGGGCCTCTCATTGCGGTGGCTTTTCGTGTTACCGAACATGGGCTCTAGGCATGCAGGCTTCAGTAGTTGCAGTGCGTGGGCTCAGTAGTTGCAGTGTGCAGGCTCTAGGGCATGCGGGCTTCAGAGGTGTGGTGCACAGGCTCAATAGTTGTGGCTCGCGGGCTTAGTTGCTCCACGGCATGTGGGATCTTCCCGGACCAGGGATCGAACCCATGCCCCCTGCATTGGCAGGCAGATTCTTAACCACTGCACCACCAAGGTAGTCCTTGAATTGATATTTTTTTCTTTATTCCATCTTCCACTTAACTGGATTGGAAGTTACATACTCTATATGTAATCTTTTAGTAGTTACTTTGGAAATTTTTACCATGACTCATTGTGGGAGGCTGAATAATGTCCCTACTCGAAGACACCCAGAACCTGTGAAAATGCCACCTTACATGGGAAAAAAACACTTTGAAAATGTGATTATATTAAAGCTCCTGGGATGGGGAAATTATCCTGGGTCATCTGGGTGGTCCCACTGGGATTACATGAGTCCTTAGAAGAGGGAGATGGGAGGGTTAGAGTAAAAAAAAGGTGATGCGATGGCAGAAGCAGAGAAAAGGACTATGAGATGCTAACTGCTGGCTTTGAAGATGGAGGATGGGGTCATGAGCCAAGGATGCACACAGTATCTAGAAGCTAGAAAAGGCAAGGAAACCAATTCTGTTCTAGAGCCTTCCTTAGGAACACAGCCCTGCTGACCCATTTTAGACTTCTGACTTCCAGAACTATAAATGAATAAATTTGTGTTGGCTTAAACCACTAAGATTTGTGACAGCAACTATTGGAAACTAGTGCAGATTTTGACGTCTGAAAGTGGGGTGCTACTGTAAGAAACACATAAAAATATGAAAGTGGCTTTGGAATTGGGCAGTGGGCAGAGGTTAGAAGAACTTTGAGGTGCATGATAGAAAAATCCTAGATTTCCTTGAACAGGCAGTCAGTAGAAATACAGATGTTAAAGATTCTGCCAGTGAAAGCTCAGAGGGAATTATGGAGCATGGTAGAGAAAGCCTATATTGTCTCAGAGAATACCTAAATCATCATAAATAGATCATTGGTAGAAATATGGATGTTAAAGGCACTAATGGTGAGGGCTCAGAAGGAAATGAGGGACATTCTAGAAAGTGGAGGAAAGGGGATCCTTGTTATACAGTGATGGAAAACGTAGCTCAATTGTGTGTCCTGCAGTTGTGTGGAAATAAGAGCTTATAAGTAATGAAATTGGATATTTAGCTGAGGAGATTTCTAAGCAAAATGTTAAAGGTTCATCCTGGCTCTTTCTTGCTGTTTATAGTCAAATGCAAGAGGAAAAAGATCGAAAAACTGGTAAGAGAAAAGGAACCAGGACTTGATGATTTAGGAAATTCTCAGCTTATCAAGATTGCAAAAGATGTTAAAATGAGGAGATTCACTGTAAGGAGGGCATGCTTTGGAGAGAAAAACCAAGAATATAGCTGGACAGGGCTTCCCTGGCGGCACAGTGGTTAAGAATCCACCTGTCAATGCCGAGGACACGGGTTCAAGCCCTGGTCTGGGAAGATCCCACATGCCGTGGAGCAACTAAGCCAGTGCGCCACAACTACTGAGCCTGTGCTTTAGAGCCTGTGAGCCACAACTACTGAAGCCCGCATGCCACAACTACTGAAGCCTGCAGTGCCTAAAGCCTGTGTTCTGCAACAAGAGAAGCCACAGCAATGAGAAGCCCTTGGTGTACTGCAACAAAGAGTAGCCCCCACTCGCTGCAACTAAAGAAAGCCCACGCACAGCAACAAAGACCCAGCTCAGACTAAAATAAATAAATAAATTCATAAAAAAAAGAATATAGCTGGACAACCTTTTGCTAGTGCCTTAACTCTGTAAAATAGGCATCATCATCATCACTATTATTATTATTATTAAAAATATTATTTAAATGTACTTATAAGATTACCAGTTTCTTTACTCCCCACTCATTTTACATTTCAGACAATTTTTTCCTGGGGTCATTTTTCCTCCTTTCTGGAGTATATCATTAGAAATTCCTTAAGTGAGTTCTGTTGGTAGGAAACTCAGTTTTTATCTGAAAATTTCTTTACTTCTTCTTCACTGTTAAAATAAAATTTTACAAGGTATACAGTTCCAGGTTGACTATTATTAGCTTTTTGAACATATTATTCTATTGTCCTATGGCTACCATCATTGCTTTGAGAAGTTGGCTGTCAGTCTAATTGCTGAGTTTTGAAGGCATTCTCTTTTTCTCTCTAGCAGTTTATAGGATCTTTATTATTGGTGTTCTGTAGTTTCACTGGAAAGCTTCTAGAAAGGGAGTTTTTTCTTAATCCTTGTAGATATAGGTTTTGATTCCTAGCTATTACCTCTTGGAGTATCTCTCCTCCAACTTCTCTCCCCTCTTTTAGCACTCCAATTAGACTCCTTTTAGACTTTCTTAATCTACCCTTTGTACTTTGTGACACCCTTATATACTCTTATATATGCTCAATCCCCTCGCATCTCCATGCAAGTGTCTCTTCCAATTCATTAATGAAGGAGTCTCAACTTCATACAAGCCTATGGCATGATCTCCCACTTCCCTCTAGGATATTAATTTTCAAAGCTCCAGGGTTCTGAATCCACATTACCTGGGTTCAAATTCTGGCTTATTTATTTACACACTCACTATTGTGTGACTATGGACAAGTTACCTAACTTCTCTGTGCTTCAGTTTCCTCTCCTATCAAATGAATATTGGTAATAGTTCCTCTTATAAGAATGTTATCAAGAATAAATGAATTGATTTCAGTAAAATGCTTGGAACAGTGCCTAGCCCATATAAAGTGTTTTAAAACTGCTTACACTTACTCTGAGTACTGGCATGTGCCTCCATGTTATTTTAAGGCTAATTCATTTGCTTAAGCTCATTGAACTTTTTACAAAAATGATCTTGAGGATTTCCTGTATTTTCTTTCAAGCTGAGCAAGCATTTATATGTTTGTTATAATTTATCCAGAATCTAGTTGAAAAGAATGTTTGTTAAAATTTATCCAGATTCCAGTTGAATAGCCTAGTAGGAAGGTTGTTTTTTTTTTAAACTACCTAGTCCCTTCATTGTGGAGACTGAGCTGATGGAAGCATTCCAAAGCAGGTTCAAGGTTTTGCCAGGGTCCTTAGGTCCCCTGAACATTTTAAGCTTTCCAGGAATAGGAAAGGACAAACACAGAACAATAAAGGGCTGCTTTGCTCCAGGCTCTCTTTGGAAGCAGGACCATAAGCCTCCCTTTATGCTCCAGTGGAAGCCCTCCCCAAACTGCTCTGGCAACCCTCTACTTCTCCCTACACTTACACTCTGTACAAATACCTGTAACAATGTACGTATCATTTTCTCTCTCATTCAACCTTATATTCTCAGCACATAGTAGTTCTCAATAAAAGTTTGTCAAATGCATGTATGAACAAATGAAAGAAAAGGCAATGGAGGAAATAACATATACCAAGTATGGGTTCTTTCTATGATTTAAAAGTCAAGATGAAACTTCCTCCACACGTTTTAACATGCTAGATTTTCATGAACAAGCCAATTGCTAAGTATTGTTTAAAGACGTAGAGGTAACTACCGTACAAAAAGCAAAAAGCATTACAATTGGTTTCTTCTGGGGAATGAAACCAAGAATAAGAACAGATGAGTCAGGGATCTATTATTTTCTTTAAAAGTCTTCTGATATTTGATTTTTAACTATGTATATCTTGATAAAAATTAAAATATTCAAAAACAAAGATTAGTCCATTTTTGACCTGCTATAACTCAAAAGCAGTCTGCAGTACATTTGACCTCACGGGGTTTAGTACAGTTTTGTTTTGTTTTTTTTAATTTTGTGCCCGGAGTCCTGATTACCAAAGAGTTGTTGACCCAAAGCGAAGTCGACAGATAAACAGAACTGTGGACTTTAAGAAGGCAGCTCCAATGAATCTATACCGGCTGAGCAGGCATACTGAGTGGTGCCTGAAGGCAGCTGTAAGGATGAAGTAAATCAATTAACTCCATGGTTTTCATGAAGACCTCTTCATATCAAAACTTCTTTCTTTACATGTGTCTCCTCTGATCCCGTGGAGATGAAAATTGACATCCACAGTCATATTCTACCAAAAGAATGGCCAGATCTAAAGAAGGTAACGGTGATTAATTTGCTGAATTATTTCTAGAACTTCTCCAGCATTTCTCAATGCCTCTACTATAGAATGATGTCTTCTTTTGGGAATTAGATGTTAAGTTTCTCTGCTTTAGGAGTGATTTTAAGTTATTTGGTAGTTATTAAGTTATTCTGATTTCCTAGTTTTTTAAAATGATTTCATATTTATTTTGAAAGAACATTGATAAAAAGAAGTAAGTGTTCTCTCAAAATCCCTTTTCCCCTCAAATGAAGCACTCTTTAAAACTTCTGGACGATATAAGTCAAGCAGGTTTACTTCCATTTAAGTCACATATTCAGCTGCTGGGGAGACAGATGACAATTACAGTTTCAAGTAAGAGACTATTAAAAAAACAGAATGTGATAGGTTCTCATTACTTCTAAAACATATCTTTCTAAAATGTTTAAAATAAGTTTTAGAAGCACCAAATGATAGCTCTGTGGAAATTTTTTTTTGTCTATTTTAAGACACTGTCTGAAACCATTCCTTTTTGATGTTCTTTAAGCTGTAAATCCTTGTTATGAAGTACAGAGTAGGAACATCAAAAAAAAAAAACCTAGAGGAAATGACATGAAACGTTTGCACAGTGAATGTCTCTCAAGACTCTTCTCTGTGTTTCTCAAAAGATGGAAATTTCCTTTTGTCATTAAGAAGTTTTAAATGAATACTAAAACAGGAAGGTGGGGAAAATGAAAGAAATTTAAAACTGGTTTGAGTTTTTGTTCAGGCTAAGTATCAGATTTTACCCAATCTTCAGCCTTCTCTAGTACTTATACACTACTCATAGTGTTTCATCTTTTTTATCCCAAGTGAGGAAAAATGAATGAACCCAAACTCTAATTAAAATGTGTTTCACTGTTTCATTGTGCAGGTAAATGAAACGATTTTCTTCTCATAGTTGTCTTTTGGAAGAATGGTCATCTTAAGTGTTTCTTTGTCCACTGGTATTTTAGGTTAAGATGGACAGTGGACATTGTAGATCAGAAAATACAAGTGATGCTAAACCATCTTTGAAAGGTTTTCCTATTATAGTTCATGGTAAGAACTAACCCTATCAAACTAACCCCTCCAAAAGGAGCCTAAGTGCCTACATGGGAACTTGCTGCTCTGAATGCTGTCATCCTCATCATGTTTTATTAAAGTGTAGACACCACTGCACAATGTTAGTGATGAATACCCAAAACATTCTACCTAGTATCCTGTGCCATAACCCTACCTCCCAAGCCTGCCTCCACTTTGAGCTGAGAACTGGTCACCAAGAGCTGACAATTTCTAGCCGCCTCACCTAATGCAGGGCCCTGAAGGCATTATTAAAACTGCTCCCCCCCCAAAAAAAAAAACTGCTCCAGAAGCTCAGGGATGCAGAGTATGGGGAGGCTATAGCCACAGCTGTGTGCCCTGGAGATTCCCCTAGCACAAGTTCTGCTGGCTCTTTATTGTTATGCCTTCTTATCTTCTAGTTATGCCTTCCTATCTTCTAGTTATGCCTTCCTATTTTCTAGTTATGCCTTCCTATCTTCTAGTTATGCCTCCTATCTTCTAGTTATGTCCTCCTATCTTCTAGTTATGCCCTCCTATCTTCTAATTATTCGTGAAAAGAGGGGAGGGGCATTTTGTACCCATAAACCAGGCTTTTATCAAGCAGTCTCACACCCTGCAAGCAGATAACTGATATACTTTTTTAAAAAAAATTTTATTGACGTATAGTTGATTTACAATGTTGTGTTAATTTCTTCTGTACAGCAAAGTGGCTCAGTTATATGTATATAACTGAGTATATATACATATAATATATATTTTTCCTTTTTCATATTCTTTTCCATTATGGTTTGTCACAGGATATTGAATACAGTTCCCTGTGCTATACAGTAGGACCTTGTTGTTTATCCACCCTATATGTAATAGTTTGCCTCTGCTAATCCCATACTCCCAATCCTTCCCTTCCCTACCTCCCCTCCCCCTTGGCAACCACAAGCCTGTTCTCTATGTCTGTGAGTCTGTTTTTGTTTCGATAACTGATATACTTGATGCTGATGATGGTAGTAATAATAATCATAATACTCTTACACTTCCAGAGAGCAATATATACATGTAATTTGATTCCATAAAATCTTGTGAGTTTCAGATAGGATTTCTATCATTAGCCCTGCTGGACAAATGAGGCCCCTGAGACTCAGAAATGAGGCTAGAATCCCAGAGCTTCATGGGGCTATGGTGGCCCCTCCATAGCTCTACGCCCACACCTACCTTCCAAGAGCTGCCCAGGAGCACATCATGGGGGGGATGTCCCTGCTTCCCTCTGCTAGACACCAGCCTGCTCCCCAACTCTCCACACTCATGTAAACCCACTGAGGGCTTCCTCACAGCAGGTCAAGCAATGTGATCTGCTATGTGCTGGAAGTTTCCGTTGGACTGCAGGCAAGTCAGTGATGAAACAATTCGCAGAAAACAGTTTGTGTTTTCAAACTAGGAGGAGGGAGATAAATAAAAATACATCTAAATGGTGGTGGGTTCCTTCTCTCTCTCTGTCCTTATTTCCAGTCTATATGATCAGAGTATTAAAGTGACATTAGTGGATAGGAGATAGTCCTTGGTGTTCATAGAGTTCAATATTTCTAGCAGAATTTCCTTTGTCTTCAAATCGTTTCTTAGTAGGTAAAATATCATTTCAAAACATCAATCTCCGATCTTTTCTCACCACTTTTTCAAACTTTCCAGTAAAAAAAATGAAAAGAATAAGCCAGTCCTAGTTTTATTTTGGAAGATGAAGCCCCTTTGGAAGAACTGATATCTCTTTTCAAACCTGCCTTTTCTTGTTAAATATTAATAGACACACTTCAAAAACCCTGACCTCCTTATGCAGTGAAGACATAGAAAAGCAGAATCAACACGCCTGGGTTGGTGATTAACTAATGATTACAAAGGACTGGGATTTGAGAAAGTTTTTCATTTTCACTTGGTAATAATGATTGTAGTCAGAGTTAGAGTTAAGATCCTTAGGGGGGAAAATCTACCTGAGGTAGAAAGAGTGCAGGGTGCACTTGATTACATTGTTCCTGATGAATCAGGACCCACACTCTGGCCCAAGAAACCAGGGTGAAAGTTGTTTCAGACTGATCCACAATGAGATTACTCATAACAACAAGGATGCTGATAAGGTTTCAGCTTTTCCTTCAGCAAGACTTCATTGCCCACCTACTAGGTGTCCCATAGTAAGGTTTGCAAAGATTCTTCTAATTTTAAATGGGGTCCCAAAATTCCAGCCTTTAGGAAAAGAATTATATATTTACATCTTCTTTCATTAGTGATGATTTAATTGCACTTGATCGCTGTAAGGTTTTAGGAGACAAAATCCCAGACATAACTTGACTTTTAAACAACTCCTCTGAGCAAACAGATATCTGGTTTCATCACCCAGGAGGTTCATTATTCACCTCATGAGTGTGAGGTCCCCAAGACATTAAAAATGTCATTCAGCTCATCAACCTCCGATTCACATATACCCATTTCAGAAACACAACTCTTGTAGATAGAACTGAATTCCCTTGAATTTTTAATATGTTTTTTTATTTGTCATGCCCATAAATGTCTATGGGACACTGGTCACTGTCAAACATTTTCAGATGGTAAATGCCTCCTGGCATATGCTCTGGCAAAAACTACTCTGAGGGTCAAAAATTTCAGACCCCAGGCTTGGTTCAACCTAGGATGAGAGGCTGGGGATTGTGTGGAGGCCAGATTTGGAGCAGAATAAAGTTGCCCCAAATAGGTTAGAGGTCTTTGTAAAGGCTCAGGGCAAGTACAAGGTGTTCCAAAGCGTTCCAAGTGCTTTCCAAGACAGGGAAGGGAGGAACACAGAGTGCCAAAGGGCTCCTTCCTTCACAGCGCTCCTTAGTGTTTGCTCCCAGCGTGAGCCTTATTTCACGACCTCAGGATGGAAGAGGCTGTCACCGCCATGCCACCCCCACTGCCATTACTGCCTGCCACCACTACCATCACCATCATTGGTACCACCACTGTCACCAAACTCACTACCACAACTATCACCACTACCATGTCATAGCTTCCACCACTGCCATTACTATCGCCACCATCCCTAGCACCGTCATCACCATCATCATCACCACCACTGCCACCACCGCCTCTGCTTCCACCACTGTCACCACCATTATCATGGTTAGCATTGATGAAGCCCTTTCTGTAAGCCAGGTCTGGTGTCCATAGCTTTGTCCAAATTGTTTCAGTCAATTCCCATAAAACCTTATGTCACCGCGACTGCGGTGAGCCTCATTTCACACATAAGAAAACAACGGCTTCAAGATGTTAAGTTACTCCAAGAAAGTATCTTGTAGGCGGACTGTTGTGTGTGACCAGATCCCTCCGTTCTGCCCCTCCCTGCCTCTCTGCCCTTCCCCAGGGCAATACTTCTCTCACCAGCTAACTTATGGGTTAACATTCCATAGGGAATTAAGAAAAAGAAAGAAAGAAAGTGAGGAAGGAAGGAACAGAGGAAGGAAGGAAGGAAAGAAAGAAGGCGGGAAGGAAAGAAGGAAATAAAACCTTTCCTTTTACAGTAAAGTAAGATTTCAATGGTATATTTCTGGCTCGAGAGAGCATTTTGGTTTACTCTAAAGTGTAACTGATTGAGGCCATTCCACACCTTCCCCCGACATGCACTCTGGGAAGCTTTATCCAGGAGAAGAGAGGGGAAAAGCACAAGGGTACTGAATGCATGAAAGGGTGGGAGGGCACCGACAAAGGAGAAATTGGGTGCCGGGAGGAGAAACTGGGGTCCCTGATGGACAGGTTCCCTTGCGTGACTAGCCTACTAAGCCAGGTCCTCCAGTGTCACCTGGGAGGAGGCAGGTGGACTTCCAGAGCTCATGTGACAATTTGGAGCTGGAATTCAAGGACAGATCTTCTGCCCAGGTAGAACAAGGCTGGTAAAGAACTGACCAAATCTTAAGTCTACTGGGGCAGAATGCAGGGACAGACATAGAGACAGACAAACACCCCTGTGCTGCAGGCCCAGACCTCCCCTCTGAGTCTGCAGGTGAGAGGGAAGCCAGGAAGAGGGATCTGCCAAAACCTGCCCCCCTCAAGACAATGTCCCTGTACCGTGACATGAGAGCCAAACCATGGTCACCTGGTCTCATCCAACCACAACAAGCGAGGAGTTGCGCAACATTTAGCTTCACTACCTCTACCCATTGTTGCTGACAAGAGCTGTCCATGAGCCCTTTACACTGTGGTCTCCGGCCTCCACACCCTCCCCCTAACTTCACACTTTGAGAGCCATTGTTCTGGAGCATGGAAATGCTCAACACTGGAAGCACCTCTCCAATCTGACCCCAGATTACCTTTCCAGCCTCCCTCCCATGACACCGCTTGGCCCACGTTGTTCGTCAGTACCCTACCCCCCTCCTCCCGGGGAACCTGTATGTCACTCTATCACAGCATGCCTCACACACGGTAAGGCTCTTCAATTACCCACCCACCCCGGCCTCGCCCTCTCAAGACTGTGCTCCACACAGGCTGCAACTGTCCTTCACTTCTATTTTCTCTGCCCTAGAAAGGCTGGTCATGGTGGGACTCCATGAGGGTTTGACAAATGAACAGAATGAGATTTAAAAAGCTATAGTTACATGAGTCATATATGCCTATGTTCACAGGCAGAATCTTTCAAATATTTTTATTCATGACCCCCAAGAAGAAATATATTTCATACTGTGACTCGGTACAAACATTTATATCTATAATGGAAACAAGAGTTTCATGAAACTAATACTACACAGAAGCCATTCTAATATATTTGTTCTATGCTATGCTATGCTATGCTATGCTACGCTATGCTATCCTATCCTATCCTATTTCGTTCCATTCCATTCCATTGCTTTACTATCTTAGCTTGGGTTTTCCAAGAAGCAGACCCTGAGATACGGATTCAAATGCAAAGAGTTTACTCTGGAGATGATGCCAGGAAACACCAGTAGAGTGGGGAAATGAGGCAGAGAAAGCAAGGCAGCCAGTGAAAGTGTAGAATGTGTGCCTCACCTCAGAGTCATCCTGCCCGAGGAGGTGAGGAAACCAGTGTGTGCAGTTTATATACAAATGCCCTCAGTCGTTGATTGAGGGATTTGGGGGCTGGAAATTAGCACCACTAATTTCCTGGTACTTCTGATCTTCTAGAAGGGCCTAATCAAAGTTGGCGCCAATGGCAAAAAGGAATATCTTGTCAAAGAAATGCAAGTGCTTTTAGTTGAAGGAGGGCTGGTGTGCACAGAAGCACTCCAGGGAAGGAATATGGGTAGGACACCAGCCTTATCTGTTACACATACTATTTCATGTTTTTAGAACATCTGGGTCATTAACCACTAAACTGATTTCATGATCTACTCACAGATTGCAAACCACAGTTTGAAGAACAGGGTTAATGTTCTAAGATGGTATTTCCTAAAGAGTGGTCCCTACGGTCTGTACTCCTAGTGGCCTGGAAAGGATTTTAGGTGGTACACAAATATTTTTTAATGTGCATCCTTATTTAAAAATTACAACCTGGGGCTTCCCTGGTGGCGCAGTGGTTGAGAGTCTGCCTGCTAATGCAGGGGACACGGGTTCAAGCCCTGGTCTGGGAGGATCCCACATGCCGCGGAGCAACTAGGCCCGTGAGCCACAACTACTGAGCCTGCGTGTCTGAAGCCTGTGCTCTGCAACAGGAGAGGCCGCGATAGTGAGAGGCCCGCGCACCGCGATGAAGAGTGGCCCCCGCTTGCCACAATTAGAGAAAGCCCTCACACAGAAACGAAGACCCAACACAGCAAAAATTAATTAATTAATTAATAAACTCCTACCCCCTACATCTTAAAAAAAAAAAATTCTAAAAAAAAAATTACAACCTGCATTAGGAGAAAAGGTAAAACTAGTACTTCTATGATAGAGAATTTTCTTCCTGAATAAATACATTTCAGGAAAAACATTGATTTGAATATAAATGTTGAATAAGTGATCATGGGCGTGGGGAAAAATGGGAAAGTGTTGCTTGAAAGGATAGAGCTTGGGATGCTCTGTCCCAGGGATGCGCCTTTATTGCAGTCCTCTCTGCTTTGACCTTTCAGTCTAACTGTGCTTCCTCTCCCCCACAGAGATTCGGTTACGGAGGCTGGGTGCAGCTCCACCACCACGGCAAGGTGAGTTTCTCCCAAAGCAGGAGCGTGCCTCAGACCCACAGACCTGCTGAGTCTGAAACCTTCCACCAGGCGGGCCTCTAGGAACCCCCAACTCTTCTGCCCTCCAATCGACTTTATAGTAGGCAAGGGGACAGCACTGAGGTTTCTCAAAATTATTTGCAAAAATGGGGATAACGTCAAAGAACAGCATTTAGGAAGATAAAATTGGGATTGGACAAGCCATTAAGAAATGTCTCTCTCTCCCTCTCTTTTTTTTTTTTTTTTTTTTGCCCTAGAACCAATTTTAGCATTGCTGTGTGTCAAGGAAGCGACCTGGCCCTCTCCACAGTTATTACATTATATTACAGCTGACCAAATAAATGGAACAGTTTAGGTTTGTGCACAGGCTGAGAAATTAAACATTGGAGGCAAAAGGGAGAAGAAGCCACTGTTAGAAAGGGTTGAGTTTGTTCAGAGGAAAGAGCGAGAGGAAGGCGGCTTGGGGCAAAGCATTCAGCCTGAGAGAGAGTTGCAAATCTAGAGCTGCACAGAGGTCAGGTCTGACTTCATTTTCAGAGGCATCACATGCCCTCGTGGAGTGCATGGGAAAAGCCCCTGAGCTCCCAGTGGAGCACAGACATGACTAAGGCCCCTGGAGGACTGGTGGTGTGGGAAGACCACATGCAGGGGTAACTCAATGCACTGTGATGAGGTGAGGACAGCTTTTGCACCAGGTACTGGAGGATGTAGACTTGGGCACCAAGGACTGGAGAAGGCCTCCTGGAAGAAGTGATGCTCATTCTGGGTCTGGAAGCAGAGGTGAAGGCTTGCCCAAGGAATAAAGGAAACTAGAAAGCAAAGACAGGGAGCAAAGGCCTGGAGATATCAAACACACGTAAGCCTAGAACTCAAGCATTTGGCTTGGGCTGGTACTAGCATTTCTCAAAGTGTGGTCTGTGGACCAGCAAGTTCAATTTCACCTGGGAACCTGGGAGAAAGGCAAATTCTTGGGCCTCACCTCAGACCTACCAAATCAGGAACGCTGAGGATAGGGCCAGCAATCTGAGTTTTGGCAAGCCTCCAGCTGGTTCTGATGCTCACTCAAGTTTGAAAACCACTGGCTCTATTCACTCACTCAGTGATTTTTATTGACACCTATTTGATGCCAGGCCCACCAGTCTAGACACACGGAATATGCTGGTGAACAAGACAGACATACTCCCTGCCCTTGTGATGCTCAAATTCTAGGGGGAGACAAACAAACGTGATCACTTCAGAGAATGAAATAAAAAACAGTGCTGGAACAGGCAATGACTGGGGAGATGCATCTGGGCTGGCTGGTCAGGGAGCTAGCAAAGACTTAGAGGATGAGAAGGAAAAGCCTGGAAGAGCATCCCTGGCTGAGGGAACAGCAGTTGCAAAGCCCGCCATATGAGGAAGAGCTGTGTTCAAGGAACAGGAAGGAGGGCAGTTTGGCTGAGATGTGGTGAAAGGGGGAGATGGAAGGAAATCAGGTAGGCAGGGGCCAGATCATGGAGGGACTTGTAGCACGTGCTAAGGAGGCCGGGTTTTATTCTCAATGTAATGCAAATTCTTCGGAGGGTCTTAGCAGCTGAAAAAGGTCACCTTGTCTGATCTGTGGAGGATGGATAGAGGCAGGTAAGAGTCTGGGGCACAAAGTGGTGGGAAGAAGCTGGAGAGGTAGGCAGAAGCCTCATCAGATGGGGCCTTGGAGGATGGGTTTAGGCCTTTGTACTTGATCCTGAAGGCAGTGGGAAATCATTAAAGAGTTTTTTAAACATCAGAATCTCTGGAGCAGCCCATTTTCACCTTCATCAAAGGCCACCCACTAAGTGCCAATTTAGACACTGGGCTGCACTTCTCCCATGAAAAGTGTCAGTTCCTAGCCTGGGAGCTGATGATCTAAGCTGGCTTCAAGTCTCCCCAAAAGAGAAGACAAGCTGAGTGGAGATGATGACAAGGCCACTGGGAAGCCCCAAGTGCAGGGATGGGCAGCCTGTAATTTTTTTTTTTTTTACTCCCTGTCCCAGGCTGCAGTTTGTAACCTTGACACTGGATTTGAATGGCCTTCATTTCATCTTGTTTCTATGTCAAAGAGACTGCAAAAACTTAACAGCAAATCTAAAAAAAAAAAAAAAAAAAAAAAACCCAGAACAAACAAAAAGAAATCCAAGAATGAAAATATTTCCAGTCAAATCTATTACCTGATATTTCCAGCAAAACTGGATATAACAGTAGTCTTATAAAACAAAACAGTGACACTTTCCTTTCCTCTGTTTCAGAAACAAACCAAACCAAAACAGAACCAAATTGGTATTTGCCTAATTACAGTAGTCAGGGATCACAGTCACTGGAAAACAACACGCAAATATATACAAATATGCAAATTCAGCTAAGAGCAATGAGAAAATCCAGCACTTTGTGGTAGAAATTTCTTTTCATTCTCCTGTATCCCTTTGGTGAACAAATCTTTTCTGTCCCCCATGAATGATTTACCTCAGAGATTCCTGTTTTCTGAAAGGTCTTTCCAGTACACTTCTCTGGTCTGCCCTATTTGTTTCTCTTCTTAACCTTTGGTTTTTCAATGCTTTTGGAATGAACCAAGGGGTATTTGTTTGCCATGGTAAAGCCTTGTTCAGAACTGAAAAACAACATTTGTCCTTGGGTTGAATATTTATAATTTGGTTGAAGATTCATAAAAGTATGTACAGCCTCCTCTCAGGAGCTGCATGGGGTGGTGGCAGAATTGAGTGCTGATGGCAGGAACACCCAACAGCGTTCAAAGGACGCCAGACACAGGACCTAGTTCAAATCCATGGGTCAGCAGCATCTAGAAACATTGCCTGAGTGTTCTTCAGGCCCTTGAAATACAAAGACACACACATGCCATTTCCATCACACTTAGCATTTTCAGACACACTATTCTGTGTGATCTTCAATCATGTTCCTGCTCTAAAAAATGATTTCCCTCTCACTGCGGAGCCAGGAAGACACTCAAATGAATAAAGAACATACAGATAGTGACAATTTTGTGCTGAGCAAAAAAGAAAATAAATAGTAAGGGAATTCAAGGGGGTGGGAAGGCCAAGGCAGGGGGCAATTCTCATGAAGATAACAAATCATAGGACTGTAGGGCTAGGGAGCATCTAGTCCAGTGTTTGACAATATGGGTTGCAACCCAACAGTGAGTCATAATATCAATTCAGTGGGCTAGGACAGCTTTAAAAATAAAATAGATTACAAAAGAAAATAGCAGAATGTATTGTTCATGGTAAGAGTAAGTGTTGTTTCATCAAACTTTTGTCTCAGTTTGTAGCTGTATAAATCTTGGGTTGGCCAAAAAATTCGTTCGCCTTCTTCCGTAACAACATACCCGAACGAACTTTTCGGCCAGCCCCAGTAGATATATACAGATGTAGTGGGTCACAATGGAAAATATATTTTTTAATGTGGGGTCGCAGCCAAAATCGATTGAAAGCCATTCCTCTAGTCCAATATCCTCATTTCATGCTTTTATTTTTAAGCTTAACTTTCTATTACATATGTAGAATCTGAATAAATTCTCCTTTTTATTTTTTATTTATTTTTCTCTTTTTACGTGCATTTATTATATGAATTAACTAACTACATGAACTGAGAAAGAGTCCCATTTGCAATGCAAATATAACATTCATACAAAAAAGGACAAAATCAAATGAAACCTTTCTTGATTTTAGGTACTTAAAAAAAATAAGGCTGTCAAATAAATTCTCCTTTTAAAATTTAAGCTGTTGAAGATAAAGCTACAGTTCCCTTGGATCAGCCCTCCCCATCCTCAAAAGTAATTCCTATTAACAGTTTGGTGGGTACCTTTCCAGACCTTTTCCTGTGATTTTACTTATACATACATGTACCTATTAAAAAGGATATAGTATTAAAAAGGACATAGTATTATTTAATATGTTTATGTACATATTTTTTAGCTAAGTCAATCAGGTTCCAAACAGAAAACAAACAGCATACTTAGAATATTCTGAAAAGGGTTAATAAAGAGCCTACTTATAAAGGTGTAGGAGTGGGATGAAGCTGTGAAGGTAGGCAGGTGTTGGATGATGAAGGGTCTTAGGCCAGGTTAAGGAGTTTAGATTTTACCTTTAGGGCAACAAGAATCGATTCATGAGTTTTAAGCAGAGATCTGATAGCGAGATCTGATTTAGGGTTTTAAGAGTTTACTTGGCTGTTTTGTGGAGACTGGGTTGGAGGGGAGCAAGAGTGAAAGCAGCAAGAGATGAGGCTGGAGGCTGGAGCAGTCATTCAGGTGAGAGAGTATGGGGCTTGGACCAGAGCTGGAGCAGTGGAGATGGAGAGAAGTGGACCCTTGCAGCGTCCATTCTGGATACAGAATTAACGGCATTGGGAAATGGATGGGATGGTGACATGTCAAGCCGAGGGAAGTGAGAAAATGATGTAGTCTCAGAGGGATGAGAAAGATAATGCTGATATCAAAGGACAGAAGCAGCCAAGCCAGAAGGACAAGCAGATCTGGGGGAGAGAGCAGTAGGCTGAGTGAATAGAGCTGGAGGTGGTTGTAATAGAGCCTCCGTGGAGCTGTCCTTCAGAACCTCGTCATGTGGGACAGAGGCTGCTTCATGGTGACAGTGTCTGGGCCATTTCTGCCACCTTTGTACCTCAAGCCCAACCAGCCTGGCAGCTTGCATAGTCTAGAGGGAGAGCCTGAGTGGGGACTGGGGGCAGGGGGAGGAGAATGGAATCTGATATGAAATACTGGATTTTAAAATACATTTTTTCTTTTTTCCCTCTGTGCTAGTTTTTTCCTTGTTGTCTATCCATTCTGTGTGTAATAGTTTGCATCTACTAACCCCAAACTCCAAGTCTATCCCTCCCCCACCTCCCCTCCCCCTTGGAAACCATAAGTTTGATCTCTCTGTGAGTCTGTTGCTGTTTTGTAGATAGGTTCATTTGTGTCATATTTTAGATTCCACAGATAAGTGGTATCATATGGTATTTGTCTTTCTCTGCCTGACTTACTTCACTTAATATGACAATCTCTAGTTGCATCCATGTTGCTGCAAATGGCATTATTTCATTCTTTTTTATGGCTGAGTAGCATTCCTTTGTATATATATACCACATCTTATTTATCCATTCATCTGTCAATAAACATTTAGGTTGTTACCATGTCTTGGCTATTGTGAATAGTGCTGCTATGAATATAGGGGTGCATGTATCTTTTTGAATTACAGTTTTGTCCGGATATATGCCCAGGAGTGGAATTGCTGTATCATATGGTTAATTCCATAAAATACATTTTTAATGATACACAATACCAGACATTTGAAATACCAGCCATATTTGAACTCATTTGCAGATAGTATTAGAACTAGAACTTAAGAATCAGAAGTGTCAGAAGTGAAGTTCCTTGGGAATCAGACTCTGAGATGGAGATGAGCATGCAGAAGGTTTATCAGGAAGTGCTCTCAGAATGGACATCACTGAAAGGGAAAAGAAGGAACCAGGATAAAACAGAGGGCAATGTTGAGCTGTGATGTAGTCTCAGTGGAGGCCTCAGCTGACCCTACAAAAAGCTCTAAAGCTAACCTCCAGAGTTGTCCCAAGTTGGGGGGTGAGGGCAAAGAAGAGGGGCCTTTACATCTCTGTGGCAGTCAGTCATTGGAAGTGGGCTTCCCTGGAAATAAAGCAGGACTTTAAGGGTAAGCGATTTACACATAGGATCCAGGTTTCCTGACTGCTGTAGTTATCATGACTTCTACTACCCCATGCTGTTCTGGCTTAAAAAACATTAGAGGTATATTTGAAATGAGTTATCTGGGTGGCGATGGATGGTTGGAGAATTCTTTAATTAAAATAAAAATAATTTTTAAAAACCTTGGTTTTCTTTCAAGAGTTTATAAAAAAACAGAATTTGTTTCTGAGTTGAATAATTTAGAGCAGCTTGCTCCAATTACTTGATTATTAGTTAAGTTTAAGATCTTGGTTGATGTTGGGATCAATGTTAAAAACAGAACCTAAGAGACCCCCCAGTCCCTCCCCTAGCAGCAAGTGCTGACTTCTGAGGCCCATTTATACCCCTGCAGGGATCCTGGGTTCCTAAATATCACGTGAGAGGGATCAAGAATTGATTCTGTCAGGTCCCAAAATTCTGGTTGAAAAAGCAAAGAGAGGGCTCCCCTGGTGGCACAGTGGTTGAGAGTCCGCCTGCCGATGCAGAGGACACAGGTTCGTGTCCCAGTCTGGGAAGATTCCACATGCCACAGAGCGGCTAGGCCCGTGAGCCATGGCCGCTGAGCCTGCGTGTCCGGAGCCTGTGCTCTGCAACGGGAGAGGCCACAACAGTGAGAGGCCCGCGTACCGCAAAAAAAAAAAAAAGCAAAGAGAACTGGGAGCCTATTGGGGCACAGCTGCCCTGTGGTAATTTTCACTGAGAAAGAGCTCCCCTGACAGTTGCTGTCATTAATTTGCCTTACCATGGATCCAGCATAAAGGGTGTGGAGGGAAAAGTTTAGTAAGTCTGATTCTCCTGCAACATAATTAGGGCAACCCCCCAAAAAGACTGGACTCCTTAGGAAATTATAGTAATTAACATTTGCTTACTAAATAGACACCAATTACCAAATATCAGCCTGACAGGGTGGAAAATGGCTTCATGAACCTGGATTCTTTTCCCAGTTCTATACCACTAAGTGCTCTATAGCAGCTAAGCTCTATACCACCGCATCTCATGGACTCAATGGTAAATGCAAGAGTTGAACAGAAGAAATGATCCATTTCTGCTTTAACATGTTCTGCTTTGTCTGAAACCAAAACTTACTTGTGCACCTCCCAGAGAAACCCAATTTCCTCCCTTGCTATTGATAGTATATGGTAAAATCTGGCCATTGGATGAATCTAGAGACTGTCATACAGAGTGAAGTAAGTCAGAAAGAGAAAAACAAATATCATATATTAACGCATATATGTGGAACCTAGAAAAATGGTACAGATGAACCGGTTTGCAGGGCAGAAATTGAGATGCAGATGTAGAGAACAAACATATGGACACCAAGGGGGGAAAGGGGCAGGGGGGTGGGGGTGGGGGTGGGGGTGGTGTGATGAATTGGGAGATTGGGATTGACATGAATACACTGATGTGTATAAAATAGATAACTAATAAGGACCTGCTGTATAAAAAAATAAATTAAATTAAAAACAAAAACAAAATCTGGCCATCATTCATTAAGCAAGCTCTCTGGACTGTACTAAGTTCTTTACAAACATTCTATTATTGAATCTTCTGTATCATTCTGTGTTCTTAGTTGCAAACAGCAGAATCCACTCTAGCTAGTTCAATTAGAGAAGCAGCTCACAGACTTCCTGGGAAGGCCAGAGATCAAGCTCAGATGCTGTGCTAACAGAAACAATGCCCAATACCTGGCTGGGGACCTGTTCTAGCAAGGCTGTGAGACAGGAAGCTCATGTTGACGATGCTGAGATTGGAGACCAAAGCACTGCAGCTTCTGCTCCAGCCATGTCTGATACCTCAGGCAACACCCCTTATTAAAAGACTCTGGGTTCTGCAGAGTCCCTGCTTCCTCACAGGGCTCACTTCCAAATCAAAGTCACACATGGGGGCTTCTGGTTGGCAGAGCCTAGAGCACAGGCCAGTGCCCCTGCTACAAGGGGAGCTGGGAAAGTGAATTCTGAATTCCCCCTCAGGAAGGGGGAATCATAATGTGAAAGTATCTTCACATATAGGAAGTGTTCCAAGGATGCTGGGTGGCTACAAGCATGACAAATAAAACGGTCCACGTTTTACAGATAGAAAAAGTGAAGGTTAAACTCAGAAGGGCTGTAACTTAGCCAGTTATACGGCTAGTAGTTTAATGAGATTTAAGCCCCTATCTATTGAAATGCAGAGACCATGCTCTTCAGCACTTTGCTACACTGGGTATTTTATGGTAATTAAGCTTTCCTAGTAAGAAGCAAAAGAAAAAAACTTCTAAGTGCCAAATGAGAGTTTGTTTCTCAACTTCTTCTCTTTTACCAGCACCCCTGTCCACTCCCTTCTTCACCAAATAAAAAGATGTGTTCCTACATTCTATTTGTGCAATCAGTATCAGCACTCTTGCTTGCAAACAAAAGAAACAAAGAATGGTTAGTTTAAGCAGAAAAGGAATTTGTTGAAAGTACTTTAAGCCCCTCAAGAATTACAAAATGCTTAGGGAACCACACTCAAATGTGCAGGTGACTGAAGCCACGGCCAAGGCCATGCCACAGGTACAGCCCAGTTAGGACACTGCCATCAGCACCACTGCCAATGGACATAGCTCATGGTCACTGCTGGAATCAATACTGGCAGCACAAACTCAACTGTTCTTGTCTTTGTGCATCACTTGATTTTGATTCACAACAAAGCATTGATCCGTCAAGTTTGGGGCAAGGGGAGCAAGTATTTGGGTTTTAGTAGAGGGAGGCTGGGCCCTACCTCTACCAGTACTCTTGCAGGAGAGTCCCCAGTCCAGGAAGGTGGTTCAGGTGCTGTCAGTGTCAGCCAAGAATCAGAACTGAGGCAAATCAATCATGATGTCCTGATCTCAGAGACTCGGCTCTGCCTGGGTATAGATACCTGTCATAGTTACACAAGTCACTTGCTTACTGACCTATTCCCCAGTCTGTGAGCAATGAAAACATGGATGTGAGGGCTTGCTCATGCTTGGGAGATGTGCACAGGCTGCCGCGCTTAAAGGTGAAAAGTGCTCGGCCTCCTCCATGAAGGAGATGGGGAAGGTCTAGTCCTTGGATCAGAAAGATAAAGAAGGAAGCTGTAGCAAGACCTGAGCACAAGCCAAGAGGAAGAGGAGGAGGGCAGAGAACTCCATCAAGCACAGCTCAAGGCCTTTGATCACCACAGGGCCCAAGGGCAATCTTGAGGCTCTGAAGCACCACCAGAGGTCATGTGTCCTTAAGCAGGGGAATGTCGGGAGACAGCCCAGTCTCTAACTAACCATACATCATTAATACTAAGAATAACTAACACTCAACATGTGTCAGACACTCTACTAAATGCTTTATAAAGAGTATCCCATTTCATGCTCACAAGATCCCTTTAAGGTAAGTCATATTATTATAACTATCTTAAAAATGAGCCAAAACTCAGAAGTTTCTAGACAGAACAGCTAGCGGGACAGAGTCTGAGACTCCACAGATATTTGATGTCACAAAGCAGAAGAAACCATGGAGCCATGGCTAAATGGGACGAGTTTGAACTAATCTGTGCCATCTGCCAAAATGATTTAAAGTAAGTGGTCATTATCGACTCTGACCATGACTCTGTCCCACCCATCTTGTTCTCTGGGCCAAAAGCAGTCCACATCCAATGTATGAGTGCCTTGTATGCTGGGTGGTAAGCTGGAAGCAATACCTCCTCATGGAGCTGAAGAGGCTGCAATGAAGGCAGGGTAACTGAAGAACCAAGAATCTTCTTTCCTCCCCAAAGCAACCACTGACCTGTCACTCCAACTAAGCCTGGTCGAGAGAAGAAGGCTGTGCCCCAGTTATGCCAAATCCTCCAGGAGATCCAAGGAGTCCAGCACGGATACCTCAAATTTAAATAAGAGAGAGAGAAAGATATTCAGATGTTCCAAATACAAGATCACTGCAGAGCATAATAATAATAACATCTGAATGAAATCATGTCATTTGCAGCAACATGAATGGACCTAGAGATAATCATACTAAGTGAAGTAAGTCAGAGAAAGACAAATATCATATGATATCACTTATATGTGGAATCTAAAATGTGACAGAAATGAACTTGTCTACAAAACAGAAACAGACACACAGACAGAGAGAACAGACTTGTGGTTGCCAAGGGGGAGGCAGGGTGGGAGAAGGATGATGGAGTGGGAGTTTGGGATTAGTAGATGCAAACTATTACATATAGGATGGATAAACAACAAGGTCCTACTTTATAGCACAGGGAACTATACTCAATATCCTGTGATAAACCATAAGGGAAAAGAATATGAAAAGGAATGTAGGGCTTCCCTGGTGGTGCAGCAGTTGAGAGTACGCCTGCTGATGCAGGGGACACGGGTTCGCGCCCCGGTCTGGGAAGATCCCACATGCCACGGAGTGGCTGGGCCTGTGAGCCATGGCTGCTGAGCCTGCGTGTCCGGAGCCTGTGCTCCGCAATGGGGGAGGCCACAACAGTGAGAGGCCCGTGTACTGCCAAAAAAAAAAAAAGAAAAAAAAGAAAAGGAATGTATATATAACTGAATCACTTTGCTGTACAGGAGAGATTAACACAACATTGTAAATCAACTATATATCAATAGGGGACTCCCCTGGTGGTCCAGTGGTTAAGACTCTGTGCTTCCAAATGTAAGGGGCACGGGTTCAATCCCCGGTCAGGGAACTAAGATCCCACAGGCCAACACGGTGCAGCCAAAACAAAAACAAAACTATACATCAATAAATTTTAAAATAATAATAAAATATTAATATCTACAAATAATAATAATAATAATAACCTTTGGCTTATGGAACCTCTGCCCAGCCAGCTCAAGTACTCTGTTCTTCGTCTCTGTGGACGGGAATCTGCCTTAATTTCTTCCTTTTCTCACAGTCTTTCCAATCTCCATGCTTATGACCTAATTTTTTGGTGGTAGATTACTAACTTGTCTTTTTTCCTCAACTATATATCCTTAAAGTTTTACATCAGTCAGAGAAAGTACATTGCCCACCTTAGGTGCTACATAAATATTTGTTTTATAAATTGAAAAAAAAAAAACTGAGAAAACTGAGGCTCAGAGATGTTGTTTAACTTGCTCATGGTCACACAGTAGGCAGAATAGGGATTTGAACCTTAGCAGTCTGATTTCAGGGACCTGGATCAGAACTTTTCCCTTTTCTTTAGGGATGAGCAACAGGAGGCCCAATTTAGAGGCCGCTGCCGTGCTCCACACAGCCACTTAGTTTGCAACTCCCCACCCCCACACTGAGTATTAAAAGGTAGTGTACAAGGCAGGCATGATGCCTGGTAGAGGTAGCAGCTCAGAACCAAATTTCACATATGCTGCTAGACTGATTCACTGCATGGCCTGCCTCCTCCTGCAGGTGTTGACATCAGCGGGCCCTGCTCTGCTAGACAAATTATTTACTCTCACTCTCCATCTGTTGCTTCTCTATAAAACAAGTGGGTTGGATTAGATGGTCTATCTCAGAGGTCCTTTCAATTCTAAAATGTTATGAATCTAGAGTTTTCCAAATGCTGGGCCATCCTCTTGGGTCTTGGAGCCAGAGGTTCTGGCAAGGTGACTTACACAATCCTCAGTTGTGTAGTCCCAAAAGGCCGTGACCATGACCTTGTTCTCTCTGTGTCCAGCCACTGACACCCACAGAGCACACCCCTTCAAATCCAAGCCAATATTAAGACACAAGGACAAGAAGTTGAGTTCTATTAAATAAACAGATTTCTACTTCTTTGAGGATTAAGTAAAAAAACCCTAAAAAGGTTAGGGGAGAACCACATTCCAAAGCATACAAGGAAGGATTAATCTAAGTCAGCTTAGGTCACCTTTCGCTGATGTGAGTTTTCTGACTTAGGGAGAAGCAAAGATGCTGAAAGATGGGAAGGTCTTCAGAGTGGTCCAAGAGAACTGCTGGGACCCAGAAGTTCGCCTTAGAGAAATGGACCAAACAGGTACATCCGATGAGAAACACTACCAATGTTTGCATCTGATGTAAGAGGCATGTCTACCGCTAAAGTCTGTTGACCACTTTAGGTGATTTATGTGATGGCAACTTCTGATCTCCTTTTTTCCTCCAAGCCAGGCTGTTCCAGCTTCACTGGGGGAGGGATGGCACCTTCCACAATGATGTTTTTGGAGTGTGGATTTAAAATTTTTTGAAATTAGTTATACCCTGTTTTAAAGTAGAATGCTGTATTATCCAAAAGATAAAAGCGGTATTTTATTATTTAAAAAAATTTTAAGTTCAAATGCATAGCATTTACTTATTATAGAGCCAATTAAAACAGTAAAAATAAGAGTTCACAGATTAAGGATGCCAAGTGCCTGGTTAGTCAGATTCAAGATCTGATTTCCTTCTGTAGTTTCTTTTGGTGCACAGTACACAGAATGTCCCCACTGACACATAAGGGGTGGAAACGGGAGCAGTTTACAAAAAAGTTAATCATGTAATCTCAGAATACTCTACAATGAAACCAATCCAGAAATTTGAAAGGGGAGAATTAGGAAATTTTTGTTTCCAAGCTGAGTCACTAAAAATTTCTAAGAACTGCTCACATTCCTCATCCCATATTTTAAAATCAAACAAATCCCCATAATTTAAAAGAATTATGAAAGCCTATCTAAAATATGGTATGATGGGTAGGGGATAAGATAAAATAAAATAAAATAAAACATAATAAAATAGTAAAATAAAAATGTGGCATGACAGCCACATTGTGCTTTCACTTGTTACTACCTGGTTGACCGTGCCATCAAGGAGAGTGTGCTCCAACAAGAGAACCCAGCCTTCTGGACACACATGGGATCTGCCCAGAGACTGTGATGGGGAACTCCCCATGACAACACTGTCAGGCCTAAATTTTGACATCAGTGGTCTAGATTTAATCCAGAAAACAAACAATTCATACACACAAATAAAAGAGCCCTTTAGAACTACCACCTTCCTAACCAAGGACAAATGTATAAGAAGTTCAAAAATACACACAGAGATGGCAGGAGACATTTTATTCCAAGGTCTGCATAAAACAAGTTAATAGATATCAGCCCCAAATAAGGAGGTGGTCTCTGGCATGTTAGAATTTGGTATAGCTACTTTAGGCTAGATATTGCTTTATAGATTTTTTAAAATAATTAAAAGTACATCTAAATTGCATTCAAATTGAACTTTGTGGGAAGCCTGAAGCACTTCTGTAGACCATTCCATAGAACATAGTATATATGTCCCTGTACTAGAATGGGGGTGGTAGGGGCACTGAGAGAGAACAGCTTCTCAGACTGACAGCAAAGACCAAGGTCTTACTCTAAATGTGAAGCACAAGCAGCTCCCACCTCTCAAGGAGAAAACTAGTAGAAAGGAGACTCAGATGACTGGTGTCAGAACCATTGCTCACGACTGCAGTTTAGGTGAAGAGTGTCTCCTTTGGTTTTTGTTGTTTGTTTCATTCCACAGCTATCCTTAAGAGGACAGTCAAGTCTAACCCTTGCTGAGCATTTTCCTTTGTGCCAGGTACTGTTCTCAGCACCTGACATGTATTAACTCAATTCCTATAACAACAACAACATCCTATAGATGCCAACAATGGGCATCTATTATTATGCCCATTTTACAGATGAAGAAACTGAGGAACAGAGGTTAAGCAATTTGTCCAAGATCGCACAACTTGTAGGGGGACTGCCTGAACCCAGGCAGTCTGGACCCAAGTGCTTAACAAGTGTATCCTACTGCCTCTGCCGAGGTAAGAAAATGATAAAGGCACAGCACAGAAGGTTCCAGCAAGCCATGCCATCTTCACAGGGAGAAAAATATAATTGCAGTCCCTGGTTTACTTCATCACATCTCTATGTGGCAGGCATTGTTGTACCTAGTGCCACCTGAGGGGTATTAGGAAGTGAAGTGATTTGCTCGGGATCACACAGCAGTAAACGGCAGAGCTAGAATTGTACCTAGGACTGTCTCTCTCATTCCATCACTTTTCCCAAGGGAGCTTTTCCCAAGCCTCCCTCCGGATGAGAATTGCCTGGGGTGCTCATTAAAACTTTTTTTCAGGGCCCATCCACTGAGTCACAGTTTCCAAAAGAGGGCCTAGGAATTTGTTTTTACAGTGTTCTCTTCCCTCCACTCCCTGGCCCCTAGCCGTTTTACTCAGCAGGTGAGTCTGGGGAACACTGTGCTATTGCCAAACTGTTAAACACCACTTTTAAAAAAATCAGCTCTAATTGGGTTAGACTTGTTTTTTTCCCCTCTTGATTCCCAGAAACCAAAGAACATGTATCCAAATCAACCAACACATAAATAATGTAATTTACTATGTTAATATAAAATATGGTAACAAGTGATGGCCACTGGGGTATACAGAAGGTGCAAGGCTGGACAGCAGCCTCATCCCACCACTTGCAGGCCATGTGATCTAATCTATAAAATTAAATACAGTAATGTAAGAAAAAGCATTTGTGTAAATGTAAAGATTTTACAATTGAACGGCATTTATCTGTTGTATACTAACCACTGAATACAAATCATATCTGTGACAATGTTTAACAATGCTCTCTAATCAAACGCTGTAGTGTCTAGTCCTCACTAAACAATGATTTATTTATTCATATATTGGGTATGTTAAGGATAGAACATGGACAGACAGGTTAATGTGGTGTTGAAATTCAAGTAGGGCACAGCACAGGATAAATAACCAGAGTCATGACAGACTGTAATAAATTATCAGAAAAGGAAAGGAACAGAACAATGGGATAGAGAGTGGATGGAGTTGGGGAAGGCCTCTCTGAGGATCTGACATTTGAACGGAGACCTTAGGGTAAAAAGGAGCTCGTCCTGGGATGAGCCATAAGGAGGGCATTCCAGGCAGATGGAACAGCAGTGCAAGGGTCCTGGGGCAGGAAAGCACTCCAAAGAACAGGCAGGAGGCCTATGAAGCTCAACGTGAGCCCCCAGGAGAGACGGAGCCTTATAGACCGTGTTCAAGTTTGGAGTTTACTCTGAATGTGATGAAAAGTGCTTGGAAGTTTTGAGCAAGGGAGTGACTTGATCTAAGTTTTAACCCTTACCCTGGCTTCCAAGTGTAGAACAAACTGTAAGAGGACAGGAGTGGTAGTCGAAGAGCAGCTCAGAAGCTTCTGCAGTGGTACACGTAGGAAATACTGGTGGCTTTGACCAGGCAGTGGCAGGGGATGGGGAGAGGTGAGCACATGAAAGGAACTGGAATAGAGCTAATAGGACTTGCTGTTGGGTTGGACATCGGCATGAGGGAAAGAGGAGCCACCATTGCTTTGGCAGCATCTCTCCTGATAACCCAGCTCCAGGAGTGTGAAGATAAGAGATTCTAGGCATCCTGGATGCTGAATTCTGGAACCACACTCAGGGTCTCATTCTGGGCATTCCAGACAGTGGGACTCTACCCATGCTCACTTGGGAGATGAATTAAAGGGGCCAGGAAGGTGCCTGAGAAATACACTCTGTCATGCATGACCTAAGATGAAAAGCCCTAAAAAATTGATTGGGAAATGTCTTGCTTAAAACTTCACAGGAAGGAGGGTTGGAAAAAACCTTTAAAAATTTGCTTTTTAGTTTTTCTTGAATGATCTCACTTCTGTCCAGCCTTTACTCCTCTCCTTAGAACTGACGCTGAGGGATGAGGGAAGCCTGGGACAGAGACCCTGCAAGAAGTGGGACAGGGAGAAGCAGCGAGGGAGGGGAGAGAGCAAGGACGGTGGGACGGAGACTTGCTGGGCTCCTCGGCCCTGGGAAATGTCGGAGTGCCCGGGCCATTCTTCTCATTAGCTTTGCCTTTGTGTCTGTGTCTAGGAGTGACCGTGCAAGCCCTTTCCACGGTTCCCGTCATGTTTAGCTACTGGGTGAGTGTGAAACCTCAATCCATCTCCTTGGTGGGCGAAGGCTCACTCACGTCCAGCTCCCTAGCAAGCAGACAGATGCCTCAAGTCTCAAACATTGCCCACCCAACTCTCCACCCCTTCAGAGATCAGCAGGGCCCCTCAGCTTCTCACACCGCACCGTCCCCTCCCAGGCCTGTCTTCCTAGTCATGTCCTTGCTCTAGACCTGCATGGTCCAGTATGGTAGCCAATGGCTGCAGGTTGCTATGTGACTCCAACTGCATTTCCACTGGACAGCACAGTTCTAGACTCAACCTTAATCTCCATCAGAACTGACCTGTCTGCTGACTCATTCCTGCCGTGCCTGGCTCAGTAATTGACAAGCCAGCTTATTCAAAAGTGATAATGATTTTGAGGCAGTGGAAGTGATGATAATGGTCTAATATGTTGCCTCTCCCATGGAAATATACAATTCAAAACAGGATTCCTAGAGTTGGATGCCTTTCCCCAAGTGATTAAGTCTTGAGTGCTAAAAGTTTCAGGCATCATGGCAAGCCTGTGGAAACACATTTTTGTACACAGTTGGGGGTGCACTAAGCACCCTCTCAACCAAATAAACATTCACACGTGTTGTGATTTAATAAACAATGGAAATACCACCTGCTCACACTTACTTCCTCCACCTGTGCTCATAATTCTAGTATTAGTGATTCAATCCTTATCTGTTCCTATCATGAGATTCACTACTTAAAATAAAAATCCCCTAAGACCTCGAGATACCTGAATTTACCAGACTGGGTGCTATTCTGACTGCGCAACTGGGATTGCAGGCCAATACCAAATTCTTAGCAGTGGGGTGGGATGATGTTGAAAGATAGCAATAGCAGAGAGATTACTCTTGAGTGTCACTGCCAACAGGAAGGACATGGAGAAGGACAGACAGGAACAGGAGAGGTCCATAAGCAGCTCGGCATCCTGAGGATGTGTGACAAGGAGGTGCCGTGAAATCCGGCACTCACCAGGCCCAGCTCCTGGGGTTGGGAGGGGGGATGCCTAGGTGTGCAGCCCTGCAGACTCCCGTCTGCAGTTGGGGGGGGGCCCACCCTCATTCCATGTCTAGTGTAGGATTCCAGGCCCTTCTGATTACAGTCCCAGTTTTTCTAATTAATCAGCAATATGCTAGCAGTTTTCTTTGCCTTGGCAATGACTGGCTTCTGGGTCTCCTGTGGCCAAGGCCTAACTCAGGCTGTGCTTCAGCTTTCTGAGGGGTAAAACCACTGAGAGTGACAAATGACTGAGCCCTGAGGAGGTGTTGATCAGAGTAAATATCTAAAGAAGTAAGTTTTGAACCATGTGCTTTCCCTTACCTGTCTCCACCAGGCAAAACCTCAGGACACTTTAGAGCTGTGCCAGCTTCTAAACAATGACCTAGCTGCCACCATTGCAAGCCACCCAAGGAGGTTTGTGGGTCTGGGGACATTGCCCATGCAGGCCCCTGAGCTGGCGGTCAAGGAGTTGGAGCGCTGTGTGAAGGAGCTGGGCTTTCCGGGGGTTCAGATTGGCTCCCACATCAACAAGTGGGACCTGAACGCCCAGGAACTCTTCCCAGTGTACGCGGTGAGTACGTGGCGCTTACTCTCGGAGCGTGGCTGGGCGCTGTGCTGGGTGTCCCTGGGTGGGAGAGATGCCTGACGACATGCTAGATGTAGGGGGAAATGTGGAAAGAGCTCCCCCAAATAAGCGGGCCATCCTACTAGAAGAGGGACAAGTGGAAATGCTTCCCAGGCCAGCCCTAAGTTAACCCAGTGAAATCTCTCTTCTTTCTAGCCCCCTTGCTCTCCTTTTAAAGTTTCATTTGGAATAAAATAGATAACCAACCAGAACCTACTGTATAGCACAGGCAACTCTGTTCAATATTCTGTAATAACCTAAATGGGAAAAGAATTTGAAAAAGAATAGATACATGTATATGCTGAACTGAATCACTTCGCCGTACACCTGAAACTAACACAACATTGTTAATCAACTGTGCTCCAATATAAACTAAAAATTAAATAATAATTTTTTAAAATAAAGAGGTTATGTAAACAGTAAAAAAAAAAAGTTTCATTTGGAAGTCAAAATACTACCCTCATCACAGCTACTGTGCAAAAGAATCAGGTTAATGACATACCCCAAAGTATTTGTTTTTGCTTTGGAAAAAAATTCTTATCATTTTTCAAAATTATGAAATAATTTAGAAGAATCTGCAGAAAATACAAAAAAGTTTAAAGAGGAAAACAGCTATACATAAAATAAATAAGCATCAAGGACTTACTCTATAGCACAGGAAATTATACCCAATATCTTGTAATAACCTATAATGGAATATAATCTGCAAAAAACAAACAAACCAAATCACTATGCTGTACACCTGAAACTAACACAATATTGTAAATGAACCATACTTTAAATAAATAGGAAAACAAAAAGAACCCATAATTCTGCCACCCAAAGATGAGTAAACACTGTTAATAGTACATTTCATTTATCTTTTTTTTTTTTTTTTTTTTTTTTGCGGTAAGTGGGCCTCTCACTGTTGTGGCCTCTCCCATTGCGGAGCACAGGCTCCGGACGCACAGGCTCAGTGGCCATGGCTCATGGGCCAAGCCGCTCCGCGGCATGTGGGATCCTCCCGGACCGGGGCACGAACCCATGTCCCCTGCATCGGCAGGCGGACTCTCAATCACTGCGCCACCAGGGAAGCCCCATTTATCTTTTTATTTGCATACATCTGCATATTTTATATTTTAATGAAATTGGAAATACACTATACATGTGATTTTTTTATAATGTTTTTTATTTTTTTAATTTTTGGCTGCATTGGGTCTTTGATGGTGTGTGCAGGCTTTTCTCTAGTTGCAGCGAGCAGGGGTTACTCCTCGTTGTGGTGCGCAGGCTTCTCATTGTGGTGGTTTCTCTTGTTGTGGAGCACGGGCTCTAGGCATGCAGGCTTCAGTAGTTGTGGCACATGGGCTCAGTAGTTGTGGCTCGCGGGCTCTAGAGCGCAGGCTCAGTAGTTGTGGTGCACGGGCTTAGGGGCTCTGCGGCATGTGGGATCTTCCTGGACCAGGGCTCAAACCTGTGTCCCCTGCATTGGAAGGCAGATTCTTAACCACTGTGCCGCCAGGGAAGCCCCTTATACATGTGATTTTGTATCCTAATTGAGAATTTCCAACCTAAGTGAAAATTCTCTCAATGCATGATTTTAAAATAACTGCATAATATTCCAATATATGGATATGTTTTATTTAACCAACCCGCAATTAAGATACTTTTTAAGCCATATATTTTTTAAATGTAGTATAATAAAAATATGCAACAAAAATACCATCAAAATGTTAACATTTGATGAAACTAGATGGTAAATATATGGGTGTTCATTTTAGTTGTTTATAACTTTCTATATTTGAAATATTGCATAATGAGATAGATTTTCAAAAACACAGTGCCATCCATTTCTGAAATATCCAACAGAAGTGTCCACAGTTCCATGGTCCTCTCTACCTTCTGTTCTTTCTGTACATAAATCTGCTTTCCTTAATTCCAGGATTCAAGATGCATAATTCTTTACTCAATTGCATTTTTAAAAAATTTCTTGGGCTTCCCTGGTGGCGCAGTGGTTGAGAATCTGCCTGCCAAAGCAGGGGACACGGGTTCGAGCCCTGGTCTGGGAGGATCCCACATGCTGCAGAGCAACTAGCCCCGAGAGCCACAATTACTGAGCCTGCATGTCTGGAGCCTGTGCTCCACAACAAGAGAGGCCCTGATAGTGAGAGGCCCACGCACCGCGATGAGGAGTGGCCCCCGCTTGCCGCAACTAGAGAAAGCCCTTGCGCAGAAACGAAGAGCCAACACAACCATAAATAAATAAAATAAAAAAAAAATTTCTTACTTGCCCCCTAGAATTATAATAGTATCATTTTCTGTTATTTTCACTGTAAATGCAAAATCTTCAATAATGAATTAAGTAGATGTTGGTAGACTCATCAGGCAATATAATCACTGATCATTTATTCATTTAATATTTATTGAGCTCTGACTACATGCAGAATGCATTCCATGTTTGTATCTGTGGACATTGCCCACCAGTTGGGGGACTGCCTGTTAAATTGCCTCCTAATGATTTAGTTAATGTTAGTTAATGTTCCTCTAAATATCAAACTCCCAGAAGATTATTGGCTGCAGTGGCTGAACTGATCCAGTGAATGTTTTCTAGAAACTTTAATGAGCTCTGAAAGAGGATGTATTTACTTGTGCATCCAAATTGTTTCAGCACAGTATGAGCAAGCCTTCACCTGTAGGTCATTTTAGTATTCACTGGAATCGGCTTTATGAATTACTAAGGGCCTCAGAAAGCAACAGCAGCCCATTGGGGTCCAAATGGATATTTTCATTTATGTGACCAGCTCAATCAATCATTCTAACTAGGCTGTTTTGGGGGCTACCAGTCTCTGTGGGGATTCAAAAGAGCATCCTAGCCCCATCTGACTTGTGATGTCCTGGGGTTGATGGCACATTTGTTTGGTTAGCAAGATTTGCCAGCCTTAACACTATCTAACTTGCGTCAGTAACGTGCTGAAACAAATGAGAGGAGTTTCTGTGAGCCAAGCTGGCTTCGTCATCTCAAGGGCAGCCTGAGCTCCAGAGCACCCAACTGTCCCCCTTATCTCCTAGACTTCCCTTCTTAGTGAGCAAACCCAACAGCACATGCTCAGGTCAGTTTTCGGGTACAGAAATGATTTTGTGGTGAGTATGAAGCAAAGAGAGCGGTAGTGGCAGACTGCCTATCATTTATCAGCCAGAAGACCTGAGTAAGTTACTTAGCCTCTATCTGCCTTAGTTTCCTTCTCTTTAAAATGGGAGTAATAAAAGTACTTATCTCATAAAGGATTAAACTAGTTAACAATTATAAAATTGCTATATATATTAAATATATATTAAATATATAAAATTATATATTATATATAATATATAATATGTAAATATATAATAATACATATGTTATATAAAATGGGAGTAATGAAAGTGCTCATCTCATAAAGGATTAAGCTAGTTAACAACTGTGAAACTGCTATGTATAAAATAAATATAATATACAAAAATATATATGAGTATATATAATATATATAAAATACATATTAGTATATAATATATATAGGATACATATTATATATAAAATATACAGGATATATATTATATATAAAATATACATACATACATATATATATAAACAGCTTTGGCACATGGTAAGTGCTCACTGAACTTAAACTATCATGATTTTGAGGGTATAAGTGGCTTCTTTTTATATTCTCTACAATGTCTCACATGCAGAAGGTGAGCAGAAATATTTGTTAATTTGAATTGATTAGAAATGAACCATCACACATAAACAGAATCAAGTTTTATCCTTATGAGGAGTGAAATCCCACCAAGATACAAAGATCACATGCCTTTGTCAAGCCCAAACCATCCCAAGAAGTTGATACTCTTTCCAGCCTGCATCCATTATTAGAAACCAATCAGCTCCTCTCCCTTCAAAAGATTTCTCTCTCTTCCACTCCCCAGAACCTGTTGAATTAGAAGGGCTTTCTTCAATCTGCCCGTTGCCTGCCACTTCCAGAATCCCCTATTGTCCTGGGATTATTTCTCCATTTTGAAAAGGCTTATGTACAAAAGTCACATTGCATCAGCCTGGTTGGCCCAAATGTTTATATGTAGAGGTAGGATGAGTCACCCCAGCACCCCAATATATTTGGAAAAGAAATGGTCCAAGGAAAATCTGTTTTGAACCTTGACAAGCAACTAATATTAAAAGCCTGTTGTGGGCTTCCCTGGTGGCGCAGTGGTTGAGAGTCCGCCTGTTGATGCAGGGGACACAGGTTCGTGCCCTGGTCCGGGAAGATCCCACATGCCGCGGAGCGGCTGGGCCCGTGAGCCATGGCCACTGAGCCTGCGCATCCAGAGCCTGTGCTCCGCAATGGGAGAGGCCACAACAGTGAGAGGCCCACGTACAGCAAAAAAAAAAAAAAAAAAGCCTGTTGTGAGGACTTTTTCTAATTAAACATTGTGTCAAATAAAGGTCATTCCCTCCAGATGGTATTTCTATTTCCCAGAAGGTCCTGGAGCAGGTTTGCTCATGACATTCTTTTCAGTACCTGCCTGGCTGAGGCACTGAGAGCTCTTTCCTTTCTAAAGTCATCTCATTCACAGCGGACACTTCAGGCGCTCAGCTGTGGTCCTGAGGCTTTGTGAGTGCCTATAGATCCCAGAAATTCCCACCCAGTGTCAGGCTCGGAGTGGCTAGATGGCATAGGTCAGGCCAGTTATGAGCCCCTGGCTCCCAACCCATCACTTCCTCACTTTCCACATCGTCGGGTTTCCAAGAGAGGGAGAGGAGGGAACACTCCATCCCTGACTCCAACACTACAATCTGAGCAGTCCTTCCGAAAGAGGGGACCAAACAGGAACCAGCAGGGGAAATTTCCTCACAGTTGAGGTGTGAGATCAGTCCTTGAGTGTTTTGCTCTCAGCCGAAGTGTTTCAAGGGTAGATGTTTCATCAACCTCAATGGTAAATCCACCAACACCCTTGTTAATTCTAAGTGTTCTTTTTAGTTGCCAAGCAGAGCAGAGTTTATCAATATTCTTTTATATAGATCAGAAAAAACTTCAAAAATATTTTAGTTTATTTATTCAGATCAATATAGACCCAGAGAAAAACAATACCTTAAAATAGTGCCCTATAATTTGCTGGCTCATCCAAATAACCCCCTCACCCTCTCATTGCTTCTTTGAAGGAGGCTGAAAAGCTGAACTGTTCCCTATTTGTGCACCCCTGGGACATGCAGATGGATGGACGGATGGCCAAATACTGGTTCCCTTGGCTCATAGGTTTGTGTCAGCTTGGGATCTGGAAAAGAGAGTCAAGCCCTTAGTTTTTTCCAATTATCTGTGGGACCCTATTATGTCAAAGAGAGAAAGTATGAATAACTAACAGGATTGTGAGTTATTGAGCTCTTACTCAGTGCTATATGTACTACCTCATTTAATTTTTTTAATTGAAGTATAGTTGATTTACAATGTTTCAGGTGTACAGCAAAGTGATTCAGTTAGATTACCTCATTTAATTTCAATCTTATCCACACAAAACTTTATGAGGTTGACACTATAATAGCCTTTTTTTTTTTTTTTTTTTTTTTTTGGCTGGGCCACATGGCTTGCAGGATATCTTAGCTCCCCAACCAGGGATCAAACCCGTGCCCCCTGCAGTGGAAACTCGGAGTTCTAACCACTGGACCGCCAGGGAATTCCCTGTAATAGCCATTTTATAGATGGAGAAACTGAGTCTTGAAGTGGTTAAGTTGTGCAGGTCACATAGTTAAAAAGTGAAAATGGAATTTACATAGATCTGTCTGACTCCAAAGCCACCACCTCACTACACAGACTGCCAAAAAGGCTCTGAAAAAAAGTAGCCATGCCTGTCTAATAGATTTTTAGAAGCCAATGATAGCATCAGCCCTTACAAATGAGAACCCTGGAGTTACAAGTAGAAAGAAGGTCAGCTTCTACCGCCTAAGGATCTGAGACCCTAGGTTGCAGATGACCAGGCTTTCAAGTCCCCAGTTACCTGCTCTTTGCCACCTGCACTGTTCACCCATGGTTCCACCTGAGGGTAAGGGAAGGGCAAAGAGGAGAGACCTTTACTGGGCCTACCAAGCTCTGGATAGGAGCTGGTCCAGATTCTCTTTCTGCTCTGACATTCCATGCCCTTGTTATTGCTTTTGGAGACGAATGTGTTTAGTAAGGCAGCTTCCTACCCATCCCCCACCAAATTCTTGAGCAACAATTAGTCGGAAGAGATAAACTAAGTAGCCCCTGTGCTCTCTAGCTTCTAAGAAAATCTCATCCTAATTCACACAACACTTTGACAAGTTCCACAAACTTATTTGCATTGCAACTTCCCACATGAAAAACAAAGGAGAGCATTTACATAGAGGATCATTTTCATCCCTCATTATACAACACATATATTGATACTTTCTAGCATGCCAGGCAATGAAGATGTACCAGACATGGACAAAACCTCTGGCCGCCTGAAGCCTGAGTTGACAAGTACACAGATCATAAACAAACAGGCTAATTTCAGAATTTTATTTTGGATGCAAAGGGGGTCTTTAGGAGACTGGAGAATTCCCAGCAGGGGAGGGCCATGATCCAATTTACATTATATATATTCCACTTTGGCTCCTATATGGACAATGATTGTGGGGTTATTGTCCAGGTAGTTAATGGAAAGCAGAATCACAGGACCAAAAGGAAGTGATGCTGTCCATCCCCCTGCCTGCAGGAAACTCTACCCACAAACCACTCCCAGATAGATATGAATCCATTGTGCTTCCAGAATTCTCAAGAGGCCAAGGATCCAGGGAGCCAGGGGCATCTCTGTCCATGGAACAGTGACAAGCCTAAGGCAGGATGAACAACCAGTAAAGGCCCACTAGGCAGCCAGAGAATCAGGCTTCCCCAGAAGGCCCAGGGCTCAGTCACAGAGCCCCCAGAGATTTCTTAATCACAGTCTGAAAAGCAGTCATCTGGAAATATAGCCCAGATTGACTCCATGGAGGTGAAGACATCAGGCATGGACCAGCTGCCTCTTCTAGAAGCACAAAGTACTTGAAATAATTCATTTTTATCCAGTTATTTTCAACCTCAGCTCCAAGAAGCAGTAAAGATTTGGCAGGAATATTAATATTAGTTAATATTTATTGAGCACTCACTAAATGGCAAGAACTAACCATTATTAACCCCAGTTTACAGATGAGGGAATTAAAGCAGGGAGGCAAATCATATTTGTTGAGCCCCTCCAATGTGAAGTTCTGGCCAAGAACTTTCCCAGCATCATCATTTGCAAGGTTCCACAACAGCCTTCCAAAATGGGCAACACTGTCCCCATTTCACGGTGAAAAAGCCCAGACTCAGGGGCATTAAATTACTTGTCAAAGGCCAAGAAGCAAAAAATTGGAGGAGAAAGGGTTCAGCCTAGACTCACTGTACTCTGCTTGCCCCACTGCACACAAAATGGAAGCTGGGAGAGTCAGGACAAAAGACAGGTCCTCTGGCTCCTTGACTGTTCTAGCCATTAGATGACTCTACTTGCAAGTGGCAAATAGGAAGTGTCACATGGTTTCTGCTTGCCAAAGTAATGGCCTGCATACAACCAAGCCATGCTAGGGTACAGGGACCCTGTGCTTCTCAGCAAGGTCCCATTCCCCTGCCATTAACATCACTGAACTTCTTGCTCATGATGACACGCGATATACGTCATGACTGTTTCGCCTTCCAGGAATGCCCACAGAGACCACCACAGCCATTTGCTCCATGATCATGGGTGGAGTGTTCAAGAAGTTTCCTAAACTGAAAGTATGTTTTGCACATGGAGGTAAGACCCTATCTGTATTAGTCAGTTTGGGCTGCCGTAACAGAATATGACCACAGACTGGGCAGCTTAAATAACAGAAATGTATTTTCTCACAGTTATGGAGCTCCCAGATCAAGATGCCAGCACAGCTGGTTTTTGGTGAGGTCTCTCTTCCTGGATTACAGAAGGCCACCTTCTTACTGTGTCCTCACATGGCCTTTTCTTTGTGTGTTCACAGGAAGAGAGAGAGAGAGAGTTCCTGTGTCTCTTCCTCTTCTTATGAGAACACCAGTCCTGTCAGATGAGGGTCCTACCTTATGACCTCATTTAAGCTTCATTATCTCCTTAAAGGCCATATCTACAAATATAGTCGCATTGGGGGTCAGGACACAATTTTGGAGGGACACAATTTAGTTCTGGTAGTTGTTCTAGTTATAAAGTATATGATGGTTCAAGGACCAAATTCCATTTCTGCAGACAAGTTTAGTTTGGTTGGCACAGTTTACTTGATTTTGTTTTGTTTTTCATTTAAATCTCTCGTCAGACCACAAGCTACCACAAGCTCTCCAGTTTGCAATAGTCCCTACCATTCACTATTGTTTACAAACAGGCCTGTTTCATTCATTTCCATTTCCTGCTTGGTCCCTGTAGGTAAGTGAGTTTGTGACTCTTGAATACACACACACAATATCAAACTATACACACTGTTCTCTAATCCACTTTTCCTTCTCAACAGCACGTGGAGACATCTTTCCATGTCAGTGAGTACAGAGCTTCATCATTTTTGATGGTTGTATACATGACAATGCATTTTATGGATATGCTGTCATTATTTAGATATTCCCAACTGAAAGGCTCCCTCTGTATTCTTCTATTATAACCAAGCTACATTTGAAAACCTTGACCACACATCTTTATACACTTGTCTTCTGTCTTTACAATAAATTCCTTAAATCTGAATTTCTAGATGAGTTAACTTTATTCTTTTTTCTGGGTCATTTCTCACATTTGGATCCCAGTAGATCCTTTGTAAATACAGTTAACTAGCTGGGCTACAGTAACTTCTCTTTGTATACAACATGAGGGTTGAAAAGAATCCTTTTCAATTAACACTAGTCCCTCAGGAATGGGCTTTACTTGCAGGTGGTTCCTTCCCCTTCACAGTAGGAAGAATCTCCCATGGATTCAGCATGCGTCCAGATCTGTGTGCCCAGGACAATCCAACCAACCCAAAGAAATACCTTGGCTCCTTTTACACAGACTCCTTGGTTCATGATCCTCTGGCCCTCAAGCTATTAACAGATGTCATAGGAAAGGTAAGCCAGGGCTGCCATTTGGGTGACTTACGGGGAGCAGAGTGCAGGATCAGCAACCAGTTGCTTGGTCTCTCTTTGAAAAAGGGATGGGAGAAAAGGCATTAGAAGAAAAAAGAGGGACAGTGAGGTTTCGGATTAGGTTTGCTTGCACAGGGTATCCTATCCAGAACCTCCTTCAACATAGACCATGTATCAGCAGGGAGCCATTATGGATGTACGCCAAGGAAATCCCAAATAGCCCACGCGGCTGGGTAGTTCCCCAGATAAATTCTTCTTCCTTACGGTCGCCTCTGTAGTGACCGTAAGGAAATGACACATCATGATGAGGTAAGCAGAGAAGAGCCACCAGTTTTGAGGTCAAACTCACCTGGGTTAAAATCCTGGCTCTACTTCTTACTGATTAGGTAAAGTGTGGCTCTAACTGTCCTCATCCACTAAATGAAGAAAACTGGAACACTGAAGGGGGGTGGGGGGATGGCACTGGCCAGGGAGGCAGGGGAAGATGATGAAGGGTCTTAGGTACCACCTGAAATGTTTTTCTGGAATGACATGGCCTTTGTTTTGAAAACCATTCTCTCATTTGGCCCAAAAGACCAGCACGGTAGTGCTTTAAACTTCACAAGAAAAGGCCTTTCCTCCTCTGTGGTCTGCTAGCAACTCTCCTGTTGGTGGCATCTCCACTTTTAAGTATTCTTTGGAAATGCTAACTGAGCAAGTTTAGACAGTGTTTAGAGCAAAGGTCAGTCTGAATGAGTAGTCTGAAATGTTCAGTATTTCAATTCTGTTTGATTACTTACAGATAGCAATAGAAGGTTTCCAAATTTACCCAAAGAAAAAACTCTTTGGGGTTTCTAAACGAATATGGACATATGTGTTTAAAGACTGGCAATATGGTACTTGCATTGAGAGTAGATTCTAAGGCATTTAAAATCTTGTTTAGCAGAGAAAGCGGTCCATTATTTGAAAGCTGCAAGTTAGTGTTCTATCTCCAGAATGAAGACTTCATCTCACTTTAAAGCTGACTGTTTCTCTGGCTTGAGAAACTCACTAGAATATAAATGTTGAACATTCTGGTTTGGGAATAAGTTATGTGGCTGAGCTATGTTTCTGAGACTTCTGGCTTCTGTGTTGTCCCTGCTGAAATGGGTGCTTAGCAGCTGGTTGTGACTGTCGATTATTACTGGATTGGACAGAGGGGCTATGGGCAGGTGTGTAAGTAGGAAACTACAAAAAGGAGAAGCCGAAAGAGTCTGTAAACTCTGGATTTTGAGCAATGGAGGAGGGGGAATAGGAAAGCAGTGTGGAAGTGGGGAAAGGGTCAGTCTAACTACCTCCCATCAAGCCTAGTACCCCTGGTGTTCCTGGCAATGGCAACATCAGGAAAAAACACCCTTGGCAAATATAACATCTATCTTACAAGCAATACCATCAGCAGTGAGGGATACCGTCAGCACCTTCAAACAGCATTCAGGGCAATACACATCAGCCAGGGGGTCACAGCAGAAGAGCAAAAACATGGCAAATGCCTTGTGGTAACCAGTGGATAGACTAGTTAGTAAGTATATCCCTTTTGTGGACCCCCAGAAAAACTCAGAGGGCACTTTGCAAAGTTGAAATGTTGCAAAGGTGCTAAGATCTTGCATTCAAACTGTGAAGACTTGAGCCCCTATACCTTGGGCATCAAAAGCAAAAGTGACTTCATTTTATGTGACCTCATAGGCTGGTGAATCTAGGACATAGAAGCAGTATACATTAATAATTTAGGATTCTCTTTAAAATATTAATGCTTCCTCCTTCTAGTTATATTCACATTAGCAAAATCTTTCAAAAACAATCCCCAAACCAGAATGGCTAAGGAAGGTCCTAACATGACAGCTAGTCTAGAGAGCAACTGTCTATATTTGAGCAAGAGGACAGAAGGCTGTGGAAGGAGGTCTCTAGGACAGATAAAATGGAACAGATGGATGATTTGATGTGTTTGAATTTGAAACAATGATTGCCAGGCATTCAACGGATCTGTTAATACATTAGTAACAAACAAGCTGTACATATATAGAAAATTAAGCAAAATAAAGAAAAGGAAATAATTAACTCCAAGAAAACAAACATCCATATAAAGATAGATAATCATTGTATATTACCTGACTCGGCAGTGAAAAATATTTATATTTATGGTGTAAATATTAAGCACTAGCTTAACTGAAAATTGTAATTCTACTGGGAAATTGGAGAAGTTGGGATAAGAAAGAAATTATCCATGATCATAATGCGAAGTCAGTAAATACTCTCTAAAGCTAATAAATCGAGAAACAATAATATAATCGTAATATCTGAAACTATGAGGGTGATTATCAGAAGATTCACATGTTAAAAGGTAAAAAGTGGCTGTCTTGGGATACAAAAATGGATAGGACTGTTTTTGATAAGAAAGATATTAGTAATATTTGATTGTTTAACTATGTATAGATATTATTTTGATAATACCTTCAGAATAAATAGATGTGTGTCATACATACACCAAAACCATATATTGTGCACCTACTATTTCTAAAATTCCCTCTAAACAGAAGACGTGAATTACATAATCTCTTAAGTTTCCTCCCATCTCTAAAATTCTTTGCTTTTAATCTATGTCTACTCATTTTTAATTTTTTTTGCGGTACACGGGCCTCTCACTGTTGTGGCCTCTCCCGTTGTGGAGCACAGGCTCCGTACACGCAGGCTCAGCGGCCACGGCTCACGGGCCCAGCCGCTCCGTGGCATGTGGGATCTTCCCGGACCAGGGCACGAACCCGCGTCCCCTGCATTGGCAGGCGGACTCTCAACCACTGCGCCACCAGGGAAGCCCCTATATCTACTCATTTTTAAAGGCAGAGTGCAAAGAATGCTAGTTATGTGTTATCAGTCTATCACTGTGAAAAATATGAAAAAACTTATTGCCTCCCTATATTAACATGACCATAGACAATTCACTTTATGTATTTAGATGGGTAGATTTTGAGAGGTCCGTTTTCCTCTCATTATGATTATATCACAATTTTGGCTAGATCCATTGTTAATCTATTGCTGTGTAACTAACTGCCCCAACTCAGTGGATTAGAACAACAATAAACACTTACTATCTCATATGGTCTCTGTGTCAGGAATTTAGGAACAGCTTAGCCATTTCAGGATTTCTCACAAGGTTGCAGCAAGTTGTCAGTCAGAGCTGCAGTCACCTGAAGGCTTGACCAGGGCTGAAGGATTTATTTCCAAGGTGACTTTTATATATTACTGGCACACTGGTGCTGGGTTTTGGCAGGAAGCCTCAGTTCCTCCTCATCTGGGTCCCTCTACTCTCCAAAGAGCTGCTTGAGTGTCTTCACAACATGGCAGCTGGCTTTCCTAAAGAATGAGTGATCTGAAAGAGAGACGGAGGTGGCGGAGGAAAAGAGAGCAGGAGAGAGATGGAGTGTGCGCCAGGCAGAAGCTATCCTTTTATGACCTACCATCAAAAACCATGTCGCATCACTTCTGCCGCATTTTATTCATCAGAAGCAAGGCACTAAATCTGGCCCACATTCAAGGGGAGTGGAGTTCAGCTCCACCTTTTTTTTTTTTTTTTTTTTTGGCTGCGTTGGGTCTTCGTTGCTGAGCATGGGTGTTCTCTAGTTGCAGATAGCGGGGCTACTCTTCGTTGAGGTGCGCAGGCTTCTCATTGCGTTGACTTCTCTTGTTGCGGAGCACGGGCTCTAGGCGCGCGGCCTTCAGCAGTTGTGGTGCGTGGGCTCAGTAGTTGTGGCTCGTGGGCTTCAGTAGTTGTGGCACACGGGCTCAGCAGTGTGACTCATGGGCTCTAGAGTGCAGGCTCAGTAGTTGTGGCACATGGGCTCAGTAGTTGTGGTGTGTGGGCTCTACAGTGCAGGCTCAGTAGTTGTGGCACGTGGGCTCTAGAGTGCAGGCTCAGTAGTTGTGGCACGTGGGTTCAGTAGTTGTGGTGCGTGGGCTCTAGAGCGCAGGCTCAGTTGTTGTGGCACGTGGGTTCAGTAGTTGTGGCATGTGGGCTCTAGAGCGCAGGCTCAGTTGCTGTGGCACATGGGTTCAGTAGTTGTGGCATGTGGGCTCTAGAGCGCAGGCTCAGTAGTTGTGGCACACGGGCTTAGTTGCTCCGCGGCATGTGGGATCTTCCCGCACCGGGCTGGAACCCATGTCCCCCACATTGGCAGGTGGATGCTTATCCACTGTGCCCCCAGGGCAGCCCGGCTCCACCTGTTGAAGACATGTTTTTAAACCACCACACCCCACACTCCAGCCACCTAAATGCAAACTACCTTCAGTCCTCCGACAACCACCCCAAAGTCTCATTCATTTACAGCATCAGCTTAAAGTCCAGGATCTCACCACTTAACGTAACTCGGGGATGACGCTCCTCATGCACAGTTTCTCTCAATCTGAAGATCTGTGAACCACAGAGACAAGTTCTTTACCCAGCACACACTCACGCAACACTATAAAATGGTGAGACATGCAAAGGATAGTTGATATAGACCCTCCATTCCAAAAGGGGAAAATCAGGATGTTTAGAGGAGTTACTAGTCACTAGCAAATCTGAAATCCACTGGGCACATGTTAGCGTTCCTTGATTAGAACTCAGAACACAGGAATGATTCTCCACAGCTCTTGGTTCTTCCCTCTGAGTCATCCCTCCTTTTCCATGAAAGGGAGCCCATATTGGCGGCTGAGTAGTTTCTACAGACTGCTTTATGCCCCTACAACTTCTGAGGCCCGAAAGCTTCTTTTCATTTTGTTCTATCCATTCCTTTCAATCCTGTTGGTGTTTCTGCTAATACAATTCTCTTAAAAACTTTGCAGATCATAACAGCACTGGTGACTACGAATGTGGCGTCAGTGTACAGAACATTGTCAATGATTAAACGGTAACAAAGTTTAAGAAAAAATAAACTAAAAAACTTTGCAGGTCTTTCGTGAATCTTATTAGGTTTCAAATTAGGCAAAAGCCTTACCCACACATCTCTGAGAAAAGCCCTTTTCTGCAGAGGCTGCTGAGGGGGCGTCCCTGGTGGCGCAGTGGTTGAGAGTCCACCTGCCGATGCAGGGGACACGGGTTCGTGCCCCGGTCCGGGAGGATCCCACATGCCGCGGAGCGGTTGGGCCCGTGAGCCATGGCCGCTGAGCCTGCGCGTCCGGAGCCTGTGCTCCGCAACGGGAGAGGCCACAACAGTGAGAGGCCCGCGTACTGCAAAAAAAAAAAAACAAAGGCTGCTGAGGAACAACACTCTTAAGCTACCTAGAAGCCCTTATTGTTTGACAGTGGTTCTTTGAGGCACTGCCTTAAATCTCTTGAGGTCATAACACAGATATTATAGTCATATCTTGGCTTCATTTTTAGACTATATTTTTCTGATTGTGCCCTGGATTTAATCTTTGCCAGTAAGCCATCTCTAATTTTAGCATCATTTGCCATTGGAGGGGCTGGGAATTTTCAAACCCAACAATTCCTGGCTCCTTTATATTCAATAGTCCTTCCTTTAAGGCACTCCCCCTTGCATTTTACTATAAGCAGCAAGGAGCAGCCATGCAGCGCTTCTAACACTTTGTCTGGAAATTTCCTTAGCTCTATCACCCAGTTTATTAAATATATTTTCTACTTTGTATATTACTGTAGGTGACCGTGTTGCTTTTTTTTTTTCTTTTTTGCCACAGCATAGCAAGGATCTCCTTTCCTCTAGTTGCCAGTAACATTTTCCTCATTCTCCTTGAAGTCCTTACTGGTAACCTTCTCACAGGTTATCAAGCTTCTAATAACAGTCTTTACAAGGATCTTCAGTCTTCCACTATTTCAAGGTCCTTCCAACTTCCTCCCACTAATCAGTTCCAAAGCCACTCCCACAAGTTTTCATTATGGCAACACCCTACTTCCAGGTACCAAAATCTGTATTAGTTATCTATTGCTACATAATACATTAACCTAAAACTTAGGTTAGCTTTAAAACAACCATGAACATTTATTATCTCATGCATTTCCTCTGGGTCAGGAATCCAGGAACCCCATGGCTGGGCAATTAGGGTTCAGGGTTTCTTATGAGGTTCAATGAGATGACTGCAGCCCAACAATATCTATCTATCTATCTATCTATCTATCTTTCATTCTTCCACCCTTTACTTTTTTTTGCACACTACTTTACACTATCTTAACCCCAAACTCTCCACCAATTTTATAACTCTCCTCTCAGTACACTTAAACACATTAGGTACAGTAGTCTATTAATTCTTTCTTCTTGAAAAAATACATTCAGGAGTCTCTAACTTGCTCTAATATGGACTGGGTTGCTATTTAGACCTGCTGCACAGCTGTCATCTTGAATCTCCCCTTTGTACTCCTCACATTCTCTCTCTCTTTCTCTCTCTCTCATTGGGTTGCCTGCTCCCTGAGCCCTATGAGTTTCCAATTTTTTGCTTTATTCCTTCATCTTGGTAGGGAACATCTTCCAATGACTTTCTAAGAAAGACAGTATGGGAGATGAAATTTTTGAAACCTTGGTTATTTCAGTATGTCTTTATTCTTCCCTTACAGTGAGTTAATTGTTTGGCTCGGTATATAATTCTAGCTTGGCAACTGTTTTCCTGAGTAATTTTAAAGACATTTTTCCATTGTATTATGGCTTCCAGAGTTGCTATTGAGTAATGTAACTCCAGTCTAATCCTTGAAACTTCATATAAAACCTATTTCTTTCCCCTTCACTCCCAATCTCAAAGACTCTAAGATTTTCTTTTTGTCCTAAAATTTCTCAGTGATGTTACTCAGTATGGGACTGTTTCATCCATTATGCTAGACATTTGGTGAGTCCTTTTATTCTGTAAAATTTTCTTTATTTATTTCTTTAATGACTTCCTTCCCTCTGTTTTCTCTTTCTGGAGTTCCTAAAGTTGAACCTTATTTTTTTTTCTGTCTTACACCTCCCCTTTTTGAGCTTTTGTTTTACTTTCTGGGATATTTCCTCAACTTTATTAATAAATCCTTTTATTTAATTGGCTTTTTAAATTTGTTTAATTTGAAAGAGCTTGCTCTTACTGTTCTTGTTCTGTAAACTTTTCAAAAACATCCTGTTCTTGTTGATTGAGTTCAATATCTTTTATCTCTCTAAAAATATTAGTAATTTTGGGAAATGTACTTCTCCCCACAAGCCTTCCTCCAATTGGCTTTCTGTCTTTTTTTTTTTTAAGTCTCAGTCTTTCATATTAAATGCTTTCCTCAAATGTCTATAATCCTTGGCTGTCTGCTCATATTTAATAGTGGTCACTAAAAGGATGATTGGAAGTCTCTGCATGTGGATGGGGCCTGTCAAGTGTGGTCTTCTCTATAGAGTAATCCAACTGAGCCATGTCCTTTTGAAACTCCAGAAATCTGGTCTTTCCTTTTTGATTTATCACTTTCCCAGAGAAGCTCTTTCAATCTCTTACCTGAATGGTAAAGTCCTGGTTGCCAGCATCCTGGGAACTGAGTAGGGAATAAAGGCTGGGATGCTCAATTTTTTAAAAAAAATTTTAAATTAAATTATGTTTTTTTTTTTTTTACCTTTTGGCCATACTGTGTGGCATGTGGGATCTTAGTTCCCCAACCAGGGGTTGAACCCACACCCTCTTCAATGGAAGCACGGAGTCCCAACCATTGGACCACCAGGGAAGTCCCTGGGATGCTCAATTTTTAATAAATAAACTTTCATTAACCTTTTGCTTTCAGAACATTCCACACTCTCAACTGTGCCTGATATCTCCCAGTTCAGAGACTCTCTGACCCTTTCACCCCCTTTTGAGACTAAATGACCAGTCTTTTGCCAGGATGAGGGGAAAGCAGACACTGGACTTAGGGAGGTGATCTAGGGTCTAACTGCTTCTGAAACAGGCTTACAATGAATCCTCCTGTTGCTAGTTCTTTGTCTCTTCTTCCAGAGGCACCTGGTGCTATCAATTACATATATTTGGGGGCTTGGTGATATAAGCCAGGTTACTTTTTGGCTTATCTCATACTAGCTAAGAAGTTCTTTCTTAGTCTTCTAAAGTTAGTTACTATTATCCAACTGCTTTCCAGTTTCTGAAGTTTTCTTCTTAGTTCTTCTATCCTGTTCTCTTTGTCCTCGTGGCTATATGCTCTTCAAAACGCACTTTACCGTCTTTTTAATGGGGTTTCAAATTGTGATCCTCAGACCAATACCAGTCCACAAAGAGTTTGTTACCAGCCCATGATGAGAGAAGGAACTTGTGCCAGAATGCAAACTGAGTCACTAAAGACACCATTTAGTTTAACTGACTTTTGGTTGGTTGGTTGGTTGGTTGGTTGGTTGGTTGGTTATTTATTTATTTACTTACTTACTTACTTACTTACTTACTTACTTACTTATTTACTTACTTACTTACTTATTTACTTACTTACTTACTTACTTACTTACTTATTTATTTATTTATTTATTTATTTATGGCTGTGTTGGGTCTTCGTTTCTGTGCGAGGGATTTCTCTAGTTGTGGCAAGCGGGGGCCACTCTTCATCGCAGTGCACGGGCCTCTCACTATCGCAGCCTCTCTTGTTGCGGAGCACAGGCTCCAGACGTGCAGGCTCAGTAATTGTGGCTCATGGGCCCAGTTGCTCCGCGGCATATGGGATCTTCCCAGACGAGGGCTCGAACCTGTGTCTGCTGTATTGGCAGGCAGATTCTCAACCACTGCGCCACCAGGGAAGTCCCTTGACTTTTGTTTCTAATAGCAAGACTTTTTCAGTAAAGGAAGCAATGCATTGATTTACATTCTGGGGTAAGCTCCTTAGGTCATCATGGACAACTGAAAGACCCGTTTGCGTGCAGGTATTAATACTGGTCTTGAGCTTTCCTCCTTTTCTCTAACAAAATTTATCTTACCTATATTCCATCCACCTATGGCCCAGCTTCCAGCTCCCTGAAGTCATTTTCATGGTTATAGGCAATTAGAGGTCAGCAGAAACTACAGCAATAGAAGGGGTCTGGCTATATTTTCAGAAGTTAAAGGATATTCTAGTCCTCTCTCTGGCTTGGGTTGAAGGTGGAAGGAAGAGAGATGCTATGCACATCTTCAGAGTCTTAAGATTTTTTTTTTCTACTTTTTTTTTTTTGTCACGCCTCACGGCTTGTGGGATCCCAGCTCCCCGACCAGGGATTGAACCCATGCCCTGGGCAGTGAAAGTGTGGCATCCTAACCACTGGACCACCCTTTTTCTACTTCTAAAAGTTAATCTATTAATTCAACTAGAACATCTAAAATCACATAACTTAGTTTATAAATATTACTTTTCCACATTTACATTTCATGAAACAATTTTGTTCAAATACACATCTTTGACATACTGCCTTGTCATTATTAGAAACACCATTTGAGGCATTAAAATTGTTTTTAATAGCTTATAAGCACTGCAGTAAATAAACTCTTTTAATGAGAGTGTCTGTTTCCTAAGTTTCTAAATATCCAAGCTTATCCACAACCAAGTATCATTAGAATTTTCTTCTAGAAATGGAGGAACTACAGGACTATCCCTATGTTATTCACACATAGCATTCTATTCCAAATTGAATTCACTACTGCTGTTAGTCTTTTGTTTGTAGTTTGTACTTTTCAGTGGTTTCTGTTAGTTTGTTGATTTGTTTCTGCATGCCTGAGAAATGTGGTAAAAAATGATAATACAATTAAGAGTAGAAATAAAAACAGAAATGAAGATAAAGTGGAAAAAAGAAGTCCTAGAAATCCCATTCTTGTGAAGCAAACAGTAAATGATGCTTAAGAGTTTAATGCTATACAACATAGTCATAGCTGTGAGAGATATGAGTAAATTATTTGATCTCTCTAAACTTGTTTCCTTATCAACAAAATACAGATAATAATAGTACCTAACTCTTGGGGTTATAGACAGCGTTAAATAAGATAACCACATAAAGTATATAACACAATTCCAGTCCCACAGTAAGTGCGCAATAAAAGCATTTGACAAAGGTACATACAGACTCTCAAGAACGAAACTACAGTGAGAACAACTGTGACAGCATCAATCAATTTGCAAGATTTTTCCTTCATCTTGAAATGTCAGAACCTCAGAATTATACAATCACTGCAAACCTGAGATAAAGGGGAAAAATTCTACTAAATTAAAGCTCACAACAAACAAAATGTGTCTCCTTCTGAAGCAATGATGAAAAATAAGGCTTGGATCTTCTATGGCAATTTAATCAAAAGTGAAGAGGGAACAAGATAGAAAGAGGGAAGAGTCTAGAAACCCAAGCACATGCCAAGAGCAGGACACATGCTCAGAAAAGACATGACAGGAACCTAAGCTTTAATCTCTCTCTGATCTTTAGGCTCAGTATCAGCAGGGTGTGACTGCTAGGGTGGAGTTGTAAATGGCCTGGCCAAGCGTTAGAGGAAGGCCCAGCACAGAGCCAATCTGCGAAGACCAAGACTGAGAGAGGTTTTTTCCCTTGTCTTTTTTTGGTTCTCTTTTTGCTCTAGGCATTTAAGGACATCTTATCAAAACATGAGCTGACCACAAGCTTAAGGGACAGACTGCAGAGAGCATATACAACAAAGAATAAGTCTTTAAAAACAGTTTGGAAAAGTCACTAAAGAAGCAAATACAAAGCACACAAAGGAACAAGAACAAACCCAGAGAAGGAAGAATCTGATTACCAAAGTTACCACATTATACTATTCAAAATTTCTAGTTTTCAACAAAAAAAACTGAGGCATGCAAAGAAAAAAGAAAGTACAGCTCATTCCCATGAAAAAAAGAAATTAACAGAAACTGTCACTGGAAAAACATTGGACTTACTAGACAATGACTTTAAATCAACAGCCTTAAATATGATCAAAGAAATAAAGAAAATCATAGACTAAGAACTAAAGGGAACCAGGAGAACAATGACTGAACCAAAAGAGACTATCAATAAACATATAGAAATTATAATATGAAGCCAAGTAAAAATTCTAGACCTGAAAAGTACAATAACTTTAATGAAAAATTCACTAGAGGGTCATATACCTGATAAGGGACTTGTATCCAAATATATAAAGTACTCTATATGAATAGCTAACAAGCACTTGTAAAGATGTTCAGAGTCACTGGTCATTAGGAAAAGGCAAATCAAAACCACAATGAGATACCAATTCATCCTTACCAAGATGACTATAATTTTTTTTAAAAAGTGGAAAATGTTGACAAGAATGTGAAGATACTGGAACTCTTGTACATTGCTGGTTGGAATATAAAATGGTACAGCTGCTGTGGAAAACAGTTTGGCAAATCTATAAAAAGTTAACCATAGAATTAGCACGTCCCAACAATGCCACTCCTGTGTCTATACCCCAAAGAATTGAAAACAGGTTTTCAAGCAAATGCTTGTACACAAATGTTCATAACAGCATTATTTGCAATAGCCAAAAGGTAGAAACAACCCAAATGTCCATCAACAGATGGATGAATAAACAAAATGTTGTATATCCATACAATGGAATATTATATTCAGCCATAAAAAGAAATGATATACTGATACACACTATAACATGAATGGACCTTGAAAACATGTTAAGTGAAAGAAGTCAGACATAAAGGTCATGTACTGTATGACTCCATTTGTATGAAAAATCTAGTATAGATAAACCCACAGAAACACGAAGCAGAATAGTGGTTGCCAGGGGGTGGGTGGGAATGGAGAGTGACTTCTTAATGTGCATAAGGTCTCCTCTGAGAGTGTGAAAATGTCTTAGAACAAGATAGAGGTGATGGCTGCACAACTCTGTGAATGTACTAAATGTCACCACAGTATACACTTTACAATGGTTAATTTTTTTTTTTTTTTTTTTTTGCGGTACACGGGCCTCTCACTGTTGGGGCCTCTCCCGTTGCAGAGCACAGGCTCCAGACGCGCAGGCTCAGCGGCCATGGCTCACGGGCCTAGCCGCTCCATGGCATGTGGGATCTTCCCGGACCGGGGCACGAACCCATGTCCCCTGCATCGGCAGGCTGACTCTCAACCGCTGCGCCACCAGGGAGGCCCTACGATGGTTAATTTTTATGTTATGTGAATTTCACCTCAATTTTTTTAAAAAATGAAGAGGCCTTTCTCTGCAAGATAGACTTTCAACCACTCAAACCAAAATATCTATTCATATGTTCTTTTATTTTTAAAAGAGAAACCAGAAACACCTGTTCCACAAAATAGAAAGTATTTTATCTTAGAGTAAAATAAATTGTTCACTTTTAGAAGTAACAATGTTATTTTGGGACATTTTATGCCCCAATTTTTACAGTAGGCATACATGTGATCTTGTCTTGGGCATTTGATCTGTGGGTTAGAAAATGAACCTAAACTAGAGACTGGTCAGGCCCAAAAGCCAAAGTTTTTCTCCATTCCTTTTCCAGGCCATCTACCTCTTTAACATTCAGGACTGCTCTATTCAGCAATTCTAAAGGGTTAACATGATCTGGAAGCAATGAAAAGGTCCTTTAACACCAAAGATTTGATTATGCCTAGGGCTAGTGGGGGCAGTGGAGTATACCCTGTGAATTTTAAGTATTTCCACCCTGACTTGAAATTTAAATGTATTTTAACACTTCTGTCTGTAAGTATTCTGGTTAAGTGATGTTTTCTGTGTGCTGCAGTCCTCAACAGAGTGGAACCCTTTTTGATGCCTGTAAGATTCCTGAGAACAAGAACATAACTTACTACATTCTCACGAAGTTGTGGGATGTGAGAAAGAGTTCAAGTCCTGGCTCTACTGCTTGTTAGCTGGGTGACCTTTAATAAATATCAAGTCACTTACCCTCTCAGCCTCAGTTTCCTCAACTGTAAAATGGAGATGATAACCAGACAAAGTTGATGGGAGAGGCTAATAAAACACGATGCCAAAGGACTGTACAAATGTTAGTGCTTTATGCACAGTAGGTGTTAAGTTAAAATTTGTAACTTATGTAATGATCTTGTGGGTATAAGACTAATCTTACCCTGTACTGATTGAATTAAATCAGGCTCCTTAGCGAGGAAATTATGTCTCAGGGAACAAACTGAATCCTTGATATACTAGAAGTTTTGTAATAAACTATGTTATAACAGAGGTGTGTTATATTTACTGCAAAATGCTACTAATGAAATATGCTAAATGAGAAGATAGTTAATCGTTCCTTTTCCAGCAGACAAATGAATTCTCTTCCACTATTCAAGTTTCTTCATTAAGCCCCATCTTTCAGTGCTTGCAACATTCCCTGAAAATGTGAAAAAGTTAATGCATCCCAGCAGATGAGCAGTTTATTTCTTTTCCCTGGCAGGAATATTAATTACTATTATTATCAGCTCAGTAAGTCTTTGACTTCATAGGGAGTGTGTGCAACTGGCTTTGGGAAGGAAAATGCACACTGGGGCAGTGTTGGTGTGGAGAAATCAATCAGGATTATCCACTGCTTTCCTGCCTAATAAAGGAAGCCAGTGGCTGCTGAAAAGGTACAATTTTAGGACCCTAGAAGAGGCAGCCACACTACCTAAAATGCCTACCATTAGAATTATTCCTTTGGGTTTAATAGAGTCTTTAGAAAGGTCCTACTAAAATGTAGATGTTGTCAAATATTACAGTAGCACAGATGTCCTTAAAAATTGGTTCATGATTATGGTCAATCCCAAGGGAACAGAATCCTGGATCACAGACAAGAAGGAAGAAGAAGGAAGAAAGTTCTAGCTTTTGGGAGGCCAGGAACAGGTATGCTACTTGGGAGCCTGAGATGTCACAAGAGTCTTGGGTATACCAGAGAGCTTGGATCAGTGGGAAATGAGGCAACAGTCATCCAAGGCCATATGCTATGCTTCCTTAACCAGGACTCTGCATCCATTTAAATCACAATCAATTTGCAGTTATAACAGGTGGTAGAAATAGCAATACAAAAAGTATTTTTAGGACTTCCCTGGTGGCGCAGTGGTTAAGAATCCGCCCGCCAATGCAGGGGACACAGGTTTGAGCCCTGGTCTAGGAAGATCCAACATGCCGCGGAGCAGCTAAGTCCGTGTGCCACAAATACTGGGCCTGCACTCTAGAGCCTGCGAGCCCCAACTACTGAGCCTGTGTGCCACAGCTACTGAAGCCCGCGTGCCTAGAGCCTGTGCTCCAGAACAAGAGAAGCCACCACAATGAGAAGCCTGTGCACCGAAACGAAGAGTAGGCCCCGCTCGCCGCAACTAGAGAAAGCCCGCACGCATCAACAAAGACCCAATGCAGCCAAAAATAAGTAAATAAAAATAAATTTATTAAAAAAAATTTTTTTTAACTCAAGAAGTGTTTATTAAGCATTTATCAAGTAGGGACTGCTATCAAGTGATGGAGTATGTGACCTTCATCCTATAGGACCGTTTGCCTCTTAAGGAATCTCTTCTCCCCACCCTTTCCCTGCTACTATCCCTTCTCTGAACAAGAAATGCAGTTAACAAGAACTTCACTTCCAGGTTTTTTATGCCTACTTCCCTCTCCTTTAAGAAATCACTAGCAAGTTAGAAATGGTCAAAAGTTTATCAGAAGATATCAATAAAAGGTATATAGATAGATAACAGGTATGAAAAATTTACAAACCAGATTATCACAAGTGGATAATTAACCTCCTATGGAGAGGAGTTGTGAACAGTAGCTATTAAATAATAATTAAATACTGCCACACTATAAGTTTGGTGTTCTACAATAGGCTTTCAAACTCAAGTTAGGCAGAACAGGGAAGTGTCTTAACCAGGAAGAACGAATTGCAGAGGAGTGGTTTTCATTTCGGCTTTAAAATCGTTTGCTTTCTTCTCATTAGAACAGAACAGACCCCTCCCCACTTAAAATGTATTTATATCTGAGAAGGCCATAATACTGGGAATGGAAGAATTCCTGACTAGAAAGAAAAATTATTTTCTAGATTTCAATTTCATGTTAATGTGATTTACAAATGTAATATAAGCATGGGACTTTTTAAAATTATGTTGTGTTTTGGAATTGTAAACAACTTTTAGCAAGAGGAGTAGAAATAAGGACAAATGAACCTCCAGTGAATACCAAGCAGGCAGTTCAGAACGAGATCAGCTGTTGGCACAGATGTGAGGAGACATAACTTTGGGTCTTTAGGGCTTCTACCAGCAGGTGTATTTGCTTGGTTTTAATACAGTACATGAATACAGGAATCTAGAGATAGAGTTGTGAGTCTATCATGGCCTTCCTCTAAATTTTATTATATACTTCCCCACATTATTTCATGTAAATGTATTCATAAAACCTAGGAAAATCCTTTTTTTTCTAGTAGAAATCAAAGTGTCATTTATCCTCAGCTCAAATTGAGAGCATTTATACATTTAATATTTCAGGCCTAGTAACAATCAGACTTTCCTCTTTTGTACATTCAAGGCTTCATTCCTTCGACACACAAAGCCACTCTCTGATTGATTGTAAGCATAGGTCACAGTTTTATTTCAAACAAAGAGGCTTTCTGAGGAGCCCAATTCAAAGATTTTATCTTGGCAGAGACATTTTATGGGGAAAAATGGTTAGACAATTATTGTTAGACTGGATTTTAAAAAAGAAGGAGATGACTATCTAGCTAAGGACGATTAGCCTTTTTGCATTATTGGTTAAAGTTCTTAGACTAGTTTCAAGACTAATAGTCAATTGAGTGGGTTTCCTAGGAGGGGCTGTTAAGCTCATTAAAGTCTATCAAAAAATTGCTCAAGTATTTTATCAAGAATGCTAAGCTATGTTTGGTGACAGATGTTGACTAGACTTGTGGTGATCATTTCGCAGCATATACAAATATCAAATCATTATGTTATACAGCTGAAACTAATATAATATGCTATGTCAATTATACCTCAATAAAAAAGTATAGGTTTGGGCTTCCCTGGTGGCGCAGCGGTTGGGGGTCCGCCTGCCAATGCGGGGGGCGCGGGTTCGTGCCCCGGTCCGGGAGGATCCCACGTGCTGCGGAGCGGCTGGGCCCGTGGGCCGTGGCCGCTGGGCCTGCGCGTCCGGAGCCTGTGCTTCGCGGCGGGAGAGGCCACAACGGTGAGAGGCCCGCGGAGGCCACGGCGGTGGGAGGCCCGCGTGCCGCAAAGAAGAAAAAAAAAAGTATAGGTTTAAATGCTTCTATTAGAAAAAGAAGAAATGTGTATAATCAGTGATTTATGATTCCACTTTAAGAAACTAGAAGGAGAGAAAAGTAAACTAAAAAAGTAAGCAGACAGAAAGAAATAAAAAATAGAGGTAAGAGCCAAAATCAAAGAACAGAAATAAGACAAGAGAGACACACACACATACAGTTCCCCATCAGCAATAATTGTCATACCTAGTGCCCAAATCTTGGTTTCTAGATACCTTCTACTACAAGGAAGCTGGGTTGCTTAGAGAAAAGGCTGATTCCAGGGCAGTGAAAGCACAAAATGAGATGGAACAACTTTTTGTGCCTGAGAGTAAGGAAGTACTCAAAAAATCGTGCGGAAAAAGCACAAGGACAGGGCTTCCCTGGTGGCACAGTGGTTGAGAGTCAGCCTGCCAATGCAGGGGACACGGGTTCATGCCCCGGTCCGGGAAGATCCCACATGCCACGGAGTGGCTGGGCCCGTGAGCCATGGCCGCTGAGCCTGCGCGTCCGGAGCCTGTGCCCCCCAACGGGAGAGGCCACAACAGTGAGAGGCCCGTGTACCGCAAAAAAAATTAAAGAAAAAGCACAAGGACACAGGAGTCAAGTTGAAGGAGTTCACACGGATCAAATCTGAGATGATCTGGTCATCAAAATAAACAATGATAGTTAATAGATTAAATCCATTGAATAAAGTCTAGAATGATATAAATAGATATACTATATATATATGAATAAACAAATGAACATATATAATTATATACATAAATGTATATGTATATACGATACAATCTCTTTTTTATAGTTAGTATAGAAAAAAGAGTAAGAAAATCATTATTGAATGATAAAACCAGTGGGTGAAAGTTTGATAAGGAACAAGATATTTATGTGATCTTAAAGTGTCTCCCCACGAATTACTTATTAATCATGAAGGAAAAAATAGCCTTTAGAGGAAAGAAACCTGGTGGGTCCCAACTTAACTAAATGATCAAACATCACCAATACTGGGGCAAACTGGTAACATGTACCCCTGATATGATGCAGTGAAAAAGACACAACATCACTTCTGTAAAATGTCTACCCCAAATGCATAATTTGTATGTAATCATGAGGAAAGATCAAAAAAACACAAACTGACATTCTATAAAATTCTATAAAATAGAATAGAGAGACATTCTGTAAAATAACTGGGCTGTAGTCTTTTTCAAAAATATCTAAGTCAAGAGTGACCAAAAAAAAAAAAAAAGATTACCTGTTCCAAATTAAAGGAAACTTCAGAGACGTGATAACTAAATTTAATGTGATTATCAACTGGATCTTGGACCAGGAAAAAATAACTAGCTATGAAGCACACTGTTGGGATAACTGACAAAGTTTGAGTATGGACTGGTGATATTATATATATGTGTGTGTGTATATATATATATATATGTGTGTGTGTGTATATATATATAATAACATTGATATAATGTTTTTATATATATAGCAACTTATAAATTTTCTGATTTTAAGAACTGTACTATGGTTATATAAGAAAACATCTTTTTTCTTAGGAATAAACTCTAATTTATTTAGGAGTAAGGGGCCGTAATGTCTCCAACTTGCATACAGTTCAGAAAAATGTATGTTTCTGTATAGATACACAAATATCTATACAGAGAAAATAATAAAGGGGGCAAAATATAAACAATTGGTGAATCTGGGTAAAGGTTATATGGCAGATCCCTGAATTAGCTTGCAACATTTCTATCTGTCTAATCATTTGAAATTCTGTCAAAATAAAAAGTTGTCCACCACATTAATTAATCAATTAACCAATTAAAAATAGGAGTTTGGGGCTGGATAGGACATTCCAACCAGAGGATAAACCTAGTAAAGTGAGAACACTATAAAGATTCTGGTATAACTGGAACACAGTGTGACTCATTCAGGATTCCAGCAGAAAATAAGATGGCATACCTGAATTGAGAAAACTAGAGAAAAAATTAATAAATGGATTATTTACAACAGTATGGAAAGCTCCATTACCATTCCAGGCCAAAAGACAGAGAGGGCTCTGTGAAAAGGGTCTGCTAACAGGAGCCAAGATTTTTAGTTGGAGCCAAGTTGATGACTCCAAAGGGAGGGATCTGGGGCATAAACGCTTTCCTCCATTCTCTAATCTCCTGCCTATGTTGCCCATTAGTTAAACCCAACTAGAAACCTGAGGTCAAGGGAGCCTGTTGTACAGTACAGACAGGTCAGCTTCCAGGGGACAAACAGGAGTAAAAAAAGATATCCAGAGAGCAAGTGGATGGGATGTGAGGGGGTGAGGGAGGAGAGTAAGAGAATGCAAAAGTGAGAACAAGAGAATGAGAATGAACATGATGTTGCATAAATATGAAGATGAGGACTTCAACATTAGATAACATGCTGCGTTTTAACTGCCTGTAAGGCAGCCAAGTAGAAGTGTCCAGCAGGCAGCCATATACCCAGGACTTGAGGCTTAGGAGCTAGATCTTTGTTTATGGATGAGACTGCCCAAGCGGCACAAATAGAGTGATAATCAAAGATGAGAAAAACCCAAGCTAAGAGATATGTGTAGACAACACTTAACATTTTTTTTCACCATTCATCTACTTTTTCATCCTGTGCATCTGTTTTTCTCTCCATCACTCCACTGAAAGTGCACTTAATAAGGCTGCCAAATCCAACAGAGACTCTTTAGTCCTTATCTTTTTCATCCTCTTCTAAAGCATTACTTATTAAACACTTTCTCCTTCAAATATCTCATTGCATTTTTTTCTAATACCACATTTTTTCTGTCTCTCCTTCTCTGCCTCACTAGCTCTCTCTGCCTGTGGACATTCTCCCTCTGTCTTGCATTCCTGCAAGCACTCCACCCCCAGTGTTGATGTTCCCTATGGCTCTAGCCTTAGCCCTCAGCAAAAACTATGGAGGCCAGTAGGCAGTAGAAGACATATTTAAAGCTCACGCACACACACAAACCTGTACATCAAAACCTCTATATCCAGGGCTTCCCTGGTGGTGCAGTGGTTAAGAATCTGCCTGCCAATGCAGGGGACACAGGTTCGAGTCCTGATCCGGGAAGATCCCACATGCCGCGGAGCAACTAAGCCCCTGCACCACAACTACTGAGCCTGAGCTCTAGAGCCCGCGAGCCACAACTACTGAAGCCCGTGCGCCTAGAGCCCGTGCTCCACAACAAGAGAAGCCACCGCGGTGAGAAGCCCGCGCAATGCAACAAAGAGTAGCCCCCGCTCGCTGCAACTAGAGAAAGCCCATACACAGCAACGAAGACCCAATGCAGCCAAAAATAAATAAATAAATTTATAAAAACAAACAAACAAACAAAAAACTCTATATCCAGCCAAACTATCCTCCAAGAATGAGGAGAAACGAAGATATTCTCAAATAAACAAAAGCCAAGAGAATTCAATGCTAGTAGACTTGCCATACAAGAAATGCTAGAGGATGTCCTTCAGACTGAAATGAAATGACACTAGACAGAGAAGAAATCACAACAGAAATTAGAGAATATTTAATACAAATATAATATAAAACAAAACTTTCCAAAACTCATGAGATGCAGCTAAAGCAGGGCTTAGTAGGAAATTTATAGCTCTAAAATGCCTATATTGAAAAAGAAGAAAGATCTCAAATCAATAGCCTATATGTCCACCTTAAGAAACTAGAAAAAGAAGAGTAAGCTAAACCCAAAACAAGCATAAGAAAGGAAATAGAAGATACTAAAGCAGTTATAAAAGAAACAGAGAATAGAAAAACAATAAGAAAATCAATAAAATCAAAACTTGGGTCTTTGAGAAGATCAACAAAATTAGCAAACCTTTAACTAGACTGACCAAGAAATAAAGAGAGAAGATTCAATTGTTAAAATTAGAAATGAAAGAGGAGGGTATTATTAGAAAACTTACAGAAATAAAAAGGATTATAAGAAAAAATATAAGCAACTGTGTGCTAACGAATTTGATAACCTAAATGAAATGAAGAAATTCCTAGAAAGACTACAGAAACTGACTCAAGAAGAAATAGAAAATCTGAATAAACCTATAATAAGTAAAGAGATTGAATCAGTGATTTTAAAACTTCCACAAAGAAAAGCCCAGGACTAGATGGCTTTACTGCTGAATTGTATCAAATTTTAAAAAAAGAATTACAACCAATCCTTCACAAACTCTTCAAAAAAGTACAAAAGAAAGCAACACTTCTTTGTTTATTCTATGAGGCCAGCATACTCCAAAACCAGAAAAATAAATCACAAGAAAACTACACACCAATATCCCTTATGAATACAGATGTGAATTTCCTCAACAATATTTATTAAACTGAATCTAGCAACACATAATAAGAATTATACACCATGATCAATTGAGATTTATCCCACAGATGCAAGACTGTTTCAACACACAAAAATCAGTCAATACACCATATTAATAAAGGACAAAAACTACATGATCATCTCAATAAATGCAGGAAAAGCACTTGACAAACTGATAGTCTTTCGCGATGAAAACACTCAAAAAGGAGTATAAAGGAACTTCCTCAACCTGATAAAGAACATCTATGAAAAACCCACAACTAATATCGTGCCTAATGGTAAAGACTGAAAGGTTCTACTCTTACCACTTATATTCAGCATTGTACTGGAGATTGTAGCCAGGGAAATTAAGCAAGAAAAATAAATAAAAGGCATAAAAATTGGAAAGGAAGAAGCAAAATTATTTGCAGATGACATGACCCTGTATACACAAAATCCTAGAGAATCCACAAATAAACCATCAGGGCTAATAAACAGATTCAGTAAGGTTGTAGGATAAATATACAAAATATATACAACACATACAAGATAAATATACAAAAATTACCTGTATTTCTATATACTAGCATTGAATAATCCATAAATGAAATTGAGGAGACAATTCCATTTACAATGGCATCAAGAAGAATAAAATACTTGGGAGTAAATTCAACTAAAGAAGTGTAAGATTTGGACACTAAATTACAAAACATTGTTGAAGAAAATTAAAGAAGACCTAAATAAATAAAAGACATCCCATGTTCATTGGTTGGAAAATTTAATATTGTTAAATGGCAATACTTCTCACATTGATCTACAGATTCAATGCAATCCCTATCAAAAATCCAGGGTTTTCTTGTTTGTTTTTTTATTTTTGCAGGAATTGACAAGCTGATCCTAAAATTCATATGGAAATGCAAGGGACCCAGAATGGCCAAAATGATTTTGAAAAAGAAGAACAAAATTGGAGGACTCACAGTCCCAATTTCAAAATTTTCTACACAGATACATACAGTAATCAAAACCGTGTGGTAGTGGCTCAAGGACAGACATAAAGATAACTTATTTTGAACAAAGGTACCAATACAATTCAATGAAGAAAGAATAATCTCTTCAATGTATTAGAGTGGGATAACTGAATATCCACATACAAAAAAATAATAATAATAAAGTTGGATCTCTTCTTTACACTCAAAATACACAAAAGTTAACTCAAAATGGACCAAACACCTAAAGGGAAAAGCTTAAACTACAAACTCTTAGAAGAAAACATAGTTGTAAATCTTCGTGACCTTTTAGGCAATAATTTCTTGCATATGACACCAAAACCACAAGCAACTAAAAAAAATAGATTAAACTCATCAAAATTTAAAAATTTGTGCTTCAAAAGATACCAGTGAAAAGACAGCCCACCGAATGAAGAAAATAGTTGTAAATCATACACCTGATAAGTCTCTAGTATTCAGAAAATATACAGAACTCTTACAACTCAACAATAAAAAGGAAACACGTGGGCTTGAATAGACACAAAGGATATAAATAGATATTTCTCCAAAGACATACAAATGGCCAATAAGCACATGGAAAGATGTTCAATGTAATTAGTCATCACAGAAATGCAAATCAAAATCACAGTGAGATACCACTTTGCACCCACCATGATAGCCATCATCAAAAAGATGAATAATGACAAGTGTTGGTGAGGATTTGGAGAAATTGGGACCCTCATACATTGCTGTTGGGAATGTAGAATGCTACAGCCACTGTGAAAAATAGTTTCTCAAAATGTTAAACATGGACTTACCATATGATCCAGCAACTCCACTCCTAGGTATATACCCAGGAGAAGTGAAAACGTGTTCATATAAAAACTTCTCTGTACACAATTGTTCAGAGAAACAATATCATCACACCCAAAAAGTAGAAACAACCCACATGTCCATCATCTGATGAATGGATAAACAACAACGTGATATATCTATACAATGGAATATTATTTGGCCCAGAAAGGAATGAAGTATTGATTCAGGCTACAACATGGATAAACCTCGAAAACAATATACTAAGAGAAAAGAAGGCAACATACTGTTTGATTCCATTCATATGAAATTTCAGAAGAGGCAATTCCATGGACCTCCTTTACAGAAGGTAAATTAGTGTTTTCCAGGGGCTGGAAGGAAGTAACAAGGAGTGCCTGCTAATTAGTACGGGGTTTACTTTGGGGTGATAAAAATATTCTGGAATTAGATAGTGGGAATGATTATAGAAATTCATGAATATATGAAAACCCACTGAACTGTACACTTTTAAAGGGTGAATTTTATGGTATGTGAATTATATCTCAAAAGAAGAAGAGGGGGGATCTCCTACACCCCTGAATCCTAGTCTTCATTTGTGGAGACAACTAATGTTACTTGTTTCTTGGCTACCATTCGTGAAATAGACTTTATACATACAAACATATATTTGTGTGTCTATAGGTCCCTTAGTAGAAACAGAAGTATGAGCATAGCAGATACACTGTCCTAGACTTTGTTTTCCCCCCTTCACGATATAACTTCAAGATCATTCCTCTTTTTTAATTAATTTATTTTTTAATTGAAGTATAGTTGATTTACAATGTCATGTTACTTTCTGCTGTACAGCAAAGTCAGTCAGTTATACATATACATATATCCATTCTTTTTAGATTCTATTCCCATATAGGCCATTACAGAGTATTGAATAGAGTTCCCTGCGCTACACAGTAGGTTCTTATTATTTTATGTATAGTAGTATGTATATGTCAATCCCAATCTCCCTGTTTATCCCTTCCCCCTCTTTCCCCCTTGATAACCATAAGTTTGTTTTCTACATCTGTGACTCAATTTGTTTTGTAAATAGGTTCATTTGTACCATTTTTTTAGATTCCACATATAAGTGATATCATATGCTATTTGAATTAACTTTAGTAAATTCCATATGACAGTTATTACATTGTATTTTCTCAATTACAAGATGTCTTTTTTTCTTATTAATCAATTTTTTTATTGGAGTACAGTTGATTTACAATGTTGCTTTAGTTTCTGCTGTACAAGATCATTCCTCTTTATAACTTGGTGATTATTTAATTACAGCATATGCAAATATCCTTCATTCCTTTTTATTTTTAGATATGTTATAATTTGATAGTCTTTTGCTGCTACAATAGTGTTGCAACTAACTTCCTTGATGTATTTCCATTACATGCATATGGGTGGGATACTTTCTAGAAGTAAAATTTCTGGTTGAAAATATGTTCTTATTTTGATAGCTGGATTTATTATTGATTATTAATGTCTCTCTTACTAGATTATGAGTTTCCTGAGAGGGAACATTTCTATTTTTTCCCCAAAATTTGTTCATTTATCACTGTATACTATTCCATTACAAAAATATATCATATTCTTATTCATTGTACTTTTAAAAAATTATAGTTGATTTACAATGTTATATTCATTTCAGGTATACAACATAGTGATTCGATATATTTCTATACATTACAAATGAATCACCACAAAAAGTCTAGTAACCATCTGTCACCATACAAAGTTGTTTTTTTTTTGGCTGCTTCTGCACTGGGACTTGGAGCAAGTGAGGTTTTGCACCTGCCCTTTAAGGATGGAGTCTGTTTCCAGCCTCTAGCTCTCCTAAACATAACACCCACGAGTTTTCAAAGCCAGATATTTTGGGTGCTTGTCTTCCCAGTGCAGGACCACCAGGCTGGTGAACTCAGTGTGGGAGTTGGACCCCTTGATCCTCAGGGAGGACCTCCACAGTTGTGATTTTCCTCCTGCTTATGGGTCACCATGCCAGGAATGTGGGTCTTTGACAGTCCATGTCTCCACCCCCCTACTTGTCAAGTTGTGGTTCTTTCTTTATATCTTTAGTTATGGAAAAAATCTTTTCTGCTAGCCATTAGGTCATTCTCAGAGATAGTTGGCCTGTAAGTAGCTGTAATTTAGGTGTGACAGGACGTGAGCTCAGGATCTTCCTACTCTGCCATCTTGATCTTTCTCTATCCCCATTTCTGTTTTGTTGACCAGAGCAATCTAGATTTTAGCACATTGCTTGACATAGTGCTTTACTTATTTGTAGACAGACAAGCCTGTGTGCTTTATTGTACAAAGTGTCAAATAGAGATTCAAAGCTACATCATTAAAAAGCAAACAACAATCTAGTTTATAGAGATGGTAATTGTTTGCGGGGGTTGGTTGGTTTTTGTTTCTTTTTTTTCTTTTCATCCAGTTGTGTTTTTTTTTATGTTTTCCTTTTAAACTCCAGTATATTTTCAAAAATTGTGTGGGTCAACTGCAATGCATCATTTTAAGAAATATAGAATCCTTAATTTCATCTGAAGACATCAACATGTTTTATTAAATAAATGCCTGCTTCTTATATTTGAGTATTCTGCATTTCAGTTACTTAAAAAAAACAAGGGAAGATGGGGGTTGATTTGCAGCTTTAAGAGACCTAATAGCGGCACCTGCTGGAGAAAATGTCAGAATAAGTTTTGAAGCCATTAAATCTTAAAAATTTTAGATCAGTTTGTTTCTATTAATCAGGAAGAAATTTGTTATTTTACCATAGGAGTGCTTGTAATATGTAAATATAATTAAGTTTACAAGAGGTTCTTTGATGTTCTACAAAATTAGAGATAAAAGTGTTTTTTCTTTTTTCAGGATAAAGTCATTTTGGGAACCGATTACCCCTTTCCACTAGGTGAGCTGGAACCTGGGAAACTGATAGAATCCATGGAAGAATTTGATGCAGAAACAAAGGTATGTGCCTTTTACTTCATGATCTTCTTCCTGAATTTTCCTGCTCTAATTGTGTTTGGTTTCAGAGCACTTTGCTATGTGATAGCAAAGAACAGAGAAATCATTACGCTTAATATTCCTAGAACTGTTACTTGATCTCCAGAAAGAGCTGACCTATTAAAGGGCAAAGGAAAGTTAAAATGCTGAAAGTCAATCTAGTACAACTAAGTTCATAAAGCCAAGAAAGAAAATGGTAAAGAAGCACATTATAATAATATATTTAGATTTGCACATTAGATGAATGAGAGAAATGTCTAAATTTTTACTTTAATGTTTCTGTTACAAATCTACCAGTCTCAAAAGTTGTAATGATTCTAGTTATTTGGATATTGAGACTAAAGTCTTGATTAACAGAACTCAAGGATCCAGAACCCTCAAGTAACTGGATTTATTTTTTTTCTTTTAGCATTTGACTTTTAGAGTGGCTAAATGTGCCTTAATGCTGCCACTGCCATTCTGCCCCTCAGGCTCCTGAACGAAAATGAGGTTAAAATGAGACTCAGTGTCCCCAGATTTCCTCTCTTTTGCCATCCCCTTCCCATCCCACACCCACCCCCAACAAAACAAGTTCTTCCTAAGACTTCACTGACAATCACTACCAGGGGACAGGGATGGCCAGAAATGAAAACACGGGGATATATAAATTCTTAACAAATCTTACAAATGTTTTAGTCATAGTCCTTTTGTATAAGTCTTGGCTTTCTTCTAAACTAGAGTCCAAAATTTCTCTAATTCTCTGCTTTGATCTTTAAGGATGTATTAGCTCATCACATCTTCTCAGTAGGCTTGAAGTACATGAACAGATGCCAACAAGGGTCCTTTTCCTTTTTTTTAGATTTATTCATTATTTATTTTAGGCTGCACAGGATCTTAGTTGTGGCACTAAGGATCTTCACTGAGGCATACGGGACCTTTCGTTGCGGCACACGAGCTCTTCCTTGAGGTGTACAGGGCTTTTCTCTAGTTGTGGCACGCAGGCTCCAGAGCACATGGGTTCTGTAGTTTGTGGCATGCAGTCTCTCTAGTTGAGGCGTGCGAGCTCAATAGTTGTGGTGCGTGGGCTTAATTGCACCATGGCATGTGGGATCTTAGTTCCTTGACCAGGGATCGAACCTGCGTCCCCTGCATTGTAAGGCGGATTCTTTACCACTAGACCACCAGGGAAGTCCCAAGGGTCCATTTTGACATATACTAGTTGCAAGTTATTGACTGGGAGACCTCAGACTGCTTTAAATAGGAAGTTTCTCCTTTGGCACTTACCCACCTTAAGGCACTAAAAGTCTTGAATTGTTAAATATATACTTATTAAAGTAGCAAGCAATACTAAGTTTTTTCACTTTTCTTTTTTTTTTTTTTTTTTGCGGTACGCGGGCCTCTCACTGTTGTGGCCTCTCCCGTTGCGGAGCACAGGCTCCGCACGCGCAGGCTCAGCGGCCATGGCTCACGGACCCAGCCGCTCTGCGGCATGTGGGATCTTCCCGGACCGGGGCACGAACCCGTGTCCCCTGCATCGGCAGGCGGACTCTCAACCACTGCGCCCCCAGGGAAGCCCAAGTTTTTTTACTTTTTATATCAAAGGTTGAGAAATGAAGAACTTTCTATAACATTAACCAAAATTAAACTGAAACCAGATTACCTCAAGAATCCTGATTAAGACTTTAATGGAATAATAATTATTATTATTACATGCCTTTTGTTATTTAATTTTATGTGCTTATCACTTTCAAGTTTTCAGAAAATCTTGAATAAAAATTTTATATTGTCACAAATTCATGATATTCTGTATAAGGTTACTCATTATAACACTGTTTGTAATAAAACTAAAAACAATCTACAGGGGAATAAATAAATAATAACATAGCCATACAATGGATTCTATACAGCCATAAAAAATATTAAGAATCGATTTCTGATATATTAAGTTAAGCAAGGTGCAAAAACTGCATATAGTATACTTCCATTTGTGTATGGTATACTATCCATTTGTGAAAAAAAATATAAACCTACATATAAATGCATAAAATATTTCTGGAAGGACAAGAAACTGATAACTCTGGAAAGAAAAAATAGTGGTTGGGTAGCACTAGTGAATGGAAATGTACATTTTTATACCTTTTGAATGTTGAAGGTAAAATTTCACTAAAAAATTTTAAATGAAATAATTAAATCCATTTGATGAGCACAACCAGCCTGGGAGATAGGCAAATGCATTCCACCATGTAGATGCAGAGGAGAAAAACAAGACTTGGGGGTTGAGTGATTTGCCAAAAGGGATATAACTGCTGGATTATAGCACATGGACCCAACCCCAAATCTCTGGACTCCAGGATCAGGTTTCCATCCAACACACCAAAATGTATCTCCTTCAAAGGATACTCAGTACCAACCTATTTTATTATTTTTATTTATTTTTATTTGGCTGCGTTGGGTCTTCGTTGCTGCGTGCCGGCTTTCTCTAGTGGCGGTGAGTGGGGGCTACTCTTCGTTGCGGCGTGCGGGTTTCTCATTGCAGTGGCTTCTCTTGTTGTGGCTCACGGGCTCTAGGGCACAGGCTCAGTAACTGTGGCGCACGAGCTCAGTAGTTGTGGCTCATGGGCTCTAGAGCACAGGCTCAGTAGTTGTGGTGCATGGGCTTAGTTGCTCCGCGGCATGTGGGATCTCCCCGGACCAGGGCTCGAATCCACATCTCCTGCACTGGCAGGCAGATTCCCAGCCACTGCGCCACCAGGGAAGCCCCCCAACCTATTTTTTTTTAATAAATTTATTTATTTATTTTTGGCTGCCTTGGGTCTTCGTTGCTGCATCCGGGCTTTCTCTAGTTGTGGTGAGCAGGGGCTACTCTTTGTTGTGGTGCACAGGCTTCTCATTGCAGTGGCTTCTCTTGTTGCGGAGCACAGGCTCTAGGCACACGGGCTTCAGTAGTTGTGGCACACGGGCTCAGTAGTTGTGGCACACAGTCTTAGTTGCTCTGCAGCATGTGGGATCTTCCCGGACCAGGGTTCAAACCCATGTCCCCTGCATTGGCATGCGGATTCTTAACCACCGCACCACCAGGGAAGCCCCACCCAACCTATTTTAAAAAGCAAATAGTTTCTCACAGCAGCAACAGTCACTTCTGAATCTTCCTTTAGAGGAGGATGGCCCAAGTATGAATCTGGGAAGAACCCTGAATAAGAGGTCCCTGCCTCAAATTACCCACTCTACAAGGCTGTGTGAGAACCCTGAAGTGGTCATGATATATAGATACACACTAATGGTACAGATATTACACGACACCATACATGTTTCCTTCCACCCTCAATTACATACCTGCCTTTTGCAAGCAGGATATATATCAATTAGGGTATCACAAAATTACCCCTCAAATCACAGGAGTTCTTTCTGTGGAGATGATCTAACCTACAGCTGGGGAGAGAGTGAAAAAAAACTTGGCAGTCTTCTTCTCATGTGAAATTTATAAATGTACATACTTGTACAATTTTCTGAGACTCTTCATCTGTATCACTTTTCTTGCTCCAAAAGAGCTTACTTTTTTTTTTTTTTTTTTTTTTTTTTGCTGTACGCGGGCCTCTCACTGTTGTGGCCTCTCCCGTTGCGGAGCACAGGCTCCGGACGCACAGGCTTAGCAGCCATGGCTCACGGGCCCAGCTGCTCCGCAGCACATGGGATCCTCCCAGACCGGGGCACGAACCCGTATCCCCTGCATCGGCAGGCGGACTCTCAACCACTGCGCCACCAGGGAGGCCCTAAAAGAGCTTACTTTTTATTCAGGGCCATGTGAAAGACAACACATATACCGAGAAGGTGGTAGGTGGCTAGATGACTTCTGGGCACTCTTTCCAACTCTCTTATCTTACAGACCTAAAACTCACTGGAGGGTCCTGTAAAAAGAAAGTCATTTTCCTAAGAGGGTTTTCCCTGTTGTAATTCTCCTCCCCTCCTCCCACAACCAAGTTTCAAACTTAGATTTCAAATAGAGGAAAAAGGGGGAACTGAAGGCAGTTAAAAGGTACAAACTTCCAGTTACAAGATAAATAAGTACTAGGGTTGTAATGTACATCATGATAAATATAATTAATGCTGCTATATGTTATATATGAAAGTTATTAAGAAACTAAATCCTAAGAGTTCTCATCCCAAGGAAAAAAATACTTTTTTCTATTTCTTTAATGTATCTATATGAGATGATGGATGTTCACTAAACTTATTGTGATCATTTCATGATGTACATAAGTCAAATCATTATGTTGTACACCTTAAACTTATACAGTGTTCTATATCAATTATATCTCAATAAAACTGGAAGAAAAAAAAGAACTTCATTCCTTTTGGGGCCTGAATATTCCATTTATGTATATACCACATTTAAAAATCTATTCATCTGTTGATGTATGCTTAGGTTGTTTCCACCTTTTGGCTGCTGTGAATCGTGCTGCTATGAACATTCACATACAAGTATCTGAGTCCCTGTTTTTAATTCTTTGGGCTATATAACTAGGAGTAGAATTGTTGGGTCATATTGTAATTCTGTTTCTAATATATTTAAACTTATCATTCTATTATTTTGTATAAAAAGCATTTGCAGAAATCTTTCACTAGGAACTGTTATTATAAAAATAAGCATAAAACAAATATACATTTTATGTGTTACTTATAAATACATATTTACATGTTTCAAAATTCAAAAAAATCCATTTTTTGTCTATGATTGCCAACATATTTGAGAAGTAGGGAAAATAATAAAAGCACAAATATACCACACACCATTTATATTTTTGCTTTTAAAAGACTGTTCAAAACAAATATATAAATATAATTTGAAAAACAGTGGGGTGAAACATGGGTCAAGAGATTCACTGTTTAACCTGCTAATATTTTTCTCTCACACTGGGGAACTGAGTTTTTAAAAACCTGATGAAGACACTTAATAAGTACTTTAAAACAACCATTAAATAATGCTTTAAAATAAAATCTTTTCTTTTTCAGGATAAACTCAAAGCTGGCAATGCTCTAAAATTTTTGGGTCTTGAGAGAAAACAATTTGAATGACTGAATTTACTACAAAGGCAAATTTCAAGAAGATTTTTTGTTTGTTTTTAAATATGTATCACATATGTATCACTAAAATCCTATTTTGAACACTTTTATCTAGAAATATAATATTTATCCTGAATTGTTCATAACAAAAATGATTCATGCTTTTATTCAGAAAAGCAGTAAATTATTTCATGTGCAAATCAAAAATAATTTTCCCAGTGCCTTTTAAATTAATGTCAGAAATAAAAAGCAAAATGTCATTAATGATTTATATGGAAAAAATAACAGATTCATCCCAGAGCGTTCAGGTAGGTTCTACTTTGAGCAAATATATGTTAATAGGGCCCAAATAAACTGTTTTTATTCACTTTAACACCTTCCATTAGCCCAGAAGTGGACTGGGAGTGAAGCTCCAAAAAAATAAATGATATACATATTCCATAACATCTAGGAGCTTATAGCCCAATTAAAGAGGCAAGATACATGTTCGTGGAATAATAACTAAGCAATAAAACATGTGTGTCACAGAAGTTTTAGTAAGAAAAATTCATTTGGATTCAAACTTTGGGCAGATCTTCACAGAAGCTGGAACTTGGGCTGAGTCTATAAGGATGGATAAGACATGCTTAGGTTTGGAAGATAGGAAATAGATAGGAAGGCAAAACTATGGGAACATAGTTCCCATACGAATGAGAACTTACCTATTCTGGAGAAAAGTTTCAGTATGTAATTTACTTTTACGAGAAGCTCTTTTAATTTAAAATACAGAGCAGAATGTTTAAAGAAGGCTGTAGAGACTGAGCAGGGCAATACCAGGGTAGCCTTTGTTCTACTCACTTCATTTCTGGTCATCCCACCTGGACTGCTGAAAATGAACTTGGTCCTGGGAAGGGTGATGAACGTCTGTGGTTCATGTTCCTCTGGCTGAATTCTAAAATCAAATATAATTTTTCTAAATTACCCTCTTGCTTTAGTTTCATTCATACTTCTTTTCCCTTCCATTAGTCCAGAAAATCAAGTTGAGTACTGGCATGTGATTTGTACTGATTAAATTTTTTGCTAAACTACACCCATCCCATTATTTTTTCTTCATTTATTTAGTCTGTAACTCCATCTCTTTCTTGCTACTCCTGTTGCTTTCTAGGACTTTACCCACCCACCACTCTGTTACTCCAATCTGCCTAAAAAGAAAAACAAAGTCATGCAAAACAGCAGCATGAAGCATGTGTTATTATTCTTTTCCTTCCCCATTCTTTGGGGAAAATATCTGTTCCTTTTCAAATAATATATATTTGAGCACTGTTAACACAGTGTTTAATGATTGTGTTATTATGAAAAGTAACTTGATCATCTCATTCAGTATCATAGATCTACAGATTCATAGCTTAAATAGATACCAGGTATATTCATAGTCACAGAGTATTTATATGATGTGCCAGTACTGTAGGACACTTCCAGCCACTGGGGATATAGAAGTTAACAAAAAGGATAAAATTACTTCTCTGATGAAGCCTACAATCTGGAGGGTAAGAAACATAAATAAATGAAGGAGGACAAAGAAAGGAGGAATGGAGAGTGAGAGGGAGGGAGGAAGGAAGGGAGGGAGGGAGGGAGGGAAGGAAGGAAGAGAGGGAATTCTTCTCATACTGATAAACATTATGCAGAAATTAAAACAAGGAAATGTATAGAGTGACTAGGGGAAAGATGGGAGACAAAACATTCAGCTGTGAGGCCAGAGAACACCGCTTTAAAGAGGATTTTGAATTAAGACTCGACCAGTAGAAAGAAAGAGCCATGGAGAAGAGTCTTGCAGGCAAAGGCTGGAGCAGCAAAGGCTCTGAGGCAGAAGAGAGCTGTGGCAGAACTTGTGAGCAAGGGGGAGAGAAGTAGGGACAAAGCGGAAAAGCTGGCCAGATAAGCAGGCCAAGGTCAAGAGTTTAGATTTTCATATTAAGTTTTACAGGAAGCCATTGGAGTTTTTAAAATAGGTTTGTGACATGCTCTGACTTAGGTTTTAAACAAAAACACATTAGCAGCTGTGTAGAGAATTACTTAAAGGGGTCAAGAATGGTACTAGGCAGACTATGCAAGAAATGATGGTGACTTGGGCAAGAGTAGTAGAAAGGGGATGGTGAGATGGGGTTGTAGGGAGAAGCAACAGCACTTGATAAATGTGAGGACAAGGGGAGATGGGAAGGAAAGAAATCAAGGCTGATAGCCAGGTATCTGTCTGTATGTGTGACTGCACCACAGTTTGTTCAATCAGTCTCCTACATTCGAACGTTACATGTAATTTCCAATATTTTGCAATTACAAACAACACTGCAATAAAATTAGGTTCATTTCTTACAGCATACATAAGGACAACTCTAACTTCGATTTGATCAAAGATTAACTCTAAGATAAAATGAAACTATGCAGATGCAAGAAAAGATGAGAAAATTCCTCTTTAATTCGAATGTAAAGAAGGTCTTTCTTTCCTTTTTTCTAAAATTTATTTATTTATTTTTGGCTGCGTTGGGTCTTCGTTGCTGCACGCGGGCTTTCTCTAGTTACAGTGAGCGGGGGCTACTCTTCGTTGTGGTTCGCGGGCTTCTCATTGCAGTGGCTTCTCTTGTTGTGTAGCACGGGCTCTAAGGGCGTGGGTTTCAGTAGTCGTGGCACGCGGGCTCAGTAGTTGTGGCTTGCGGGCTCTAGAGTGCAGACTCAGTAGTTGTGGTGCACAGGCTTAGTTACTCAGTGGCGTGTGGGATCTTCCTGGACCAGGGCTCGAACCGTGTCCCCTGCATTGGCAGGCGGATTCCTAACCATTGAGCCACCAGGGAAGCCCAAGAAGGGCTTTCTAATGATGTCTTTTCTGTGCAATAACTCTGGGGACATTTAGCCTCTGAGATGTAGCTAAAGGTATTAAACTCATTCATACCTTAGACACAGATGCCTTGACTCCTAGTTTTTTTCACTAGAGCAGCTGAGCAGATTTATTTTACCATCATGAGGAAGATTGGGAAAAACAGATTTAGGAGCAAAGAGAATCAATAGTTCCACTGTTTGGACTCGTTATATTTCAGATGTGTCTTAGACATTTAGGTAGGAATGTCCAGTAAGCAGTTAGGTATATTACTCTGGAGACTTCAAGAGGGAAGCTGCGGAGAGGCCATCAGTGTACAAAAGGTATTTAAAGAAGTAAGACTGGATGAAATCACTGAGAGAAAAAGTAAAGCAGAGAACCAAAAGAACCCAGGACAAATTCCTGGGATTCAGCAGCATTTGGAAGTCGGATGGAGGTAGCCAGCATTGAAAACTGAGTAGTGCCCAGTAAGGTAGGAGGAAAACCAGAAAAATGTGGTATTCAGAAGTAAGGAGGAGACAATGTTTCAACAAGTCCTAACAGCTTTAGGCATTAAAAAAAAAAAGCTACAATACTATGGTACTTTACAGAATCATATGCCCCCAATATAACTCAATCCCTTTATCCCAAAATAGTTCCACTTCCTATAGTCCCAACTCTGATTAATGGCATCACCCGGTCACCAAAATTCTCTCCTTCACCCATATCAAACCTGACATTAACTCTGATAGATTCCGCCATTTTAACATATATCTTTCACTTCTTATCTATTCTTTCTTCCCTAACACTTCCAACTAAATTCAGTCCTCAAGTCTCATCAGGACTATTGAAATAATCTCTTACGTATACCGCTGCCTCTTGGCTTAGTCTGGGTACAATCCATCTTCCACACTGTGGCCAGAGAAAAATTTCCAAAGTATGTATATGATCATATTGCTTTCTCTCTCTCTCTCTCTCTCTCCTTCAAAATTCCTCAGGACCTAAGGTGATGGTTTCTAGGCTTTGGGATTTCATTAATCAGTACCTCCCCCTTTGAAAAACTGTACTGATATCTCTAATAGAACATACTTCTCATTTTGGATTGCAGCTGCTATCTTCCCACTGGCCTGGGACTTCCTTGAGAGCAGAAACTATGACTTCATTCACTTATGCACTCATTCACATATATTCAACAATATTTATTGAGGGTCTATTACGTGCCAAGAACCACACTAGGTCCTGGGATGATGTACGTAAAAACAAACACAGTTCCTGTCCTCAATTGTGCTTATAATCTAGTTAGGGAGACATGTATCAAATAAGCAACAAATTAATATAAAACTTCTACCATCACAAGAGCTATGAAGGAGAAGCACATAGTGTATAGAGAGCTTAAAATAAGGGATTTGAGCCAATCAGAGTTGGGGAGAGAATTTTCAGAAGTGTTGCTTGAGCTGGGATCTGAAGAGCAGACAAGAGCTAAAAGGTAGAGAGGCAAAGAGGAGAGTGAAGAATATGTGAGGCAGAGGAATAAGAAATAAGACCACAGTAAGAAATAAGACCACTGGGGCTGGAGGTGAGAAACCAAGACATTCTTGGTACAAAGTGACAAGATCACGTAGGGCCATACGTCAGTTGAGGAATTTTATCTATCAAAAAGCAGTGAGGTTTTCAGGCTTCCCTGGCTGCACAGTGGTTAAGAATCTGCCTGCCAATGCAGGGGACACGAGTTTGAGCCCTGGTCCGGGAAGATCCCACATGCCGTGGAGCAACTAAGCCCGTGTGCCACAACTACTGAGCCTGCACTCTAGAGCCCGCAAGCCACAACTACTGAAGCCCGTGCGCCTAGAGCCCAGGCTCCACAACAAGAGAAGCCATTGCAATGAGAAGCCCATGCACCGCAACAAGAGTAGCGCCCCGTCGCTGCAACTAAAACAAAGCGCGTGCACAGCAATGAGGACCCAATGCAGCCAATATTAAAATAAATAAATAAATTTAAATTTAAAAAATAAAGTTAAAAAAAGAAAAGCAATGAGGTTTTCAATTAGGAGATGACATAACTAGAGATGAATTTTGAAAAGACTCTTCTGGCCCTAAAACAATACTGCTCACACCCAGAATCTCAAAAATCTCTCAGGAAAATCACTTTTTCAGGCTTTTCTTGCCCATGTTTTCTACTACAAGTATTTCTCCAAAACATACTCCTGGGGGGAAAAAAAATCCCACCACCATCAGATTCCAAAGGACAACCATGCATAGTTATCCAAGTACTTCTCTTCATTGTATTCTACCATCCCCATATTTCCGATCTCCCCTAAAAAGGAAGTCAGCTCTACTTCAATTTATATTACCCAACCAGAAAACTTAAACCTATATTGATGTAAAAGAAAATGATACAATGAATTAGTTACAAAACAGAAAGAAACTCACAGACACAGAAAACAAAATTATAGTTACCAAAAAGGAAAGGGGGGTGGGGGGAGGTATAAATAAGGAGCTTTGGATTAACATATACACACTACTATGTAGAAAACAGATAACCAACAAGGACCTACTGTATAGCACAGGGAGCTAAACTCAATATTATATAATAACCTATAATGGAAAAGAATCTGAAAAGGAATATATATGTGTGTGTATGTGTGTGTGCATGTGTGTGTGTGTGTGACTGTACCACTGTGCTGTACACCTGAAAACAGCCAACTAACAAACTAATCAACTATACTTCAATTAATAAAAAGTATATTCGAGATTGGTTCAAGATGGCAGAGTAGAAGGACGAGTTCTCACTCCCTCTTGCAGGAGCACCAGAATCACAACTAACTGCTGGACAGTCATCAACAGGAAGACACTGAAACTCACCTAAAAATATACCCCACATCCAAAGACAAAGGAGAAGCCACAATGAGATGGTAGGAGGGGCACAATCACAATAAAATCAAATCCCATAACTGCTGGGTGGGTGATGCACAAACTGGAGAACACTTATACCACAGAAGTCCACCCACTGGAGTGAAGGTTCTGAGCCCCACGTCAGGCTTCAGAACCTGGGGGTCTGTCAACGGGAGGTGGAATTCCTAGAGAATCAGACTTTGAAGGCTAGCAGGATTTGACTACAGGACTTTAACAGGACAGGGGGAAACAGAGACTCCACTCTTGGAGGACACACACAAAGTAGTCGGGACCCAGGGGAAGGAGCAGTGACACCACAGGAGACTGAACCAGACCTACCTGCTGGTGTTGGAGGGTCTCCTGCACAGGCCGGGGGTGGCTCTGTCTCACTGTGAGGACAAGGACACTGGCAGCAGAAATTCTGGGAAGTACTCCTTGGCGTGAGCCCTCCCAGAGTCTGCCATTAGCCCCACCAAAGAGCCCGGGTAGGCTCCAGTGTTGGGTCACCTCAGGTCAAACAACCAACAGGGAGGGAACCCAGCCCCACCTATCAGCAGTCAAGTGGATTAAAGTTTTACTGAGCTCTGCCCACCAAAGCAATAGCCAGCTCTACCCACCACCAGTCCCTCCCATCAGAAAACTTGCACAAGCCTCTTAGATAGCCTCATCCACCAGAGGGCAGACAGCAGAAGGAAGAACTACAATCCTGCAGCCTGTGGAACAAAAACCACATTCACAGAAAGATAGACAAGATAAAAAGGCAGAGGGGTATGTACCAGATGAAGGAACAAGATAAAACTCCAGAAAGACAACTAAATGAAATGGAGATAGGCAACCTTCCAGAAAAAGAATTCAGAATAATGATAGTGAAGATGATCCAGGACCTTAGAAAAAGAATGGAGGCAAAGATGGAGAAGATGCAAGAAATATTTAACAAAGACCTAGAAGAATTAAAGAACAAACAAACAGAGATGAACAATACAATAACTGAAATGAAAACTACACTAGAAGGATTCAATAGCAGAATAACAGAGGCAGAAGAACGGATAAGTGACCTGGAAGACAGAATGATGGAATTCACTTCTGCAGAACAGAATAAAGAAAAAAGAATGAAAAGAAATGAAGACAGCCTAAGAGACCTCTGGGACAACATTAAACGCAACAACATTCGCATTATAGGGGTCCCAGAAGGAGAAGAGAGAGAGAAAGGACCTGAGAAAATATTTGAAGAGATTATAGTCGAAAACTTCCCTAACATGGGAAAGACAACAGCCACCCAAGTCCAGGAAGTGCAGAGAGACCCATACAGGATAAACCCAAGGTGAAACACATTGAGACACATAGTAACCAAACTGGAAATATTAAAGACAAAGAAAAATTATTGAAAGCAGCAACGGAAAAATGACAAATAACATACAAGGGAACTCTCATAAGGTTAACAGCTGATTTCTCAGCAGAAACTCTACAAGCCAGAAGGGAGTGGCATGATATACTTAAAGTGATGAAAAGGAAGAACCTACAACCAAGATTCTCTACCCAACAAAGACCTCATTCAGATTCAATGGAGAAATCAAGAGCTTTATGGACAAGCAAAAGCTAAGAGAATTCAGCACCACCCAACCAGCTCTACAACAAATGCTAAAGGAACTGCTCTAAGTGGGAAACACAAGAGAAGAAAAGGAACTACAAAAACAAACCCAAAACAATTAAGAAAATGGTCATAGGAACATACATATCGATAATTACCTTAAACGTGAATGGATTAAATGCTCCAACCAAAAGACACAGGCTTGCTGAACGGATAGAAAAACAAGACCCATATATACGGTGTCTACAAGAGACCCACTTCAGACCCAGGGACACATTCAGACTGAAAGTGAGGGGATGGAAAAACATATTCCATGCAAATGGAAATGAAAAGAAAGCTGGAGTAGCAATGCTCGTATCAGATAAAATGGAGTTTAGGGCTTCCCTGGTGGCACAGTGGTTGAGAGTCTGCCTGCTGATGCAGGGGACATGGGTTCATGCCCAGGTCCGGGAGGATCCCACATGCCACGGAGTGGCTGGGCCCATGAGCCAGGGCCGCTGAGCCTGTGTATCTGAAGCCTGTGCTCCACAACGGGAGAGGCCACAGCAGTGAGAGGCCCACGTACCGCAAAAAAAGAAAAAAAAATAGTGTTTAAAATAAAGAATGTTACAAGAAACAAGGAAGGACACTACGTAATGATCAAGGGGTCAATCCAGGAAAAAGATATAACAATTATAAATATATATGCACCCAACATAGGAGCACCTCAATATATAAAGCAACTGCTAACAGCTATAAAAGAGGAAATTGACAGTAACACATTAATATTGGGGGACTTTTAACACCTCACTTACTCCAATGAACAGATCATCCAAACAGAAAATTAATAAGGAAACACAAGTTTTAAATGACACAATAAACCAGATAGATTTCATTGATATTTATAGGATACTCCATCCAAAAACAGCATATTACACTTTCTTCTCAAGTGTGCACGGAACATTCTCCAGGACAGATCACATCTTGGGTCACAAATCAAGCCTCACTAAATTTAAGAAAACTGAAATCATATCAAGCATCTTTTCTGACCACAACACTATGAGATTAGAAGTGAATTACAGGGTAAAAACATAAAAAACACAAACACATGGAAGCTAAACAATACCTTACTAAATAACCAAGATATCACTGAAGAAATTAAAGAGGAAATCAGAAAATACCTAGGGACAAATGATAATGAAAACTCGATGATCCAAAACCTACGGAATGCAGCAAAAGCAGTTCTAAGAGGGAAGTTTATAACTATACAAGCCTACCTCAAGAAACAAGAAAAATCTCAAATAAACAATCTAACCGTACACCTAAAGGAAGTAGAGAAAGAAGAACAAACAAAACCCAAAGTTAGCAGAAGGAAAGAAATCATAAAGGCCAGAGCAGAAATAAATGAAATAGGAACAAAGAAAACAATAGGAAAAATCAATAAAACTAAAAGCTGGTTCTTTGAGAAGATAAACAAAATTGATAAACCATTAGCCAGACTCATCAAGAAAAAGAGGGAGAGGACTCAAATCAATAAAATTAGAAATGAAAAAGGAGAAGTTGCAACAAGCACCACAGAAATACAAAGCATCCTAAGAGACTGCTACAAGCAGCTCTATGCCAATAAAATGGACAACCTGGAAGAAGCAGACAAATTCTTAGAAAGGTATAACCTTCCAAGACTGAACCAGGAAGAAATAGAAAATATGAACAGACCAATCACAAGTAATGAAACTGACACTGTGATTAAAAATCTTCCAACAGGGCTTCCCTGATGGCACAGTGGTTAAGAATCCACCTGCAGGGGGCTTCCCTGGTGGCGCAGTGGTTGAGAGTCCGCCTGCCGATGCAGGGGACATGGGTTCGTGCCCCGGTCCGGGAAGATCCCACATGCCGCTGAGCGGCTGGGCCTGTGAGCCATGGCCGCTGAGCCTGTGCATCCGGAGCCTGTGCTCCGCAACGGGAGAGGCCACAGCAGTGAGAGGCCCGCGTACCGCAAAAAAAAAAAAAAAAAGAATCCACCTGCAAATGCAGGGGACATGGGCTTGAGCCCTGTCTGGGAAGATCCCACATGCCGCAGAGCAACTAAGCCCGTGTGCCACAACTACTGAGCCTGCGCTCTAGAGCCCGCAAGCCACAACTACTGAACCCGTGTGCCACAACTACTGAAGCCCATGTGCCTAGAGCCTGTGCTCTGCAACAAAAGAAGCCACTGCAATGAGAAGGCTGCATGCACCGCTATGAAGAGTAGCCCCCACTCCCTGCAACTAGAGAAAGCCCACATGCAGCAACGAAGACCTGATGCAGCCAGTAAATAAATAAATAAAACTAATTAATTAAAAAAAATTTTTTTAAACAAACAACAAAACAAAATCTTCCAAAAAACAAAAGTCCAGGACCAGATGGCTTCACAGATGAATTCTATCAAACATTTAGAGAAGAGCTAACACCCATCCTTCTCAAACTCTTCCAAAAAATTGCAGAGGAAGGAACACTCCCAAACTCATTCTATGAGGCCACCGTCACCCTGATACCAAAACCAGACAAAGATACTACAAAAGAAGACAATTACAGACCAGTATCACTGATGAATACAGATGTATAAATCCTCAACAAAATACTAGCAAACAGAATCCAACAACACATTCAAAGGATCATACACCATGATCAAGTGGGATTTACCAGGGATGCAAGGATTCAATATACACAAATCAATCAATGTGATACACCATATTAACAAACTGAATAATAAAAACCATATGATCATCTCAATAGATGCAGAAAAAGCATTTAACAAAATTCAACACCCATTTATGATAAAAACTCTCCAGAAAGTGGGCATAGAGGGAACCTACCTCAACATAATAAAGGCCATATACGACAATCCCACAGCAAACATCATTCTCAATGGTGAAAAACTGAAAGCATTTCCTCTAAGATCAGGAACAAGACAAGGACGTCCACTCTCACCACTATTATTCAACATAGTTTTGCAAGTCCTAGCCACTGCAATCAGAGAAGAAAAAGAAATAAAAGGAATCCAAATTGGAAAACAAAAAGTAAAACTGCCACTGTTTGCAGATGAGATGATACTATACATAGAGAATCCAACAGATGCCACGAGAATACTACTAGAGCTAATCAATGAAATTGGTAAAGTTGCAGGATACAAAATTAATGCACAGAAATCTCTTGCATTCCTATACACTAATGATGAAAAATCTGAAAGAGAAATTAAGGAAACACTCCCATTTACCACTGCAACAAAAAGAAAAAAATACCTAGGAATAAACCTACCTAGGGAGACAAAAGACCTGTATGCAGAAAACTGTAAGACACTGATACCAACAGATGGAGAGATATACCATGTTCTTGGATTGGAAGAAGCAATATTGTGAAAATGACTATACTACCCAAAGCAATCTACACATTCAATGCAAGCCCTATCAAATTATCAATGACATTTTTTACAGGACTAGAACAAAAAATCTTAAAATTTGTATGGAGACACAAAAGACCCCGAATAGCCAAAGCAGTCTTGAGGGAAAAAAGCGGAGCTGGAGGAATCAGACTCCCTGACTTCAGACTATATTACAAAGCTACAGTAATCAAGACAATATCGTACTGTCACAAAAACAGAAATATGGATCAATGGAACAGGATAGAAAGCCCAGAGATAAACCCACACACCTATGGTCAACTAATCTATGACAAATAAGGCAAGGATAAACAATGGAGAAAAGACAGTCTCTTCAATAAGTGGTGCTGGGAAAAGTGGACAGCTACATGTAAAACAATGAAATTAGAACACTCCCTAACACCACACACAAAAATAAACTCAAAATGGATTAGAGACCTAAATGTAAGGCCAGACACTATCAAACTCTTAGAGGAATACACAGGCAGAACACTCTATGACATAAATCACAGCAAGATCCTTTTTGACCCACCTCCTAGAGAAATGGAAATAAAAACAAAAATAAACAAATGGGACCTAATGAAACTTCAAAGCTTTTGCACAGCAAAGGAAATCATAAAGAAGAGGAAAAGACAACCTTCAGAATGGGAGAAAATACTTGCAAACAAATCAATGGACAAAGGATTAATCTCCAAAATATATAAACAGCTTATGCAGCTCAATATTGAAAAAACAAACAACCCAATCCAAAAATGGGCAGAAGACCGAAACAGACATTGCTCCAAAGACATACAAATGGCCAAGAAGCACATGAAAAGCTGCTCAACATCACTAATTACTAGAGAAATGCAAATCAAAACTACAGTGAGGGGCTTCCCTGGTGGCGCAGTGGTTGAGAGTCCACCTGCCAATGCAGGGGACAAGGGTTCATGCCCCGGTCCGGGAAGATCCCACATGCCGCGGAGCGGCTGGGCCCGTGAGCCACAACTACTGAGCCTGTGCGTCTGGAGCCTTGCTCTGCAACAAGAGAGGCCGCGATAGTGAGAGGCCCGCACACCGCGATGAAGAGTGGCCCCCTCTCGCCACAACTAGAGAAAGCCCTCGCGCAGAAACGAAGACCCAACACAGGCAAAAATAAATAAATTAATTAATTAATTAATTAAAAAAAAAAAACTACAGTGAGGTATCACCTCACACCGGTTAGAATGGGCATCATCAGAAAATCTACGAACAACAAATGCTACAGAGGGTGTGGAGAAAAGGGCACCCTCTTGCACTGTTGGTAGGAATTTAAACGGAAACAGCCACTATGGAGAACAGTATGGAGGTTCCTTAAAAAACTAAAAATAGAATTACCATGTGACCCAGCAATCCCACTACTGGGCATATACCCAGAGAAAATCATAATTCAAAAAGACACATGCAGGCTTCCCTGGTGGCGCAGTGGTTGAGAGTCCACCTGCCGATGCAGGGGACACGGGTTTGTGCCCCAGTCCAGGAAGACCCCACATGCCGTGCAGCGGCTAGGCCCGGGAGCCATGGCCACTGAGCCTGCGTGTCCGCAGCCTGTGCTCCGCAACGGGAGAGGCCACAACAGTGAGAGGCCCGCATACTACAAAAAAAAAAAAAAAAGACACATGCACCTCAATGTTCACTGCAGCACTATTTACAATAGCCAGTACATGGAAGCAACCTAAATGCCCATCGACAGGCGAATGGGTAAAGAAGATGTGGTATATATAGAGAATGGAAAATTACTGAGCCATAAAAAGGAACAAAACTGAGTCATTTGTAGAGACATGGATGGATCTAGAGGCTGTCATACAGAGTGAAGTAAGTCAGAAAGAGAAAAACAAATATCGTACATTAACACATATATGTGGAACCTAGAAAAATGGTACAGATGAACCGGTTTGCAGGGCAGAAATTGAGACACAGATGTAGAGAACAAACGTATGGACACCAAGGAGAAAAAGCAGCGGCGGGTGGGCGTGGGGATGTGATGAATTGGGGGATTGGGATTGACATGCATACACTGATGTGTATATAATGGATGACTAATAAGAACCTGATATATAAAAAAATAAATAAAATTCAAAAATTCAAAACAAAGTATATTCAATCACTTAAGATTAACTTAATTGAAATAAATACCTGCTTTATAATATTTTAGCTTACAGACACCATTCTGAGGCTTCTTTACAATCAAAATTGAACAAAAGTGAACTGAAGTCTTCATTTCTGAATACAAAACACTACGCACTTTTATTAGGTACCTAATAAAAAATTTTAAGTTTATTTTTGAAAAGTCAATACATGAACATGTTAAGAGTTCAAAAAGATCAAATTCAATGTATGTCTCCCAGAGGGAACCAATTTTACCTGTTGTGTATATATGTGTATTGTTGTAAAGAAAATCTATACAAATATGTTCCTATAAGAGGGCTGTATCTTCAAGGAATTCATTGAAAAGACTCTGACAAGTACAGGTTTCTGGTAACTGACTATACTGCTGAACTGAATGAATAAGCATTTTCAGAACTCTAATGGAAAACTGATGAACTCATAAAAGTGCTAACAAAAGATCAAGATGAAAAAAAATTTAATTACATGGGACTGAGTGAACTGATGAGGATGATTATAATTTTTGTGACTTTCTGTTTGAATAAAAAAAAAATCCCACAAGGACTCAGAGGCACAAAATATACAAATCAATTTTCACCGCAAAGTACAGGAGCTGTTACAGTGGAGGATTACTGGACTGAATGTCAATATTATGACATAGTATGAGTGTGTTTTGTGTTTGGTAATTGTAATCATTGTTGCTTTTGTTGTGGTCATCCATTTACAATGCTTGGTGTCAGTCTATTTATCTCTTGTAAAAATAAAATATTGTGTGTGTGTGTGTGTGTGTGAGAGAGAGAGAGAGAGAGAGAGAGAGAAAATAAATAAATTAAAAAGAAAATCTATAATCATACAAGCACTTACATGTACATATTCCTTTGTTCATTTTACCCAAACAGTAGCATCTTCCTTTTCTTTTCCTACTTAATACCTTGGTGGTCCTTCCACATAAAAGCTGCCTTCTTTTTTTTTTTTTAAGGTATTCTTTTTTAATTTTTATTTATTTTTAAAATAAATTTATTTATCTATTTTTGGCTACGTTGGCTCTTCATTGCTGTGTGCGGGCTTCCTCTAGTTGGGGGGAGCAGGAGCCACTCCTCATTGCAGTGCACAGTCTTCTCATTGTGGTGGCTTCTCTTGTTGCGGAGCATGGGCTCTAGGCACACGGGCCTCAGCAGTTGTGGCACACGGGCTCAGCAGCTGTGGCGCACGGGCCTAGCTGCTCTGCGGCATGTAGGATCCTCCTGGACCACAGCTTGAACCCATGTCCCCTGCACTGGCAGGCTGATTCTTAACCACTGCACCACCAGGGAAGTCCCTGCCTTCTTTTTATATCAGTCTATTTTAAGTTGATAACTTAAGTTTGGATGCATTATAGAACTCTGTATTTTTATTCCCTCTCCGCCAAAGTTTTATGTTTTTGATGTCACAATTTACATCTTTTTATCTTGTGTATCTCTTACCTAAGTATTGTAGTTATAGCTTTTTTTACTACTTATGTCTTTTTATCCCATACAAGCTTTGTAAGTGATTAACCTACCACGTTTACAACTTTAAATTATTCTGATTTTTACTGCATATTTACCTTTCCTAGTAAGATTTATACTTTCATATGTTTTCCTGCAACTAATTAGCACCCTCTTGTTTCAGCTTAAATAAGTCCTTTTAACATTTCTTGTAAGGCCAGTCTAGTGGTCATGAACTCCGTTAGCTTTTGCTTGTCTGGAAAACTCTTTCTCTCTCCTTCAACTCTGAAGGATAGCTTTTTTGGTAGAGTATTCTTGGTTGGTAGCTTTTCTTCTTTCAGCACTTTGATGCCTTCTTCTTTTTAAGAGCTGACTAGTATCTTATTGCATAGATGTATCAAATCATCCAATCCTCAATTCATGGACAATCATACTTGCAAGCTTTTGCAATTATAAACTACTACTAAGAATACCCATATGACATATGATGTCGAACATCTTCTCATATGTCTATTTACCATTTGTATATCTTCTTTCTTAACTATCTGTTCAGATCCTTTGCCTATTTTTTAATTGGGTTCTTTGTTTTCTTATTGAGTTTTAAGAGTTCTTTGCATATTTGGGATACAAGTCCTTTATAAGATATGTGTTTTGCAGAGATTTTCTCCTTGTATTTTCACTTTTAACAGTGTCTTTCACAGAGCAGAGGTCTTTAATTTTAATGAAGTCCAACTTAATTTTTTCTTTCATGGATAATCTTTTGGTGTTGTATCTAAAAACTCATTGCCTATGACAATAAAATGGAAAACCTGGAAGAAATGGACAAATTCTTAGAAAGGTACAGTCTTCAAAGACTGAACCAGAAAGAAATAGAAAATATGAACAGACCAATCACAAGTACTGAAATTGAAACTCTGATTAAAAGTCTTTCAACAGACAAAAGTCCAGGACCAGCCTGCTTCACAGGCAAATTTTATCAAACACTTAGAGAAGAGTTAACACCTCTCCTTCTCAAACCTTTCAAAAAATTGCAGACGGGCTTCCCTGGTGGTGCAGTGGTTGAGAATCTGCCTGCCAATGCAGAGGACACAGGTTCAAGCCCTGGTCTGGGAGGATCCCACATGCTGCGGAGCGGCTAGGCCCATGAGCCACAACTACTGAGCCTGCGCGTGTGGAGCCTGTGCTCCGCAACAAGAGAGGCCGCGACAGTAAGAGGCCCGTGCACCGTGATGAAGAGTGGCCCCTGCTTGCCACAACTAGAGATAGCCCTCGCACAGAAACGAAGACCCAACACAGCAAAAATAAATAAATTAATTAATTTTTTAAAAAAATTGCAGACAAAAGAACACTCTCAAGCTCATTCTACGAGTCCATCATCTCCCTGATACCAAAACCAGACAAAGATATCACAAAAAAAGAAAATGACAGGCCAATATCACTGATGAACACAGACGCAAAAATCCTCAACAAAATACTAGCAAACAGAATCCAACAACACTTTAAAAGGATCATACACCATTATCAAGTGGGGTTTATTCCAGGAATGCAAGGATTCTTCAATATATGCAAATCAATCAACGTGATACACCATATTAACAAACTGAAGGAGAAAAACCATATGATCATCTCAATAGATGCAGAGAAAGCTTTCGACAAAATTCAACACCCATTTATGATAAAAACCCTGCAGAAAGTAGGCATAGAGGGAACTTTCCTCAACATAATAATGGCCATATATGACAAACCCACAGCCAACATCGTCCTCAATGGTGAAAAACTGAAACCATTTCCACTAACATCAGGAACAAGACAAGGTTGCCCACTCTCACCACTATTATTCAACATAGTTTTGGAAGTTCTAGCCACAGCAATCAGAGAAGAAAAATAAATAAAAGGAACCCAAATCAGAAAAGAAGTAAAACTGTCACTGTTTGCAGATGACATGACACTATATATAGAGAATCCTAAAGATGCTACCAGAAAACTACTAGAGCTAATCAATGAATTTGGTAAAGTGGCAGGATACAAAATTAATGCACAGAAATCTCTGGCATTCTTATACACTAATGATGAAAAATCTGTAAGTGAAATTAAGAAAACACTCCCATTTACCATTGCAACAAAAAGAATAAAATACCTAGGAATAAACCTACTTAAGCAGACAAAAGACCTGTATGCAGAAAGTTATAAGACACTGATGAAAGAAATTAAAGATGATACAAATAGATGGAGAGATACACCATGTTCTTGGACTGGAAGAATCAACATTGTGAAAATGACTCTACTATCCAAAGCAATCTACAGATTCAATGCAATCCCTATCAAACTACCACTGGCATTTTTTACAGAACTAGAACAAAAAATTTCACAATTTGTATGGAAACACAAAAGACCCCAAATAGCCAAGGCAATCTTGAGAACGAAAAATGGAGCTGGAGGAATCAGGCTCCCTGACTTCAGACTATACTACAAAGCTACAGTAATCAAGACAGTATGGTACTGGCACAAAAACAGAAATATAGATCAATGGAACAGGATAGAAAGCCCAGATATAAACCCACACACATATGGTCACCTTATCTTTGATAAAGGAGGCAAGAGTATACAGTGGAGAAAAGACAGCCTCTTCAATAAGTGGTGCTGGGAAAACTGGACAGCTACATGTGAAAGTATGAAATTAGAACACTCCCTAACGCTATACACAAAACTAAACTCAAAGTGGATTAAAGACCTAAATGTAAGGCCAGACACTATCAAACACTTAGAGGAAAACATAGGCAGAACACTCTATGACATAAATCACAGCAAGATCCTTTTTGACCCACCTCCTAAAGAAATGGAAATAAAAACAAAAATAAACAAATGGGACCTAATGAAACTTCAAAGCTTTTGCACAGCAAAGGAAACCATAAACAAGACCAAACGACAACCCTCACGATGGCAGAAAATATTTGCAAATGAAGCAACTGACAAAGGATTAATCTCCAAAATTTCATGCAGCTCAATAACAAAAAAACAAACAACCCAATCCAAAAATGGGCAGAAGGGGCTTCCCTGGTGGTGCAGTGGTTGAGAGTCCACCTGCCGATGCAGGGGACGCGGGTTCGTGCCCCGGTCCGGGAAGATCCCACATGCCGCGGAGCGGCTGGGCCCGTGAGCCATGGCTGCTCTGCCTGCGCGTCTGGAGCCTGTGCCCCGCAACGGGAGAGGCCACAGCAGTGAGAGGCCCGCGTACCGCAAAAAAAAAAAAAAAAAAAGGACCAGTGACAAAAATGGGCAGAAGACCTAAATAGACATTTCTCCAAAGAAGATATACAGATTGCCAACAAACACATGAAAGAATGCTCAACATCATTAATCATTAGAGAAATGCAAATCAAAACTACAATGAGATATCATCTCACACCGGTCAGAATGGCCATGATCAAAAAATCTAGAAACAATAAATGCTGGAAAGGGTGTGGAGAAAAGGAAACACTCTTGCACTGTTGGTGGGAATGTAAATTGATACAGACACTATGGAAAACAGTATGGAGGTTCCTTAAAAAACTACAAATAGAACTACCATATGACCCAGCAATCCCATTACTGGGCATATACCCTGAGAAAACCATAATTCAAAAAGAGTCATGTACCAAAATGTTCATTGCAGCTCTATTTACAATAGCCAGGACATGGAAGTAACCTGAGTGTCCATCAGCAGATGAATGGATAAAGAAGATGTGGCACATATATACAATGGAATATTACTCAGCCATAAAAAGAAACAAAATTGAGTTATTTGTAGTGAGGTGGATGGACCTGGAGTCTGTCATACAGAGTGAAGTAAGTCAGAAGAAGAAAAACAAATACTGTATGCTAACACATATATATGGAATCTAAGAAAGAATAAAAATGTCATGAAGAGCCTAGGGGTAGGATGGGACTAAAGACACAGACCTACTAGAGCATGGACTTGAGGATATGGGGAGGGGGAAGGGTAAGTTCTGATTAAGTGAGAGAGTGGCATGGACATATATACACTACCAAACGTAGGGTGGATAGCTAGTGGGAAGCAGCCACATGGCACAGAGAGATCAGCTAGGTGGTTTGTGACCACGTAGAGGGGTGGGATAAGGAGGGTGGGAGGGAGGGAGATGCAAGAAGGAAGAGATATGGTAACATATGTATAACTGATTCACTTTGTTGTAAAGCAGAAACTAACACACCATTGTAAAGCAATTATACTCGAATAAAGTTGTTAAGAAAAGAAAAAGGATTATACACCATGATCAAGTGGGATTTATCCCAGGGATGTAAGGATTCTTCAATACACGCAAATCAATCAATGTGATACACCATATTAACAAATTGAATAAAAACCATATGATCATCTCAATAGATGCAGAAAAGGCTTCTGACAAAATTCAACACCTATTTATGATAAAAACACTCCAGAAAGTGGGCACACAGGGAACCTACCTCAACATAATAAAGGCCATATACGATAAGCCCACAGTAAACATCATTCTCAGTGGTGAAAAACTGAAAGCATTTCCTCTAAGATCAGGAACAAGACAAGGATGTCCACTCTCACTACTTTATTCAACATAATTTTGGAAGTCCTAGCCATGTCAGAGAAGAAAAATAAATAAAAGGAATCCAAATTGGAAAAGGAGAAGTAAAACTGTCACTGTTTGCAGATGACATGATACTATACATAGAAAATCCTAAAGATGCTACCAGAAAACTACTAGAGCTAATCAATCAATTTGGTAGAGTTGCAGAATACAAAATTAATACACAGAAATCTCTTGCATTCCTATACACTAACAACAAAAGATCAAAAAGAGAAATTAAGGAAACAATCCCATTTACCATCATGTCAAAAAGAATAAAATACCTAGGAATAAACCTACCTGAGGAGGCAAAAGACCTGTACTCAAAAAACTATAAAATATTGATGAAAGAAACCAAAGATGACACAAACAGATGGAGATATATACCATGTTCTCGGATTAGAAGAATCAATATTGTGAAAATGACTCTACTACCCAAAGCAATCTACAGATTCAGTGCAATCCCTAGCAAATTACCAACAGCATTTTTCGAAGAATTAGAACAAAAAATGTTACAATTTGTATGGAAACACAAAAGACCCCAAATAGCCCAAGCAATTTTGAGAAAGAAAAATGGAGTTTGAGGAATCAGGCTCCCTGACTTCAGACTACCTACAAAGCTACAGCCATCAAAAAAGTATGGTAGGGACTTCCCTGGCAGTCCAGTGGTTAAGACTTCACCTTCCAATTAAGGGGGTGTGGATTTGATCCCTGGTCAGGGAGCTAAGATCCCACATGCCTTGGGGCCAAAAAATAAAACAGAAGCAACATTGTAACACATTCAATAAAGATTTTTAAAATGGTCCACATTAAAAAAATTTAAAAAATTTTATAATTGAAAAAAAAAGAAGAAAAAAATGGTCCACTTTAAAAAAAAAAACCTTGGGAAAAAGAAAAAGCAGCATGGTACTGGCACAAAAACAGAAATATAGATCAATGGAACAGGATAGAAAGTCCAGAGATAAACCCATGCACCTAGGGTCACCTAATCTATGACAAAGGAGGCAAGAATATACAATGGAGAAAAGACAGTCTCTTCAATAAGTGGTGCTGGGAAAAGTGGACAGCTATATGTAAAAGAATGAAACTAGAACACTCCCTAACACCATACACAAAAATAAACTCAAAGTGGATTAAAGACCTAAATGTAAGGCTGGACACTACAAAACTCTTAGAGGAAAACACAGGCAGAACACAAATCGCAGCAAGATCTTTTTTGATCCACCTCCTAGAGTAATACAAATAGAAACAAAAATAAACAAATGGGATCAAGTAAACTGAAAAGCTGTTGCACAGCAACAGAAACCATAAACAATACAAAAAGACAACCTCAGTATGGGAGAAAATACTTGCAAACAAAGCAACCAACAAGGGATTAATCTCCAAAATATGCAAACAGCTCATACAGCTCAGTATCAGAAAAACAAACAACCCAATCAAAAAATGGGTGGAAGATCTAAATAGACATTTCTCCAAACAAGACATACAGATGGCCAAAAAAGCACATGAAAAGATGCTCAACATCACTAATTATTAGAGAAATGCAAATCGAAACTACAATGAGGTATCACCTCTCACCAGTGATGGCCATCATCAAAAAATCTACAAACAATAAATGCTGGAGAGGGTGTGGAGAAAAGGGAACCCTCCTACACCATTGGTGGGAAGGTAAACTGGTACAGCCACTATGGAGAACAGTATGGAGTTCCCTTAAAAAACCAAAAATTGAGCTACTAGGGACTTCCCTGGTGGTCCAGTGGTTAAGAATCTGCCTTCCAATGCAGGGGACACGGGTTCAATCCCTGGTCGGGGAACTAAGATCCCACACGCGTGGGGCAACAAGCCCGCGCACTGCAACTAGTGAGCCTGTGCGCTCTAGAGCCTACGTGCCACAATTAGAGAGCCCACGTGCTGCAACTACTAAGCCTGCACACTCTGGAGCCCGCCACAACTAGAGTGAAGCCTGCACACTGCAACAAAGAGCCCGCGCCACAACGAAGAATTCCGCATGCTGCAACGAAGATCCGGCGTGCCGCAACTAAGAACTGCCGCAGCCAAATAAATAGATAAATATTTTTAAAAAATAAAAATAGAGCTACCATATGACCAGCAATCCCACTCCTAGGCACATACCTGGAGAAAACCATAATTTGAAAAGACACATGCACCCCAATGTTCATTGCAGCACTATTTACAGTAGCCAGGACATGGAAGCGACCTAAATGCCCATCGACAGATGAATGGATAAAGAAGATGTGGTACATATATAACAATGGAATATTACTCAGCAATATAAAAGAACAAAATAATGCCATTTGCTGCAACATGGATGGACCTAGAGATTGTTATACTGAGTGAATTTAAGTCAGACACAGAAAGACAAATATCATATGATATCACTTATATGTGGAATCTAAGAAAAGGGTACAAGTGACCTTACTTACATAACAGAAGTAGAGTCACAGATGTGGAAAACAAACTTAGGGTTGCCTGGGGACAAGTGGGGTGGGGGAGGGATGAGTTGGGATTGACATATGCACACTACTATATACAGAATAGATGACTAGTGGGGACCTGCTGTACAGCACAGGGAACTCTGCTCAATTCTGTAACGGCCTATATGGGAAAAGAATCTAAAAAAAGAGTGGATATATGTATGACTGATTCACTTTGCTATACATATGAAGCTAACACAGCACTGTGAATCAACTATACTCCAATAAAAATTTTTAAAAAACCTCATTGCCACACACAAGGTCACCTCCATTTTCTCCTATGTTATCTTCCAGAGGTTTTAAAGTTCTGCATTTTACATTTAGGGATATGATCTACTTAGAGTTAATTTTTGTGAAAGTTGTGAGATCTGTGTCTCAATTTTTTTTTCCATACACACGTCCAGGTGTTCCAGCACTATTTGTTGAAAAGACTATCTTTTCTCAATTGAATTACCTTTGCTCCTTTGTCAAAGATCAGTTGACCATGTTTGTGTGGATCTATTCCCAGGCTCCCTATTCTGTTCCACTGATGTATATGTCTATTCTTTTGCCAGCAAACGCTGTCTTTGGTACTGTAGCTTTGAGGTCGGATAAAGTCAGTTCAGCTTCTCTGGTATTGTGTTGGCTATTCTGGGTCTTTCACCCTTCCATATAAACTTTAGAATCGATTTGCACATATCTACAAAATAACTTTCTAAATTTTTTTATTGGGATTGCATTTGAATCTACAGATCAAGTTGGGAAGAACTGACATCTAATGATATTAAATCTTCGAATCCATGAACCCAGAATATCCTTCCACTTATATCTACTTTGATTTCCTTAATCAGAGTTTTGTTGTTTTCTGTATACAGATCCTGTACATATTTTAGATTCATACCTAAGTATTACTTTTTGTAAATGGTATTATGTTTTTAACCGCAAATTTCAATTATACGTTGCTGGTATACAGGAAAGCAATTCACTCTTGTATATTATAATCCTGCTATAGCCACTTACTGTTCCAGTTTTTTTAGTACTCTGAGATTTTCTACATGAACAACTATGTTATCCATGAACAAAGTCAGTTTTATTTCTTTCTTCCCAATCTGCTTAGCTTTGATTTCCTTTTCTTATAAGACTTATAATACAACGTTGAAAGGAGCAGTGACAGGGGACATCCATGCCTTAGCAGGAAAGCTTCTAGTTTCTCACCATTAAGTATGCTGTAAGGTTTTTATAAACGTTCTTAATCAAGTTGAAGAAGTTCTCCTCTATTCCTAGTTTGTCGGAGCTTTTATCATGAATGAGCGTTGGAGGTAGACACTTTTAAAATGCTGCTTTAAGTCAATCTATCCTGGAACCTCTAAGCAGCCTAAGATGTGAGGCAAGGTAGGTACGAAGTTAGACAATGTTCACGATAGCTGCCTACCAAATCAACAGCTCAACACTGTGGCCTGACGGGGGCAGGCAGAGCCAACGTATATCAGTACATTGAGCAGCCCCGAAACAATGACAAAAGCCTGGAGATATAATCAAGAACTGAATGAAAAGTAGTATTTATTGTCTTTCGAAGTATGACTTCCTGCATGTATACACTACTATGTATAAAACAGATAACTAATGAGAACCTACTGTAGAGCACAGGGAACTCTCCTCAATGCTCTGTGGTATCCTAAATGGGAAGGAAATCCAAAAAAGACGGGATATACGTGTACTTATAGCTGATTCACTTTGCTGTACAGCAGAAACTAACACAACATCGTAAAGCAACTATACTCCAATAAAAGTTAATTTAAAAAGGAATCCTGATATAACAATGCAAACAAAAAAGTATGTCTTCCTATACGCTGTATCTTTGGCAAATAGCTAAAATTTAAAAGTTAGCAACTTTATTCACACACATTAGGCGTTGGCTCAGAGCCAGAGGCCCACCGACTCCCAGTCTGCAAAATTTCTTGCAGGGACAGGATAAAGAGTTAATCAATAGATATGTGCGGTGTTACCATATTAAACACTGATAACTTTTTAACTCAGTTCCTTTTACACTATCTGCTTCTCTTTAACCTTCTCTTTCAAACTGACTGATTTGAAAACACACTACAGATAGGGACTCCAAACCTAGTTTAGAAATTCAGCTCCTCTGGTTGCTCATCAGATAACCTTTGGCAAGCAATTAAAAAAATAAACCCACGGCCTGCGTGGTGGTAGGATTCAAACAAGATAATGTAGAAAAAAATAAAGTGCGGCACAAACGTAGGCGGGTGCGGGGGGGGGGGAAGGGGGGAAGCATTTCTTATGCACCCTTTCCCGGGTAGGTCCTTCCCAGAGCCGCCCGCTGGGCGGAGGCTGTCCCTCGGGGACTCCGGAGTCGGGAGCCTACGAGACTGCGCAGACCGACGCTAGAGGAAAATGGAGGATGTGGCACGCGACTGCGACAGAGGAAGGTTCTTCTGTTTTTTAAAGCACCGCCAGACTCCCGGCCCAAGAACCAGCCGGGATTTCAGAGCCCACGCCCAGGCCCCACGGCGCAGCCGCCCGCCCGCGTCTCTCGCCACCCGAGACGAAACCAGCCTCTTCTCGCCTCTCCTCCCCGCCCTTCTCCCAGCCAATCCTAGGCCCGGCATGCACCGCGCTGACCTTTCCCTTCCAGCCTACCCCCACCTTTGGGCGCCTCCAAATGACAAGAGGCGCGGAGCATTGTGGTCCCGTGCGCGAGAGCGAGGCCCGGGCCGGAAAAAGAAAGCAAAAGACTAGGGCGAGCCGGTAGGGCGGCCCCAGCGCACGCGCACGGGCGGTGGCGGTGGTGAAAAAGGGTGGTGCGTGATCTACGGCGAGCGGAGTGGGGCGGGGTCGCGCGGCCTTGGCTGGGTGTCCGCGAGCCGGGAGGGGCGGGGGGTGGGTGAGGGAGCTGGCGGAGGAGGAAGTGTCATGGCGTCCGGCCGTGGAGCTTCTTCTCGCTGGTTCTTTACTCGGGAACAGCTGGAGAACACGCCGAGCCGCCGCTGCGGAGTGGAGGCGGATAAAGAGCTCTCGTACCGCCAGCAGGCGGCCAACCTCATCCAGGACATGGGACAGCGTCTCAATGTGTATCCTTTCCTATTTTTGGCCCTGCGCCTCTCACGCCCTGTCCCCCTCACTACTCAGTAGCCCGGTCGCCGGGCCTGGTGCCCCGCGAACATGGCGCCGCCGCCTCGGTCTTTCCTGGGCCTCGGCCGCACCGTAAGGGAAGACAAGCTAGGGTCCTGGAGGCTCCGAGCGGCCGGCGGCGGAGGAGGGGAGGAGAAAGGGAGTCCGGTGAACGCGGGCCGGGAGGCTGCGTTGTGTAATCTGTTTGGGGCCGCGCGTGGTGACGGCGGGGGATGGAAGTGCCGCCCGGGCGAGAGGGAAATCTTAGGGATTATCGCAGGAAAGAGGCGGCTGCTTCTACTTCTAGTCCGAGAAGGGGTTGAGAGCTAGGAGGGAGATGCTGAAAGGCGTAAGTGTTCTCTGCACCCTTTCCCCGCTCTCATCGCCTGTTTGATGGCGGTTCTCTTGTATCTTGGGAGCGCACGGGACGTCTTTATGTTCCTGGCATGGTTTTGCATGGGTGCGCGCGCGCGTGTTTCAACTGGTTTGATTTTGGGTTTACTCGTAGCCATTGATAAAGCCTTCCTGGGCTCGCTTAATAGCAGTATTGGAGTGGAATGGTCGGCGTTTGTTATTATTCCGGCTATTTATTCGGTGGGGAGCCTTTTCCATCCGCCAGCCCCCACGCCACCATCCTGTGGGTATTTAGTTCCTTATTATTACAGTTTGGGGATTGGTTTTGAGTGAACGGGGGCCTTGGAAAAGAACCGTAGATCGGGAATTTTCCTTCAAAATAGTTTTGGAAAAGAGATCTTGTTTTTCTCCGATATTTCCTAAATGATAACTTTCCAGCTCTCAGCTTACAATAAACACTGCGATTGTTTATATGCACAGGTTTTACATGCACCATTCTTTCACCAAATTCAATAGAAATGTAAGTACTGTTTTACTAATCTGTTTTTGAAACAACCAAATTTTAATATATAATGGATACGCAGAAAAAAGTTGGTCGTGGATTTTACTATTGTATTTAATGTTCTAAGTTAACAGTGAAGGTGAATCGCGTGGTAAACATTTTGCTTCAAATGTGGGGTTTCTGGTTGGTTGGTTGGTTTTTTAATTTGTGTTGACAAGCTGCCAGGCGCTGTGTCAGGCTCTGCCAGGTCTTTTGAGCTAAGAGATAAATCAGAAGCATTTCTCTTCTCAAAGAGTATTTATTACATTGGTATTCATTTAAATTTTACACTCAACATTTGAACAATTTATAGGTACAATGTAATTGTAGAAAACCCAGTCATTCTGTTGTACATCTTAATTGTATTGGACTCATATTGCTTCAAATACTGTGAATTGGGCTTAGTTTAATTGTAACATTGTTTTCAAATGACCCTTTGAAAGAGTTAAATGTTTAGCAGAAATATTTCATTTGCTAACACAATTTAAGTTGTAAAACGTTCTTGTTTATCACATTTTAGCATTAGTTGTCTACTTAAATTTTTGGTGGTTTGAATGGTGTCTTGCTTCAGAAATACTATGTCAGAGGTGTGTCTGTGTATGTACAATTAGTTTGAAGTAAATCTTACCTTCCAATACTAAAGTACTGATTTGGAACATATTCTGTAAATTTTGACAAGCTGAGTAGTGGCATTTAGTTGAAATTTTCATTTTAAGTTATGAAAACGGCACTTCGGTGTCTGTTCTTTTCAGAGAAACACGAATACTGTGTTGTACCTGTTATCAAAGGAAATTGCATATTGTTTAGAAATATTTAGCTCTACCTTATTTCTCACCATATTTTTTGCTCACAGCTATTTATAGAATGCTATTCTGAAAAGAGTGTGGAAAAGTTGACCCTGGAAGACTTTATGCAATTTGTGGATTGTCATTAGAACCTTTTAAGAAAACAGTCTTTGAAAAGGTCCTTTTTTTTAGTTGGAATGAAAAGCTTCATAGTTTAGATTGATTCCTATTTTAATCTCTTCTGATCATAAATCTGATTTGGTTTATCAGATTGGCATATAGGTTTATATTAAACAGTATACATTTTGGTCTCTTGCAGTCTCCACTGCCTCTACTTTTCATCTTTTAAATCTGTTTGATTCTTGCTGTTTATATTTTCCCAGTTATTTCTTGTACACAGAACTTAGGTCAGTGATAGTGTTATGGAAGAGAGAGGAAGCCTTTTTGGTATAACATTTAGATTGAGAGAAATACATTTTTATTTAAATTGTCTCCTAAGGCAGTAGTGAACTGATGAATACTAATATAAGTATGGCTTCCCTTAAATAGCCCTGGAATATTCTGGTAGGAATCACAAATCAAAATAGTTCTGGAAATTCTTGATGTGGCTACAGATGTCCTATTTGCTTACTTTTCTACTTCAGTAGTGATTTCACCACAAGACTACACTTCTCCTTTTGAACCCTCCGTCTTTCATAATTTGTCTCTATGGCCTGGTTGGTGTGCTTTAAAGCAAAACCTTACTTAACAGCCAAAATTCACAGCTGTAACTTTAAGTTGACTGGTGAAGCCCAGGTCACTTGCATTCTAACTCTTATGATTTTATTTAAATGCCATCATTTAATAAGAAAGCCAGAGTATTCATTTTTATTACCCTACTTTCTATCTTCTGTGTGTATAAAGGCAGACTTCAGTGTTTTACATTGAGTCGTTATTAGGAGAATAATTGAAATCTGATGCTAATTTCTGTTTTGAGAAGTAAATTGCACCCTTCATATGTAACCATTGTCTTTTTTACCTTTGCTATTTTATCAAAAGTGGTTTTAATATTTATTTGTGTTGGTACACTTGCATCAATTGCACAGCCTCACTCTTTTATCTTTTTTTTTTCCCTATTCTTTTAGGGTGAAGGGGGTGGTCTCAAATTGAATGTGAGTCACTTTCAAATTCATACTCCCTGACATCACTGGGAAAATTTTTCTTACAAGGTTATAATGGAATGTCATGGTAGACTTTAAAAAAGCATGAGTCTCCACCACTAAGTAAATTGAACACCATTCGGTAAATTAAACCGTATAACAAGCTTCAATTTAAAGATGCTAGTAACAACATATATCTAGTTTTATAATAAATATGCATTCATTATGTTAAAATATTTAAGAATATTTATGTGGCTTTATTTTATTTTTTCACATTAACAAATTTAAAAGTAAAAAAATCCCCTAAAGGTCAAGTTGGTCTTGTGTTAAAAGTTAGTGTCAACAGAGCTGTCTTTTATCATTGTTACTTTCTCTTTTTAGAAGGTTGGATGGCTACCAGCAGGAAATGACTTTTATATGTAACCTAATTAAATAAATCTATCCTTTGCTCACTGGATGCAGTGAGGTTTATGTAATTGAGATTAGTAATTGAAGAATGGCCTTGCTGGATCAAGCTCAAGATAAATCTAATGAAGTATATAAAAGAGCCCTGGAACCAGCAGTGCCTCCACAAAGTATGTACTGTGGGAGAGCACCCTCCCATTGTCAGTCGTAGAATAGATATTGACCCAGCTTTTCCTAGAAACTGTTCATTAGTTTGGTTAGTCAAGTTATGATGCATTTGTTTCTTATATTAATTCCAAGTCTTCAGAGTTCTCTTAAGATGAGGTTGTAAAAAACACACTCTTAGTATTTTTGTTGGTCATGGTCTAGTCTCATATCTCTCTCCAATTCATGTGATCATTTTAATCTTCTCTTTCTTTAGTTCTGTTGCCTCTTTTTTGAGCTGCAGCAATTGAAACATTATAGTATGCCAAAATTTAAATGTAGCTTTGTTTAAGGTCTCAAGAGTACACAGTAAGTTAAGGGCAGTATTCAGAACTAATGATTTTTGACTATGATGACATCTAAGAATGCACCATCTATGTCATATCTGAGTTTCACTTAATACATCTAAGATTAGTCAGCTGATATGCATAAAGGAACTTGTATTTGCTTGTGCTAAAATTTGATTACCACTTTTTGCTTGCAGTCTTAATCTTTCTCAGTTGACTTGGTTCTTGACTAGTAGATACCGTTTGAAAATTTAAAGATTTTCTTTTTGCATTCCTTTCTTCCCCTGTAAAGACTTAAGTGATTTAAAGGAAAACCATTCTTTTCTCTCTCTAGAAAAGTGCCCACAATCCCTGTTCTTTGTCCGATAATAAAGCGTTCTCCCATTCTAATTTTTATTAAGTCTTTGCATAGAAATTTATTCAAGATTTTTTAATGGTAGATTTCATTCAGTTTACACCAACTGTTGCTTATTTATACTCAAATTGCTCATAAAATTGTCATAAACAATTGCTACTTGTGAAAGAATAACATTTTGGGCAATTTGGTTAGTTAAGGATTTTGTTTAAATTTATATTGTGAAAACCCTAAATTTCTCTCAAACATAGGAATCTAGATAAAGTTAAATGTAACCCCCTTGCCCCAAAAGGACGGGATGGGGGGTTGTTTCCTTTCTTTTTTGGCTATACTCACCAGTACCTCACATAAAGTTGATATTTGGCAATAGTTTGTCAATAGAATGTATCAAATCTTGTTGCTCACAGGTCTGTTGAGTGAATTCTTCTACATTTTCCTCTACATTCATCCTCCCCACATAGACACATTTTAAATGTTTTATTATTGAAAACTAACAGACACATGGTAAATGAAAACAGTAGATAAAGGGATATGATAAACCTCCCTCCCATCCAGGTATCTAAGCCCCCTGCCCTACAGCATTTGCTGTGCACAGTTTCTGTGTGCCCTTTCAGAAATAGTTTTTGCTTGTGCAAGCATATATGTGTGTATTTTTTTCAGCACAGAAAAGGGTTTTTGTTTGCTTTTTTCACAGTTCTTAGATCCAGCACACAACAGCAATATGAGAACAGACAGAATTGGACTGGTCCTAGTTGGGGTTAGATGTGGCTGTTTCTGGAGAAGTAATTTTTAATATGGCACCAGAAAAGGATAGTATAGATTGACCCAGTGGATCTCAACCAGAGGCAGCTTTGTCCACCAAGGGACATTTTACAATGTTTAGAGATATTTTTGGTTGTCACAGATGGGAAAGGGGTACTACCGGCATCTGGTGGATAGAAGCCGGGGATGCTGCTAAACATCCTACAATGCATAGGATATTCCTGCAAAACAAAAAGTTACCTGGTACAAAATGTCAGTAGTGCTGAGGTTGAAAAAACCATGGGTAAACCTAAAGAGTTAAGAAGTGAGACTAAAAGCTATGTTATCGTCACTAGATTAATTTTGAGTGTTTGGTGAATTTTATCTGTTCTAGTAAGAAATAGCCTATTTATCTATAATTCTTCAAGGACCATAAGAACAAAGATCACATTTGTAATCTTTTTCTAATTGGGGGCTTTAGGGAAACTTTTTGGTATTTCTAAAATTTAAAGTTTAAATTTAGCTTGTTAATGTTGCTTTTCTGTTAAGTACTAATGTGTTTTTTAGCCTCTTACTTGAGTTTGTTATGAATCTTACAATATTAGAAGATATTTTAGTAGTTTGGTTTCTAATTTTGTTTATGGTAGGGTTTTATTTGGGGTTTTTTTGTTTTGTTTTTTGCGGTACGCGGGCCTCTCACTGTTATGGCCTCTCCCGTTGCGGAGCACAGGCTCCGGACGCGCAGGCTCAGCAGCCATGGCTCACGGGCCCAGCCGCTCCATGGCATGTGGGATCTTCCCGGACCGGGGCACGAACCCGTGTCCCCTGCATCGGCAGGCTGACTCTCAACCACTGCACCACCAGGGAAGCCCTATGGTGGGTTTTGACATAAATTTTTTTGTTACTCAAATCTACCAGCCTTTAATTTTGCTTTATTTCATTACCTTTATGTTTATCTGGAGATAAATGTCTACCTATATGTATTTACTGATTTCATGGGAAGAGATTCTTGGGTTTTGGCGTTTGTTTTTCCTTGTTAGGTTTATTTTGGTATGTGGTTCCTAAACATTTACTTAAGGTTGATATTCTCTTTCTTACCCCAGATAAGGAAGAAAAGAATCATAAAGGTTAAACACTTCGTCTGAAGTCACACAGCAGCTGAGTGACAAAAGCTAAAAATCGCACCCAAATCTAGACTCCATTGTTCATGCAGTTATCAGTATTTCTGCCTCAAGTATCTGTTACTAGGAATCTTTTCATAGCCCTGAAATTTTTCACTAAAAGCAGTTGATGTGTAAAGCTTTTGTGACGTGCCAGTTGTGATTCACCAACGCTCGGCATGAGAATTCTCAGGATGCTCCTCTAAAATATGCTTTCGTGGGCTGTACCTTAGACCTATGTAATCAGAATATTTGTGGTGGGACCTGGGATCCTCTCCCTTAACAAGCTTCCCAGGTGATACTGATGCCTGCTAAAGTTGAAGACTGTTCGTTTAAATTTTGATGTTTCCCTTGTGTCTCATAAACTGTTATACAGTCAGCCCTCCATGTCTGTGGGTTCTGCATCTGTGGATTCAACCAACTGCAGATCAAAAAAATTTGGGAAAAAATTCATTTACAAAGAGCAAAACTTGTATTTACCCCACATCATTAACTATTTACATAGCATTTGCATTGTATTAGGTATTATAAGTAATCTAGAGATGACTTGAAGTGTAAGTAAGGATGTGCGTAGGATATATGCCATTACTATGCCATTTTATATTAAGAGGCTTGAGTATCCATGGATTCCGGTAAATGTGGAGGGGTCCTAGAACCAATCCCCCGCCTGTGGCTACTGAGAGATGACTGTACACTGGCCGTTTTGTAGACGTTAAATCAGCATGTTTCATTCTTTTACCTATTAAAGTAAAATGTCTTTGAAATCTGAGTGGTTGTTTATATTATAGCTCATTTATGCTTCTGCCTTTTAATTTAATAAAGCAATTAGTCGAAGAATAATCTTATGTTCAAAATCCATTAATGCTACTGGGAAATACTATAGGGCTGTCCAGTAGAACTTTCTGCAATAATGGACGTATTCTGTATCTTTTATGTTCAAAATGATATGTACTGACCAAACACATTTCCTAGATTGTAAATTTGAGATTATTAGACTAGATGATTTCTAAATTCCTTTTCAACTATAAATTGTGTGGATGAAAATTTATTAAGATCCCACTCTGTAGGGCTTCCCTGGTGGCACAGTGGTTAAGAATCCGCCTGCCCATGCAGGGGACATGGGTTCGAGCCCTGGTCCAGGAAGATACCACGTGCTGGAGAGCAACTAAGCCTGTGCACCATAACTACTGAGCCTGCACTCTATAGCCCATGAGTCACAACTACTGAGCCCGCATGCCACAACTGAAGCCCGTGCACCTAGAGCCCGTGCTCTGCAACAAGAGAAGCCACTGCAATGAGAAGCCCACACACTGCAACAAAGAGTAGTCCCTGCTCGCTGCAACTAGAGGAAGCCCCTGCGCGGCAGCAAAAACCCAATGCAGCCAAAAATAAAGAAATAAAATAAATAAATTTATTTTTTTTAAAAATTCCACTATGTAATAGGCATTTTACTTACGGCAGCTGAAGTATTCTCCTCCTGAGGAAACAGATGCAATTACTAAGTTACTTGTCCAGAAAGTAGCCGTATGTGATTGGCATTTGAACGTAGATCCCTAGCCTGATCGCATGCTGCAGTTCTCGCTTGTGTCTAATGTGCTTAAGAAATGTTCCTAATGTGTTTCAGAAATAGGGCACACTAATTATTGATGCCAGTGATTTCTAAGGAGGAGATGAGTATACAAGTGAATAATGAAAATACTCTCAGATTTTGCTTTTCTCATTGGGTGAAATCCAGTGAAGTCCTCTTTTGAGTTAGGCCCCAATTCCTCCTTCAGCCATACATCAATCTTAGAATTTACGCATTGTGCACCCCTATTTTTCCATGTGGTGCTTTCCCTTCACTTTTCATGTGATCCTGACCTGTCAGGTTGTGAGACTGAGCTGAAGTTCCAACTCTTCATAAACCATTCCCCAGATAACTCCACTCTTTCACTTCTGTTTGATTCTCTGACCTTATCCTTTGGGTCCTGTTCACCTCCTGTTCTATTTCATCTATTTGGTATTCTTTAGTGCTGTAATGTAACTGTGCATATATGAAATGAAGTGGGTTTCTTTGTGTTTTTTGTTTGTTTGGTTGGTTGAGTTTTTTTGGCCATGCCATGTGGCATGCAAGATCTTAGTTCCCCGACCAGGGGTCGAACCCGTGCCCCCCAACAGTGGAAGCACGGAGGAAGTGGGTTTTTTTAATTGTTATAAAATGAAACACAAACATGTAAAACCACTAAATATATAGCATAGTGAATTATTATAAGGTAAACAACTTTGTAACTGCCACTCAAATCAAACAAGGGAACTTTGCTAACTACCCCAGAAGTGCCTTCATGTTCTCCATCCCAATGTCAACCCTTTCCTTCCCTCCACAAAGGGATAGAAAAACTGTTCTATCCTTTCCCATTATTAAAGATTTGATAGGTTTCTTAAATCTCTCAAGGTACAGGTTTCCCCTCTATCCCTTTCTTTTACTTAAATTTTATCTGTTGAAAGACCTAGGACATTATACCTGTAGAGTTTCCACCTGTCTGGGTTTTGCTAACTGTATATTCATGGTGCAGTTTATTATGTTCCTTTGTTGGTGTATTCCCTGCAAATTGCCAGTTGGATCCAGAAATTTGATCAGACTCATGTTAGATCCCTTTGGCAGGACTACAGGTGATGTTATATTCTTTAATCAGCAGGCACCTAATGTCTGGTTGTCTTTTTGTGGTGTTAGCAGCTGTTGATATTCAATGCCTAGATCCTTTTATTCATTGTGATACTTTAATTCTGTCATTTCTTCTTCATTTATTAATTGGAATGTTTGTATAGTGAAATGTTGTGATTCATCACTATTTGGACATCCGGTGGTACAAGTTCATATAGGAAAGGCAGAATAAATACTTGATTCTTGCCCTATATTTACCACCTTTGTTGAGATAAAATTCACATACCATATATTTCATCCTTTGAAAGTGTACAATTCAGTGGTTTTTGCGTACATTCACAAAGTTGTACATCAATTTTAGAAATCCGTATCACCCCAAGAAGAAATCCCACATCCTTTAGCCATCTCTTCCCATTCTTCCAACCAGCCTATTCTGGACAGTCCCTATAAATGGAATCATTCAATGTGTGGTCCTTTGTGACTGGCCTCTTTCACTTAGTACATAATATTTTCAAGGTTCATCTGTGTTGTAGCATGTATCAGTACTTCATTTATTTTTCTTGCTAACTACCATTATACCACATTTTGTATATACATTTATCAGTTAGTGGACATTTGGGTTGTTTCTACTTTATGGCTGTTATATTGCTACTATGAACATTTATGTATGTTTTTGTGCAGATACATGTTTTGGTTTCTCTTGAATATATACCCAGGAGTAGAATTGCTGGACCATCTAAGTCTGTCTGTACCCGTATAGTCTGGGATAGTTTCCTTAGTATCTGTTATAGCAAGATATTCCAGGTTCATCCTGTATATTTTATATCCACAGCTGAAATGGCCATTTCTTTAAGAAACTCTGCTTTTTCTTTTAGTAGAAATGGTATTTCAAGATATCAACCTGGACCCTGGAGATACTCATTGTTGCTATGTTTGTCTTGTTTTTAGGCATCTTCAATAAACAGCAAGGAAATACATAGTACAGTAAATATGTATTCACTATATGTATCAACATATTGTTTATTATTCATTTAACAGTAAATATATGAACTATACAAAATATAGGTGGACGTGTTTTATATATATATATTTTAAATACATATATTTAAGATATTTTAGGAATTCATTCTGATTCAAGCAACAATAGCATTTTTACTTTTTTTTTTTTAAACCTCTTTTGTACTACATCTTTGTGACCTTTCTTTCACACCAAAAATCTTACTTTTGAAGGATGTGGGAATGATAGAATTTAAATATCCCAATATCACTTGTTAATCCCACATTACACAAACATGTTTCAGAATTACAGTACAACCACCACCAGTATAATTACTGAGAACATATTTTTGTTTGCTTTCCCCTCTCACCCCTGGTTTTTAAAAGTTGTATCTACATTATCATAAATAGCCATTACAAAACTCTCCCTTTTAATCTTCATTCAACCTTAGTTCTGCAAGTAACTTTATTTGTATTGTTCACTACCAGTGTGTATGTTGAAGTCTCTGTAGTCATTTTGATTGTTTAAAGTTATCTTGAAGATCATGGAAACAATATTGTCTAAATCCTTGGATGTTGATAATTGTTTGTGCCCTTTATATCCAAGGTCAGTTTTGCTGGATATAAAATTTTTGGCTTGTGCTTTCTTTTCTTGAGTATCTTAAATATGTAACAATTGCTTTTTTCTTTTTTCCTGGTATAAAGCATTGCTGGCAGTTTGGGTGGTGATCTAACTTTCTTATATTTATTTTTGCCTAAGTGGTCAAAGGATTTTTTTTCCTTAAAAATCTAGGTGGTTCTGGGTTGATATGCTCAGGTGTGTGATGTGCTCTTTGAATGTGTGATTTCATATCTTTTTTACTTAGGTTTTGTGTTATGAATCGTTTTTTTTTCTCTTTTTTTAACATCTTTATTGGAGTATAATTGCTTTACAATGCTGGGTTAGTTTCTGCTGTATAACAGAGTTAATCAGCTATACATATACATACATCCACATATCTCCTCCCTCTTGCGTCTCCCTCCCACCCTCCCTATCCCACCCCTCTAGGTGGACACAGAGCACCTAGGTGATATCCCTGCGCTATGCGGCTGATTCCCACTAGCTATCTACTTTACATTTGGTAGTATATATGTGTCCATGCCACTCTCTCACTTCATCCCAGCTTACCCTTCCCCCTCCCTGTGTCAAGTCCATTCTCTACATCTGCATCTTTATTCCTGTCCTGCCCCTATGTTCTTCAGAACCATTTTTTTGGGGGGGATTCCATATATATGTGTTAGCATACGGTATTTGTCTTTCTCTTTCTGACTTACTTCACTCTATATGAAAGACTCTAGGTCCATCCACCTCACTACAAATAACTCAGTTTCGTTTCTTTCTATGGCTCAGTAATATTCCATTGTTTATATATGCCATATCTTTTTTATCCACTCATGTGTCGATGGACACATAGGTTGCTTCCATGTCCTGGCTATTGTAAATAGAGCTGCAGTGAACATTGTGATACATGACTCTTTTTGAATTATGGTTTTCTCAGGGTATATGCCCAGTAGTGGGATTGCTGGGTCGTATGGTAGTTCTAGTTTTAGTTTTTTAAGGAACCTCCATACTGTTCTCCATAGTGACTGTATCAATTTACATTCCTACCAACAGTGCAAGAGGGTTCCATGTTCTCCACACCCTCTCCAGCATTTATTGTTTGTAGTTTTTTTTTTAAGATGTTGGGGGTAGGAGTTTATTAATTAATTTATTTATTTTTGCTGTGTTGGGTCTTTGTTTCTATGCGAGGGCTTTCTCTAGTTGTGGCAAGCGGGGGCCACTCTTCATCGCTGTGTGCGGGCCTCTCTTGTTGCGGAGCACAGGCTCCAGACGCACAGGCTCGGTAGTTGTGGCTCACGGGCCTAGTTGCTACGCAGCATGTGGGATCCTCCCAGACCAGGGCTCGAAGCCGTGTCCCCTGCATTAGCAGGCAGATTCTCAACCACTGCGCCACCAGGGAAGCCCGTGTTTGTAGATTTTTTGATGATGGCCATTCTGACTGGTGTGAGGTGATACTTCACGGTAGTTTTGACTTGCATTTCTCTAATGATTAGTGATGTTCGGCATCCTTTCATGTGTTTGTTGGCAATCTGTATATCCTCTTTGGAGAAATGTCTGTTTAGGTCTTCTGCCCATTTTTGGATCGGGTTGTTTATTTTTTTGATATTAAGCTGCATGAGCTTCTTGTATATTTTGTCAGTAGCTTTGTTTGCAAATATTTTCTCCCATTCTGAGGGTTATCTTTTCATCGTGTTTATGTTTTTCTTTGCTGTGCAAAAGCTTTTAAGCTTCATTAGGTCCCATTTGTTTATTTTTGTTTTTATTTCCATTTCTCTAGGAGGTGGGTCAAAAAGGATCTTGCTGTGATTTATGTCATAGAGTGTTCTGCCTATGTTTTCCTCTTAAGAGTTTGATAGTGTCTGGCCTTACATTTAGGTCTTTAATCCATTTTGAGTTTATTTTTGTGTATGGTGTTAGGGAGTGTTCTAATTTCATTCTTTTACATGTAGCTGTCCAGTTTTCCCAGCACCACTTACTGAAGAGGCTCTCTTTTCTCTATTGTGTGTTATTGCCTCCTTTATCAAAGATAAGGTGACCATATGTGCGTGGGTTTATTTCTGGGCTTTCTATCCTGTTCCATTGATCTATATTTCTGTTTTTGTGCCAGTACCATACTTTCTTGATTACTGTAGCTTTGTAGTATAGTCTGAAGTCAGGGAGCCTGATTCCTCCAGCTCCGTTTTTCTTTCTCAGGGTTGCTTTGGCTATTCGGGGTCTTTTGTGTTTCCATACAAATTGTGAAGTTTTTTGTTCTAGCTCTGTGAAAAATGCCATTGGTAGATTGATAGGGATTGCACTGAATCTGTAGATTGCCTTGAGTAGTATGGTCTTTTTAACAATGTTAATAGTATGGTCTTTTAAACAATATTAATTTTTCCAATCCATGAACACAATACATCTCTCCATCTGTTTGTGTCATCTTTAATTTCTTTCATCAGTGTTTTATAGTTTTCTGCATACAGGTCTTTTGTCTCCTTAAGTAGGTTTATTCCTAGGTATTTTATTTTTTTTTGTTGAGTGGTAAATGGGAGTGTTTCCTTAATTTCTCTTTCAGATATTTCATCATTGATGTATAGGAATGCAAAAGATTTCTGTGCTTTAATTTTGTATCCTGCTACTTTACCAAATTCATTGATTAGCTCTAGTAGTTTTCTGGTAGCATCTTTAGGATTCTCTATGTATAGTAGCACGTCATCTGCAAACAGTGACAGTTTTACGTCTTCTTTTCCAATTTGGATTCCTTTTATTTCTTTTTCTTCTCTGATTGCTGTGGCTAAAACTTCCAAAACTCTGTTGAATAATAGTGGTGAGAGTGGGCAACCTTATCTTGTTCCTGATCTTAGTGGAAATGCTTTCAGTTTTTCACCATTGAGAACGATGTTGGCTGTGGGTTTGTCATATATGGCCTTTATTATGTTGAGGTAAGTTCCCTCTATGCCTACTTTCTGGAGGGTTTTTTTCATACATGGGTGTTGAATTTTGTCAAAAGCTTTTTCTGCATCTATTGAGATGATCATATGGTTTTTCTCCTTCAGTTTGTTAATACGGTGTATCACATTGATTTGCGTATATTGAAAATATTGAAGAATCCTTGCATTCCTGGAATAAACCCCACTTGATCATGGTGTATGATCCGTTTAATGTGCTGTTGGATTCTGTTTGCTAGTATTTTGTTGAGGATTTTTGCATCTATGTTCATCAGTGATATTGGCCTGTAGTTTTCTTTCTTTGTGACATCTTTGTCTGGTTTTGGTATCAGGGTGATGGTGGCCTTGTAGAATGAGTTTGGGAGTGTTCCTCCCTCTGGTATGTTTTGGAAGAGTTTAAGAAGGATAAGTGTTAGCTCTTCTCTAAATGTTTGGATTCACCTGTGAAGCCATCTGGTCCTGGGCTTTTGTTTGTTGGAAGATTTTTTTTTTTTTTTTTTTTTTTTTTTTTTTTTTTGCGGTATGCGGGCCTCTCACTGTTGTGGCCTCTCCCGTTGCGGAGCACAGGCTCCGGATGCGCAGGCCCAGCGGCCATGGCTCACGGGCCCAGCCGCTCCGTGGCATATGGGATCCTCTCAGACCGGGGCACGAACCCGTATCCCCTGCATCGGCAGGCGGACTCTCAACCACTGCGCCACCAGGGAGGCCCTGTTGGAAGATTTTTAATCACAGTTTCAATTTCAGTGCTTGTGATTGGTCTGTGTATATTTTCTGTTTCTTCCTGGTTCAGTCTCAGAAGGTTGTGCTTTTCTAAGAATGTCCATTTCTTCCAGTTTGTCCATTTTATTGGCATACACTTGCTTGTAGTAATCTCTCATGATCCTTTGTATTTCTGCAGTGTCAGTTGTTCTCCTTTTTCATTTCTAATTGTGTGGATTTGAGTCTTCTCCCTTTTTTTCTTGATGAGTCTGGCTAATGGTTTATTAATTTTATCTTCTCAAAGTACCAGCTTTTAGTTTTACTGATCTTTGCTATCATTTCCTTCATTTCTTTTTCATGTATTTCTGATCTGATCTTTATGCTTTCTTTCCTTCTGCTAACTTTGGTGGTTTTTTGTTCTTCTTTCTGTAATTGCTTTAGGTGTAAGTTTAGGTTGTTTATTTGAGATTTTTTTGTTTCTTGTGGTAGGATTGTATTGCTATAAACTTCCCTCTTAGAACTGCTTTTGCTGCATCCCATAGGTTTTGGGTCATCGTGTTTTCATTGTCATTTGTTTCTAGGTATTTTTTGGTTTCCTTTTTGATTTCTTCTATGATCTCTTGGTTAAGTATTGTTTAGCCTCTATGTGTTTGTATGTTTTACAGATTTTTTCCTGTAATTGATATCTAGTCACAAAGCATTGTGGTTGGAAAAGATACTTGATACAATTTCAGTTTTCTTACATTTACCAAGGCTTGATTTTTGACCCAAGATATGATGTGTCCTGGAGAATGTTCCATTAGCACTTGAGAAGAAAGTGTAATCTGCTCTTTTTTGATGGAATGTCCTATAAATATCAATTAAGTCCATCTTGTTTAACGTATCATTTAAAGCTTGTGTTTCCTTATTTATTTTCATTTTGGATGATCTGTCCGTTGGTGAAAGTGGGGTGTTTAAGTCCCCTACTATGATTGTGTTACTGTCGATTTCTCCTTTTATGGCTGTTAGCATTTGCCTTATATATTGAGGTGCTCCTATGTTGGGTGCATAAATATTTACAATTGTTATATCTTCTTCTTGGATTGAGCCCTTGATCATTATGTAGGGTGCTTCTTTGTCTCTTGTCTTTATTTTAAAGTTTATTTTGTCTGGTTTGAGAATTGCTACTCCAGCTTTCTTTTGATTTCCATTTGCATGGAATATCTTTTTCCATCCCCTCACTTTCAGTCTGTATGTGTCTCTAGGTCTGAAGTGGGTCTCTTGTAGACAGCATATATATGGGTCTTGTTTTTGTATCCATTCAGCCAGTCTGTGTCTTTTGGTGGGAGCATTTAATCCATTTACATTTAAGGGAATTATCAATATAACTAAATTTAAAAAAGTAATTTTAAAAAGAGAGAAGGAAAAAAGAGAGCAAACCAAAATAACAAATCTTCCAATGATAACAAGCACTAAAAACTATACTAAAAAACAAAAACACAAAACAGTCTGTCAGAACCCTAGGACAAATGGCAAAAGCAAAGCTATACAGACAGAAAACACACAAAGAAGAATACACATACACACAAGAAGAGAAAAAGGAAAAAATATATGTATATAAAAAATTTAAAAAAAGAAGAGAGCAACCAAATCAGTAAGCAAATCTACCAGTCATAATAAACTCTAAATACTAAACTAAGATAAACATAGAACCAGAAATAAATTAGATGCAGAAAGCAAACCCCAAGTCTGTAGTTGCTCCCAAAGTCCACCACCTCAATTTTGGGATGATTTGTTGTCTATTTAGGTATTCCACAGATGCAGGTACATGAAGTTGATTGTGGAGATATAATCCGCTGTTCCTGAGGCTGCCTGGAGAAATTTCCCTTTCTCTTCTTTGTTCGCACAGCTCCCGGGGTTCAGGTTTGTATTTGGACCCACCTCTGCGTGTAGGTCGCCTGAGGACGTCTGTTCCCCACCCAGACAGGACAGGGGTAAAGGATTGGCTGATTCGGGGGCTCTGGCTCACTCAGGCCCTGGGGTGGGGAGGGATACGGATGCAGGGCGAGCCTGTGGCGGCAGAGGCTAGTGTGACGTTGCACCAGCCTTATGCACGCTGTGTGTTCTCCCGGGGAAGTTGTCCCTGGATCACGGGACCCTGGCAGTGGCGGGCTGCACAGGCTCCCAGGAGGGGCGGTGTGGATAGTGACCTGTGCTTGCACACAGGCTTCTTGGTGACTGCAGCGGCAGCCTTAGGGTCTCATGCCCATCTCTGGTGTCCGTGCTGATAGCCACTGCTCGTGCCTGTCTCTGGAGCTCGTTTAGGCGGTGCTCTGAATCCCCTCTCCTTGCGCACCTGGAAACAGTGATCTCTTGCTTCTTTGGCAGCTCCAGACTTTTTCCCGGACTCCCTCCCAGCTAGCTGTGGCGCACTAGCCCCCTTCAGGCTGTGTTCACGGAGCCAACCCCAGTCCTCTCCCTAGGATCTGACCTCTGAAGCCTGAGCCTCAGCTCCCAGCCCCCGCCCACCCCAGCGGGTGAGCAGACAAGCCTCTTGGGCTGGTGACTGCTGGTCGGCACCGATCCTCTGTGCGGGCATGTCTCATCTTTGCCCTCCGCACGCCTGTTGCTGTGCTCTTCTCCATGGCTCTGAAGCTCCCCCCACCCCCCCGCCCACCCCTCGTCTCCACCAGTGAAGGGGCTTCCTAGTGTGTGGAAACCTTTCCTCCTTCACAGCTCCCTCCTGGGGGTGCAGGTCCCGTCCCTATTCTTCTGTCTCTGTTTATTCTTTTTTCTTTTGCCCTACCCAGGTATGTGGGGAGTTTCTTGCCTTTTGAGAGGTCTGAGGTCTTCTGCCAGTGTTCATTAGGTGTTCTGTAGGAGTTGTTCCATATGTAGATGTAGTTTTGACGTATTTGTGGGGAGGAAGGTGATCTCCATGTCTTACTCCTCCACCGTCTTGTAGGTGCAAATTCACCATCTGAATCATTTTTTTAATGTTTGTTAGTTTGGAGGTGTGTTGGTTTGTTAAATTTTTTGGTGTTTTTAATTGTTGTAAAATATAACATAAAATGTAACATTTAAACCATTTTTAAGTGTACAGTTCAGTGGCATTAAGTACATTCACATTGTGTGCATCCATCCATATCCAGAACGTTTTATCTTCACAAACTGAAAGTCTATTTAGTAATCAAACTTCACATTTCCCCTTTCTCCCTGCCCCCAGCAACCACCATTCTACTTTGCTATGAATTTCACTATTCTTGGTACCTCCTATAAGTGGAGTCTTAAAATATTTGAACTTTCATGTCTAGCTTATTTCACTTTACCTGATGTCTTCAAGATTCATGTTTGTTGTAGCATGTGTCAGAATTTCCTTTCTTTCTAAAGCTGAGTAATATTCCATTGTATGTTTGTACTACAGTTGTTCATCCATTTTAATTTGTTAATGGACAGATGGATAGCTGCTATAAACATGAATATACAAATTGCTCAATTCCTTGCTTTCAGTATTTCAGGGTGTATACCCAGAAATGGATTTACTGGATCACATTGTAATTCTGGGTTTAATTTTTTGAGGAACTGCCATACTGTTTTCCATAGCAATAGCACCATCTCATATTCCAACTAGTAATGCACACAGATGCCAATTTCACATCCTCACCAACACTCTTGTTTGGTGTTTTTGGCTGCATTGGGTCTTTGTTGCTGCGCACAGGCTTTTCTCTGGTTGCGGAAAGTGGCTACTCTTCATTGCGGTGGCTTGTCTTGTTGCAGGGCACGGGCTCTGGGCGTGTGGACTCTAGAGTGCAGGCTCGGTAGTTGTGGCTAACGGGCTTAGCTGCTCTGCAGCATGTGGGATCTTCCCGGACCAGGCCTTGAACCCGTGTCCCCTGCATTGGCAGGCGGATTCTTAACCACTGTGCCACCAGGGAAGCCCCACCAACACTTACTCTTCTCTGGTTTTCTGATAGTAACCATCCTAATAGGTGTGAAGTGATATTCATTGTAGTTTTGATTTGAGATTCTCTGATGACTACTGGTGTTGAGCATCTTTTCATGTGTTTATTGGTCATTTATCTTCTTTGGAGAAATGTCTACTCAAGTCCTTTGTCCATATTTTAGTTGGGTCTTTTGTTGTTAAGTATATGAGTTCTTCATATACTCTGGATGTTGATCCCTTATCATATACATGATTTGCAAGTATTTTCTCCCATTCTGTAGGCCAACTTCATATATATGTATATAATATATATTTTAGTGCACAAAAGTTTTGAATTTTGATGAAGTCCAAATTTTTTCTTTTGTTGCCTGTGCTTTTGGTGTCATATCCAAGAAATCATTGCTGGGCTTCCCTGGTGGCGCAGTGGTTGAGAGTCCGCCTGCCGATGCAGGGGACACGGGTTCATACCCCAGTCCGGGAAGATCCCACATGCTGCGGAGCGGCTGGGCCCGTGAGCCATGGCTGCTGAGCCTGCGCATCCAGAGCCTGTGTTCCACAACGGGAGAGGCCCCAACAGTGAGAGGCCCGCGTACCACAAAAAAAAAAGAAAAAGAAATCATTGCCAAATCCAAAATTATTTCCCGTCTTCTTCTAAGTTTTATAATTTTAGGTCTTACATTTAAGCCTTTGGTCCATAGTGAGCTAATTTTTATATATGGTGTAAAGTAAGGGTCTGATTTTTGCATGCAGATGTTGTTTTCTCAGTACCATTTGTTGAACTTTTTTTAAAGCAAGTCTTTCTGGTGTGATTTTTGTTGCTTGGGGACAACTCTTCTAATTTTTTTCTTATAGTATCTTTGTAAGACCTAAATATTTCTTGTGATACTCACTTTTTTGAGAGATTAGTTTTCCTGAGTTTTAAGTAGATGTGTTTCAGAGGAGCTTTTCTAACTTCACTGTTGTTTTGTGTAATATTCAGAAATGTAGCAGGTTGCTTTCAGGGGTTTCCTGGCTGTGTTCCCCTACCTCATTTTTATCTCTGCTTTGCCTTGTACCTATCCTGCCAATTTTGCTTTATGTTCCCAGTTTTTCTTCAATATGGAGTCCTGGAAGAGAGCCTTGGAAGATCAGTTTCAAAAGTTCATAGAAGTTAGCTTCAACCCTTTTAAGCCTTATTCTAGGCCTCATGCATTCATCCACTTAATTGGACTTGACATAATTTTTCCCAGGTTTAGCTGCTGTTATCAGATTGGCCCGCCATGGTTTCCAGTGGATGCCTGTTGGCTACTTTGAGTTTCTTCTGTTATCAAATCCAGCATATGCCCCATTACTTCCCTTTCCTTATTGCATAGATGCTGATACTGTAGATATTGTGGTTACAGTAGCCTGTTTTCTCCTCTCCCATTTGTATTTTGGGATTTCCTTGTTAAGTGGTTTGGTTATAAGCATCCGTAGGCTCTTGGTTTTGCTGTCTTGTTACTCTGATTTTCTGTGGAGATTTGGGTAAGCAAGGCAGAAGATCCATCAGAGAGAGTTTGATAGACATATGAAAGCATGTGATATTCTTGTTAGATTTTTTTTCAGATTGATTCTGAAAAGAGCTCAGAGTTTAAAAAAAAAAAGCTTTAAGGTTATTTTGAAACATGGTGCTCTATATGTATAGTTACATATGTTGACTGATGGAGTGTATTGACCATATCTTATACAAGTCTTTATAAAGTCTTCATGAAGCAGCTTTTTTCCCTCAAAATTAAATGATTGTAAAATATTCACATAATTCATACCTTTTTTCGTGCACACACATACTTGTGTCTGCTAGTCTTGATAGTTCATATGCTTCTTTGATGGCTTTAGCTTATTCGTCCCAGAACTAAGAAAGTATTTTATACAATTTGGTGATGTAGTAATTCTAAACTGAGCCTGGTGTATAGAATCGAGCAGATTTTTATGTTAACAAATATGCAAAGAGTGTTTGCATTAGCCAAGGCACACAAAGGTCTCTGTATGAAGACTGACTTTATGTAATTTATAAACTGATTTTGAAGGCATAACAAAGATATTTTTAGTACATAAAATTGTTTACAGTAATTTTTTTAAGTGAAAATCAAATTATATCACTATACATTCTACTATAAACATGTATACACATTCTAGGGAATGAGGAAAGTGATAGAAACATCCTTACCACCCCACAGCATTTTGGGACATTAACTTAATATTTTATACTTAAATGTAAGTTGTGGTTCTGGTTGTAAAGCTGGCATGTTAAGTACTCTGTGTATGTCATATTTAAGGAAATAGATGTGATGTGAACTAATGGGCACAGGGTTTCTTTTGGGGGCGATGAAAATATACCTTAAATTCACCAGTTTAGAATGTGCAATTCAGTGGGTATATTTATAGAATTGTGCAGCCATTATCACAATCTAAGTGTATAGTACTTTCATCGCCCCAGAAAGAAACCCCATGCCTATTAGCAGTTCACTGATTTTTCTCCCCACTCCCAATCCTGGACAACCATTCTGTCTCTGTAGATTTGCCTATTCTGGACATTGCATATAAATGGAATTATGCAATATGTGGTATTACACTTAGCATAATGTTTCCAAGATTTGCCCATGGTTTAGCATATATTAGCACTTAATTCCTTTTTACTGCTGAGTAACATTCCATTCATTGTGTGGATATACCTCATTTTATTCGTCTTATTTATCAGTTTGTGGACATCTAGGTTGTTTCAGATTTTTTGCTATTGTGAATAATGCTGGTGTGAACATTCGTGTGCAAGGTTTTGTGTGGAGTTATGGTTTTGTTTTCTCTTGGGTATATACCTGGGAGTGGAATTGCTGGATTGTATGGTAAACCTAGACCTCAATAATCTTAGGTAGCTTTTTTTTTAATATATTTTTAATTTTTATTTATTTATTTATTTATTTTGGCGGCACCAGGTCTTAGTTGCGGCACGTGGGATCTTCCTTGTGGCGTGAGGGATCTTTTTTTTCTGTACGCGGGCCTCTCACTGTTGTGGCCTCTCCCGTTGCGGAGCACAGGCTCCGGACGCACAGGCTCAGCGGCCATGGCTCACGGGCCCAGCCGCTCCGCGGCATATGGGATCCTCCCAGACCGGGGCACGAACCCGTATCCCCTGCATCGGCAGGCGGACTCTCAACCATTGCGCCACCAGGGAGGCCCCGTGAGGGATCTTTTAGTTGAGGCATGTAGACTTCTTAGTTGCTGCATGTGGACACTCAGTTGCAGCATGCATGCCGGATCTAGTTCCCTGACTAGGGATTGAACCTGGGCCCCCTGCATTGTGAGTGAGGAGTCTTACCCACTGAACCACCAGGGAAGTCCCTTGGATAGCTTTTTTAAAGACATTTTGTGAAACTGCCAAATGGTTTTCCAAAGTATTCATACCATTTTACCTTCCCACAAACAACGTTAAATGGTTCCACTTTCTCCACATCTTTGCCAACACTTAAACTGTCTTTTTTCAAAATTATGGTTATCCTAGTGAGTGTACAGTAGTATCTCGTGGTTTTGATTTGCATTTCCATAATGATTAATAGTCTGGAGCATCTTTTCATGTGTGTGTTGGCTATTTGTATATGCTTAAGCCTTGAACAGTGCAGGGTTTAGGGACCCCACCCCCACACACTAGGAAATATGCATAGAACGTTACAGTTGCCCTGCCCTCTGTATACAAGGTTCTGTATCTGTGGATTCAACCCACTGCAGTTGCTAAGGCACTGTAGTATGTATTTATTGAAAAAAATTTATTGAAAAAAGTTGTAGGACATCTTTATATATTCTGGGTAATAATCGCTTATCAGAAAAATAATTTGGGAGTATTTTCTTCCATTCCATTGCTTGTCTTTTTCACATTCTTGATGGTGTCATTTGTAGCACATGTATCCAATTTATTAATATTTTTCTTTTGTCACTTGTGCTTTGGTATGTCTAAGAAAGCATTGCCTGATCCAAAGTCATGAAGATTTATTGCTGTATTCTTCTAGGAGTTTTTTAAAATAGTTTTAGCTCTTACATTTTGGGCTGTGATCCATTTTCAGTTACTTTTGGTGTGTGGTGTTAAAGAGGGAGGGATGGACTTCATTTTTTTGCATGTGATTATATGGTTGTCCAAGCACTATTAGGTGAAAAGACTGTTTATTGAATTATCTTGACACTCTTGTTGAAAAATCAGTTGACCATAAATATGTTTATTTCTGAACTCTTTGTTCTATTCCACAACCTATATGTCTTTATGCAGTACCACATAGTCTTGATTACTGTAGCTTGTAAGTTTTGAATTCAGGAAGTATGAGTCTTTCCAACTTTGTTCTTCTTTTTCAAGGTTGTTTTGGTTATTCTCTGTCCCTTGCATTTCCATATGAATTTTAGGATCAGCTGGTCAGTTTCTGCAAAAAAGAAGCTGGGATTTGACAGGGATTGTGTGAATCTGTAGATCAATTTGGAGAATCAGGCCATCTTCACAGTATAAATTCTTCTATAATATTAGTTTTTGTTTGTTTAGCCATCTGAAGAAAAGTGGTCTTTTTAAGGTTTATGTGGTATGATAGAATACATATGCAACGTTAATGTTCTTATTTCACAATACTATAATTGTTCATTATGGGCTGGTAGGAGCTGAATATGTAAGGGAGAGTTGAACACCAACATTTGAAATGCTAAGGGTATTTTAAACTATAAATTGATTTTTTTCATTTTTGTAACAAATGCATAATGATGAGGTACTCCTCAATAAATAAATTTTAAAATGCCAAATTGTGTTAAGCATATTAAATGTATTTAAATATAATGTAATTACTCTGAAAATCAAGCCCTGTTCTCTTCATCAGTACTATTTTTCAGCAATACTGAATACTAGTATTTTTTCGGTCTTTATTAAGCCAGCTCTTTTTTAAATGTAACTAGATGTTCCAAATAACATCCAACCTGAAGATTTTTTTAAATTCTCAACATAAAATTTCTTACGTTGACAGTATTACACTCACACATAATTATATGGGTAGGAAAACAGCTAAAATGCCAGAGTGAGTTAATGACATTTTCTGTAACACTGAAATGCCAGTCTTTTCAGTGCAGTAAAGTTAAGGGTTTAAACCCCTTTTTAACATTGTACTGGAATTTTGGTTTAATTTGTTGAAGCTTGGTGATCTTTCTTAGTAACAAATGGACATTTTGACCTATTCCATTTTCTTCTTTGTTGGGGGGCTGTTTTTCTTTATATCTAAGTTTTTACTTTACTTTTCCTGTTCTGGGATCCTCTTTCTGTGACTCTTTGCTGAAGTTATACCATTACCACTTTTCCTTAACTATAGCCATAGGCAAGTGAGTTCCAAATTCAGACTGTGGTATCTAGAACTAGCTGGATATTTATTAATGAAGCGTCTTCAAGGCACAGAGAATAGTTACTCCTACTCTTAGGGGACAGGAAGTGTTGGGGCAGTTAAGGGACAAGGCAGAAATGGCCTCACCAGCCTGTAGGACCTAAAGATGAAACCTAAGAAAAGATTAGAAAAAGCTTGTTGATGATGTATTAGCAAATAGAAAGCAGACTTGGAGATCTTTGCTTCTGTTAGGGCTTTTTTGCATTAGGAGATTTAAAGCTGAAGAGTAATTAAACAGCTATGGCTAGTTCTTAAATAAAAATGTATACACAAAGTGTATGCAGAAAATTAACTACTAAAAGAATAAAGACCAGAATGATTTATTTGAAACTGATTTTGATGTAGCCATTTTCAGTGACTTAGAAATCACCCAAGCTTTTTGTTAATGCAAACTGACCTTGCCTCCAACTATCAAGGTTGAAGCCAGCAATGGAGAGTGAAGAATGTCAGCAGTGAGGGCATCATGAGCAGAAGGGGGAGACAGCGGCCAGGAATGGGCAAGAGGAGAAAGATGGAGAAGTAAGGGAGTCAGATCAAGAGATAGGAATGGAAACATACAAAGGAATTGAATAAGAGAAGAATGTAAAAACAGCTGGAGGGAGAAGGGAAGAGAGGAGTACAAGTGTAATCATTGAAGTAAAGTCAAGTGTCATTGTTTCAGTGTTTGAATCTGCTTATTAGTTAGGACTACAGTGAACCTTTTAAAGAATTGAGTTTAACCATGGGAAGAAGTTGAGCAAGAAAGAAGGGAATTTTGATGAGCATGTTAAATCACTTTTTAAATTTAAGATCAACCCTAAAAATACACAACTGTTGTTTCATTTTGCAGCATAGTAACAATAATATTTGAGTCATATTACAATGGGGCACTATTCTAAGTGCTTTACATATATTGATTCATTTAATCCTTACCACAACTTTATAAGCAGATACTATTTCTCCCATTTTACAGATGCGGAAACTGAGCCACAAAGAGAATAAGTAATTTGCCTAGGCTAGTCAGATAACAGAGCCAGGATTCCACTGAGGCAGTCTGACTACTGTGCTACAGCTGGCTTCATCACCTCTACCTCCCCCTCTCCATCATTTGTATGGTATATTTCTGTAGAAATTTGTCTTGTTTTGAGAATGTAATATGCCCTTGAAATAGTTGTACATCTGCTAGAGTGACAAACTGTGGACACTATTTAAAGATCACTTTTTCTTCCCTTTAGTTACAATAACTTGAGAAAGTTTATTAAACTCAGTACCAGAACACAAAAGATGAATAGTGCATGGTCCCTGTCCCCAGTGAACTGAATCTCAGTTTGTAATTGGTCATTTGAACCAACCAAATGTCTACTCCAATATTGGTGTGAATTCTTTTACTTTGAACCAAGTTTGCTAATGAATGTTTGTTGCCTTCAGAAGTATGCTCACCTTTAAAAGCCACCGACCAACTAGTATTGTCGTTACTTAAAGGTTTTTGAGTTATTTTTGTTTTAATAAGCTACACAACAGTCAGCTTTTCATACAAAAAGCAGTGGTACCTAGTTTGATTACCTTCCTTAGTCATCCTTAAAATTAAAGCCTCGCATGGATATTCACAAAGTATCTAAAAGGGTGTTTTGTTTTGTTTTGTTTTTACAGCCCTGATGGAGTAAGATGTTTGCAGGCAGTAGAGGAGGAAATGTGAATGGAGGTAGTGGATTTCACCAGGAACTTTGGAAGAGTGTTGGGTATTAGTTGCACTGGAGGAGGATGAGAATTGAGCCCTATTTAGAGGGAGAACAGAAAGACTTCTGTGAGGAATGTGGGTAAATAAACCAGGAACCTATCCTGAAGATCATTGCTTAGCTCCTTGAATACTTAATTTTTAAAACTTTTTTGTAGAATTTTAGAATCATTCACTAGCATGCATATTTTGTGTCCATTGAGACTGTCTTCTAAGGAGAAGAGCTATGTGGTTTGAAAGTGCTTCTTGATATTGAGGTTTACAAAAAGTCTGAAGAGGATGGAGCTGTGACTGGGAGTCCTAAGAGATTTTACCAAGAAAAACTCATTGGAGACTTTTAGAAGTGCCCTTTAGGCAAGTAAGAGAAATTCTGGATTATCTGGTGTTAGGAAGACAGTTTAAATATTAAGTTCAGTCTAATTTGACTTTTCATTTGAGCCTGTATTGCTTCACTGTTTGACAAAGAGCTCTAGCATTTGAAGGTTGACTTAGCCATTTCCCTCTTAGACATGAACGAGATAATAAATGAGAGATTGTGGGAAACTGAGAGTATCTTCATTTTATTGAGTGTTTCTTGCATTTCTTACCTTGGCATTGGCTCTTAGATTTTTTTGTTGTGACATTTGGAATACTCTGAACTTAATATTGGTGCCTTTATATTAATATGTGGATTATCCACATGTCATTCCTTCCGCAAGCATTTTGAACAGCAGCTGCACAACGCTGGATAATGGGAACACGAATGAATAATTTAGTCTCTGTGTTCAAGCTGCTTCTAGACTGGTAGGGCAGACAAAATTAATAAACCCCAAGTTAGAGTACAGTGTAAGTACAATGATAGAGGAATACACCGTTTGCTATTGAGTAAAGAAGAGCAATTCGCTCTGACTCGGGAATTTTACCTTGGGCGGTGTGATCTTTTGAGGCAAGCTGTTAAATAGAAAAGGAATTAATCAAACAGACTAGGTAGCAGTGGTTAGAAGTTTTCAGTATGTAGGCAGAGTGACAGAACAGATAGAAGATAATTGTCCACTCTCAGTTATCTTACACTTTCTACATCTCAGGGACCCCCCTGCCCTGGATGACTGCCATATAACTGGTATTTCAAGAATATTGACTAATTTTGGCATTGCTTAATTAAATCTGTTGTAAAGAATAACAGTTTAGTCTGTATCTATGAAAACTAAGAATAAGTTGCTTTTCTGAGCATTCTCAATTTTTTAAACCATTTCCTGTTGTAATTTTAAGAGACTGAAATAAATTGAAAGTCCAAGATGGAATTATTCAGTCTATTTAAGGTAACATTATTTCTGGTTGTTTGTAGCCAAACTCACTTAATTTTAGGTATGTTTTAAAGATTTATACCTAGGAAGAGAACTTCGTGAAGTCATTTTTACTCCATTGACTCATCTGCAAATGCAGTTGGACTAGAGAAGGCCCCTTTCAGATCCAGAATCCAGTGATTAAACTTTATTATATCTCAAGAATGATATTTATAAGTTGTTTTAAAAGCTATCAGAAGAAAGATCCACCTCCCCTGTATCAAATTTTCTCCTTATGTTAACTACCCAAATCATGTAGCATCAAATTTTCTCCTTATGTTAACTACCCAAATCATGTGGCTTGATTTATGCCCTCCTCTCTCCTCCCCTCCTTCTTTTGGCATTGTTTCTGTATAGTGATTGATAACACCCCTCAGATGCAGTTAGACTCAGATATTCATCTCTTGAAAAATAATGTACGTGAATCTTGATGTTTAGAAATTATATTTTCATGACAAATTTTTTGTATATATTCCTAGAATGTTATTTGAACTTAAATTATGCCAGTTTTCTGAGTCAGCAATTATTTGGTTTACTACTAAGTTTTTGGATAAATATTTGCTCAAAATTGGTGTTCTCTTAGTCAGTATCTTTATAGTGCAATGTTCTTATGTTTCTATCCCAAGAACATAACTTACTAAAGCTGAAAAAAAAAAGTTAATTTTTTCATCTCCAGTTAGAAAGGTTTCTACTCTATTGGTTTGTCTTACATGTTTATATTCCCTGGTTTTTTAGCTACTTTTAATATTGCTGTATTGAAGTAATAGAGATATTAGGTAGCAGTTTCATGTTCAGAATCCTCTTATTTTGTCTTGTAGATTCTTGTTCTTTTTCTCTCTTAAGCAAGATTGTATAGCTCTTAGCCACAAAATGAAGCATTGATTAAAAGCATCCTAGTAAGTGGTGACTGCCTCAAAAGAGGGAAAATCTGGGTATACTTTACCCACTTTTCTGTTTTTTCTTTTTTCTTTCTTTCTTTTTTTTTTTTAAAGCTTTGGCTTCATTATTTTGCTTGAGTTTTTTCATTTACCTCCACAATGTGCGTTAATATTATTTAAACTCTCTTTTAGCTAAAGTGTAAGTCTTTTTCCTTTTAGAATTCTACTTGCAAAACAAGTAAAACAGATTTTATAGACTGAGGTAACTAGTTCTATCTAATGAATAACTTAAAAAATTTAATCTCGTCATAGCCCAACTTCAGTTCATACTATTAATATTGCATTCCTTTCTTGCATGCCCCCTCCCTTAGAAAGTAGAAGGTGTTTCCAAAATTTATTTGTTTTTAAATCACCAAATTTTATCTTTCCCACAGATAATATCACCTACTGCATTATTTTTGGCTGCAAAAGTAGAAGAACAGGCTCGAAAACTTGAACATGTTATCAAAGTAGCACATGCTTGTCTTCATCCCCTAGAGCCACTGCTGGATACTAAATGTGATGTATGTAAAAATTGGGTGTTTTGGGTTTTGAAACCTTTTCATTATTTAGACTTAATAAAAATATAATTTGATTAGTGTTGCCTTCCAATGCTGCTTATTACTATTACAACTCAGGAATGTAATACCAGGAAGTGATCTGACAGAAACATATTTCATGTTATGTTCATGAATTTCATTGTCATTCTGCATCATGTAAAGCTTTGATTCAAAGGTACTGTTTAAGTGTTTCACATTTTGTTTATCCTCACAGCAAACCTGTGATATATGTAGAGGGTATATCATATCACCTTCATCGTTTGGGTGTATTTAAGACCAGAGATATATAATTCTCTTAAATTGTCAGCAAATGAGGGAATAGAAAAACCTCTGGATTTATCTCTAGACCAGTAATTACTCTTTTTATGGAAGTGTTCCTTTATTAATGCGTGTATGCTACTACTATTCTCTGATAAAGATTTATTTTACCATGCTTTCATGAGTGTCATTTTGAAATTATTTTTGTTTTCCTAAAGAGTAATACTGGTTTACAGGCAGCTTGTTCATCACCAGTGTTTCAATAGACCTTGTTTGAAAACACCATTTTTAAATGTTCTGACATCTTAAAACAGAAGCTAGCATCCTGGGCCTTTCAAATCCTTTTTCTAGCACTCCTATGTAAGTGAGTTGCTTTATCAGGAACTGTTAACTACTGAATGACTACCAGACTGTATGAATTCAGTTTGATTTGGATCAAGTTTAAGGTCCAAATTAAATATATCTGATTTTATTAATGACAGGTTTTATCCTACATGTTGGCTTTAAGGCACTAAAATATTAATGTAGCTATTCAGTAATAGAGAATGTATGATTATTTAAAGTTACTTCTTATAGTTTCTGTTAACTTTACAAATTCAGAATTATTTCTTGTGAATGCTTAGGGTATTGTTCAAATAATAGAAAAATCTATGTTTTAAAATTCAGCTCAGTGATCTCAAAATGGGCATAAATAAAATTAAAGGTGCTTTCACTCTAAGTTTAGTAATATGTCCTTACAGAAATGAATATTTATATATAATATAGTTTTCTTATCACCTTAGTCAATTGTCATGATATAAGAATGAGATGGCAGGAAAGTTTTCATACCTTTTATCCCCGAGTAATTACATTAGGGCAATGATTTATTGAAGTTGAGGGAGAAGATCGTCTATTTTTGTCCCCACAGGTGTATGGTACATTGTTTTGGTATTTTATAGCTAAAATTTTTTCTTTTAATCTAGGGGTTTGAGGGATTGTTTTATTTTGTCTTTTCTGAAGAGAGGAATTTAATTCTAAAAAATAACGCACTGACCTACTGTGACAGTCAAGGAATTACCACATGAAATATCCTAGAGTGAGTTGATAAATCCTTTTCTTTAAAGGCCAGTTCGAATTTAATCTTACTTGGATTGGTGCTTCCTGTCCTTAATGAGTCTTGAAGCACCAATGCCTAGGTAAAGTTTTACGTTAGACTGGAGATGTCTTTTTTCAATTAACCTACCCCCTTTCATATTATTATTTTTAGATTGGTTTTTGTTTTGTTTTGTTTTGTTTTGCTTTGTTTACATTTCCTTATTAGAAGTAATTGAATTTAGAGTTTCCTGTATTAGAAGTAATTGAATTTAGAATTATCACAGAAAATAGGTTTTCTCTATCACCCTCAGTTTTATTTTCTTCATATTTCCAGACTATCTTGTAGTAGTTTATAATGAATCTGTAATACTCATGAGATTTTTAACAGTCCCATAGTCTAGTAGTGTTATATTTATTAAGCATTTTAATATTATTATTTTTACCTGGCAGGCTTACCTTCAGCAGACTCAAGAACTGGTTTTACTTGAAACCATAATGCTACAAACCCTAGGTATGTACTTATGTCAGGTATTATTTGTGTGTATGTTCTTCAGTGCAGTATTCTAAATAAAGGAAAAGATTTCTGGAATAATTTTATCATTGAAGAAAGTTTTATTTGAAAATAAGGTTTGGCGCCAGAATAGTATTGCCTGGTTCTAAGGAAGCCATTTTTTAAAATTTAATTTTGTTTAGCATTTAATTGAATGGCAAACATCGCCTTCAGTGTGATTTCTTATATTTTCAGATAGTTGAGACACTGTGCTTCATTTTGGATTTGCATTGGGGAATAAAATGGTCCTTTAGGGCTGTGGTGTATGACTGTAATATGTATAAATATACATGGCAGTCCTTCTGTACTAGAGCTTATGAATTTATCACATCATTTTATTGTATTTTTTTAATATTTGGTTGCACTGGGTCTTAGTTGGGGCAGGTGGGCACCTTAGTTGAGGCACGTGGGCTCCTTAGTTGTGGCATGCGAACTCTTAGTTGCAGCATGCATGTGGGATCTAGTTCCCTGACCAGGGATGGAACCCAGGCCCCCTGCATTGGGAGCATGGAGTCTTATCTGCTGTGCCACCAGAGAAGTCCCTATCACATCATTTTAAATGTGACATAGTAGTTATTTAAATGTTGATTGTCTTTGTCTAAAAGTTAGATTGCCTGCAAGGTTTGTGCAACTTAAGTATCTGTAAAAATCGTTTATTCTAATCTTTTACTTTACTCATGAGGAAATTGAGCCCTAAGCAGGTTTTGACTGTGTACAGTCATATATTCTGGAAGAACCTAGCAGGGTGTAGTGGGAAGAACATAGGCTTTATGGAGATCTGCGCTTAAATGTGTAAGCCTCTTTACTTGCTTTCCAAATTTGGTCAGAGTTCCTTTACCTTTCGTACCTCCATCCTGTATGTGCAAGGTGGAATAATAATGTAGCTATAACATTGTGACTTTGAAGATGAAAGATTGATTGTTTGTTTGTTTTTTGCGGTACGCGGGCCTCTCACTGTTGTGGCCTCTCCCGTTGCGGAGCACAGGCTCAGCGGCCATGGCTCACGGGCCCAGCCGCTCCGCGGCATGTGGGATCTTCCCGGACCGGGGCACGAACCCGTGTCCCCTGCATCAGCAGGCGGACTCTCAACCACTGCGCCACCAGGGAAGCCCGAAAGATTGGTTTTTTAAAAAATTGCCACGTAGTGTTTCATAAATAATCATTATTTATTATGGTAGTTATTTTTATCTTATTGATACTCCATTCCCAAATGTTGAATAGAAGTCTAATAGTCATAGCAGATTCTTTTTTTTTTTTTTTTTTTTTTTTTTTTTTTTTTTTTTTTTTTGCAGTACGCGGGCCTCTCACTGCTGTGGCCTCTCCCGCCGCGGAGCACGCAGGCTCAGCGGCCATGGCTCACGGGCCCAGCCGCTCCGCGGCATGTGGGATCTTCCCAGACCGGGGCACGAACCCGCGTCCCCAGCATCGGCAGGCAGACTCCCAACCACTGCGCCACCAGGGAAGCCCCATGACAGATTCTTTTTATTACAAAAGGAGGTTGTTTGAAACACATATAACTTGTTGAAAGTTTTTATAATATAAAGATATAAAAATAAAAGTGAGAATCTTTTTATTCCCTCCAAATCCAATTATTTAGCATGTTACTGTTTTATTATATAAATATGAATTTTTACGAATAATGAAAGTTGAAGGAAAATAACATTTTAAAATAGTTATTTTATCTTGAAATCAATGTATCGTATTCATATTGTTGATGACAGATTCTTAAACACAGAGAATGAATAGCATTATTTTAAGGGGAGCATTAGAATTAACTATGGCTTTTGTTAAAGTGCGATTTTGCAGGTTTAATGACAGTAGAAATATGAAGAGACCACACAATAACTTTATAAATCCAGATAATCTGTTTATTAGGATGTTATTCCTTTACTACTGCTGAAGGCACCATACAACGACCTCCACTTTAGAAAAAAAAAAAAAAGGAAACGGAAAAACCCTGCCCTACCTAAGGGGTTGACTGGACATGATAGCTTTTCAATATGTTGTCTTTGGTTTTAGAAACAGTGATTTAATCTTGAGGCCTATAAGGTTCACTTGCCTTAACAATTTTATTTTTATTAGTAATGAAATGTAGTTATAAGCTAACTGAAACCCATTGATCTAAGGCACAGTGAGAAAATAAGAGGACCATATTTAAAAGGTCATTTCTCCCACTGTGGCCCAAAGGTTATATTTATGAAAAATGTTCTTTTCACATCTTCTGAAAGAGTTGGAACATATTTAAGAAATATGTTACGTAGTTGAATTCCCTGCTTAAACTGTGGGGCAAGCTTAATAATTGTATTTGTCATGATTTTAGTTTGTTTTTAACTTGAGGATAGTTTCAAACTAACTGTAATTGAGAATTTTGAATACATACTACTTATCTCTAAATAACTTTGTCAGTTTTCATAATTGGAACACTGTTTTTGAGAAGATATTATTTCATATGATTGGGGATATAATAAACATGTCAGTGATGAGAAACTTTGTCTTTTTTTAATAATGAAAAATACACGTTTATGGTTATGAGTGGCATTTCTCAGGCAAGTATTATAGTGGTAAGTGATTGGGAAAAAAAGTGCTTTTCATTTCAGGTTTTGAGATCACCATTGAACACCCACACACAGATGTGGTGAAATGTACCCAGTTAGTAAGAGGTAAGTGACACTTTTAAGTTTTAATGCTTTTTATTGTCTATAGTTGATAATTGAATGCTATTTTGTTCTTCTACCCTTTTCTTGAGTTTTATTAAAATGGCAGAAATGTCATTTTGAAGCATTATTTTTCAGTGTTCTACACCTGCCTATTCATCTACTTCTATTTTTGGTTCTTCCTGGTGAATTAGCTTCCTTTAACTTTAGGTGAGAGTCTTGTTTCTCTAAAAAATAAGAGGGCTTCCAAATATTAGGACTCTTTCTACTTCCCCATTGGGCTATGCCCATCCCAATTCAGGTAGTATTTAAGATGTAGGCCAAATTTAACATATAGGTGCAGAAAATAGTATTAATTTCCAATTTATGTCAAACTTTGATTGACTTCCTGAAAAGTGATTACGGTTTAAGAATTTGGAGGTCAGCTTCAAATCTTTCAGGTAAAAATTGCCTTTCTTAGCGGATTTGTCATTTTGGGAAATGTTTTGCCCATGTTCGTTTGAACAGAATTGATTTAATACATTTTTCAAAGTTCTTTAGCATTACTAAAAATGGTTTCCTTTTTGTGTATAATGAGGAAATTATTATATAGCATGATATATAACAGCATGTGATGTACTTATTAAACCTTTTATAAACAGGAGTACAAAGTTTTTGTATTGTTTTCTTTACTCCTTATAAAGCATGTGATATATATTTTTCTACTCTTGTTAATGAATCCTATGTATCTATCGTTGTATCTCTAGAAATAATTTTTCACACAGATGCATGCAGTACTACTTCTACTTTCCTGTTTACTATGTGAAGTGTTACACACTAATAGCAACCACTTGGAACCTTTAGTGTGCCTTTTTCTGATACTTCTTTTTGAAAATGAAATTTTGCAGTTTCATTCCTTTACCACCAGACTTGTTTAGGTTTATTCTAAACAAAATGGGTAAGACTTTTGAAGGCCTTGTTTCTAGTGTTTACCTAAATGTTCTCTTATTCATTCTAAATTGAATTCACTTTATACCTAGGTTAAGGTTTTATTACTATGCTAATGGCTACATATAAAAACAGACAAACCTGTTGTCTGGTATCATTGTTAAGAAATGGACTAATAAAAATCCCATTTATATTTTTTTAATCCTAAAAGCAAATGTTATCATTTATAAACTAAACTAGAACATATTTAATTTTTGTTTCTATTCTTCATGGTTATATATTTTATAGCACTTTCTCATCCTCAGTATTACAGTGTAGTATAGAATTGTATAGATAACTAGTGTAGATGTTGGATTAAGAAATAGAGCTTTAGAGAAGTTCTGTTTTCCTGAAAACTTGAAAGGGTAAGCTGTTTTGTTTAAATAATGGAGAGCCATATAATTTGCCTTAAGTTGAGATTAGTAAAGAAAGATGTTGAAGATATTAAATATAGGTTAAAAATATGTATGTGTATGTGCATATACATACACACACACTCTTAGTAGGAAATGAAACTGAATTTTCAGCTTAATATTGTGAAATTTGAGTCAGCTTCTCTTAAATCCTATCTAAAGAAGCTAGAGACATTAAAGTCCATTTATTTGGCAAAATTGAATAGTAAAATTTAAACATTTACAAAAACTATGAATTTGATATATCATCCAAAGCAAAATATTTAAATCTGATTTTTTTGTTGTTGTTGTTAATGTTTAAAATGTGGCCAATTCTTAAATTTTAGTATGACTCTCATATGTGTTTAACATCATTTTGTCTGACTAACATTTCAAGTAACTATAATTTGCATCTTACTCCATTTTTAAAATGTTCTTTCGTGTTTGGTATATTTTTTTCCTTTGCCCCTAAAACCACTTCAGCTAACAAAAGAACATTTTCCCTACATTCTTCTCTGTTGCAATGACTTTTAATAGGTTATTGAATTTACATATGTTCTGAGGTGAAAACTGCAATAGCAATTTAAACTTATTTTTACTTACTTTTCTATATGTTTTGATTCTTTCGTGGGTGGGGGTGAGGGTAAAAGTTTTGAGTTCTTTGAAGTTCTCCCCTGCCCCCGACCTCTGGAGATGAGAAAGTTATTATGCTACTTTGCTGCAGGATTGGCTGTTGTCATTTTACAGGGACCTTTCATTTCTGTGATTTCTCCTTCCCTCCCCACCAGGAAAGAATGCCATACTTAAGTCACACTGCCTCCAAGACATCTGATGCTTTGACACTCTTCCTTAGCACAACTCTGCTAAACCCAAATCCCTTTTGTAAACCTTTATGTTGATGATCCACATGGGGCAGCGGGGAATTACAGGTGCCACAAATAAAAATAGGAGAGGGCAAGGAATTTGAGACCTGTTAGAGGGGGTGAGCTGAGGTGAACTGATCCTAGGTGAGCAGAGAGGAAAGGTATGTCAGTGATTATGAATGTAACTGGGGAAAGGGGGGAGACTATAGCAGAGACATCCCTGTTGGGAAGAATAAGAAGCAGAAGAAGGGAGAGGGGAACTGTTTTCAATTTCAGTGTTTCAAGAAGCTAGTTATTAAAAATTGCTTTTCTATTGAGGACCGGTATTGAAGCATCCTGATTCCCTCTAGAGTACTTGTATCTTTTCTAACATTATAGTTAACTGGGTTATATAATTTAAAAATAATACAATAGTGTTTTCTATATCTACATCCTTATGATGTTTCTAGGTTGTTTATTCTCTGTTGATGCTTAGTAGCATGATGAAAAACTGAGCAGTTTGTGCTCTCTGAGTTTGGGGGTTGGGGGTTTGTTTTTGTTTTTTCTTTTGGTGGAAGTACTTGAACCAACTTAAATATGATGACTGAGGATTAAGTCTGGCAGGCAACTCTTTGTATTTTGTATTAGACTTCAAAATCTTTTCTTCTTCTTCTTCTTCTTTTTTTTTTTTTTTTAAATCCAGGAGAATGCTTTATTGCAACTTTTAGCTGACTAGATGCTTAACTTAGTAACAAGTTTAGCCCTTGTAACTGGCTAGCTAAAAGCAAATCGGCTTGTTTCTCAGATCTTTGGGGGATAGCAAGAAACATTTGAGTGAATGTTGTTGAAGATTTTCAGTAGTATAGAAAATGATGGCGCTCTTGTGATATTTGTAAGTAGTAAGTAAAATTTACTTTTTGTGTACAAATCTTTGAAGTTTTGTTGTGTTGAGAACTTTTCGATGGTAGCATGTTAAAGCTGATAGTATGGTCTTCGTTTTTTTTTTCTTTTCTTACAGCAAGCAAGGATTTGGCACAGACATCCTATTTCATGGCTACCAACAGGTTGTTATCCTGACCCTCTTTGTTGCACTGTTGTAGCACACTATAGCTTCCTTTAATGCAGGGCCCCCTCAATGTGTCTCTTACCCTTGTTGCAGCAGGAGACTGGACCATCTACTGTGGTGGTACCTTCCTGTCTGCTTTGCGGTGTATTGTACAAGGGACTTTTGGCACAGAGGGGTTAAATGCACAATGTGAAGTGTAGTGGTGCTTTCTGATGACATATTCTCGATTTGTGAGTGCATAAGTCTAAAATTGGTAGCCTGAATAGCAGCTAAAGATTACAAAGAGCTAAACTTAACGTAGAAATTCGAGCAACTTGGTAAGTATAAAGCTATTTCTAGTTTACAATTATAGTTAAATGACAATTTAAAAAAATTTCACATTGATCCAGTCTTAACTTTAAAATAATCATTAAAGCTTTTTTAATAAATAAAATTTATATAACTTGGTTTTTTTTTTCCAGATAATACCCACCAGTAGTAGATTAGTAGTAGTCACGTCCTATCAGTACCTTGATTTGCATAAGTATAACTTTAAAAAAAAAAAACTTCCTCTTCAGTTCATATAAAGAATGGTATGGGTTTGTGCTTGATCAGTAGACATTTTCATCAATTCTGAAACTGAACTGGAAGAATAGTTTTTAAAAGTCTTTCACATCTAATATATTAATTTTGTTCTAGATTGATTATATTAATGATTTAAATTTGTTTTTAAAATGAGTCATTGGGGAGGAGTGGACCATACCATCTTTATGTGGTCCTTAATTTCTTGTGACACTGTTAAGTTTTGTTTAAAACTTTGGATTGGCAAAAGCCAATGTATTTTCTTAGGTATATGTTGTTGGGATTTAACCTCTATCCCTAGAAATTCTGAACAACAAGGCCAAAAAAATCACTTAAATTTAAAACTTTGGTTAGAAGAGGCTAGCTGTGACATGCTACATGCCCAGTCTTTGGCATGTCATGGAAGGAGAGAGGTAGTATTTTTGTAGTATTTAACAACATTGGGCCTTCAAGCTGTTCAGCAAAAGGTAAGTTTCCTCTGTGGCTTTGCTGACAAGAAGATAGTTTTACCTAGATAGGTTTTAAGTTGTCTGAGTTACTTAAGAATTAAAGTTTGTTAAGCCACATCAAATGGTAATCCCTGATTATGATGTGTTATTGAAATTACCTTGTCAGTCTTCTGCTTTTTCTTTAGTTTTTTGCCATGACATTACAAAAGAAACAAAAATACCACCAAAGAAAATTTAAAGCGTTTTACTTGTATTTAGTAATTAGTTGAAATATACTGTCTTCCTCTCCTTTTATAGAGAGGTAAAAATACTTTTAATTTAGATGTAAAACAAAAATTTAGAAATATTAATATATTAGTAGTATTAATAATATACTCTAGGAAGTAAGTGTGAAAATGTTCATAATCTATATAGGTTTTTTAGTATTCAAATTTTTATGACCATAGTCATAAAAAGTGTTACAATGTTAACTTTTAATTTAATAAAATAAGGTTTTATACTCTAGACTTGAAAAAGAAAACCTTTATAATTTTGTTTTTGCTCTAATCTTATTGGTAAATGTTTTTCTTTGTTTTACATATTTGAATTTCTATGACTCTTCGTTTCAAACCTGCTCCACAACAGCCTGCATCTTACAACCTTCTGTCTTCAGTATAAACCAACAGTGATAGCATGTGTATGCATTCATTTGGCTTGCAAATGGTCCAATTGGGAGATTCCCGTGTCAACTGATGGAAAACATTGGTGGGAATATGTGGATCCTACAGTTACTCTGGAATTACTAGATGGTAAGTAGAGAAAATAAATCTTTTTGTTACATTAAAATTTTTTTCTTTTTATTATGGATTAAAACTTCTATCTACTTTTGTATAGGTTTGAAAAAATACTCAGTCCCCATATACTCATGCTCAATTGAAGTTATCAGTTCTGGCCAATCCAACATCTTCCTTCCCCCATAGTTACTTTGATGCCAATCCCAGACATCATTTCATCTATTAATATTTCATCTATTTTGAAAAGATAAAGACTCTTTAAAAACATAATTCCATTTTAACAATTTGGCAGTAGAATTTAAAAGTATAGTTACAGGGCTTCCCTGGTGGCGTAGTGGTTAAGAACCCATCTGCCAATCCAAGGGACACGGGTTTGAGCCCTGGTCCGGGAAGATCCCACATGCCGTGGAGCAACTAAGCCCGTGTGCCACAACTGCTGAACCTGTGTTCTAGAGCCCATGAGCCACAACTACTGAAGCCCGCATGCCTAGAGCCCGTGCTCCGCAACAAGAGAAGCCACCGCAATGAGAAGCCCGCGCACCGCAACGAAGAGTAGCCCCCGCTTGCCGTAACTAGAGGAAGCCCACGTGCAGCAATGAAGACCCAACACAGCCAAAAATAAACAAATAAAAATTTTTTTAAAGTATAGTTACATGATCAAATGAACAGGATGAAAATAAGGATTCATTAGCCTAAAGGGGGGGGCGGAAATGAGCATATATTAACCACCACTCAATATCTAAAGCCTTTTCAGGACTTTTCAAAGAAATATGATTTATAATGCTACAGGTTGATAATACAAGAATACCTAATTTAAAGTACACTAATTTAGGGCTTCTCTGGTGGCGCAGTGGTTGAGAATCCGCCTGCCAATGCAGGGGACACGGGTTCAATCCCTGGTCTGGGAAGATCCCACATGCGGCTGAGCAAATAAGCCCATGCGCCACAACTACTGAGCCTGTGTGCCACAACTACTGAGCCTGTGTGCCGCAACTACTGAAGTCCGTGCGCCTAGAGCCCCTGCTCCGCAACAAGAGAAGCCACCGCAATGAGAAGCCCGCTCACCGCAACTAGAGAAAGCCGCCCGTGCGCAGCAACGAAGACCCGATGCAGCCAAAAATAAATAAAATAAATTTTTAAAAATAAATAAAAAATAAAGTAAACTAACTTTGTTGAGTTTAAAATGTATAAACACAAAGTCAGGTATTAACTTACTGTAGAAGATGTGAAGCAGTGAGCTAAAGGTATTTTCATGGTAGTATTCCTTGCTCTGTTCCACTGATGGTAAAGTGTGTCATTGTTGTCTTGCATTAATAAGTATGAATTCACAAGGAAAGATCGGGAGTATAAGTTCTGTACATTATGGACCTGGAATTTGGAGGTCTCCTGATAGGACGTTTTTCTGGTAGAGAAATAAGCAGGCCAGAGGCAGGGGATTCCTGGGGATTAAGACATTTTAACCAGGCACTCTAGATTTCAGAAAGGAAATAGATAACATTTCTTACCTAATATATACATAAATCTAAGCTGGTATGTTAGATTTTCTGCTTCTTTTTGTGGGCTTTCCCCAATTTCCTTTACAAAATTGAAGCTAATTTGAAAACTGGATTTACATAACTTCTGTTATATAAAGTGAGAGACCCCTATGGCTTTGGAATGTGGTTTTCCATTAATATCTTAGATGCTTCTTTAAGACAGAAATTTCTTTAAGGGTCTGCTCCCTTTTCTGTGAAGGGCCAGGTGGTAACTATTTTAGGGTTTGTGGGCTATACTATCTATGCACCTAGACAGCTCTTGCCACCGTAGCTGGAAAGCAGCCATAGGCAACCTGTAAAATGAGTGGCTATGTTCCAGTAAAACTTTATTTACAGAAACAGGATGCAGGTCATATTTGGCCCACTGGTGATAGTTTGCCTACCCTTGTGGTAAAATATGCTCTTTGTTAGGTCTCTTGATTTTGTTTTGGTTTTTTTTCCTCCCTGAAAAATTTCTTCCGGATTATATACCTCATGCTGTATTACTGCCGCATGATTATCCTCTTTTCCTTACATTGCCAGAGGTTTTTTTAAAGGTTATTGAGAGTGGTAGGAAATCTTCAGTGAGTTGAAATAACATCTTCTAAAAACTAGTGGGGGGCGGGGTGCTTCCCTGGAGGTCCAGTGGTTAGGGCTTCACACTTCCATTGCAGGGGATGAGGGTTCGATCCCTGGTCGGGGAAGTTCTGCGTGCTGCGAGGTGTGGGCAAAAAAAAAATTGTAAAGCAACTATACTCCAGTAAAAAAAATTTTTTAATAATAATAAAAAATAGGGCTTGCCTGGTGGCGCAGTGCTTTGCGAGTCCGCCTGCCAATGCAGAGGACACGGGTTCGTGCCCCAGTCTGGGAGGATCCCACATGCCGTGGAACGGCTGGGCCCGTGAGCCATGGCCACTGGGCCTGCGCGTCCGGAGCCTGTGCTCCGCAGCGGGAGAGGCCACGGCAGTGAGAGGCCCACGTACCGCAAAAAATAATAATTTAAAAATTAATTAATTAATTAATTAATTAATAATAAATAAAAAACTAGTGGGGGCTTTTTTTTTCCATCTGTGACTTGAAATTAGGTTACCTATGCCACCGTTCTATTTTAGCGGTCAATAGGATAAGATAAAATAGGCATAAACTTAATAAAAATAGTTTGTATATATGGTGCTAAAATAAAGCTCACAAAAAAGCAAGTAATCTGCCTTTTATCCTGCTCTTAAATTGTATCAATAGGTAAAGTCTTTTTTTGACACAACAGGAGGCACCTAAATATCCCTTTGCTTCTATTCTGAAAAGGCTCAAGTACATTATTCATTTGGAGAGCCACTGAATAGGAATCTTGGACACTTAACACATTGAAAATTTCAACGTATTATGTGGCAGCCTTTTCTCACATTTTTATGGGATCAAATTGTGATCCTGTAAAAATAAAGTAACAAAGTATAAGATATTAAGAGTATCTGAATTTTATCAAGATGTCTGAAGTATCAGTGTTTACCAAAATAATTCATTTAATGACTGTCCCCAAAACAACGTTGGGTTGTATTTGGCCTACCTGTAACAGGGTTTGGTGTGGGGGGGGGGGGCTTGGTTGTTTTGTTTTTTTAATGATTAATAACAAACCTTCATGTGTTTTTTATAACTTGAATTTTTTCTGAAATTGAGTCAAAACAATTTATTGTTAATTTGGGGCCCAAAGGCATGTGTCTGCTAGATTTATTGCTGTGTCCAAGTAGAAAAGTGGTCTTTTTTTTTTCAGATGGAAAAATGGTAGTACAGACATTAGATTGTTTTCATCCAGACTGAATCGAAAAGCTTCTGAGACTTTAGCAGGAATTAGTTGTCACAGCTTGTGAGCATGTAATGGTGCCAAGTTTTTGCATGAATCTAGTCTCTGTTAAATTAGCATTGATATTATTACATGACATTGTAATTCATTTGACTAATATTATTATTTGTCTTGAGAGTGGCCAATAACTTTATTAATGACACTATTTTGGAGTCAAAAACTATAATTCATCATAACCACACCACTTTGGAAAAGTGGGTCATCTCATTGTAATCCTAAATTTTAGGGAAAAAATTGTAAAAATATGACCAGGGTGATTTACTGATAATGTTACTAGTGTTGATTGCTAGGAAGTTATGGGTATAGGTAAAGGAATTTTTTTCATTTAACTTTGAAATGATTTTAAATCTAAAGAAATTGTGAAATAGTACAGATTCTGTACTATTATACCCTGCACCCAGTTTCTCTAATGTTAACATCTTCTATAATAATAATATGATTATCAGAACGAAGAAGTTAACATTGGTGTAATACTATTAACTACAGATTTTACTCAAATTTCCCCAGTTTTTCTATTCTAGAATCCCATGTTCCATTTAGTTGGCATGCCCCTTTAATCTCTTCCAATCTGTGATAGTTTTTCAATCTTTCCTTTTCTTTCATGTCCTTGACACTTTGAAGAAGAATGGTCAGTTACTTTATAAAATGTTCCTCAATTGGAGTTTGTCTGATGTTTTCCCATTATTAGTGTGAAGTTATACGTTTTTGGCAAGAATACCACAGAAGTGGGTTGTATCCTACTGTGCATTTTATCATGGGGTGTCATGTTGATATGTTGTATTGCTGGTAATGATAATCATGATCACTTGGTTAAGGTCATAAAGTTACTGATTTTCTCTTTATAATTAATATCTTGCCGGTATGTTGGGATTACACAAATATTCTCTTTTTCCTTAAACTTTTGCCCACTGATTTTAAAGAATCTACTGATGGATCTTGCCCGTCACAATTATTACTATGATGTTTGCCTAATAGAGATTTTCTATTTGGAAGGAATTTTTTAAATGTGACTAAATTTTCCAGAGATTCTAAGTAAGCATGTAAAATCAGGGGGGTGTGGGAGGAGTGTTTTGTTTTGTTTTGTTTTGTTTAATTAAAACAAATTTTTTTAAGATTCATCTTTGAAAATACCAGTTCAAAGCTGTGTCTACTTCTGTATGTGCTGATGGTTGAATTAGGAGGGTGATAGTGAAGTAGATGAACTCTTGAGCTTTCTTTCTAATATTGCCCACTTGAGAGAATTCTAAATCTAAAGGCACCTTCTAAGTTTTAAATTTGAATTTTATCTTTAGAGCTAACACATGAGTTTCTACAAATATTGGAGAAAACGCCTAGTAGGTTGAAGAGGATTCGAAACTGGAGGGTAAGAGAATGGGCGGGTTTTTAGAACATCAATTTGTTAACTACATAGCTAATCAGTTTGATTTTTTGTGGTTAAATATTCTTATTTCCAGTATTCATAAGTAGTTACAGTGTTTCGTAAGCTACATACACTCATAATTTATTCAACTACGGTGTCCAGTAGACTTTGCTATAAATACTTTATAAATTCCTTATTTCATTCTCTTAGTGATTACCATGGAAATAGTCTCCTCACTTTACAAACAGGAAAATTAAAGCTTAGACGAGTTAAATTCCTTTCTCAAATGCTGGGCTAGGATTTAGTCTGCATCTAATTTAAAACCAGTGCTTTCAACTATTTATATCCTTTTTATGCCTCTAAATAAGATATTTATTTACTGGCAACATAAAGTGAAACCCCAGGTGATTTTATTTCCATGTATTTAATATAGAATCTTTATAAGCAAAGAAATTTGTATTAAATTCCTTTGCTGTCATTGCTTCTTCTGTGTTTTATTTAAATAGGCTAATCAGGCGGCTAAGAAACCAAAAGTAGATGGACAAGTATCAGAAACACCACTTCTTGGTTCATCTTTGGTCCAGAATTCCATTTTAGTAGATAGTGTTACTGGTGTGCCTACCAACCCAAGTTTTCAGAAACCATCTACATCAACATTCCCTGCACCAGTACCTCTAAATTCAGGAAATATTTCTGTTCAAGACAGCCATGCATCTGATAATTTGTCAGTGCTAGCAACAGGAATGCCAAGTACCTCATATGGTTTGTCATCACACCAAGAATGGCCTCAACATCAAGAGTCGGCAAGGACAGAACAGATATATTCACAGAAACAGGAGACATCTTTGTCTGGTAGCCAGTACAGCATCAACTTCCAGCAGGGACCTTCTGTATCACTGCATTCAGGATTACATCACAGACCTGACAAAATTTCTGACCATTCTTCTGTTAAGCAAGATTATCCTCATAAAGCAGGAAGCAGTAAACACCATGGGCCAAGTTCTGCTACTCCTGGAGTAATTCCCCAGAAAATGTCTTTAGATAAATATAGAGAAAAACGTAAGCTAGAAACCCTTGATCTGGATGCAAGGGATCATTATATAGCTGCCCAGGTAGAACAGCAACACAAACATGTCCAGTCCCAGGCAGCCAGCAGCAGTTCTGTAACCTCTCCCATTAAAATGAAAATTCCCATTACAAATGCTGAAAAACCTGAAAAATATATGGCAGATAAGAAGGAAAAGAGTGGATCACTGAAATTACGGATTCCAATACCACCCACTGATAAAAGTGTCAGTAAAGAAGAACTGAAAATGAAGATAAAAGTTTCTTCCTCAGAAAGACACAGCTCTTCTGATGAAGGCAGTGGGAAGAGCAAGCATTCCAGCCCACATATTAGCAGGGACCATAAGGAGAAGCACAAGGAGCATCCTTCCAACCGCCACCACCCCAGCGGTCACAAGTATTCCCACTCCTACAGTGGCAGCAGCAGTGGTGGCAGCAAGCACAGTGCTGATGGGATACCACCTGCTGTTCTGAGGAGTCCTGTTGGCCTGAGCAGTGATGGCATTTCCTCTAGTTCCAGCTCTTCAAGGAAGAAGCTGCATATCAATGATGCATCTCACAACCATCACTCCAAAATGAGCAAAAGTTCCAAAAGTTCAGGTAGTTCATCTAGTTCTTCCTCCTCTGTTAAGCAGTATGTATCCTCTCACAACTCTGTTTTTAACCATCCCTTACCCCCTCCTCCCCCTGTCACATACCAGGTGGGCTACGGACATCTCAGCACCCTCGTGAAACTGGACAAGAAGCCAGTGGAGACCAACGGTCCTGATGTCAATCACGAGTACAGTACAAACAGCCAGCATATGGACTACAAAGACACATTCGACATGCTGGACTCGCTGTTAAGTGCCCAAGGAATGAACATGTAATCATTTGTTTAGGTCAATTTTTCCTTTACTTTTTTAATTTAAAAATTGTTAGAATGGAAAACTTCCTCCTGATCTAGCAGTGGTAACACCTGCTGTTACTGCCACTGCTTCAATATTTGTAAGTGCTGCTTTATTCTTCATTCTGAAAAGAAGAGATTATAGTAAACAAGTCTTTATCTCCACATATGATAGTGTTATAAATACTGTAAAAGCATGGAAGGTGCAAAACTCAGTATTTCTACAATTGCAGCTAAGAACATTAGGGTGAATGGCTGGCTGCTTCTAGGAATATAAGATGCCTCAAGCATTCGTTTATTTATAATTTGAATACTGTAGCTATTTTTTGTTGTTGCTTGGCTTTTGAATGAGTGTAAATTGTTTTCTTTTGTGTATTTATACTTGTATGTATGATTTGCATGTTTCAATGATAAAGGGATAAAACAGTATACTGACAACTGTTTACAAGAAAGTGGAGAAAAATGTACATACATTTTTGTATGTTTAGATATTACCATAAATACTCAGGATTGGAGCTGCTTGTAAGTATAACAATATACAGAATAACTTTATTTTATCTTGTCAGAGTCCATCACTAATCTAAAACAAAGGTGGCACTTTTTCATGTTAACCTTAAACTCTAGGCCTTACTGGAAGCCACTGAAGGGGGACACTTCACTACCAGATGGGTATGCAGTGCCACAGATGGTCATTTACACTGTGAGGCACTGATTCTGCCTTCAGAGGTTCTGACCAGATTGGCTGCTGAAATAGCCCCTAATTTTCTGAAGGCTTGAAGAGGAGAAAATAAAGTTTACATACTCTTGATGTGAAGTGCATTTAAGTGTTTGTTGGCTTGTTGCAGTACTATAAACACAGAGCTGTTAATAATGGTTATGTAGATTACTGTGATTTGAAAACTGAATTCACAAAAACTTACATTAGTGAAGAATTAGTAAGTCTTTTTCTTAAATAGAGAACTTTAACACTACGTATTTTAACAGTAAACAGGAATCGCTTTTCCTTTAGCGTTCAGAAGGACACCATGTTCTTAAACATACTCCTCCCCTGAAGCGTGTTTGTGTGTGATGCCATATTTCTTTTTCAGGTAAATGCAGTCTTCCTTATAAAAATGAAATTAAACTTATTGCTCTTTCAGTTCTTTTATATTCTAACAATAAATAAAACAAAAAGATCACTGACTGTGCATTGTACCTGTATTTATAGCTTATGGTTGTTAACAGGAAGCTCACTGAGAAAAAAAAAAGGTAAGCCTCCAGGTAAACAGCTAGTGGAGGTTTTACATTTGTTTGCACATCTCAGTATATTCCTGTTGAAGTCAAGTTTGCACAGTCTTCTGACTTCGGAACAAATGATAGACTTTAACTTGTTTAAAATTTGTCTTAAATGCCGGTAACATGGCTCTGGTTTATCAGCTAATCTTCAATTCTGTGGTAAATCTTTGGGCTGTTGAGTATCTTTGAGATAGATTGAATTCAACTTCTGTTGAATTGAAAACTGTCTTAATTTTTCCTGTATGTATATGAATTATTTTTGTTACAAAGCCACTGATATGTGCACAATTGTAATTTTACTCAAGTATGTTGCAGTTGTAAATATTAGAGAGTTTAATCTCGTGCTCTACTCTTATTTAGCAATTACCTGATTTGCCAGTAGCTTTATAATTTTTTTTTTAAGATAATTGTTCATTATTTTGTCAATGTTATTTGAACTTAGGATACTAGGATCCTCTTTCTAGGGACTTTGCCTAGCTAGCATGTCCTAACTTTGTTCTTGTCTGGCCTAACTTTAGTAATCTTTGTCATTACATGTAACTTTGTTACTCTGTATGACATATTATTGTATCCATAAACATGGTAATTTTGATACAGTTATACTTTTACAGTGGTACATAATCCAAGGACTAGTATAGAATTAAGATGAGTGCAAGATGAGGGAGGGAAGGGTTTTGTTCTTGGTAATTTAGATGTGAAACCTCTAAGGAGCTATCATGTGAAACGACGTAGGGCGGTTGTGCTACTGTATAATTGGGGTGATAATACCAGGAATTTTAATGAGATTTTGTAAAGAATATCCAGAAAAGTAATGAACTTATTTTCAGTATGACATAGAAAACAATGTGAATATTTAAGGTCTGTGACTATACTTCACTAAGAATTTGCAGAATTGTTTTGAGATGTGAGAATAAAGGTAATTTTGTTGAATCTTTATTGGTGCTAATGATGGACAGTTAAAAAGGTAGCTAGTGTATATTGTTATGGGTCAGTACTTATTAGTACTTCCAAAATTGAATTTGAAATGCTATGTATTCACTTTTCACGCTGTAAATGTAATTCTTTACAATGACTTTATTTATTAAAGGGCAGCCAGTTGTAATTTTTACAGGATTGTGTGAGCTATTCAAACTCTTCAACCTCTGAACAGGATATTAGCTTCCGTAAACCACAATGGGGATAAAATATGGAATTTCTTTTAAGTTTCGTTTCCATTAAATGAGAACCCTTATAATTCATATTGCCATGAATTTAACCATCTCATTTGCATAAAGTAGTTCATCAGCCTGGTCCCAATAGGCTCAACCAAAGAAAAAGACTCCAATGAATGGACATTATTACTGAGTCTTCTTGTAAGTAGCCATAAATAAACCAAAATAGTATCAAATTTAGGTATGAAATTCCACATGTGCAAAGTACTGTTAAGGTGATACATTTTTGATGAGATTTTTAAAAATATTTGAACTATTAAAAAGCATTATCTTTAAACATCCTATAAAAGAGTGATTCATTTTTTAGTTGTGTTTTCCCTAGATCAAAGATCATAGATTTGTTACCTTTATGCAGAAGCACATTACATAGAAAGGCTTTACTTCTACCTCTTTCAACTAATTTTTCAATATTGAGCTGTGCCCCCTAAATATTTGCCTTAGCTATTTTAAAATATAATATTTTCAGAACCAAAGCAAAGGAGTGGTTTTTTTCACAGAAACATTCTCAGAGGCTTACTTTACCAAATAAACTGATGGTAGTATCCTTGAGTGGTAAGACCTTGCAAAATGTCCTAGTTCCTTTTTCTTGTTTAACCCTGAGGTTCATTTCTTGTTGCAGGTATTTAAATACTGAAAAGTTGTGTAGTCACCCCAAGGTTTATCTTTGAAAACAGTTACAAGTGCATCTTGATCTTCCTCTGTGTATGCAGATTCATTCTTGTTAGAGTTCTTAAGCGTCAAAAGAAAATTTCTACCGTGATACATGGTTTCATGCAGAATGTCATAAGGGGTGCTTACACTACTTTGTGCGAACAGATTATAATTATGTAGGATACATTACTTTTCTGGCCTATCCTCTTTGAACTAAAGAAATGACTAGTTTCAGATAGTTTAAAGGAAATGACTATTTCAGATAACCAAATTTGAAATGTGTTTGTTAGTTACCAGATGTCTTGCCTTAAAACATTTTAAGCACATTTTCTGGTTATATTTGAGAATTTAAGTTACTGATTTTTATTCCTTAACTAATCTTAGAAATAAACCACTGCTTACATATGCATGACTATTATGTACTCTCAAAGTACCCTTGGTTGATTAGATATTTTAGGTTTTGCATTTACTATGGAAATAAGGATTTTTTAAAACTTAGTAATATCTCTAAAGGGAGACAGTTCTACTGTCAAGATATTTCACCATTTCCGAATTTTATCTAAACAGAAAAGCAGTTGTTTCTCACTTACTACTGTGCTTAAATAGCTAGGTGATTTTTTTAAGATGTCTTTGCTAAGAAAAATAAGAGCTTTGGTTATGGAGAATTCTTGATTGAGCAGTCTGTGCTTTCTTGGGATGCAGTAGGATTCATTAACCACATTTACCCAGATGAAGGATTAATAAACCCCACACATGAGGGAAACTTGGTGACACATGCTAATCTCATGTACCAGTTTGTTTATGATAGGCTGATTTAGGGGTTTTTGCATTGGAAAAGTAGCACATTCTGTTCCTACCCTTCTAGGGTCCCAGGTTATGGTACTAATGTGTTAATTTGAGAATTCACAGCTTTATTAATATCTGAAATTTGATTGCTGTAAGCAGACAAATGTAAGCCAAATAATCAGAAGTTTGCTTGTTTTGTAAGAGAAGTTTGCCTCTGAAACATCTGTCATTACAGTAGAGATGATCTTGCCAGTGGATCTGGAATGCCCTGAGGGTTTTCGGTCTGATACTATGCATCCGTTTTTTATTCCACAGTGTTAATTTGGGCACAGCCAGCTTTTGCTTCTATGACTCCTCTGTTTCTGTTAACTTACTAGTATGTATTCTGCCTGAAGTTTCTTAAGGTAGCTAGATAAGCAAGATACATTGAAGGCTGTGTGGCTAGGAGTAATTCTGGTGTGGTAAAAGTGACTTAACCTGTTTGCTGTAATCCATTCATCTCAAAAGTAAATTCTGAGGGCTAATTTCCTTTATCTCCAAGTTCTGGGAAGAAGCCTCACTTAAAACCTGTTTAGTGGTTGGTTTAACTTTATTTGCCTATTGTTAAGTAATGAGTACATTCTTTTTTTTTTAAGTTGTGTTTTTCAAGCAGCTTCCTTACTTTGGAAAACTTCACGTGTGCTCATTTGTTGTCAGCAAATTGGGATTTCATTTTGTGAATGTACTCAAAACCCCCAAGGACTATTGAACAGGATGTTTGCTGATAGAAAATCTAAAACAGGAGTTTGTGTATATGGTATGAATTCAGTTAGGCATTGAATTTCAGCTCAGTATCTATTACAAGGAATAATTAATAAAGTTTGTTTATTGACTACATAAATCCAAGGCTCTAACATGTCTTGTTAATGTGAAACAAATAATTTTCAGTCCCTGGGAGATGTGGGAAATAAGGTCTCAAATATAAAAGTTACTCTTTGAGTGACTTCATATATCATCAAGGAGTATGACCACTGAGATCAGATTGTCCATACTCCATTCTCAACCCCATCACTTAGTAGCTGATGTCCTTGGGTAAATTACTTTGTGCCTTGATTTCCTAATCTACAAGATGTCAGTAATAGTACCTATTCATTGGGTTGTGAGGTTTAAGGTTGGGGTGATCAGGGAATAAATAGAATAGATGGCATTGAAAAGAATCCTAATAGAAGCGTGTTTTGGGTATTGGGGAGAGTGGTGAAGGCCCAATCCAGGTGCAGTAGACTTGAGTGTGTATTAAACACTGCATGTGTACCGTTTCCAGAATTTAAGTTGTTCATTCTGATTCATACTTTGGGATTTTCTTTTGTACCCTCTTGCATCACCTTCACAAAAAGCAGAGGGTAGTTGTAATTATCTGCAAGGGGAATTATCCCTGAGAAATTTAATCATAAACTGCTTTAATATTGCTGCTCTTTCCAACCCCCTTCCCTCCCTCACCGATTTTCCTACACCTCACACTTGAAAAAGAAAATGGAAGCCTTGCAATGGCTTTCATAAAATAGAACTAAGATAGACAAGTTACTTCCTCTAACATGAATTTTAAGCCTGAATATAAAATAAATGTTTTGAAATCACATTAAAAGATTTGTCTTCATTTTATGTTGATAACAGCAGTAAGGGCGTCCTTTTTTCATATAATAAATTACATGAGCTTTTATTGAGGAACATCACAAAGTTGGTAATTCCCTTTAACCAAAGTTAGTAATCCATTTACTAATTCACCCTACTCCATTGTTTCATCACTTTCACCCCCTGCTGTTTTTAATATAACGGAAAAAATTATGTTTTTGTTTTAGCTCTAGTATATGACCTGCCTGTTGACCCCCAGCACCACCTCCCAAAGCAATATTGGGCTTCACTAAATGAGGGTTTTTAATCATATTGCCATGAAATTAACCAGCTATTGAGACCTTACAAATGTCCAGGCATATACCCAAGATCAGTTTTCTTTGGTCTTTCAAGTCATAATCCATAGGAGCAAGTGCTTTAGAGACAAATTCAGCCATGATTTTTCACAAGTTTGAGAAGTCATAACAATGAGACAAAGTGCTATAGCTTTTCCTCAGGACTGTTTGCTATTCCAGCTTTTCACAGCACAGTGCCATACACAACAACTCTTCTTGTTAACGTTGTTGCATGAAGATGCAGACTGCCTACAGCCAGTGCTTTCAAGTCGAAAGCTTTTTTTAAATGCAAGTTGCTTTATTATATAGCTGCCTTAAACTGAATACTTGGCAAGCAAGTACAGCAAGTATGAGGAATAAAGATGGCCTGGTACGTGATGGAGGCTTTTGATGCTCATTGAGCAGATTAAGTGAGTTTTTATCTTGGAGCTACTCAGTACACTAAAGGCCCAGGACTGCTGTCGTCAAGCAGGAGAGAGTGGGTAAAGCAAGTAAGTGGAATCCTGTACACTCCCCAACCCGATAATCCAGAGCTCGCTCTTTTCCACAACGGCAGCTCTCATTCAGACCCCGAGAAACGTCCAGTGGGCTAAAGTAGGTTAAAGTTAAGGAGATGCTGTAGAGCTGGAACTACTGTCAGGATTTTACTTGGGGAGTTAAATTTACTTCGGTTGAGCTTGAGACCCATTCAGTATGTAATGAAATGCGCTTCTGAATGTGATTGAAAACTGGGGTGGTGTTCATGGTGAGAAGGGAAGATAGTCATAGAAGGGAAGGCAATGTTGCTGCAAAGTGAAAAAGGAAAAGCCTTTGACACCAAGTCATCAAAATCACTGGACTGGAGAATTTGTTTATCAGCCTCTATGGAGTTTTGTTTGCGTAAAACTTAAAACTGTAACTGATTTCATTTATAAACTACAAATCTGGGAGGCAGCAGGGAGAAGGCTCTAAAGTCAGACAAATCTGGGTGGCAATCCCAACTTGACCTTGAGAAAGTTAAGTACCCTGAGCCTTACTGTGCATTAATAGAATGAGACTACTACCGACCCAAGCAACAGGCAGAATTAAATGATAATGCCTTTCTCCATTAAGAGCTCAAGGAATGCTAGCCTTCCCAGCCCACACCTTTCTTCCCTCTCAGTCCCCTTTTAGGACCTCTGCCTCCTAAAGGAAGATACAAAGAGAGCAACATGGGCAATGATAAACACAGTGAATGACAGAACAACAGAAAGCTCTTAATATCAAGGCTTGCCTATTAACATACAGGTTTTGAAGGTTCTGTGAAATTAGTGTTCAGTATTTTTCTATATCAGAAGAGGGGTAGGTTTGTTAATAGCAACTTCATGTGTCCATTACTGTGATCTGTATACACAGCATAAACATGTCTTAGTCCCTGCCCTTGCCTCATAGGGTTTAATAGGGTTGAATGTAAATAGGTAATTGCTCCGAAATCAGATATAATCATTCAGATCTTAAAGAATGCTGAAATCCCTACTAAGATTAAAAAATTAAACCCTACTTAAAATGGTGTTATGTTGATATACAAGTAAGTAAAATAAGGGACATATCCCTTAAATTTTTATCAAATATAAGGGAAGAACTCTGCAAACTGGAGAGAGAGAAGGAAGGTACACCCGCAAAGACCCTTCTAAACATGTTGGCCAAAGTAAAAGCTTTTATCTCAGCTGGAGTGCATTTCACATTTATTTCAAAAACTTCTGAAGTAGCAGCTTGATTTTGACAAAGTCTGACAGACAGCTGGTGTTGGAATTCACCTAAAGTTAGTTTGTAGTTGTGCCATCTTCAAATGATAGTAGCTAGTAAAAAAAAAAATCTGTAGACCTAGCTTAAGACAACAGGTGTCAGTGAAATTTAGTAGATGAATGGAGTCACAGCAACCGAAACCTTAACAAAAATGCTCAGTCCACCAACTTAAGACCTTGTAATAACTCTGACAACTTGTCCCTGTTCATTTTTGCAAGGTTTTCCAATGTTCTGGGAATGAAAGTGAAGAATGACCTTAGCAGGGGTGTCCCTCCTTCAGGTGAAGTGAGCAAAAGTGCCCTGGAAAAGTTTATATGCTCACCCACTCTCCCCTTAACAGATCAGTGAGCTTTTATCCCACCAGCTAGCTGTCTTAGGTTTAGCTGGTTCTCAATGCAGTAATTTTCTAATTCACTCTGTAAATACATGAAGACCTCAAAACATACGACCAGTCACAGAGAAGGCAGCCTGAGGTTTATGGAAACACCTTGAAGAGCCCAACTTCTTGTAGGTGGAGACTTCTGAGGAGTTAGGGGACCCTCTGATAATGAAAGGCCAAGGCCCTTAGCTCTTCCTGTTAATTTTGAGGCCCCTATAGTCTGCAGCGTTAAGGTTGCTGCCTAAGTAAACTGAATCTAGCGTCTTTCTACTCCTTTTACCTTCTCGCCTTCCTCTATTCTCCTTTGTAAGAAATAAGTGTCTTTACCCATCAAGCAAGAAAATACATTTTATCCTTGTTTCTACAATTTAATGACATTAAAATTGACAGGCCAGAAATAAAAGGAAATATCGTATAAAGCAAGAGAGATTGTAGTTACTGGATAATCAAAACGAAACACCGGAATAGGTTTTCTGTTGTTACTCTTTAAGACAATTTTCTTATATATATGGGTAATTGTGCCTGAAGCTTGAGAAGGCTAACCTGTAACAAACTTTTCAGTTAGTGCCACTGCAGGATCTGGTTAAATTGGGTTAGATTGACTTTCCAGTAGGAAAACAAGGGTCCCTTAGCCATCATTTCCGCAATGAAGCAGTAACGGAGTAATCTATAGTGGAGCTGGGAAGAAAGTCCTGATGTATGTTCAATGACTTCTCTTCAAGAAGGAGTGCTTCAGGAGCTGGACAGCAGAAGGTTGCTCATGCTGGTCCCTAAGAAGAGGAAAAAACACATTAGAGTAAGCAGCACCCAGTATCGTGCCTGCCAACTAGATTCAGTTGACTCAAAATGCCAACTTTAACAATGGAAGTACAGCCTCTGCCAGTCAAACAGATTTGGATTGAGTCCAGACTCCAGATTTTAACTGTGTGATCTTAGGTGAGGGACTCCAACTCTTTCCTCATTGGTAAAATGGGGATAACAATAACACCTAACTCACTGGGAGAGTGTTTTTTTTAATTTTTATTGCAGTATAGTTGATTTACAATGTTGTGTTAGTTTCTGCTGTACAGCAAAGTGAATCAATTATACATATTCATATATCCACTCTTTAAAATTCTTTTCCCATGTGGGTCATTACAGAGTATTGAGAAGAGTTCCCTGTACTATACAGGAGGTCCTTATTAGTTATCTATTTTATATATAGTAGTGTGTATATGTCGATCCCAATTCATTGAGAGATTTTTTTTTAATAATGAATTTAAAAAAAAAAAATTTTTTTTTTTTGGTTGCGCTGGGTCTTAGTTGCAACATGAGGGATCTTTTTAGTTGCGGCATGTGGGATCTAGTTCCCTGACCAGGGATTGAACTCGGGCCCCCTGCATTGGGAGCAGGGAGTCTTAGCCACTGGACCACCAGGGAAGTCCCCATTGGGAGAATTTTTAAAAATGCATATAAAACTTTGAAACAGTGTCACATACTAATAATTCAAAAATTAGTACCTAGTATGATTCAAAACCAGTCCCTCCTTTTCCATTGTACTTTCGCTCAATTTGTTTGGGGTATAATTTATACACAGTAAAATTCACGCTTTTAGGGCTTCCCTGGTGGCTCAGTGGTTGAGAGTCCGCCTGCCAATGCAGGGGACACGGGTTCGTGCCCCGGTCTGGGAAGATCCCACATGCTGCGGAGCGGCTGGGCCCGTGAGCCATGGCCGCTGAGCCTGCACGTCCGGAGCCTGTGCTCCGCAACGGGAGAGGCCACAACAGTGAGAGGCCCACGTACCAAAAAAAAAAAAAATCATGCTTTTAGATGTACAGTTTAATGCACTTTTAGTTAGCATGAAATTTATTTTTTAAATTTAGAGGTATCCAGGATTGAAAAACCTTTAAGAAGTAGACGTTTAAATATGCTTTGGTGATTAATTTGAATAATCCCATTTGGGGCACTCTTGGAAGAGCATAAAGGGATACAGTTACTTAATTAGTACTATTGTGGCTTAGGTTTATTCCCCTTCAAGAAATCAAAAGCTTTTGCCAATGAACTAGTCAATGAACTAATGAACCAGTCACTGGTTATCTGCAGTGACCTATTCAAAGGCATTCTTTTCATTAAACTGGCTATCTTGATCATTTTGGAAGCAGATGACCACCAAGAACATCCCAGGTAAAAATGGAAATAAAAATAAAATACGTTAAAAAGCAAGTGACCGGGCTTCCCTGGTGGCGCAGTGGTTGAGAGTCCACCTGCCAATGCAGGGGACGTGGGTTCGGGCCCTGGTCCGGGAGGATCCCACATGCTGCGGAGCGGCTAAGCCCACGTGCCACAACTACTGACCCTGTGCTCTGGAGCCCACAAGCCACAACTACTGGGTCCACGTGCCACAATTACTGAAGCCCATGCGCCTGGAGCCCGTGCTCTGCAACAAGAGAGTCCACCTCAATGAGAAGCCCGCAGGCACTGCAACGAACTGTGGCCCCTGCTTGCCGAAACTAGAGACAGCCCGAGTGCAGCACTGAAGACCCAATGCAGCCAAAAATAAATTAATTAATTAAAAAAAAAAAAAAGCAAGTGACCAAAAATCATTCTAAAATAAAAAACCTCTCCCCTTCTGGAGGCTCTTTCTCCTGCCTTCAAAAAATGCAGAAATCTCTTTTCTCTTCAAAAAATCCTTAAATGACTACCATTTCTAGCTGCCATCCTATTTCTTCTATTCCTGCCAAATTTCTCTAAGTTGGTCAAACCCAGATTTCTTTTTCAACATTCACTAACCCAAATCCTTACCATTTGGCCTACTCTTCTCTATAGAAATTGCTCTTTTAAAACTAACCATGACCTTCTCCTTACCAAATTTAATGAGCTCACCCTCCTTGTCATCTCTGTAGCATTTGAAGTATTCACTACCCCCTTTTCTCTGAAACAGTCTCTACTTAAGAGAAAATGTCCTCTTCGTTCTTCTCCCACACTGTGGCAACTCCCCTCCTTCCCTTTCTTCCAGTTGTGTACTGGACTTAATTCTATGCATATTTTGTTATCTTCTCCCATGAGCATTTTCAAAAACATTTTCCTCAGCCCTCTAATTTTTTCATGATTATAGCTACCAACCTTATGATTTTCAAATACGCACTTCCAATGTTCACTGCTTTCCTGAGCAACAATTCCACAGCTTCAAATGTTTCCTTCAACTTCCTCCCCTGTTCCTCTTTCACTACTTTCTATTACTTCTTCCATTATCCATGTTCAAAACCATGAGATCCTATCATCCTCTACCACCAAGTCCTGATTCACCTTCCTCTGAAATACTGGTATATATTTTTTAATGTTTATTTATTTAGCCTGCGCCAGGTCTTAGTTGCAGCATGTGGACTCTTAGTTGCGGCATGCATGTGGGATCTAATTCCCTGATGAGGGATCAAACCCGGGCCCTCTGCATTGGAAGCATGGAGTCTTACCTACTGGACCACCGAGGAAGTCCCTGAAATACTGATATTTTGGAATCTTCTTTACACTCCCACTGCTTCCATCACCATCAAAACCCAAACTCTGGATTCCAGAATGGCCTCCATTCGAGGTCCCTCTACTGAATCTGCTGACCTGACTCCCCAAAGACCTTTTTCTTCACATTCTCTACCCCAAATCCTTTGCAGTCCTCTGGTCTTCACTGCCTATCTCAACAAAGTTAAACTCCTTGGCTTCCCAGAACTTCTGAGACCTGCCCATAGGAGTACCCCCAGCCATGCTTCTTACTGCTTCCCCAGATTGATTTCTGTTCCGTCCTTGTTCCTGATTTTTACCTGATCATCTCTAATTCTGAATCTTTAAGAGTGCCTTACCCCTTTATTTGTGACTATCCACACCTCCAAGAAGTTATTGTCATAGACAACAGGCAAGATTCTAGAGCCCTTAGGGTCTCTGGCATAGAACTGCAGGCTTGCAGTATGACACTCATTAGGAAAGGTGTATTAGTATTCTCCCAAAGGGTTATTAATAGTTGAGCCCTAATTACATACCCCAAGCTGTGCTAAGCAATTTACATACACCATTTCCCTTACCATTCGCAACAACCCTGTTAATTGATCATTAGTGGTGTGAGTTGTGTATTGCTTAGTTTATGAAGCAATGGTTCAAAAGGAGAGCCAGAAAAAAATATTCCACCCTTTCTCTTTAAAGCTGTGTGTGTGTGTGTGTGTGTGTGTGTAATGAGAACTAGAAAGAAAATTAGAATAGCAAGCACTTTCTGTGGATCAATAATAGATAATTGTTCAACTCAGAACAAAGAAACTGCAGTATGTTTAAGAGCTAAGACCAATCTCCAAGACTAGTACTGGTCTATATGATATTCCTAATACCTTTATGTCCCTTTTGTGAGGAGGTTTTTTTTGGGGGGTGGGGGGCTGGGGGTCATCTCTGTGCCTGGAGCTCTGTCCGCAAAATCCATGCTGGAATGCTTACGGCATCTCTGCATGTAGCGATGCCCAGAACTGCAACCCTGGAGTATGCCTTGCTGCCCTGGCCTATGTGATCCCCTGAAATCAACCAGGACATGCTGATTGGTATACACATGTGCTGGGAGAGGGAGACAGTCTAAAAGAGACACACTCATCGGCAGACAGGGAGGCCTGTGGGTTCTGGAGGTTAACTGAGAAAGATAAAATGAACCCATTCAGGGAGCTGGAGGTTGCCATATATGTTTGCTGAAAGCTGGGGCACTAGAATTTTTCATCTAGCAATAAGAAAGCATACTTCCTTGAAGGGCAAGAAATTTTGTTGGTTTCAGACCTTTCTCATTCTGCACATGCAAATGTTGAGCCTCACTAGGTGGGTGGATTTTAGGCTGTTCTACATCATCACAGAGGCCAGGTAGGTAGGCTTGAGCACCCCTACCCTACTCTTTAGCTCTCCTCCACCGTACACATACATGCATATACATATACACACTTTAACCAGAGCCATCTCTCTGCCTTTATCTTTTATTCTTTGAATTAAGGTTTCATATGAGCAGAGAGTGCCTGGGTAAGAAAAGTTTGAAAACCACACAAATGAGTAATCTCTAAGTTCCCTACAGTTCTAACATTTTACACAGGACTTTATTCCATAAGTACCAGGAAGCCTCAGGACAGGAGAAAACAGGCAACCTTCTGGGGCTTTTCTGCTTCCCCAAACACTACCCATTTGATGCTTGAAACACTCCAATTAGAGATTTGTTCCTTTGGCTCAAAATGCTTCCTCTCACTTTAAATGCAAGTGTTTCTGGGGAAACAATACATTAACTGTCAATTATCAATCAGTCAGTTCATATCATTCCCTTGATACGAATGAATTTCTCACATACTCTCCTGAGAGCTGGTTTTAGGAAGGAATGAGAACATTGGTTCCCCGAGAGGGAAGGGAGGCTAAAGCATAGGTGATGTCATTTCACCATGGCTAGTCCCTGGGAAGATGTCTCATTGGTAAATAAGTAAATCCTTAGCAATTTTTGCACACCCATTGATTTGAGGAAGTATTGTCTGGACCTGATAAGACATTTCATTGAGGCACTTCCCACTTGAAGCATTACCCCCATACCCTGGTACAACAGGGAACACAATCACCCAATATGGCCAATCATGATTCTTTTCAGCACAAAATCACTCCCTGCTTGATTTCATAACCCAAGCAGAGCTTATAATGGGCCATAAATTGCAGGGGAAACGTCAGCTGCTTGGAATCTCTGGGGATTTATCCTCCTCCTGCTTTCAGTTTCTTACCTGGTGAGGCACACACGCACGAAATCTGCTGCATTTTCTGAGAAGTGTTCTGGTAAAGGAGGCATCATCCCTCGGTGTGCGCCAATGTAAAACATGGCTGCCATCCTGTCCATGGAAGCTAATGGGGGCTTCCCTGTGGCCATCTCAAACACAGTGAAGCCAATGCTCCAGATGTCTGACTTCTGTCCATAGCCAGACTCATTGATGACTTCCGGAGCCATCCAATACAGAGACCCATGCATGGACTTCAGCATGTCACTGTGGGTACCATTTAAGCCAGCCCAGGCCAAACACTTGACACAGCCAAAGTCAATCAGTTTTATTATTCCAGTTGGTATAAGCATAATATTACTTCCTTTGATATCTCGATGCACCACACAGTTCTCATGGAGATAAGCAACACCTTGCAGAATTTGTTTTGTATATTTACAGAACACAATCTCAGGCAATGGCCCAAAATTGTTTATAATACTAGAGATTGAGCCACCAGGAACAAACTCCATGAAAATGCTTACAATGTTCTCCTCCAAGCATGTCCCCAAATAGGCCACAGTGTTGACATGTTTCAGTGCTTTGAGCAAATCTACTTCTCCCTGCAGTTTCCCATATTCTTTTTCAGTAGTTAATTTATCAGAGGTATCCAAAGCCACCTGTTTTACAGCTATTAGCTGTCCTTGGCAAGTAAGACCACAATATACCTAGAAGCAAACCAATGCCTTATTATTAAATGTAAATGACGACACTTGTTCACAAAATGGCTCCCAAACACTTGTCTTTCTCTAAGCTGATACATCCCTACCTAAATGCAAAGTACTTAAGCAAATTGAATGTTTTAGTGGAGACAAGATGGGGATAAGTAGCTTAGTGAATGTATATCATAATGGCTTGGGTTCAGTCTTCTCTTTACCAATCTGTGTAAATACTATCTAAAGTGCTGGGACTTTAGATGGTCTTTTATGCAATTCACAAAATGTAAGGAACATCTTTTGTTTTTGCCACGCAGCAATGATTCTCCCAACTTCTGGTAACATAACATGAACCGTTGAACAAAGAGACTTCTTCCCCACAGGACTTGGACCTCAGAGAATTAGAGGCTTGAAATACAATGGCTATTGTACTACCCCGTGGAGCCTGAGAACCAGAGCCAGAAGGAGACACAGAGAGACCAGATCCCCAATGACATTGTTTGACCCCTGAAACCAGCTGTGCCCAGAGCCAGTCCTACTCCAAATCCTTCAGTTACATAAAGCTGTGGACATCCTTCTCCTCAAGCCACTTTAGGCTGGGTTTCCTATTACTTCCAACTGAAAGAGTTCTAAGTAAAAGAGTATACGGGGTGGGGAGGGCACTCAGGAAGATTAGGGAAGAGGGAGGAGTCGAGGAGGAGTGGAGACTTTTTATTTCAACATGTTTCCTGTTTCACTTACTGTGCCGTAGGCTCCCTTCCCAAGGGTCTCACCCTTGGTCCACAGGATAGGTTCTTCATACTTTAAACTGTTTTCAGAAAATGTCTTCTTTTCATGTGAGTTGAAAAATCTCTCCTCTTTGTCACATATCCCAAAGCCATTACTGTATCTCTGGAAGAATGAGACAAAAAGAAAAGCCATCATTACATTCTGAGTCCTTAGGATGGAGAGAAAGGGTAGAGAGAAAGGTCTTCCTTTTTTCTAACTTAGGACCAACCAGAGAAGGCCAAATATGCACCCCTAACCAATCACGTGGGAGGCCCCTTCTAGTTAGCCCACCTACAGCTTCCCCAGGACAACAGCCTCCAATCAGAGCACACCTGAAGCCTTTTTTCCACTAAAAAGCTTTCCTACTCCTTGCCTGCTTTTGAGTCTCGGCCAAACACAAGTGATGGTGGTTGACTCCTTTGCTATAGTGAGCTCTGAATAAACAACCTTTGTTCTAGTTCCACAACGTACGCATACACTCAAATATACACATATGTAAGCATATATGCCTACACTTCCATACACATACACATTTACACACAAATATACATACAGATAGATATTGTCTCTCTTACACATACACGCACATACATTCACCCATGCACAGCCATGCAAGCAAGTCTAATGGTCAAGACCAGCTGCAATAGACTAAACATCCATGGTCCTCTAGACCCTTGCTATTCAAAGGAGAACCTACAGACCAGCTGTATCAATATCCCATGGGAGATTGTTAGACTTTCAGAATCTCAGGCCTCAGACATACCAAATCAGTGTCTACATTTCAGCATGACCCTCAAGAGATGTGCATCCACAGTAAACTTTGAAAGGCCTTCCCCTGGAAGTCGGGAAACAAGTACATTTTTGTAGAGCTTAGACCATGTTTACCAATTGTTTGATTAGGACCAAAAATACTTTGTCTTGATCTCCTCTATGAGTTCTTAAAAATAAATGATGGGGCTTCCCTGGTGGCGCAGTGGTTGAGAGTCCGCCTGCCGATGCAGGGGACACGGGCTCGTGCCCCGGTCCGGGAAGATCCCACATGCCTCGGAGCGGCTGGGCCCGTGAGCCATGGCCGCTAAGCCTGCGCGTCCGGAGCCTGTGCTCCACAACGGGAGAGGCCACAGCAGTGAGAGGCCCGCGTACCACAAAAAATAAAAATAAAAAAATAATAATAATAAATGATGATGGTGATGTAGAGGTACGGTGACGGTCCTTAAGAATAAGACAGGCTTCCCTGGTGGCGCAGTGGTTGAGAATCTGCCTGCCAATGCAGAGGACACGGGTTCGAGCCTTGGTCTGGGAAGATGCCACATGCTGCAGAGCAACTGGGCCCGTGAGCCACAACTACTGAGCCTGCGCATCTGGAGCCTGTGCTCCACAAGAGAGGCCGTGACAGTGAGAGGCCCGCACACCGCGATGAAGAGTGGCCCCCGCTCACTGCAACTAGAGAAAGCCCATGTGCAGCAACGAAGATCCAACACAGCCAAATAAATAAGTAAATAAATTTTATTTTTTAAAAAAAGAATAAGACATTGCACAGGATCTCCTTCCTCGGGAATGAGCACGGGTGCCTCCAGAGGGCCATTTGGGTTCCTCCTCCCCAGCCTCTCATGTTTCTATCCAAACTGAAATTTAAGGATTGCTTAGAAGTGAAAAGGTCAGCTTTTGACTCTGTGATTGCAGGGTAGGGTTATGGGCTGATTGTATTTACTAGCTCGTTAGCTTTTCTTGAACGTGAAATGGCAGGCTGGTGGACCCATCTCAGACACACAGGCATGCACACACGTACCCCCAACTCCCACCCAAGCCTGGCAGCCTCTGTGAATCACTGTCCACGTCCCAGCCAAGACCAGGTTCACATGAGGGTGAAGCTGGCCTTTTACAACCAGGAATATTCCCACTGTGTAGTAATTAAGTGTGGGGCTGGAATCAGAATTCCTGTCCCCACCACTCACTACCTGCGTGACTTTCTAAACCTCAGTTTCCTCATCTGCAAAATGGGGACTTGTTATTACCTTTAGTATTGATCTCATGTAGCTGTTAGGAAGTATAGAAAGGATGATGTGTCCCACTCATACGTGGTAAGTTCTCAATAAACTTAGCTATGGTATAATTATTTACCTTGTGTATTCTTCTGATCAATTATTTTAAAGGATTCCTGATCCTGAAAGAGTGTGTTATAAACTGAGTTAATGTACAGTAAATGATGTTTCAGCTAAACCCACTGTTTGTCTTTAAAATTTAGTAGAACAGAAGGCTCATATACTTCAGTGAGAACTAAAACAAACGTAACCTTACTACCTGCTGATAGTCTTCTCACCGCCCCACTCCAGTGCCAACCAAATTTTTTAAAAATGTGTTCAGGATTGTTGTTTATGCTTCCCTGAGAGCCATGGCTAAGGCTTGTACCCTACCATGTCTTCAGTTCTTATCCCAATACCAAAAACACAGGAGGCATCAATAATATTTTTGTGTTAAAGTAAACCATTTGGGAACAAATGCTCAGGTGCAGGGAATCTTTGAGAAATGAGCTTTTCATGTTTTCATATGTCTTTTGGAACTAGATGGTGAGCTACTTCGGGGGCTGTGTTAATTTCTTTCTATCTCACACACCACTTAGAGTAATGCTTTACCCATAGTTATCTCCCTGCTGTTACTTGTTGATTAAAAACATCATCACTGAATATAATATCTACCTATTTCAATAAGTAGCTTTGCTATATTAATGTAACCAAAGTGATTCCATTGCAGTGTCAGGCTAGCTAAATTCTAGAAGTAAGGCAACATAATGAAAACGTCTTAGCACGAGAGTCAGGAGACCTGGATTCCAAACTTGCAACCAAACAGTGAGATCTTGATGAAACTATTTAATTGTTTAGGGTTACTGATTCCTCGTTTGAAAATAAGGGGTTTGAAACAGATTGTCTCTGAGATCCCTTCCCGCCCCCATGAATCTCTGATTCTAATTATACCCACCTGTATTTTGACAGTTGTTGTCTCTCCGCCTAATTCTTGCATGGTATTTCCTCTCTTACTGAGGGCAAGATTTCCGCTTTCAGGATCTGTTTCATCTGCCATTATTTGGCAAGCGTTGTTATCTTTCTCATCAAGAGGTAGTAGTTCTGCAGCTAGACAACCTAACAGTTCATCTGACGATTCTTCATTCTTTACAGGGTCTAGAATTTCTTGGGAAATTGAATATGCATCATTTAAGGTTTTTCCAAATGTTTGACATGGAATTGACTTATTAGCCAAACTAACATGATCCAAAGAATGTGCCCAACGTTGATATGCTTGAGAAGATGCACTTTCTTGTTTCTCTTGGAAAGAGAAACTCATAAGTGTTTTAGACTTATCTGAAACACTATCAAACTCTACATTGTTAGTTAAAATTTGATTGGCATTAGTTTCACCAGGAGATACTATAGTCTGCTTTTCTTGCAGTACATGCTTGCTGGAACTCTTCTCACTGGGCAGTGCCCAGCTGTTTTCTGAAAGGACAAATGGGGTTTGGTGATGTTGCTCTTGGAGTTCATGCAGATCTCTGAGGCTCGTGGCAAGTATCTGATTGCTAGAAATGTCTCCTTCATCAAGACTTCCTCAACAATGGACAAATCTGAGACAGGAAGGAATTCGTTCTGTTCAATGGACTGCTCATGAGTCTGAACCACGTTCATGGGCTGAACTTCATCTTTGGAAGATAGAAAGTCATTTCCTGAAGACTTTATCTGCTATTCTGGTTCTGAAATACCATCACCATTTTCAGTGTCATTGCTACTTACAGGCTGGCAACGCTTTTCTTTTCTTTTTTTTTTCTTTTTGTTTTTGCAGTACGCGGGCCTCTCCCTGCTGTGGCCTCTCCCGTTGTGGAGCACAGGCTCCAGACACACAGGCTCAGCAGCCATGGCTCACGGGCCCAGCCGCTCCGCGGTATGGGGGATCTTCCCGGACCTGGGCACAAACTCGCGTCCCCTGCATCAGCAGGCAGACTCTATCAACCACTGCGCCACCAGGGAAGCCCCAGAAGACTTTTTTATTCCTGGATTTTTACAGATGCAAGGGAATGATTGCTTTTTAGGTTCCAAAGCCCGGTAAGTGGATTGCTTCTTTTCTATCTGTGGCATTCTCTTTTGAAACTTTGGTGATTGCCAAGGTCTGGGGTCCACAAGCCCCAGAGCAGGAAAAAGTTGAGTTTTTATGCTATTTGTGCATGGTAGGCTTCATGGGACTTTCAATGGAAACCATGAAATTCTGAGGTGTCCTGTTACTGGCCTTGGTCTTTAAATCCAACTTATTTCTATGGGTTTTCATTTTATGCCTGCCATCTCTTGGTCTGCAAGTATGTTGAAGCTACTGTTGTTATGAAGGGTGCCCTTTCTTTTTTGGAGGCTTGGTTTAGTTATTGTTGGTTCCTTGGGAGTTTCATATCCAGGGAAATTGACGTGGATAAGAAGCACCATCCCATTCATTACTGGTTTGGTTGCCTCTGCTACTGATATTTTTATGTTTGTCTCCATGCTTCTGTGATCTTCTGGGAGCTTTTCAATGGGGTCCTGAGGAACTATATTGGACAAACTTTTAAGAACAGTATACTCTTCTGAAATATGATTTGGCTCAATTACTTCCCCTTTATGTGCTGAAGCAGTTTTTGAATCAGCTTTATCATTTCTAGTCCCTTCATCCTGGCTTAGAGTTATTTCTGAATGCAGGGCTTCTTGGAACTTGACTGGTTTGATATATCCAGCTTCTGAATCTTGTTCATAGTTTCTGGCTACTGAACCCTCTTTCTTTGCTGATGAAAGAGATTGAGTGTTCTCTTCTGCTCTTCTCACTTCAGCACCATGGCAGTCAATATCCACTTCCCTATCTGTAGGAAAATTGCCTTCCTTGAAATTCTCAAAGGACACCAAAGACTGTCCTTTTTCAAAGTGAGAGATTTCAATGTTGACACATCGCTCTGTTTCCTTGGATTTCCTACTCTCCTCTGTCTCCAGGTGTTGTCTGTGATGGTGAGCCTTCCAAAAAGAGCACATGTTTCTGGACCAGATAGAGTTATCAAATGACCTGAGAGTCTGATCCTCCAACACCTTGAACGGTGCTTCCTTCTGCTTGTTTGATGGTCTAAACTCATCAGATCGACTAACAGGCTCTGAGAACTTAGGTATGAAAGATATGAAGCTTGGAATATTTCTTTCTCTCTCTTTCTGATCCTTATGATTTGGGGGTATAGTAAGGAGAACAGATCTCACAGGCAGGGGTGACAATGGTGGCTGAGGGAACTAAAAGGAAAGAGAAAACAAATGAATGCAGAAACACATATGCATATCATATTAATAAAGTAATCTGAAGAAATTTTAAGATTCTCTTTAGGAAGTCCTTTAAAGTACAAAGTTATCCTGGAGATCACAGTTTTAAAAACTCAAATCTTATTCCTGGTGTCTTTTAAGAACCAGGGTAAGACAATACTTTTAAAAAACAATGTTAATGGGGCTTCCCTGGTGGCGCAGTGGTTGAGAGTCTGCCTGCCGATGTAGGGGACACAGGTTCATGCCCCGGTCCGGGAGGATCCCATATGCCGTGGAGCAGCTGGGCCCATGAGCCATGGCCGCTGAGCCTGCGCGTCCAGAGCCTGTGCTCCGCAACGGGAGAGGCCACAACAGTGAGAGGCCCGCGTACCGCAAAAACAAAACAAAACAAAAACCAATGTTAACATATGTAAAGATTCATGGTTATATGTTTAAAATAAAGGTTCTGCATTGTAAACAATAAAACTTTAAAGTTTTTTAAAATTTCTATTCTTTTCTGTTTACTTTTTTATTTCTATTCTCTTTCCATAGAATTGATCTAAGATTTTTAAAATTCCCACTTAGAACAGCTTAAAATTGCTGTTACATTTACTGTAATAGTGATCGTTAGGCTGCAAACCAACCCAGAATTTGTATGCAGAACACAACTGTTCCTCATTATTTGGCTGAATTGTTTTGTTGAGAGTGGCTTATAAATGTGCCTCACTATACACTTGAGAGTTAGCTCCCGAAATGGTTTTTAATTCTCCTTGGCCCTCCAACTATTTTCAAATTAAGCAAGTTTATATTATTATCAACCTCTAGAGGTCAGTGTAACCCAATATATAATATTCAGCTTTTTGGTTGGTTAAGCTATAAACTCTAACTTTACAGTTTTCACTGTGGCCTTCCCCCTCCACCACCCCACCCTCCGGGTATAGAGATTTGATAACTAATTATATCAGAATATTTACAGGCATAGATCACGAGTGGTAATTGAGAGCTCTATGTTTAATTTTCATTCTGTTGCCACCTGTGCGTAAGAGGAAAGGAAAAGGCAACTGACACTAGAAACAGGCATTAGAAACAGGTGAGATGCAGTATAATCCCCTAGTTTCAGTACCTAGATGTCTTTCTTCCATCTCTCAAAATACAGATTCTCCCAGTGCTTAAACACTTCTGCAGTAGCAGCAGTTATTTCATTTATTTATTTTTTAGGCCAATAAAGTCCTTTTTTCAACACTAAGCAGTACCTATGCATTTTCTCAAAGGCTCATAGAATATAGAAGAGTCAGTTGAGAGAATTGCAAGGCTCTTTCCAAACGCTTTACTTACAAATGAGACAACTAGGAAAATCTTTCTACCAATGGAAAAAGGATTACCTCATTTCTCAATACATTAAAACAAGAAAAATTAAATATGTCCAAAAGAGCTACTCACTTCATTATGTGGACAACGGGAAACACCCCAGAAAAGAAATATACCTGTCAAGATATAATTTTCCCAGAAATTAGCTCCCCTATAAACTGTATGTGAGTTGTGGTTTTTCCAAAACATATGCTCAGGATTTGGGCTCTGAGTTTTTTTGTTTTTTTGTTTTTTGTTTTTTTTTTTGCAGTATGCGGGCCTCTCACTGCTGTGGTCTCTCCTGTTGCAGAGCACAGGCTCCGGACGCACAGGCTCAGCGGCCATGGCTCACGGGCCCAGCCGCTCCGCGGCATGTGGGATCTTCCCGAATCGGGGCACAAACCCATATCCCCTGCATCGGCAGGCGGACTCTCAACCACTGTGCCACCACGGAAGCCCTGGGCTCTGAGTTCTTCGATAGGATTTGTCTCTAACAAGATTCTTTGGTTAATCCTTAAGTTAAAAATGCTCCAACTACTCTTACCTCAATTCTCCGGCACTATACATCATATTAGAAGAGGAAAACACTGTAACGAGAAAAATTATTATTTTTTAATAATTTTTTTTTAAATTTATTTATTTATTTATTTATTTCTGGCTGCATTGGGTCTTCCTTGCTTCCTTCCTTTCTCTAGTTGTGGCGAGCAGAAGCTGCTCTTTGTTGCACTGCTCAGGCTTCTCATTTCAGTGGCTTCTCTTGTTGCGGAGCACGGCCTCTAGGAGCGCGGGCTTCAGTAGTTGTGACACATGGGCTCAGTAGTTGTGGTGCACAGGCTTAGTTGCTCCGCGGCATGTGGGATCTTCCAGGACCAGGGCTTGAACCCGTGTCTGCTGCATTGGCAGGCAATTCTTAACCACTGCGCCACCAGGGAAGTTCCAAAAATTATTATTATTATTATCAGATATTCTTAGTAGTAGAGTGAACACAGTCGGCCTTAAGCCAGGGGATGGCGATGGAGTGATCTTGGTGCTGAGGTTTGAGGAAAAGTTGTCAAAATGAAGAGTTTTTCCAGGTGTGATCCACGTGACAGTGGGTACAGAATGATTACACAAAACTACTGACACTGAAGAGGGTTGTTGTTTTATATACAATGTTGTTTTTTATATATATCTATGTTATATATATGTATATATCTCTGTTTTATAGTTATAACATTTGCGTGTATATATAGTGATATTTATTTATTTATTTTTATTTATATTCCTTCTGGAAACACATGACCTCTGGATCAGAAAGCAGAGCACTTATCACCCACAGGGCATCATAGTGCCAGTTCCCTGCAGCCCGATTTCCCACAGGTTGACACAAATGAGAACCAGGTGCTTACCTGCACCGGTAGCGAGGCTGCACCGTAGGAGGAGACCCTGAAATTATGAGACTCAGAGCTTATGTATAGAGTGCTGGCAGTTCAACCCATCTTTCCCTTCTGAGAAAGAGAGACCTTCACTATGAAATGTAAGCAAGTGTCTCCAGGAGAAGGGGGAAATGTGTCTCTGGCTTTTGTTTGTTTGTTTTTTACCCTATTAAGTAAGTAAACAGCTCTTGGCGAAGCCAGCTTCGGTCTTTCTGGAGCAATAGCTTAGCTCTAACTTCCAAGGCATGTTTGCCATTCAGTCATCTTTCAACCTAGTCTCCTAGTGCTTTTTGCTCAGAAAACCCAGACTTTGCAGAAAAGTGAAAGTATTTATGTATAATTGTCTCCCATCCATTGTTTGAACTCAAACATGAGATAGATCATAAATTCTGAAGGAGGGCGGGGAAGGGCGAGATGAGATTTACTAGGTAGGGTAAAACCCAGACGTTTTTTTCTTCTTACGAAAACATCAGAATGGTCCCTAAAACCCCACTCACCATCATGGGTTAAAGTTGAAGCCAAAAGCTCCAATGTATTCAGGGTCAAAGCAGGCACATAAATGAATGAAGTAGGATAAGTAGGGACAGTGATGGACTGAAGTTATGTGCCCCAGCTACAGGGATATCCATTCCCCAGTTCTAGTTGGTGTTGTCCATTCCAGATGGGTAGTCCAGCACTGCTGGACCTTCCAATTGCCAAGAGAAGCCAGAGAGCTGGAGACTTTATGTGAAATCTGCTTCCCATCCCTTTTTAAAATACTTTGAAGGCCGAACAAAATATGCCTGTAGGTCCTTTTTGGCCACAGGCTGTCATTTTGAAATTTCACTTAGCGAGACCTCTCTGAGATGTACCACAGGTAGAAGCCATTCTCAGGTGAAAAATGGTCACCTAAGAAGAGGATTCCAATAGGAGGGGATGCGGGCATTCCCCTTAGCCACAGCTGGCCAGAGCACCACCCCAATTCTTTATCCATTTATTTAACCAATATTCATTGAGTAGCCAACACTGTCCCAGAAGATGGCAATATAATTGTGAAGAACAAAGACAAAATTCTTGCCCTCATTGAGGTTGTATGCTAGAGGTTGAGATTTTCTGTTGAAAAGATATTACAAGTTAATACTAGAAATATAACTGAATATGATTTATAGTTGGGTGCTTATGTATAACACCCTGAGTTTAAAAAATTCAGGTATTATAAATATTTAGATGAGTACTATCCAGTATTGATAAGGAATGACATGAGATATAAAGGCACTCTTAAACATTTCTGGTGAGAATGTAGAGGTAAGATCTTTCCAGTAGGTAATGTGGTAATATATACTGAAAGCTTTTTTAAATGTGTATAGAATTCCAGTTAAAAGATTGAATGTACAAGCTTTTCTCCACTCTCTCAACAAGCCTCACTAAAATGATGGTAGACTAATTTTTTAAAAAGGTAAAGAAGGGAAATTCCCTGGCGGTCCAGTGGTTAGGACACAGTGCTTTCACTGCCAGGGTCTGGCTTCGATCCCTGATCTGGGAACTAAGATCCCGCAAGCCATGCAGCCAAACAAAAAATAAAAAAATAAAAAAATAAAAGGTAAAGAAAAAGAACAGCAAAAACCTAGAGGGTAAAACCGCACATGCACAACATCAACAAAATTTTGGATGATGAAAACTGTATGGATGAGCTTCCCTGGTGGCGCAGTGGTTGAGAATCCGCCTGCCAATGCAGGGGACACTGGTTCGAGCCCTGGTCCGGGAAGATCCCACATGCCGCGGAGCAACTAAGCCCGTGCACCACAACTACTGAACCTGTGCTCTAAAACCCACGAGCCACAAGTACTGAGCCCGCGTGCCACAACTACTGAAGCCCGTGCTCCTAGAGCCCATGCTCCGCAACAAGAGAAACCACCGCAAGGAGAAGCCCGTGCACTGCAATGAAGAGTAGCCCCTGCTCACCACAACTAGAGACAGCCTGCACGCAGCAACGAAGACCCAACACAACAAGAAATAAATAAATAAATTTATTTATTTTTTAAAAAACTGTATGGATGAATAATAACCAATTTAGTAGTCAGCTTTCTCTGTTCTGCTCACTGACTGCAGAGGGTAGAACTCAACAAGAAATAATAACCCCAGAAAGGAGCAGGAATTAAAGATACCAGGTACCTCTGAAGGTGGGGTTGCAGGTGAGTCTGAAACAAGGGGTTGCTTCAAACTCTGTACAAGGAGTTGGTTCCAGATTCCCTGTTCTGTGTCCTGCCCCACTTGTCAGGGGTTGCTCTTCTCCATTCCTGGCTGGAAGTTTATTCTCTGAAGAGCTTGAAACAAAGATGCGAAGGAGCTAGGTACAGCTGAGAGCAGAAACAGGGTGCTGGAGTGAAAATGTGAGGATAAATGAAAGCCTCCACATTGACGTGTGAAGCTCCAGCCTTATAACCTACAGGCAAGAGCTTGGATTCTCCTTCTCTCAGGCAAACTAGCTGAGAGAAAAGCCTACCTACGCACCCTGGCACTAGGGGAATCCGTCACCCAACCATTCAGGTCTCTGTCCACTCCACAAGCCCCCTCGAGCCTCTGGCACTTTTTAGTCTCCCCCTCTTAAATACAAATAATCGCCAAGGATCAACTGATATATGGGAATAGCCTCTAACATGAAAGTAAACAGGACAAAACAGAAAGAAAGAAGAGAACTCAGAGGGAATAGAGACAATGAAAAACTACCGTTAGTATCATTCATGTACCTTCTTCAGGAAGCTACGGGAAATTTTACCTTCCTAAAGTGAATGCATTAATCAAGAGAGAGGAAGCCGTGTACCCAGTACACAGGGGTCCAACACAGAGGGTAGCCAAGGGCATTTCCAGGATAATGATGAGGAACTCCCAAAGAGACAGCTGGTCAGGAGGTCCAAAGACCAAGTAACACAGAGTGAAACAGGAGGGCAGAGCATTCCAGGAGCGAGGTCTTAGAAAACAAAAGAAACCAATGGATTACTTGGTGTGCAGTTGCTGTATTGAGGTGCGTTTCACAGGTCCATCAGACAGGATGGGGATGAATTAGTGACAGATACACAGAAAGTAAACAAATGGTGAAATGAGGCGAGTATTAAAGCTGGGATAAATAGAATGTCTCAAAAGAAAAGCAATGTAATCATAGCACACTCTGGGGCTCAGCTGTGAATGATATTTTACCTAGTCATAATAAGAGAGGGCTTCCCTGGTGGCGCAGTGGTTGAGAGTCCGCCTGCCGATGCAGGGGACATGGGTTTGTGCCCTGGTCCAGGAAGATCCCACATGCTGCGGAGCGGCTGGGCCCGTGAGCCATGGCCGCTGAGCCTGCGCGTCCGGAGCCTGTGCTCCGCAATGGGAGAGGCCACAACAGTGAGAGGCCTGCGTACCACAAAACCCCCCCAAAAAAAACAAACAAAAAAAAACATAATAAGGGAGACATTGAATATTAATTTTTTTAAAGCACAAAGATTTCGAAGGTTGCCTGTGTGTGTAGAGAGTAATATAAAATTGTTAAACCCTAATAGATAATGCCTAAATTGAGCAATCAAGCAATGTAGTTATAAACATGTTATTTAGAAATGTGGAATTACATTCTAGAAGAAACGGTCTTGAAACAGTATTTGTACTTCTTATTTCTTACTTTTTATTTTTTCTCACCTGTCTTTTCTGACTTTTTCTTAATTGACATATATTGATTGTCTAAAATTTAAGATTGCATTTAAACAAAAATATTTTAAAAAAGGGAACAAACACCAGCCTGGTAAACCCAGCTGACTTCTTCAGACAAGATCGTAACACTGATGGAGCAGATCCCATCACAGGATACCGACCTAACCCAGGTTGTTCTTGTTTGAATGTGCTACTTTTATTACATCTTCAAGACTTTCTGTGGTTTGGCCAGGAGAAGAGGATATTTCCATGATGTCCAATTCAGTCTCTCCATCCATCCTTCTTCCAGTTTGTACCTGCACCAACTACCCTCCCTTTTCTCTAAATTCACCTCCACCACAAGACTAAATGTTTCTCCTTTTTTTCCCTCATAACTAAAGTGGGGCTCAAATGGGTGGTGTGAGCTCTGAACACACATGACATGGTGCTTAAGCACGTTGGCTTCAGAGACAGGGGGTCCAGGTTTGAATCCAGCTTCTGTAACCCATTAGCTATGTGACCTGGGCATGCACTTAACCTTCTGAGGCTCACTTTCCTCATTTCTAAAACAAGAATGCTAATATTTCCTGTATCAGTGAATATTTGTGCCTTGTGGTAATAGGCACTCAATAAATGGTGACTGCCATTGTTATTAATTCAATATACATTTTAAAATAGTTATATGCCAGATCTAGAGCGAGGTGTGCAGAGGTGTGATGGTTTTTGCCTTTGTCATCTGGTGAAGACCAACACATAAAAAGACAGTGACAATTCAGCATGATGAGTGTTATGTTGCAGACAAGGTCAGGATCCTATGGGAATCCAAAGGCCTGGCAACTCCCCCAGTCTTGGGGACATTCAGGAAGACTTCCCAGAGGAGGGGGTTTCTAAGGGGAGAACTGAAGGATGGCTTAATGTTCCGGCAGAAAAAAACAACATGTGCAAATATTCACATATTTGTCCTGGGAACAGAAGGCATTTGGTGATGCTGATGTTTAGCATCTGCTGAGGAAGAGTGGCAAGAGAGGAGACTGAAGAGAGGCTGTGGACAACTGGGAGTGAGATTTCTGGATTTCAAGGAACAAGACCCTGGGTTTACGTCACAGTCCAGACCTGATGTTAACACTTTTATACACAGCCTATCGAAACTCAGCTTCAACATCATGTTAAATGAAATCAGCCAGACAGAAAAGGACAAATGTTGTATGATTTCACTTATATGAGGGACCTAGAATAGTCAAATTCATAGAGACACAAAGTAGAATAGTGGCTACCAGGGGTACAGGGGGAAAGTAGAAAGGAGAGTTAAAGTTGAATGGGTATAGATCTTCAGTTTTGCAAGATGAAAAAGTTCTGGGGATGCATAGTGGCAACGGTTGTGCAACAATGTAAATGTATTTAATTCCACTAAACCGTACACTTAAAAATGGTTAAAATGTGATGTACATTGTACCACAATAAATTTAAAATTAAAAAAAAATTTTAAACACCACTGCTTCATTTAAATTTCATTTGAGCTCAACACGTGCACCCAAATCCTATAATAATAATTCAATTTTTTCCCTTCTTTTGGTGAGATGCTTCACATTTCCTCTGCTGTGCGATATCTCTCATTGCAATAAGCCAATAAATGCAAAATTTTGGATTTTGCATACAGTTTTGTCCCTGGTGGTTTAGGCCAATTGGTTTAGGACAGTGGTAAGCAGATATCAATGAGAGCAACGTCCTAAGGGGAAACGCTGGTATCAGTGTGCTATCTGTTAAATAAGTCTTGGGCTAGATAGAACAGCTAACTCAAATCTTGGAGGAAAGCATCCTCAGTGTAGGCCCCCCAAACTCCCATAGATAAAGATAAACCAAATATGAGTTCCCTGTAAAGATTTTCAAATGCAGAAGAAAAAGATCAGTAAAGAAATATTTATGGACCAAAGAATAAAGGAATAACTGTGTAATTAAATGAACTCACCTTCAGATTTTCTCGGCTGCCCCTTCAGAAAGTGAGGAACATCTTCTCTGGCTACAGACTTGGAGATGTTCAGTTCTAAGCAAGGTCTTGGCAAAAAAAAGCCCAAGTTCACATTGCAGAGCTCCTGGTAATGTTCCTCTTTCTTCAGGAGTAAAGGCTGCCTGGTCACCATATTTGTCCTGGAGCCTACCATCTCAATTTCATTTGGAAGTGAAACAGAATGTGCTGGTACCCATTCCTGATGCACTGAGGTTATCTGACTAAAAGGCAGAGGAAACGGTTTGATTTAAAAGTCATTCCCCATGTCTTCTGGGTCTCCAGTTCTCAGCCCAGCCCGACATCACTAGAAAGTTTGGAGGACTACTTCCAAACGCTGCTGCTGTGTGGAATGGCTGTATTCCTGAAAGCACAAGACCTCCCTGTCCTCTGAGTTGCTCCCCACCTCATCTGCCCTCTGCCCCTCACACTTTAGTTTTCCCATTCCCTGTTTCCTCAAGCAGAGATATCAGAGGGCAAAGGGGAGACATAGGGGGTGCATCCTTGTACTTCTCCAAAGGTGTTGACCAAAGGCCTTTGACCATTCTCCAAAGGACCAGTGCTTCTCAAACTATCTTTGGTGAAGAATCTGTTTAAAATTTTCCATTGCATTGTGGGCTGAAAGTTTTGTAATATGTAATCAAAGTGAATGACTATATGAAATGAACATATGAAAAATTAAAAGAAAATCAAAAACATGAAAATAAATTATAAGACACTCATGAAAGAAATTAAAGATGATACAAATAGATGGAGAGATATACCCTGTTCTTGGATTGGAAGAATCAACATTGTGAAAATGACTCTACTACACAAAGCAATCTACAGATTCATTGCAATCCCTATCAAACTACCACTGGCATTTTTCACAGAACTAGAACAAACAACTTCACAATTTGTGTGGAAACACAAAAGACCCCGTAGCCAAAGCAATCTTGAGAAAGAAAAACGGAGCTGGAGGAATCAGGCTCCCTGATTTCAGACTATACTATAAAGCTACAGTAATCAAGACAGTATGGTACCGGCACAAAAACAGAAATATAGATCAATGGAACAGGATAGAAAGCCCAGAAATAAACCCATGCATATACGGTCACCTTATCTTTGATAAAGGAGGCAAGAATATACAATGAAGAAAAGACAGCCTCTTCAGTAAGTGGTGCTGGGAAAACTGGACAGCTACATGTAAAAGAATGAAATTAGAACACTCCCTAACATCATACACAAAACTAAACTCAAAATGGATTAAGGACCTAAATGTAAGGCTAGACACTATAAAACTCTTAGAGGAAAACATAGGCAGAACACTCTATAACATAAATCACAGCAAGATCCTTTTTGATCCGCCTCATAGAGAAATGGAAATAAACACAAAAATAAATAAATGGGACCTAATGAAACTTCAAATCTTTTGCACAGCAAAGGAAACCATAAACAAGACAAAAAGACAATCCTCAGAATGGGAGAAAATATTTGCAAATGAAGCAACTGACAAAGGATTAATCTCCAAAATTTACAAGCAACTCATGCAGCTCAATATCAAAAAAACAAACAACCCAATCCAAAAATGGGCAGAAGACCTAAATAGACATTTCTCCAAAGAAGATATACAGATTGCCAACAAACACATGAAAGAATGCGCAACATCACTAATCATTAGAGAAAGGCAAATCAAAACTACAATGAGATATCATCTCACACCAGTCAGAATGGCCATCAACAAAAAATCTACAAACAATAAATGCTGGAGAGGGTGTGGAGAAAAGGGAACACTCTTGCACTGTTGGTAGGAATGTAAATTGATACAGCCACTATGGAGAACAGTATGGAGGTTCCTTAAAGAACTAAAAACAGAACTACCATACAACCCAGCAATCCCACTACTGGGCGTATACCCTGAGAAAACCATAATTCAAAAAGAGTCATGTACCACAATGTTCATTGCAGCTCTATTTACAATAGCCAGGACGTGGAATCAACTTAAGTGTCCATCGACAGATGAATGGATAAAGAAGATGTGGCACATATATACAATGGAATATTATTCAGCCATAAAAAGAAAAGAAATTGAGTTATTTGTAGTGAGGTGGATGGACCTAGAGTCTGTCATACAGAGTGAAGTAAGTCAGAAAGAGAAAAATAAATACTGTATGCTAACACATATGTATGGAATCTAAAAAACAAAACAAAACAAAACAAAACAAAAATAAAAAAACTGGTCATGAAGAATCTAGGGGCAAGATGGGAATAAAGACGCAGACCTACTAGAGGATGGACTTGAGGACATAGGGAGGGGGAAGGGTGAGCTGGGACAAAGTGAGAGATTGGCATGAACATATATACACTACCAAATGTAAAACAGATAGCTAGTGGGAAGCAGCCACATAGCACAGGGAGATGGATGTCTTTCATACCAGTTTTATAGTCATCCTTGAGGGCAAACACCTAGCTGACAAGTTGGAGTAAGAAAAACATACAGCATACTTTCCTAATAACTAAACTGTCAGTGAAAAGGATGTTCTAGTAAAGGCTAGGTACAGTTAGTATTTTGCTGTGGAAATTAGAAAACTGGGCAGTGTATACATGTGAACACGTTCTTAAGAATGACTGTACTTTTACAATCATTGAGGACTAATAAACCCTGGTTATTTTTTTTTACCCAGAATGTTTTGTATGTGTGTGTGTGGTACGCGGGCCTCTCACTGCTGTAGCCTCTAATGTTGCGGAGCACAGGCCCCGGACGTGCAGGCTCAGCGGCCATGGCTCACGGGCCTAGCCGCTCCGTGGCATGTGGGATCTTCCCGGACTGCGGCACAAACCCGTGTCCCCTGAATCAGCAGGGGGACTCTCAACCACTGCGCCACCAGGGAAGCCCTACCCAGAATGTTTTTAAGCAAATTTAATGTGTTCAAAATCTGTTAATTGGTTGATTTCTTCTTTTATTTTAAAACAAGGAGCAAAGATACAATAAGCAAGTATGAGAAATACCTGCCTTTTTAGACATTGTGAAAAGTTAATGGCTCCTAAATGGAAAAAAAAAAAATTTTGGTCCTAAATGGCGGAGGGGAGGGGGAAAGATTATACAACATTCTGGCTCTGAAATCATCTTGGAACACATGTGTTCTCTTTTTGTCTTTTGAATACTGTGAGTAGTCACGGGAGCCTCTAAACATATCCAGTGGTCCAGCAAAGAGGATGCACTGTTACATGTAAAAATAAAACACTTGCTCCCATCTGACTGAATCTTTCCAGTAAGAAGATGTATTAATAAAATAACCCTGAGACTTCCTTGGTGGTCCAGTGGTTAAGACTTCACCTTCCAGCGCAGAGGGTGCAGGTTCAATCCCTGGTCGAGAAGGTAAGATCCCACGTGCCTCGCGGCCAAAAACCCAAAAAATATAAAACAGAAGCAATATTGTACCATATTCAATAAAGACTTTTAAAAAATGGTCCATATCAAAAGAATCTTAATAATTAATTAACCGCACCAGAAAATGTTACAGTGGAGAGAAACTAAAAGGCAACATTTAAACACAACCAGAAACATAATTTCCTTGCAGAAGAGGTGCAAATGACATTCATAAAAGTCGGGAAATGATGATTAATTTGTTAATGTAAGTGCTAAATCATTAAAATGAAAATTTAAAATTGGCCTAACCTAATTCATTCAATCAAGAAAAATGATTTTCTCCAGAGAAGTTTTACTTTTCTGTGTTTTCCACTTGTTCTGTTTAAATTGATGGGAATCGAATTTCAAAACATTTTGATAACCTCTCCACGTTTTGATAGTTTCCTAAGTCATGATTTTCAACATAATTTTTTAAAACTACATTTTCCAGCCTTTTTTGCCACTAGAGTTCAGAAAGCTAACTTGAGACATGGATTCACATGGGTTACATGAGAAAAGATAAGGCACAGGCATCATTTGCTGATGTGGGTGTCAACAGAGGAGGGGGGTTCTGAGGTCAGTGTGGGAGCAGCTCCTGGTTGTGACTGAAGCAGCATAATCTGGGGGTCAGTAGCCAGTTTTGAGATGTAGCTACAAGAATTCTTTCTGACAATCCAACCTGGGGTCTGTTCTTCTCCCTTGGTTTTTCAATGGTCTGTGAACTTTCTAGTATCTTTGAAAACTTCCTTCCTTCTTCACTCAAGTAGAGTAGATTCTGTTATCTACACTTAAGAATTGTGATGATACACTATTAAAAATAAATTAAGCCCAGTAATTTCAGAAAATAGGTTCTTATTCACTCATGAAAAGGGTAATTTTACATGCTCAATTTCCAGCCTATGAGGTTTGCATCTGATATGTTCTGGGAAAATAGCTGATTGAGGAATACAAGAAGGTTTTTATACTACGGAAAAAGATGAGGGATTTTGCGGGGGGATTTTATTTTACAAGTTACCATCTGTAAAAGCCCATAATAAAGCAAATGTACGCTGCAGGAATACTTAGTTGTTAAAAGACCAGGGGAGTAATCCAAACATTATATAAAGTTTATACATACTTTAGTCAGTGATGCTCCCTTTTAAAAGAATAATACAATGAACAGATATAAACTAAATGATTAAATGTGCATATCTAGAGCTTCCCTGGTGGCACAGTGGTTAAGAATTTGCCTGCCAATGCAGGAGACATGGGTTCGAGCCCTGGTCCAGGAAGATCCTACATGCCGTGGAGCAACTAAGCCCATGCGCCACAACTATTGAAGCCCACGTGCCTAGAGCCCGTGCTCCACAACAAGAGAAGCTACCGCAATGAGAAGCCCACGCAGTGCAACGAAGAGTAGTCCCCGTTCGCCGCAACTAAGGAAAGCCCACATGCAGCAATGAAGACCTAACACAGCCAAAAATAAATAAATAAATAATTTTTTAAATGTTCATATCTACAACAGAATAGTCACATGGTATGTGCATAAAGTCTTCATAACATGTGCAAGCACTTTAACATTAACAACCTGGAATATGTTATTGGTAGAAACATGTAAATGGGATTTAAAGAGATTTATTGCTGTTTAAGATGTATACAATGCACAATAATACCCCAAACAGTTTTATTTCAGGCTTTGTGACTTAAAAGAGTAACTAGTTCTAGTGAAGACTCTTATCAACTATGAGAGGAAAATTTAGAAATGTAATTGCTTCTTTCAAATGGTAACCCAAGTTATGAAAGCTTAAAACTACAAGGGCTTAGTCGAGATGCTGCATAAGTGTTATGGTTCCTATATGAAAACCTAAAATCTTACAAATCGATTTTAAAAGAATTATAAGCACCTCAAATGGCAAGTCACCTCCAAATTGAGCAGAATAAACACATTATTTTAACCTCTTGAAAGATGATGGGGAACACAGTCAGGCTTCTGAGAACTCAGCTTTGAAACCTTTGAAAGTCAAAGGCAGATCACATAGACTGTTTGGAAGGGGATCAGAACTTGTTTATTTTAATTAGGTCTTTCAGGGTTCATCGTTTCAAATGTTATTAAATTATTCCCCGCCCTCCGCCAGGGGAGAGGAGATACTGAGTGAGTTTGAGAAAGACTGAAGGCTCCCCAGAAGAGGGCAGCATCACATAAGGGGCCAAAGGAGACAGCAGCTAGGACAGCACTGTGGCATTCAGGGTGGTTGACAGGGATGAGAAAAAAGACGTCCAGAGAGCAGCTTCCCTGGAGTGTTAGAAATGCAAATAGGAAAATTACCAGAGAGAGATTGGAGCAGTTCAAATAAACATTTCATTTAAGAAGTTTGTAGTAGGGGGACTTCCCTGGTGGCACAGTGGTTAAGAATCTGCCTGCCAATGCAGGGAACACGGGTTCGAGCCCCGGAGCAGCTAAGCCCGTGCCACAATTACTGAGCCTGCGCTCTAGAGCCCGCAAGCCACAACTACTGAGCCCACGTGCCACAACTACTGAAACCCGTGAACCTAGAGCCTGTGCTCCACAACAAGAGAAGCCACCGCAGTGAGAAGCCCGCACACCGCAAAGAAGAGTAGTCCCCGCTCGCCGCAACTAGAGAAAGCCTGCACGTAGCAACGAAGACTCAATGCAGCCAAAAATAAACAAATAAATTTATTTTTTTTTAAAGTTTGTAGGTGAATAGATGACAGACAAATGTGATCTCTGTGATGCCTATTTTTTGAAGTGAGAATCTGCAAATACTCTGTGATCTGTTCAATACAAGGACACTTATGGGTAGGACAGGATGACATATTTGGAATGGGCATGGTTCTGGAAAATTCCAGACTTACGACCTCCTAGAATACAAGAGTGCAACCTGGGGCTTTAGTTCTTTGTTCAGGCCCCCAACTCCCCCTCAAGGGAGGAGCTCTGGGATGACAGATAGTGGAGAAATGCTTGCCCCTGGAAGAGAACAGATCCCTGGAGCTGATGGAAGATTCTGAGAGGAAAGAAATGAGGGATAAGATGTTATTAGACAGAAAAGAAAGGAGATGAGAACAGTAGGCTGAGCTGGAGTGGGGTAGAACGAAGAGGAGAGACAGAAGAGGGATGCCCATTTTGGCTGGGCAGATTGACAAGACTCACTGATTCAGGTATGGACCAAAGGATAGGATTATGAGTGATTTTTCTTTTCCTTTGTGCTTGTCTGTGATTTCAACGTTCCTGCACTGAGCACTACCAAAATTAGGGGGGAAATCCAAATAATCCATGTTATCTTTGTAACCATATCAAGGACAGAAGACAGATACCTTCTGTCCTGGGTTGCCAGTCTTGTCCATCACCACTTGGATCTCCTTTTTCACTAATCAGTTGGAATGAGTGCAGACATCATCTTGGTCAAACTCCTGAAATATCATAAAATAGAAACTCAGTTGTTCAATGTAGTACTTGGTTGGCAGAGTGAATGTTGATTTTTTTTCTAGGCTAAAGTTTCACACTGTGGATTCCTTTTAAATCGGATAAAGTATTTAGGACTAAAAAAATGGGAAAGTATTCGCCTCCAGAGCACCAGGCTCAGACAGACACGGACGTGATTAACTGCATAATCAAAAATGAAGATCAAAGCTGAAATCACTGAGACACATAGAAATTCAATATTTTATACTTTATCATGTCCGTGTCCAGGCTGTTAAACTGCCACAAATTCCATCTGGGTGGGTAACTGGAAAGAATCCTTTGGCCACAGTCCGTGAACAACCCCAAAGGAACATGATCTTTTCCATAATGCCTCCCTGGGGCATCATTTGTAAATGATGAGGGTAGAAATCCCTGCCCCATATGGAAGCTGCAGATATAACCTTAGACTGAAAGGAGGCAGCAAAGCTGATTAAAGTTTTCACTATAACAGCTTTTTGATCTAATCGTGGTATGCAACCTCTAAAGCTTTCCTTTTACCCTCTAGAAAATAATCATTATGCTGAAAAACACGGTTGAGAAACAGCTTGATTTATAAAAAGTACTCCTAACTCTCTAAAGGAGAAATGTTTTCTATTAGAATTCATTGTTGTTGACAGTTTCCTTCATTAGAAGTTGTTGCTGGTGATTTTGCCCTTTCTAACGTCTAGAACAGTGATAGATGCAAGTAGTAGTTAAAATATCCCGTCACAACCTGGATGTTACAACTGGCTGTCTGGCTTCTGTGATCTGGTTGAACCGCCTATTTAAGGAGACTGTTGGATAAAAAGCCTTTGCCCTAAATGCAGATGCCTGTTGGACAAGCAGGTAGCCTTTATCACCAAACATCATCTGATATTTCATTCACTAATTCCCAAGAGAGCTTGGGAATCTTTTCTTTTTGCTTTGTTCATTTTAATTATCACAGAAAAAAATAAAAATAAAACCCTGCATTTATACTGCCATGAAAATATTTTAGGTGTTCAATTGTAATAACTTAGTAGTACATCATTTTTAAGATTTTTTTTTGATGTGGACCATTTTTAAAGTCTTTATTGAATTTTTTTCTATTTTTAAAATCTTTATTAGAGTATAATTGCTTTATAATGTGTTAATTTCTGCTGTGCAACAAAGTGAATAGGTTATATGTATACATGTATCCCCATATCCCCTCCCTCTTAAGCCTCCCTCCCACCCACCCTATCCCACCCCTCTCAACTGCTCAGTTCATTCATTAGCTGGTCCTTTAAGAAAAGTTGGAAGACACAGAGTGTGGGCACACCTACCTACAAAACCCATCATGACTACTAGCATTTACACATAAAGTGCCAGACACTGTTGCACCTTTCACATATTAACTAATTTAATCCTCACAACAACTCTAGAGGTAGGAACTATTGTTCTCTTTTGTATGTGAGGTCCAGAGAAGTTAAGTAACTTACCCAAGGTCACATAGCTAGCCTGAAGTCTGGTTACAGAGGTCTTAACTACTCTGCTTTCTTGTTACTGTGAAAAACCTGAAACAGAGTCTCAACAAGAACCAGAAAGAAAAGAATCAATAACAGTGAGCAAAATTAAGAGAAAGAATACTCAAACCTGATTTATAGGTTTTGCACAGGAAAAGATAAAATAAAAGATGTGTGATGCCTACAATCTCCTGACAAAAATTTCTTCCGTAGAATAAACTGAAAAACCATAAGTATCACAAACAAAAAGAATGTAGGGAATAATGTCTACTTTGAAGGTTATCATGGAAATGAAGACAAAAGCAGAAACAGCTCAGAATTTTCTAATTTCTTTTAGAATACTAAATATGAATGACTTTAAGGAGTGCTTGGGTGCTACAAGGAGGAAAATTAAAATAATGACACTCAGTTGTGAGTGAAGGAGAGAAAATGTTAGAATAGCACATCCCAAACATAAATGGAGTTCATAAACCATTGACAGTGATGCAGGAGGTGAGAACAGACTAGATAGAGGGCATAGCATTCTAATATGTAAACAACAGAATGCCAACCACACAGAAAAGAGGCATAGAAATCATACGTAATTAAATTTAGAAAGATGATTCTCCTTAGATGAAAAAGGATTGGGAGAGGGTATGAAGAGCCTCTCAGGAGCAATCCTACAAGCAAGGCAGCTGCTTATATTTGTAAACTATAAAAACCTATTACAGACAACCCAAAAGAAAAGCAAGCTTTCATTCAAAGAAAAGAAGTGAAGAATGACCTTGGGTTTTGCAATTTAAGCACTAGAGAAAGCACTAAGAAGAAGAGGCAAATTCAATAGTGAGAGTCTATTTCTCCTTCAGAAATGAGTTCAGTTATTTCAACCATAATAAGAAAAATATAGAGTGAAAGTTCAGAAAATGTTTTGCAAGAAAAAATATACTAATATGAAAGAATTTTTAGTCTTTTTAAGAAAGAAAGTTCCTAACTATACCACAAAAAAAAGAAAAGTAAATGAGTTTTTGTTTATCAATTTCTGATGCATGACACGCATTTTAAAGATTGGTCTCTAGGTATTTTATTCCAATTACTATGTAATATTAGTAGTCAAAAACAATACAACCTTCAATGTTGTGACAAAGCCTACTACACAGCAAGGTTTCTAAGCCTTGCTGCTATTGACATTTGGGGCTGGGTGATTCTTTGCTGTGGAAAGCCTGCCCTGCGCACTGTAGGATGTTTAGCAGCATCCCTGACCTCTACCCACTGGATGCCAGCAGCACTTCTGCCCCGGTTGTGACACCAAAAATGTCTCTAAGCCTTGCTAACTGCCTCCTGAGGGGTAAAGTCACCCCCTTTTGACAACCACTGTACTAAAGCAACTTTGGTGAGAAGGAGGCTAACCTCTTTAGAAAAGTTACAAATGCACAATAGTAAAATATTCAAATAGTGTTAAAAATAAATGTTTCCATTCTACCTCATCCCATCCCATGCCCCAGAGGAGTCGGGATTTAACCATTTCTGTATTTTAATTTTTAATTAGTTTTCATTTTTATCTAACTTATACATTTTTTAAAAGTCAAATAATGGTTAAAAACAAAAACTTATAACAAAAAAGGTCATCAGTTGCCTTCCCCACTCTTTCCCCCAGAGGCAGCCAGTTCCAGCCTTTGAAGTGTTTCTTTTGGTATTTTCTTCCATATCTCTAGATAATGTACTTATCCTGCTGTCACTAAAGTGATATATTGCCTACTGGCTTCTTATTACTGCAGTTGACAATTTAATATTCTTATACTTTGCCTCTAACTTCCCGGTAAATTCACCCTCTTTTTCTTGTTAAATCAATAGGCAAAGTTCCAATTATGATTCTCTGAGTATTGTGCTCTACTGTATGTATCGCACTGTAGTAGTGCAATAGCAGTGTAGTATGTTTATACTTTCCTGAATAACTTTTTTCCTGCACAAAACCCCAAACCCCTATTTTTATTTCATTCACAATTTAATTTAACATTTAATTCCTTTTCTTATATTTTTTTAAATCTTAAATCTTCCAAACATCCTGTGGTCTTTTCACCGGGTTAAATATATCAGATAATATATCAGTTCCATCTTCTTCCTGGAAATCTCCATTATCCTGTTCTCCCTCACTCCTTCCATCCCCCAAGGATCAAAGCTCTTTGTTCTCTAGACTTCATACGTGGCTGAAGCCCTGGGACTTGCTTTCTGCTTTATACCAAGGATACCCTCCTCTCTTGTGTTAGGTTCCAGATCCCCTGAATCATGGATCCAATTTTCCCCTCCATTTTTATCTTATTTCATTAATTTAACAGAGCACATAGTAGCTTCCTTAAAAGGTGTATGAAATGTAAAATGTTTGAGCATTTGTGTGTCTGAAAAATGTCTTTATTCAACTCTAATACTTGACTTATAGTTTGTCTGGATATAAAATCCTAGGTTGAAAACCATATTTTTTTCTCAGATATTTGAAGGCATACCCCTTCCCTTTAATTTACTTTTAAGTATAGCATACATTCAGAAAAGTGCACATATCATAAGTGTATAGACTAGTGAATGTTTATAAACTGAACACACTCATGTAACCAGGACCCGGATCAAGTAAAAGACTTCTTAGACGTAAAAATCAAGACCAGTAAAGGAAAAAGTGGGTACACTGGTTTTCATCAAAATTAAAAACTTTTGTTTGATAAAAGAATTGTCAAAAAGGTGAAAAAGGGCTTCCCTGGTGGCGCAGTGGTTGAGATTCCGCCTGCCGATGCAGGGGATGAGGGTTCGTGCCCCGGTCCGGGAAGATCCCACATGCCGCAGGGCGGCTAGGCCCGTGAGCCATGGCCGCTGAGCCTGCGCGTGCGGAGCCTGTGCTCCGCAACGGGTGAGGCCACAACAGTGAGAGGCCCGCGTACAGAAAAAAAAAAAAAAGGTGAAAAAAACCCCAAGTTTTTCTTCTTGGCTAGCAGAAAATATCTGCGAGTCACACATCATTCAGAATATATAAAGAATTCTCTAAACCCAACAATAAGAAAACAAACAATTCAATCAGAAAATGGACAAAATATTTGAACAATTTATGCTGATGGCAAATAAATTTTTTTAAAATGTTCAACATTGGTCATTAGGGAAATGCAAATTAAAACCACAATGAGATAACACCATATACTTATTTTGGTTTAAATTTTTTAAAATGGTTAAACTAGAAAATACTGATAGTACCAAATGCTGGCAAGGGTGTAGAGAAACTGGACGTCTCGTTTATTGCTGGTGGGAATATAAAATGGTAGAGCCACTCTGGAAAATTGTTTGGCAGTTTAAAAAAAAAACACATTTACCAAATGACCCACTAATTGGACTCCTGGGCATGTACCCTAGAGAAATGAAAACATAAGTCACACAAAAATTTATACATGAATGTTCATAGTAGCTTTATTTGTAATAGCCCCAAACTAGAAACAACTCAAATGTCTTTCAACAAGTGAATGGCTAAATAAACTGTGAAACAAAATATAATTGTAATAGAATACTACTTAGCAATAGAAATAAACTATTGGTACACACAATAGCTTGGATCTATCTCAAGAGCATTATGCTGAGTTGAAAAAGCAATCTTAAAAGTGCACATGTATGATAATTTCATTTATATGACATTTGTGAAATTACAAAATTATAGAGTTGGAGAATAGATCAGTGGTTGCCAGGAGTTAGCAGGGGGGATGTGGCAGTAAAGAGAGGAGTAAGAGGGCGTTCCTTTGTGGAGACAGACCAGGTTTGTATCTTGATCATGATAATACAGGGGATAAAATGTCATAGAACTGTACACACAGGCACACAAAAAAAGAAGAAGAAAAAGGAATGCATTCAAAGACTAGTGAAATCCAACTAAGGTCTATAGTCTAGTTCCTTGTATTGTGTCAATATCAGTTTCCTAGTTTTGACAATCAGCTATAGTTATGATGATAATTCCAATTGGTGGTAGCTCATGGAGGTTATACAGCACCTCTCTGTACTATTTTTACAAGTTCTTGTGAATCTATACTTATTTCAAACTAATTTTTTACTCAAATTTTTGTTTTTTGTTTTCTTGTTATTTTGGGATGATATTTGGAAGGAGAAAGGGACTGAAAGATCTTACTCCACCATCTCCAAAACTCTTTGTATTGTTTATACATATTATAGTCCATACCTCATTACCTTTTAGAAATAGACAATTTTGTGGTCATATTCTTTTTTTTTTTTTTTGCGGTATGCAGGCCTCTCACTGTTGTGGCCTTTCCTGTTGCCGAGCACAGGCTCCGGATGCGCAGGCTCAGTGGCCATGGCTCATGGGCCTAGCCGCTCCGCAGCATGTGGGATCCTCCCAGACTGGGGCACGAACCCGTGTCCCCTGCATTGGCAGGCGGACCCTCAACCACTGCGCCACCAGGGAAGCCCTGTGGTCATATTCTTTATTACCAATAAAATATAAGGTAGGAATTTCTCTTTTTTTGGTGGGGATTGAATCCAGGTCCCCACAGTGAAAGCACCAAATCCTAACCACTGGACGGCCAGGGAATTCCCATAGAGTAGTAATATTTTTAACAATTTGGGCTATGTTAATTTTTATAAAAATTCAAAAGGTACACATGAGTATACCTTTGCAAAGTTCTTCTCCAATTCTGTTCCTTTAGGCAACCACTTTACCAGTTTACTGTACATCTTGGGAATCATTCCATAATTTTCCATGGGCACAATGTTTGTTACCACTACTGCTACTATACTTTGTGGAGTCATTCATCATGGGCAGGGGGTGATGACCAGGGCCAAGAAGAGGTACCTCCTTTGTCGTACCCTTTGATGGATTTGACATGATCAGAATAATGATTTTCTCCTTTTCCACATTAACATACATAAAGACAAGCTACATTTTACTATTTAGTATGGATTCAACTGCAGTAATATTCTGTGGTATTCCACACACACACACACACACACACACACACACACACACAGTGCATGAGACTCAGAGTTGACTAGCTCATTACTGCCCTGAGATTAAACTCATGAAAGACTGTCATTAATTGTACTTTAAGTTTCTTTATAATCACATTTAAATCTAAAATTGCAATATATGATTGTTATAAATATTCAAGCAACACAAATGAAGTAGATGTAAATACAGTAAGTGTACATGGAGTAGCTTATCCATTTTTCTGTTACTTTGTTTTTTTAAAGAGAGTTTCTTACCTTCCTGCTGCTAATGCTTTGCAAGATTATGTTTTGGTTTTTAGTAACTGTCATCATATCAGTTGGAGAAGAGTTTGTATCATGACAAATGTCAAGCGATGATTCAACATGTCTTTCTGCCAAAAGAAACATAATAATGTGTTTTGATGAGATGCATCTCCAGCAGTTTCACAGCAAGATCTAGCTCTAGGTTCTAAAATCAGTTCCATTTTGTCTAAGATTTTCTTGAAATGGTGGACTGGGATCCTGATGAAGCTTCGGGCCATAATTTTCACAAGAGTCCACCTAGAGGGGTGGGATAGGGAGGGTGGGAGGGAGGGAGACGCGAGAGAGAAGAGATATGGAAACATATGTATATGTATAACTGATTCACTTTGTTATAAAGCAGAAACTAACACACCATTGTAAAGCAATTATACTCCAATAAAGATGTTAAAAAAATAAAATAAAATAAAATAAAATGAAAAATAAGGAAAGAGAAATTATTATCATACAGACAGGAAAGTGATGGATGGTAAGGTAAAAACATACAAAAATGTTTGTCATTAATATTAAGTGGAAATATAGAAGATAACAGAAAATAGATTAAAGATATAAATATGTGAAAAATATGCATGTAAATGGACAAAAATCAAAAGAAAACATGGAAAATGTTTATGTTATTAAGATTATGACAATTATTAAACATTTAAAATTTATTTTAATGTAATAACAAAATAAAAAGGAAGGAAATAAAAATTGCCCTTAATTTAAAAAAAAAAAAAAAGAGTCCACAGAATGAATGGGGTTTTGTCTGTTTATTTTTAAAAAGGGGCCAAAGTTTCGGGCACACTTCCTGTCCAGCGCTTGAAGCCACATTAAACTGATAGAGTTCTAAAAACCAAACAGTGAATTTCCAGTTAGTTCCTGGGGGACATTGCTCTCATATTCATCCCTCTCCTGCTATCCTGACTTCTTCAAATAAGCACAGGCTCGTCCATGAAAACTTCCTCTTGCAATCGTTCTTCCATTTATCTTAATAACTGAAACAAATTTGAATGAGTGATCTATACTCATATCCTCCATTTCTTCACCATATCCTCTTTCTTTACTCTTTGCAACCTGTCTTCTGCCTCTATCCTGCCATTGAAACTCTCACTTCCTTATCACATCGGCTTTGTAACCTCTTTTCCAATTTGACGTTGTTTCCCACTCCTTCCTTCTTGTAACTCTCTCCCAATTCTCCTCCCTTTCTCATTCCCCTGAGTCTCTATGTGCACAGCTCTCTCTAACTGTGGGCGCACCTCCTCTGTTCAGCCCCTGCAATTTTCTTACCATCATCAGTACATTAGTGATCTTACCTACTCTCAGGTCCTCACAATCTCCTTGTAGAGAACTCCCAAAAGAACATATCAACCCATCCATTCCCACAAGCCCTGTCCTACAGAAAATTGCTACTTTGAACGTCCTAAGTTTCCATCAAATGTAGTGTTTTACAACTCATTACCTTCAACATCCTCACCAAACCAAAGTGTTCTCCTATTTTGTTGATTGTATTTCTATCTCCCCACTTCCTAGGGCTGAAACATTGGAATCATGTTTAACTCAACTCCCTCAACCCTCGTCTCTGTGTCTCCTCTATCAGTGTTACAGCACTAAATTCTGTGAATTCTTTCACAATCTCTTAGACTCACCATACCCAGCACTTCTCAGGCCCACTACACACCATGCCCAAAGACTCTTTTCCTGGTCCTTATAACCGCACATGGGTACTTCTGTAGTTTCTTAAGAGAGCTTCCCTGGTATGAGTCTCTTCCTTCAAATTCATCCAACACAATGACAGCTTAATTTTCCTAAAACATGGCTTTCATCATTACCTGGCTTAAAAGTCTTTAGTGACTCTATTTTATTGGGAAATAATATTGGGCTGACATTTAATGAGTCCTCAATGGACCCAGTTTCTTTCTTTCTTTTTTTTTTAAAATAAATTTATTTATTTTATTTATTTATTCTTGGCTGTGTTGGGTCTTCATTGCTGTGTGCGGGCTTTCTCTAGTTGCAGTGAGCGGGGGCTACTCTTCTCTTTATTGTGGCCCGCGGACTTCTCATTGGACTCTCTTGTTGCGGAGCACAGGCTCTAGGCATGCAGACTTCCGTAGTTGTGGCTCGTGGGCTATAGAGCACAGGCTCAGTAGTTGTGGCGCACGGGCTTAGTTGCTCCCCGACATGTGGGATCTTCCTGGACCAGGGCTCGAACCCATGTCCCCTGCATTGGCAAGTGGATTCTAACCACTGCGCCACCGGGGAAGTCCCTGGACCCAGTTTCTTTATGTATCTAATCTTCTGTATTCCTTTTCCCTGACATGAACTGTTGGTTCTAGTCTCCCATTTGCTCCTGGGATAAGCCATGCTCACTTACAGTATGATGCCTCTGCTCCACAAAATTAAATCTCATCTTTTTTTTTTTTTTTTTTTTTGTGGTACGCGGGTCTCTCACTGTTGTGGCCTCTCCCGTTGCAGAGCACAGGCTCCAGACGCGCAGGCTCAGCGGCCATGGCTCACTGGCCTAGCCGCTCCGCGGCATGTGGGATCTTCCTGGACTGGGGCACGAACCCGTGTCCCCTGCATCGGCAGGCGGACTGTCAACCACTGCGCCACCAGGTAAGCCCAAATCTCATCATTTTTTAAGGACCAGATTGAGTCTCACCTCTTCCATGAAACCTCCCTGGGGATAACCTTGTTCCCTGCCAAGAAGCTTCCAAAAAAAGCCAATCAAACAATAAAGTCAAGCAGCTTTCACAGTCACATGTGGCTCAGTGGCACTTTTTCTATTACACTTTTCTCTGTGGCTGGCTTTTTTGTCCTGCTCAGACTCTTTCTCCCTGCCTATATCACACCTTCTCTCTTCTTCTCTTCCTTCCTAACTTACCCAGCATTTGAGAACCACTGTAAGTCCTTCTTCCCCTTTCAAGTTTACAACAAGCTCTTTCTCTTCTGACTTACATGATGTGTCCCTGACTGTACTGAACACTTTCAAAAGGTTGGACCATGTCTTAGACTTCTTTGCCTGCCTCAGAGTATCTAGTTTTGGGTCTTGTACAAAGTCCCTGATCAATAAATAGTTGTTCACTTGATTTCTTTTTTAAAAATTTATTGAAGTATCATTGATTTACAATGTTGTGTTAATTTCTACTGTACAGCAACGTGATCCATTTATACATATATACACATTTAGTTTGATTTCTTTAAATGGATCCATCAAATCCATGTAGAAAAAGAAAGATTTCTAATACAGCTTTTGTAGTTAGAGAATTTTGAAAGTGGAAAAGAAATATTTACCTGGTTTTGGCATAGAATTCATTAGAATGTCCAATAACTGCTGTTTTCTGAAACTTCCTATTTGTGACACATAATGTATTGCTGATTTTCCACTAAAATCACAGAGATTAGGGTCTCTAGGAAGAATAGAATCAACATCAAAGATTAGTTAGTTCAATCTATTGAAAAAGAAAACCACTGACATCAAATAAATAAAAGTTATTTATTTTACTATAAAAGTACTTTTACTTTTAATTACTATAAAAGTAATTTTATAGTTTGGGGATAACAATAATGACTTCAAAATGTATGAGAGAGAGTGACAAATTTTCAAGATTTTTAAGTGAGAAGAATATGCTGTATATCTTATGCCTCTCCCATTCTAAAAACCTTCTAAGGCAGAAAATTTCCAACTTTGGACAAGAAGTTTCATAATTCTTTAATAATGCCTAAATCAAGCAAAGATAAAAATTTTTTTTAAATTTTTATTTATTTATTTATTTTAGGCTGTGTTGGGTTTTCATTTCTGTGCGAGGGCTTTCTCTAGTTGCAGTGAGTGGGGGCCACTCCTCAACGCGGTGCGTGGGCCTCTCACTATCGCGGCCTCTCTTGTCGCGGAGCACAGGCTCCAGACGTGCAGGCTCAGTAGTTGTGGCTCACAGGCCGAGTTGCTCCGCGGCATGTGGGATCTTCCCGGACCAGGGCTCGAACCTGTGTCCCCTGCATGGTCAGGCAGATTCTCAACCCCAGCGCCACCAGGGAAGCCCTAAAAAACATCTTGATTAACTGTTGTCTTATCTCCTCCACATAGCTGACTTGATTGTTTTTTTTCTTTCCAATGGTTTAGTTAATTGCTTAGTCTTGATATTTCTTTTTCCTAATGCTAACAGCTAGCTCTTTTATCATTCAAAATAGTAGAATGGCCTAGCATCTCACTTTGAAATTAAACTGATATGCTTATTTCACAGGCTTTTGGTTGAGTGGAGTGATCATATCATAAAATCTCTGCGTGATTTTTTCATTCCTCTTTGCCTTGCCCTGTGACTGTTAAGCCCAACTGACTGGTCTTAGGGCTCCTTGAATCAGCACCAATCTCCTCTCTCTGCTGTACTGGATCCTAGAATTAGACATGAGCTCAGAGAGGTCCAAAGGGTAAATGATGGAACTCTTATTAACAGATTATGGTAAGAGAAACAATGACTAAACTTGCTTCACTAGTCACATTCTGGGACCAGGAGCGAATTGATCATGGTTTCCAACCTAACACCTTTGAATTTGAATCTCTTTTTTGCTATGGGACAGGGTAATGTTTTATGATCTGCAACAATATTCTTATGACCTTTTCTCCATCAAAAGTCATGATTCAAAAGAGTTAGCATGGGACCAAGAATCGATGGACTGCCACTACCTTGATATGTGGCCTTAAGCAAGTCACTTATCTTGTTAGGACCTTGTTTTGCTCATCTGCCTTGATTAGTGTTTCTTCATGTGGTATCCTTTGATCTCCAGTATTCTGGACCCCACTCCAGGCCTACTAAACACCATCTCTGGGGTGATGTCCAGTAATCTCCATTTTTAACAATCTCTTCAGCTGTTGTTTTTTTTTTTTTTTTTTTTTTTTTTTGCGGTATGCGGGCCTCTCACTGTTGTGGCCTCTCCCGTTGCAGAGCACAGGCTCCGGACGCGCAGGCCCAGCGGCCATGGCTCACGGGCCCAGCCGCTCTGCGGCATATGGGATCCTCCCAGACCGGGGCACGAACCCGTATCCCCTGCATCGGCAGGCGGACTCTCAACCACTGCGCCACCAGGGAGGCCCTCTTCAGCTGTTGTTTAACGCTAAAGTTTGACATAGCTTCAGACTTCCATCTTCATCCTATTATACTAATTGATCCTTTTACAATAGATCATGTTCTTGACTATACTTTTGTTCTGGAAGTTTCATCTTCCTTTTTTATTCCCAAAACAAAATTCCTGTGAAATACTGAGAAAGAGCTTTGTCCATCTTTTCTTATTTGATGACAAGATAAATAGGTAGCAAACAGAATTAGGAAACTGCAATTCTGACATGAAAGACTGTTTATTAACCCTCTAATTTTTAAAAGAAATTGTTTACGTCTCCTATCCTAAAAGAGCAGGCTGACGTGTAATCTTTAGATAACTGTAAATCATTACTATAAATTGTTTTTGATAATTGACAGTACTTTCTGCAATAATTAGTAACATTTGGGGGGTAGGGAGCTGTATACTCCAGAATTATTTGACATTCCCAGGAAGTACCAAAAGAGTAAGTATTTAAACAAGTAAAACAAAGGGCCAATATCATAAGAATAATAGATAGCAACCTCTAACATCTGTACATCACTTTGCAACTTCGAAGTCCCTTTTGTGACCATGCATGTGTGTTTCATATATATATACATTATATATATATATATCTTATATATATACAGCATTTAATATATATTCACTATATATTTATATATACAAAGAAATATATATATATATATATATATATATATAGCAATATATACGTCTAGGTTTGCAAATGACTTTGTAAGTAACAATGGCAGAGACACCCTTCCTTGGGTGCTGACTGACCACTTATACTCACGCGTGATGCCTGAGGAGCTCAGACAGAACCTCCGCAGGTCTACAGAGGGTTAACATATAAAGACTCTCAAACAGGTCCACATCTCTCACAGCCAGCATCAGAGGGGTGAAGCCATGTTGGTTTGGGAAATTTATATCTAGGAACTCTTCAGATGCCTTTAAAAACATGAAACTTTATTTCTGTTATGTCTTTACTGCATGTCTATTAATACTAATCTTTGCATTTTCATTGTTTGGCCAAATTCTCAACTTTAAGACATTCTTCCTCAATATCTTGAGAGGGAGCTGATTAACTGAAAGAACACAGGCCTGAGAGACAGACAGATCTCTGTTTGAATTTGAACTTTTTAAATTGGTTATTTAACCTCCCTGACAGGGTTATATCAAGGACAGTCTGTTAAAAGTTGATCAAATCACCCTGATGAAATAAGGGACCCCTAGTTAAATAATGAATACTTTTCATCTGGGACATAATCATACTAAAAAATTATTTGGTATTTATCTGAAATTCAAATTTAAATGAGTGTCCTGTATTTTTATTTGCAAAATCTGGCAACCCTATACACTGAACTTCAGGGGCTTCAGCTGCAAAGTGGGAATAACAGTGTTTACCCTTCAGGGTTGTTTTGATGATTGGAGATAGATAGAATATGAAAAGCACTGAGCAGAGTGTTTGATACATGCACAGTAAACATTTGTGGAATGAATGAATGATTTACAATGACAAGGTAGCTTATTATTTAACAGTATTTATATAGTCAAATGGATGTGAATATATAGATGTTATATGTTTTTTTAATGAAAGTAAAATTTAATTTGGATAATTCAGAACTGAGAAGCTACTGGAAGGCCAAATTATCCAAATTGTTTATTTTCTAGACCAAAGTAACTCATGAATTTCCATCTCTATTTCACTTTATGCCACATCAATACAGTCGGTGTCTCTACCCCAGTTTCTCCAGGGACAGACTGGAGATAATGATATTACCTCAGAGGGGTGCTGTGGGAATTAATCAGTTATTATTTTTTTAGTCTCTGAAAAGAAACCACTTCTTATATCAATGTTTATTATTAGTTAGAACTAACATGAAAGTTTTGAGCTGAGAATAGTTTTCCAATAGCACAGTAATTGAGGATCTGTTGATTAAACTCTGGATCCAGTTACAGGTACCAGTTTTTTAAAACTTAGGGACTTATCTTGAGGAGTGAAAAATGTGGTTATGAAAACAGACATTGTCCCACTACTGGGCATATACCCTGAGAAAACCAGAATTCAAAAAAAGCCGTGTACCAAAGTGTTCATTGCAGCTCTATTTACAATAGCCAGGACATGGAAGTAACCTAAGTGTCCATCAACAGATGAATGGATAAAGAAGATGTGGCATATATATACAATGGAATATTACTCAGCCATAAAAAGGAACGAAATTGAGTTATTTTTAGCGAGGTGGATGGACCTAGAGACTGTCATACAGAGTGAAGTAAGTCAAAAAGAGAAAAACAAATACCGTATGCTAACACATATATATGGAATCTAAAAAAAGGAAAATGGTCAGAAGAACCTAGGGGCAAGACGGGAATAAAGATGTAAAGATGCAGACCTACTAGAGAATGGACTTGAGGATATGGGGAGGGGGAAGGGTAAGCTGGAACAAAGTAAGAGAGTGGCATGGACACATATACACTACCAAACGTAAAATAGATAACTAGTGGGAAGCAGCCACATAGCACAGGGAGATCAGCTTGGTGCTTTATGACCACCTAGACGGGTGGGATAGGGAGGGTGGGAGGGAGGGAGATGCAAGAGGGAAGAGATATGGGGACATATGTATATGTATAACTGATTCACTTTGTTATAAAGCAGAAACTGACACACCATTGTAAAGCAATTATACTCTAGTAAAGATGTTAAATATATATATATATATATGTATATGGTGATGGAGCTAACAGATTTAAAAAAAAAAGAAAGAAAAGAAAACACATTGGGGCTTCCCTGGTGGCGCAGTGGTTGAGAGTCCGCCTGCCGATGCAGGGGATACGGGTTCGTGCCCCGGTCTGCGAAGATCCCATATGCTGCGGAGAGGCTGGGCCCGTGAGCCATGGCCGCTGGGCCTGTGCGTCCGGAGCCTGTGCTCCGCGGTGGGGGAGGCCACAACAGTGAGAGGCCCGCGTACAGCAAAAAAAAAAAAAAAAAAGAAAACACATTGAATGACAGCAACAACTGTTGAAAATACCATTAAAGTGGGCTTCCCTGGTGGCGCAGTGGTTGAGAGTCCGCCTGCCGATGCAGGGGACACGGGTTCGTGCCCCGATCCCGGAAGATCCCACATGCCGCGGAGCGGCTGGGCCCGCGAGCCATGGCCGCGGAGCCTGTGTGTCCGGAGCCTGTGCTCCGCAACGGGAGAGGCCACAGCAGTGAGAGGCCCGCGTACAGCAAAAAAAAAAAAAAAAAAAAAAGAAAATACCATTAAAGTGAAATTTAGTGTCTTCCAAAAATATTTCTAAACCTCAGTGTATGATGTATGGCAATTTTAGACTATTGTTTAGTACAGCAAAATAATTTAGAGTTCTTTGGATTTTGTTGTCTGTTTCCTTGAACTCTAGGTGACCAGAATATCTTTCACTTTTTCTTTATCTGTGTCTCTACCATAAGGGAATAGAAGAAACTTTCCTAGCAGCAATTGATTTTCTTTCAGTTGGAAAGTCATGTGATCTGACAGTACCTCTGAAGGTAAATGCCAAGAGTAGGCAGTTGCCATTCACCAGTAATTAATGTCCTTGATTATGCATGTGGTTTTGCAAGTTACTTTGGGAAAGAGTCTCTATGGCCAGAAAATCTAAATAAGAAGATCAATACCCTAAAAAGACGGCATTTAAAAATGTATTCTCTTAACTTTAATCACAACTAGATATTATGCAAAGCATAGGCTCTCTGATTCCCTTTTCAAGATAAAGATAAAAACTGCAAATGGTCCGAAGGGATCTAAACAGCAATCGTACAAATGGCAATGATGTCAAGGGAACGCCTGTGAGTAAGTTGACAGTGGTTCTCCAGGGGCATCCTTGGGAGCACATTATTTCCCAGGGGTGCTACATGACTTCTCCTCGCATCCAGCTAGAAGAAGGTGTAAATAGGCTGCTGCTGTGTTCTTTTATTAATTTGTTTTCCACCCCAAGTGTCCAATTTAATTCTGTTTCTTTCTCATATTTCCTGCCTGAAACTTTCTGGAACTGCATTTGAAAAGAACTTATTTTTCTTTAAAAGGAGTCATACGTAGTCTGTTCCTTTCTCACCCCTCACCCACTCACCTACCCAAAGACAGAAGCAAACATCAGATTAACTGACCAGCAAGTGTTGAAGTTGTTCAAGGTCATCTTGCCATGAACTTTGAAGAAGTTGCATTTGGGGAGCCTGGATTCCATTGATGGCCAAGAGTTGCCTTTGGACATCACAACTAGCCACATGGACCGCGGTTTGATTTCTTTAATTGCAAAGGGTAATATCTACTCCATTTTCCAGAAGAAATCCAACAACCTGCAACACCACAGCATTCTAATTTAGCCTTTTTGAGTACCAATAGTGTCTTCTGGGTTGGGTAGAAAACTTATTTAGTGGGGCACAGCTCTGATTCATGATATAAGAAAGGAGAATAAGAGAGGCATAAAAATGAAGGATTGATTTGGATGCAGGTGACTGCTAGTGCCTTTTTTTAATTTGGGAAACAAAAAATCTCCATGATAATGGGTAGTTTGGGGATATCTTTTTTTTTTTATTTTTTTGCAGTATGCGGGCCTCTCACTGTTGTGGCCTCTCCTGTTGCGAAGCACAGGCTCTGGACGCACAGGCTCAGCGGCCATGGCTCACGGGCCCAGCCGCTCCGCAGCATGTGGGATCCTCTCGGCCCCGGGGCACGAACTCGTGTCCCCTGAATCGGCAGGCGGACTCTCAACCACTGCGCCACCAGGGAAGCCCCTATACACTTATTTTTGAAACCAGTATTTGCAGTATCATTTCAGTTAAAAGAAATGCTTTCAGAAAAAAAGATAATTAAAACCTGTCCTTCAATAAAGATGAAAACTGGATAATCAAATAACAACTAGACTAGAAATACATATTTATATCACCAGCTCATCTATAAAGTGGAAATAAAACCACAAAGGTATTTTTTCCCAAGCTTATTACCCCTAGCAATGAAATGACAATGCATGTTATGGAATCGTGGGCTTAACTCTTAAGTGAGAGCATTTCAAAAGTAGTATCTACCTCAAAAATAAAAACTAAAATTAATATTTAAACCAACTGCAACCCAAAAGTTATTAAATCAAATCACTACAGTACTGGGCACTGTGGTCGTTTATTTGGTAATCTACTGTCTCACACACTCAGCAGTGACTGGAGGAGGACAATAATGATTGAATTGACATTCAGCAGTATCCCTATACATGGGTAGCTCTTTCAATGAAAGTGGACGGACCCACCCTGCTTTTTATTAGTGAGCTCCATTTCCTCTTCTGATCTTCAATCTGTACATTTCCATCTTAAGTTTTTTCATGAAAAAGCTTTTCTCAATTTTTCTTTTAGGATTGTTTTGATCAACGATTTTTTTAAGCAATAACATTTCATTCCACAGGGATTGCTGGTTTAGCATCTATTGAAGCCCTGTTCTTGTATCTTTAATTGTATGTATGATTAATCTACAATACTTGTAAAACAAAATCTTTTTATTATACTTTACATATGATTTGGAATCTTATATAATTAAGACTTAAAGCAATGGGAATCTCCTTTTATGTTAAGAAAATATAGCCAAGAACACATACAATACTGAGTGGCACAAGAAGGTTTATACCATGTGAAGTTAACACATATATAGGTGATTAAACTAAAATAAAAGATTGTTGCTGGGTATAATTCAATGGACATAAGTATTTTTATATACTTCTCTTGTCCTTACCAGTTTAGCCTACTGGTTTAGAGGCATTTATATAAAGTATTGGATGGGATTGTTTCAATATCTGAAAAGTCAAAAATAGCTTATTACAACGACTCTAAGGATATAATTTTTTGAGATTAGGACACAGTTTCCTCTATCAGTTTACCTGATGTTCCTCCTTTGGGACATCCTTGGGGAGAAAAAAAAGTTGCAACATTTGGTATTATCCAAAATGTGATGAAAAGTGGAGATTTGGCTTACCTGTGGTATGTTTTGCAGAGGAAGTTGGTCCACTGTTGAAGAAACACCAAGCCAAACAGCAGTCAACATCATTCTAATTCATCGTGGCACTGATTTCTGGGACAGCTGTCAACCCACACTTCAACAAGGGATCCATTTAAAAGCAGCATAGATATTGATTTTTTCTTTGATTATTTTCCAGTGGTTCACAGCTCACAGTACTTGAAAAAAAAGATATTTAAAGCTGGTTCTGAGTGCACAAACCCTTCAGTTAGCTGCAGAGACTGCTTAGTTTATGGCCTGTCACCTGGGCAACCATCCACTGTGCATTTAGCTTGGAGATTTGAAAGCAGTACAATTTCATTCAAGAAGGAAAACAAGTGTGTACACTATTTGAAGTTGCTGTTTAGATGCTTAAAAGAGTTCGACCCCTATGGACTATCATGGTTGGCACAATTGCCATTATCACCTTATCCACTGAGATTTTTTCCAGGAAAGCTGTACCTTTATAATCGCTGTAATGTGCCAAAAGGGCCCCTTTCCAAATCTGAATATGGGTTACAGAGTGAGAATCCCATAGATTACCCCCAAACTTGTTGTATTCTTAGAGTCATGCTTGAGAAAGCACTAGTGAATGGAAATTCTTATGTGAGAACATATTTCTTGTCTAGACATGTGCTATTCCAGAGTGAAAGCTTCAGTAAATGGACTGGATTTTTGTTTGAGTCATAAATGGTAATAAATCCAGCTGAAAGAGACTTTAAACTATGGTCTACCAAAACATACTCATGAGGAAGTAGACTCAGGGCACTCCAAAATATAAGGTCACCTGGCATCCCTGTGCCGCCAAATTCTTTTCCACCACTTACTGAAGGATGCAGCGGTTTCTCTTCTAAAGATGTACTTAACACTATATATACTCAACTGAAAAGGGTTTAAATATTTTATCATAACAACAACTAACATTTATTAAATGCTTCCTAGGTTCGTCCTTTACATGAATGATGTCATTGAACCCTCACAACAACTCTTTGGAATAGATACTATAATCACCATCTTTCCCATGTTACAGATGAGGACAATGAGGCTTAGACATTTTAAGCTAACAAATGGTAGAGCCTGGGATTAAATCTAAACAGCCTGATCACCATGTTGAAATATTCACCACTTTTACTAAGCTAACATGCAACACACACACACACACACATTTACACACTCAGATACTCACACACTTGCTCACACACACTTCTCCAGTGAGTGAACACGACAGGGTAAAAACCACTCAGAGATTGCTAGGTTTCTGTATACTCTTTCATCAACCAATTCAGCCTGACGCAGATTGACACGAATCCAAGTACAAAGCAGTTTGTTACTGTTTTACTTCCTACATCCTACCTTGTTTCTACTCCCAGGAGGAATAGTGCTCTCTCTTAGCTTTTTTTTTTTTTTTTTTTTTTTGCGGTACGCGGGCCTCTCACTGTTGTGGCCTCTCCCGTTGCGGAGCACAGGCTCCGGACGCACAGGCTCAGCGGCCATGGCTCACGGGCCCAGCTGCTCCGCGGCATGTGGGATCTTCCCGGACCGGGGCACGAACCCGCGTGCCCTGCCTCGGCAGGCGGACTCCCAACCACTGCGCCACCAGGGAAGCCCTCTCTTAGCTTTTATGTCAAGAGAAAGTTACAAGTACTGTAGTTTCCGATGTTTAGCACTTCTACAGGGTTACCCTTGGGTTCAGGATGGTCTGCAATCCATGAATCTTTCACTTGGTTCCCCAAAGAGTAATCCTCCTCCTGTGTCTCGTTTTGAGAAATAGTCATTCATTCAAATCATGTTTTTTCAAGAAACTGAGTTTTTCAGAAAAGTGATGAGACAAGCATGCAAAACTAGGGCAGTATTAGGTGATAAGGCCACCAGAGAGCTGTGTAAAATGCTCTAAGGAAGCACAGGAGGGGAGTGTCTAACTTTTGGAGATATACCATGTTCATAATTAGGAGGCTTGATGTTGTAAAGACATAAATTCTTCTAGAAGTGTCACAATCAAAATCATAAAGTTACTTGGGGAGCATTAACAAGCTGATTTTAAAATTTATATGAAAATTTAAAGGGCCCTAAATAATGAAGATACTCTTAAAGGGCAATAAGGTGCTATTTGAATGGAATAGCAGAGAGATCCCATAAACACACCCATACATACATGGTATACACACTTGGTATGCAACCAGGGTAGCATTGCAAGTAGTGGGAAAAACATGGTCTTTTCAATAATATGGAGCCAATGAGGTATCCATATGGGAAAAATAGATCTTCTCCTCACACTATATGCAGAAATAAATTCCATTACTTCAAGACCTATATGTGAAAGGTAATACTAAAATGCTTTTAAAGGGACTTCCCTAGTGGTCCAGTGGTTAAGGCTCCACACTTCCACTGCAGAGAGCATGGGCTCCATCCCTGGTTGGGGAGATAACATCCTACATGTCCCGCGGTGTGGCCAAAATAAAATAAAATAAAATAAAAATACTTCCAGAATAGATTATAGTAGAATATCTTCATGAGCTCAAACTAGGGAAAGATTTCTTTTTTGGGGTGGGGGGAGAAGGTTTCTTAAACAAGACACAAAGTAAAGTAACCATAAAGTAAAGTATTGAAATTTTGACTTCATTAAAATTAAGAACTTCTGTTCATAGAAAGACACCATTAAATGAGTGTGACAGGCACAGATGTGCCACTCAGAGCCCCCTTCAAGAAATGACTTGCTGCCCAGCTGCAAGGAGTGTGGTTTGATGACCACCTCCAGCTATTAGCTTCGTCAAGTTTGCCTAGCTGTGGAGCCAAGGTCATGCTATTCTTGAGGTGGTCCCCAGGCAAAAACTGACCAGTGATAGTCAAGGTCACTCTCCTCTTGGGGAGGTCCCTGGCCAACGACTAACTGAACACGGCAGTGGTACAAGGGACTCGTCATCTCTGCCCAATGGAGGACTCATATAATGGAATATTTTTGTCCCAGTGCTCCCCATGGGCTGGCAGAGACTCTTTGAGGTAGGAATTTTTGTCTGATGGCAAACCCTGCCCAACCTTACCTCCTCCCTTGTCCTTCACAGGTGTTACTCCTCAGTAAAATCGTTTTCACTTTCAATTCCAGCTCAGTGTCTGCTTTGCAGAACACCAATTTGCCAAAGTTAACAGGCAAGTCACAGAGTGGGAGAAGATATTTGCTGCCTATATAAACAATATTGGGGTCATGCATAGAATATATAAATAACTTCTAGATGTCAATAAATGACAGACAACCCTATAAAAAATAATTTTAAAACTCAGTTTTCCACTTTCACATACACACAAAGGATATCCAAATGGCCAATAAGCAAACAAAAAAGTGCTTAACCTCAACAGCAATAGGGAACTGCCAATTCAGATCACAGTGGAATACTCCGTACACCCATTGGAATTGCAAAAATTTTGTAAATCTGAAAATTCCAAGTGTTGGTGTGGATAAAGAGCAATGAGGATTCTCATAAACTGCTGGTGGGAATATAATTTGCTAAACCACTTTGAAACACCAGCATTATCCAGTAATGTTGATAACACTCTTAACCCATAACCTAGCAAATCCACTCCTAGTATCTCTCACAAATATATACCAGGGCACAGGTACAGGAATATTTACAGCAGTATTACTCACCAAAACCTGAAAACAATCTAAATGCCCATAAGTAGTTGAAGAGATAAATAAATTGTGTTATATTCATATGAAGGAATACCACATAGCAATAGAATAAATGAATTACTACTATGCATAGCAGTGTAGATGAATCTCAAAAGCACGATGTTGAACAAAAGAAGTAAAATACACGCAGAAAAATAGAATGTTCTATTTAAGGCAGGCAACACTAAAATATATTGTTTATGGATAGAATTTTATTACAGGTAATAAAACCACAAATATTAACAAGGAAATCACCCCACAAAAGTCAGGATAATATTTGTGTCTATAGTGAGGAGGGTCTATAATTGATAGGGGGCACATGAAAGCTGGAAATATTCTATTTCTATTTCATCTGGTTGATATGTGGATGTTTGATTTATGAAATAGTAAGAAAAGTCATGAAGTTTTTCTTACAATTACAGAAGATACACAGGAGCTGAGACCTGGTGGATGAGAATGAACAGGTCATACAAGAGCCTGTGGAAGAGCATTCCACAGAGAGGGTGTTGCCAGTGCAAAAGGCTAGGGAAAGGGAAGAACTTGAAGCTCTGTACAAAAAAATAAATGGAGGTTGTGACTCAAGCACATTGATTAAAGCAGAAAGTGGTAGTGTATGAGGATTGCATAGCAGGGTAATGCCAGACCATGCAGGTCACAGTGAGGAGTTTGAATTTTATTCCAAGGGCAATATAAAGCCATTGATTTATTTTTTTAATTAATTAATTAATTAATTTTAATTTTTGGCTGTGTTGGGTCTTCGTTGCTGTGTGTGGGCTTTCTCTAGTTGCAGCAAGTGGGGGGCTACTCTTCATTGTGTTGCACGGGCTTCTCATCACGGTGGCTTCTCTTGTTGTGGAGGACCACCTCTAGGTGTGCGGGCTTCAGTGGTTGTGGCTCACAGGCTCTAGAGTGCAGGCTCAGTAGTTGTGGTGCCCGGGCTTAGTTGTTCTGAGGCATGTGGGATCTTCCCAGACCAGGGCTCTAACCTGTGTCCCCTGCATTGGCAGGCGGATTCTTAACCACTGTGCCACCAGGGAAGCCCCCATTGATGGGTTTTAAACAGGAAATTGACATGGTCTGCTTTCCTTTTTTTTCAGAAGGTCATTCTGGTTGATGTATGGAAAACAAATTGGAGGATGGATCCACTTCTAGAAATGGTAAAATAGCTCCTGTTGGGATAGGAAGGGATCAAGGAAGACTTTTAAATTTGGGGCTTAAGCAAATGTAAAAATGGGATCTCATTTATCAAGAGGCAGACAGTGGGAGAGGAACATCTGGGGCAAAAAAATCAAGAATTATTTTTTAGACCTACTTAAATTTGAGATGTTTGTTAATCTTTCAAAAATTCATATAACTTAGGCAGCTGGATGCAGAAGTCTGCAGTTCAGGGGCTGCTTTTTGGGTAGGAGATAACAATTTCAGGGTCATCTACATATAGATGACATAAAATCACCTTTGAAGGTCAATGGTTTGGACCCTTTTTTCTTTTCTAATGTAATCATAAAGGCTATACATTTTGGGAACTCCCTAGTGGTCTAGTGGTTAGGACTTGGTGCTTTCACAAAAAAAAAAGAAGAAAAAAAGGCTATACATTTCCCTCTAGGCACTGCTTTTGCTGTATCCCACAAATTTTGATATGCTGTATTTTAATTGTCATTCACTTCAAAATATGTTTAAATTTCTCTGATGATGATTTGTTCTTTGATACCTGGTTTTCTTATAAGCGTGTTGTATAATTTCCAAATAGTTGAGAGTCATCTACATATGGATGTAAGGTTAAATTACCTGAATATGTACCTGAAAGAAAAGGAGTGCCCACTCATTCATTCATTCAACATCATATCTTGAATGTCTTTTTTTGTGAAAAGCTTTATTCTAAGCACTGGAGAAATACCAGATAAGCAAGATAGTAGGATAAATGAATAAATAATCAAGGTATTATACCATCAAATGGTTATAAATGCCATGAAGAAAATTAAAGTGATAGAGACTGATAGTTGTGGGTAAGAGAGTGTTTTATTAGATTGTATGCTTATGAAAGGTCTCCATTACAGGTAAACATTTGATCTATTACCTGAATGAAGAGAAGCAGCCAGCCCATTGTAGAGTGGGTGGCAGAGCATTCTAGGCAGTGGGAATAGCTGGTACAAAGGTCCTAACGTATATATAAATATAACATGTTAAAGTTACAGAAAGAAGGAAGATGGTGAAGGTATTAGAATTGAGATTGGAGAGGTATGTAGGGGTCAGATCTTGAAGGATCTCATAGGCATAGTAAGGAGTTTGATTTATTCCAAGTGAAATATAAAACCATCAGAGCATTTTCCTCAAGGGAGTGACAAGGTCTGATTTGTTTCTTTTTTTAAATCATATCAATAGTTCTACAGAGAAAAGATTGTAGGGTGCAGCAGTGGAAGTCAGAGGTGAATGTAAAATCAGCTGGTGCTTGCTTTACCATAAGTAAACCCAGGGAGTGGAAGCTTTGAAGGCAAAAAATATAACTATAAGAGTGCTCTTGGTTGAAGGACATTCTTATGAATATGTTTTTGTAAAAACTAAGGCAGAGTGAAATAAAAGGCCTTGGGAAATGACTGCTTGCATGAGGTTTCTATTACTTCTTTGGCACAAAGAAAGCAATTTGGAATAACATTTTTATAGGCTATGATTAGAGATACTCAGAACTAAACTTCTAATACTTCTATTTCCTCACCCCTGGCCACCTCTGATCATGGTTAAATATGGAAAAACTACAGGCTTATTTTTTTCTCTTTCCCACTACGGAGAATCTGGTAGTGTTTGGGAAGATGTACACGTATGGGGCCTATTTCCTTTTTTGTTTTAAATAAATAAATTTATTTATTTTTGGTTGCGTTGGGTCTTCGTTACTGCACAGGGTCTTTCTCTAGTTGTGGTGAGCGGGGGCTACTCTTCATTGTGGTGTGCGGGCTTCTCACTGTGGTGGCTTCTCTGTTGCAGAGCATGGGCTCTAGGCACGTGGGCTTCAGGAGCTGTGACACGTGGGCTCGGTAGTTGTGGCTCTAGAGCACAGGTTTAGTAGTTGTAGCACACGGGCTTAGTTGCTCCACACCATGTGGGATCTTCCCGGATCAGGGCTCGAACCTGTGTCCCCTGCATTGGCAGGTGGATTCTCAACCACTGCACTGCCAGGTAAGTCCAGGCCTATTTACTATTTATTGAATATTTAAGTATTAAGCAGGAAGAAGTTAAGACAGCTGGCCTGTCATCAGTTTCTCTCCTACTACTGGGAGTGGAGAGGTCAACATACGCCTAGACAAAGAAAGAAAGTAGATGACCCAGTATTGTAAACATGACAATAACTGAACCTCTTGGAAGATACATGGTTATTTGCTAAGAGGAGCGTCCTTGTTCATGGAATGCTCTTTACACGATATCCCTACTTCTTTAGGATTGCTTATGGTGAATCTATGAATTTAAGGAACATGGCTTCCTGAAAAATGTTACAAAACCATTCAGCTATATGCCCATAAAATGGAAATGTTTCATTACAGAGAGCTTATGTCTTACATGGGAAGAAAGGACCTGGGAGCTCCTCTCAGTTTCTCAGACCTCCCCCTGCTTTGCCTGTTCCTGTTGATTGATTATATTCCTGAAATTATTCATAAAGCTTGATACTGGAAGAGATCTTAGATTTGCATGAGTCTGATTTGACAATATGATCCTTCATATTACACACACACACATATTCAGCTACTGGATTCATTTATCTTTGAAACATGCCTGTTGAGTTCCCACCTGTAGGTGACATCAAACACTGATATTTTGAGACAGAAGAGCAGAAAAGTTAAAACAATAAGCAAACATTCTGGGGACAGAAAGGAGCCCTAGAAGAGGAGTCAGGATTACTGAGCTCTCATCTTTAATGTTATCTAGCTGTGTGACTTGGGCTTAGTTTTCCTATTTATAAATTGAAAGGGTTGTGTAATATGATTTCAGAAACCACCTCTGGTTCTAAAAATTTGGGAATCCAAAACAGAAAGTACGAAAAACAATTTCATTGTATGAGAAAAACCAAGAAATGAGGGACTTCCCTGGTGGTGCAGTGGTTAAGAATCCGCCTACCAATGCAGGGCACACGGGTTCGAGCCCTGGTCCGGGAAGATCCCACATGCCACAGAGCAACTAAGCCCCTGTGCCACAGCTACTGAGTATGCGAACCACAACTACTGAAGCCCGCGCACCTCGGGCATGTGCTCCACAGCAAGAGAAGCCACCGCAATGAGAAGCCTGTGCACCACAACAAAGAGTAGCCCCTGCTCGCCGCAACTAGAGAAAGCCCACGCACACAACAAAGACCCAACACAGCCAAAAGTAAATTAATTAATTAATTAATTAATTAATTAAAACAAACAAAAAAACAACCAAGAAATGAGAAATAACACTGGGATCAAGCCTCCCTCTGGTGGTCACCGCGTTCAAAAGCCTGCCCTCATTCAACCATATCCTCAGGGCCTTTGTATTCTATTCTTGCCTCTCAGATCCAATATGTACCCCTCCAATCCACTTTATTCTCCTGTCATTTTGTACTTCTATTATGACAGAGATAGCCTTGTTTTAGAGTTATTTTATTTTATTTTTTTGCGGTATGCGGGCCTCTCACTGTTGTGGCCTCTCCCGTTGCGGAGCACAGGCTCTGGACGCGCAGGCTCAGCGGCCATGGCTCACGGGCCTAGCAGCTCCGCGGCATGTGGGATCCTCCTGGACCGGGGCACGAACCCGTCTCCCCTGCATTGGCAGGTGGACTCTCAACCACTGCGCCACCAGGGAAGCCCTAGAGTTATTTTTATCTCTCCATTAGATTCTAGTTTCTAGAGGACAAGGAATGTGTTTTAATTATCTTTGTTTCTCCTATTGTGTTTATGTGTTTTACCCAGAGCAAGTTTTTGGTGACTATTTCTCGAACTGAATATATGCCCAGGAGAGCGAAAAAACGGAAGAATTTTATGTAGTGACACTTTGCTTACTATAGGCACTTTGCTTACTCAAGTTCTCAGTAGAGCTATGTTTTTGGTTTTTTGTTTGTTTGTTTGTTTTTATTGCATTCTGGCGAGGTAGAGAGGAGGAGAAAGAATCTCAGTGAGCAATAGTAGCAAATGAGATGCTGTAAGGTGGGGGGGACTTGAAAAGGACCACAGTTAAAGTTTTGAATCTAATGTTAGCTATAAGAATGCATTAATGAATAATTTAAAAATCTGGGCAACACCAATGTATTCAGTAGGAAAGGATTAAAGGATTTAAAAATTCTAGAAAGTGCTTTTCTGCTGAGGCAGCAGTGGTTTGGATGTGAGCTACCTCTTCTGCATGTTAAGCACGACCTCTTTGTCCCCTGCAGCACAGTTGTAGAAATAGGTGGAAGCTTCTTCAGGAAGCCCATGAAGGGAGCTGCTGCTTTTAAGGAACACACTTTTCCTAAGAACACTTTCTCCCAAATCTCTTTTTCCACTTAATAGGTGGTGGAGGGAGTAGAGGTTTGGGGGGGTTGGTGAAGGAAAGGAAGGAAGATAAATTGGGCATCTTGGTGGATGGAGAAGAGAGACAAAGGAGATCACTGAGGTCCAAGGGGCATAATAGTCTAGAGAAATTTGGTAGAGAGAGACCAGGGTTTTCTGTGATGCTGAATGCAGGGGGTGGTGGTGTTTTTATTAACTAAGGTGTTCTGTCTTACAGCTCAGAAAGAGAATGTGAGCAGGGACAGCTCCAATTCTATGAGATGAAGCCAAAAATGACATTCCTTAAAGCCTTGGCAACAAAATATGGTTTAATGTCAGCTTCATCTGGACAGATTTATAAAAAACACAGATTCTGGGATGAAAAACAAGTGAAAGATTTGAAATCACTCTTTATAGGGGAAGAATGTGAATGGCCAACAAACACATGTAAAATTGTTTAACCTCACCAGGGATCAAGGAAATGCAAATCAAACCACTTTTTGTTCAGCATGCTGGCAAAATTTTAAAAGATGCATGATATTAAATGTGTGGGGAAATGATTATTCTTTTACACTCTTAGTGGGTATATAAATTAGTAATGCTCTTTTTGGACATTGCAATCTGGTGCTATCTATTACATTTTAAAATGTACATACTCTTTAACCCAGAATTCCCATTTCTCAGTATTCACCCTAGAGTAATTCTCACACATGTTCACAAAGATGTAGGTATAATGAATTTCTACCCGAGGTTTTTTTTTTTTTTTTTTTTTGGGGGGAGCTCTTTTATCATGGAAAATTTCAAACATGCAAAGTAAACAGTGTAGTATAATGAGCCCCCATGCACTTATCACCCATCTAAAGATGTTATTAATAGCTTTAAATAGTAAATAGTCTACATGCCAAGTCATGGGAGAAAATTAAATAAAAAGTAGTACATCCATACTTTGAATTTTGAATGCTTTGCAGTAGTATGAAAAAGGTGGAAAGAGCTTTATATAACTTTCTAAATGGGTTCCAACATATAGCTAAGTAAAAAAAACTGAGTTGCCAAATAATGCACGTAGTATGATACTGGTAGGTTGAAGAGGTTCAGAGCACACGCTCAGGAGCCAGCCCTACCACTTAAGAAGTGTGTGACTTGGGCAAGTTACCTGTTCTCTTTCTGCTTCAGTTTCCTCATCTGTAAAGTAAGGATGCATGAAAATAATAGTATCTACCTCATAGGGTAATTGTGAGAATGTTTGGCATGCATTAAGTAGTGGACGTTCTTATTTGTGCAAAAAATTGATCAAAAGAAGGTAAAAGTCTATATTTTATATATACAAATATTTATGTAAAAGCATAGGAAAGATTCTGAAATTATTCACACTTAACTGGTATTAGTGATTTTATCTTGGGGGTATGGGAATTGAGAAGACGGTCAAGGAGGCTGTTTTATGTATATCACTTGACCCTTTTACTATGAGAAGACATTCCTATTACTCGTATAATGCTTGGACAAATTAAACAATTCCCAGGCTCTATCTTTGGAGATAAATAGTGATTTAAATATTTCCTACTTGGAAGTATATTGCAGTATATAGATGGGCAAAAGCAAAGAGCAGGAATAAATGGAAGATATAAGACTCACTGCAGCAAAATTGCAGAAGCAGTTGATATGGAAATTAGTCCATCTAGTCTCATTATAAACTAGACTGAAGTGGACGGTGAAAGGGATCTGAGGAGTGGATCTGAAGAGCAGATAAGCATACATTTGGAGATATTATTAATGTAAATGTAGTTAGCGGGACTTACTAATATTTTGCATTTATTCATCATCTGTGGCTAGAATAGTTCTTATCCCTCACAAGGAAAGATTGGAGATTAAATAAGAATATGCCTGTGTAAAATATGGTAATTGTCCACATATACCCAACACCCATAGAAGAATATGCTTATTCTGTAAACTTGTACATAATTCTTATGATTCTTTTTAATTAATTCTTTTGTTTTCCACATTCTGAGTTCAAAAATACATTAACCTTAAAATATTTTAAATAGAAACACATTAACTTGGGCAAACTAAATCAACCTGGCAACAGGTAGTGTCCTTTGTGGATCTACCAGATGAGAAGTTAAGTTACAAATTTAGGAATTAAAACTAGCTGTTTTGACTTATTATTATCATCTAGAAGGACTTCAATTAATTTATACTTGAAACCTCCTGAAGGCAGGCACCTCGTTTTTAAGTTTTCATTTCCCATTTTCTAAAACAGCACCAGACACCTAACAGCTGCTTTTTAAACAGGTGTTTATTGAATGAAGAAAGGAGTGAATGAATGGTGAGTAAAGGAAGGTTTCATCACTTCTCTTGAAATTCTCTGGAGATTCCTGCCTTGGTGACTGTACCTCTTTGTAGTTCAAGAAATAGTGGACTACTTATTTAGGATATATGAAATTGCGTGTGTGTGTTCAGAAAGGTCACTTGATTATTTTCCCACTACTAATTTTACAAAGAGCTTTAAGAAGTTGGGTAAGCATCATGCATCCCTTTCTAAATCATATTATAGTTCTTCATGTCTTATCTCAGACTGTGGACACCTTGAGGGCAGGGATTATTATTCTTTGAATCACTCCGTACAATTGCCCATGACATGCCATGACAGTGGCTACTTGATAAATATTATTGAATTAATGAATGAATAAATGCTGATAATTTTTGTAACTTTGATTTAGAGAATTTCTCATATTCTGTTCTCATATTGTGTCTTCCTCTTCCAGCTGTACCTTCTATTGCAACTGGTCTCACAGCTGTATCGTAGAAAATTCCTGATTCTCTTTGCCCTGAGGCCATCAGGGCAGGTGAGGATGGTGTAGTCCCACTGCTGTTGCTTCTCTCACAATGTTTGCTCTCTCACTAAGACCTAATTAAACTGTGATGCCCCTACATTCCTCTGGGGACTCAGCCTAGGGTGACTTTTCCAGGCTTCTAATCTCTTAAATTGCCTGTGCGTCAAAATTCTCCCCGTGGCCATTATTGGTAACACCTTGAAATAAGTGAAAGTTATGCCAGAGAGGGAGTACACTTGCATGGAAAAGCCCTTGCCTTTGGACTTGTAGCAAAACAGCTCTTAATACGGAAGAAACAAAATCTTTTCTGCTTTGCGAACCAGTGAAAATCTAATAAAAGCGTGTCTCCCCAGAGCACTTTACATCATTAGCATCCTGGCTTCACACTTCTCTTTAACAAATAACTTATTTTAAAAGTTTCTCCAGGGAGAAGACAAGGAGCCAAAAATATCTTGGAAGAAAACTCTACCTAGCAACCTGATAAGGCTGTTTCATACAGTTTCTGAAATTTAACCTCATGCAGCAAAGTGTTTGTGGCTTTTTTAGTTTCTGATTTTGGTATGTACAGAAACTTCTTCATGGTTAAGCAAGCAGGGAAAAAGAGTAGTGCCTTACATGTGAGTAGCACTTTATGGCTTTCATGATATAAAGCATTCATTATAATTGCTACTACCATAATTGATCACCTACTACAGGACATTGTGCTAACCATTCTACATATGTACAGAGAACTTAATCTTTGCCACAGTCCTATGTGGTAAAGAAGTATTACAAATCCTATTTTACTAATGAAGAAACTGAGGTTTAGAGGAGTTATGTAATTTGCCCAAAGTCATATAGTTAGTAAGTGGCTGAACCTGGATTTGTTTGACCTTAAAACCTACAAACTTATTTCACTTGGAGAGAACCTTAAAAAGTTTTACGTGAACAGCTCTTTTCCTTTTATATGTATCACTGTCCCAATGTCTATGTCTGTCTCCAGCATTTTCCTCCCTTCTTTCCCTTCTCAAGAAAAGCCAACCTCACAACATATCCTTCTTTCCCTCCTGCTACATGTGCTCCGAATTCCTGGTACCATCTTGCTCCACAACTCCAGCGAGCACTGTCCACAAGGTGCTTTCTGCGGGTGGCACCTCCTGAAGCAAGACTTCAGCATGCCATGTGAATGCTGCCCCCTGGGGTTGTGTGACTGCCAGCTCTGTGGATTTCCTCCCTCTCACCTTATCAAGAACTTCAGTCTTGCATCTCCCCTCCATCATCAATCTCTCTCACATGCTCCTAGATTATTCGAATCAGCATAAAAACATAGCCACTATCCTCTACCTTAAAGACAAACAAAACCCAAGAAACAACACCAACAATCACCCTTGACCTTATATTCCTCTTTCACCTGCTTTATCAACAGCAATCAATATTTAAAAAAAAATTTGCTTATCTATTTATTTGGCTGCGCCTGGTCTTTAGTTGCAGCTTGCAAGCTCTTGGTTGCGGCGTGCGGAATCTGGTGGAAGTCCTAGCAGCAGTCAATATTTACCATTCCGAAACATTCTCCTTTCCTGAGTTCTATGCCATCACTCTTTCCTTGTCTTCCTATTTCTCTACCCACTCCTTTCCTCTCTCACTATATACTTTCCTTTATCCAGTCTCTAAATACAAAATGTCTTCAAGCTTTTTATGAGGCTCTTCTTCTTCTTTCTATATTCTCTTAAGTCTTCTCATCTGTTCTTGTGATTTAAAATACTCCCAAGTGCATATCTTTACCCCAGATCTTGCCTCTGAGTTCTAGTCTTACACCCAATGTTCTCCTTTATAGCTCCCCTTGAATATCTTACAAGCATGTCAAACTTAACGCTTCCCAAACCAAACTATAGTTTTCTTGCTCCTTCCCATCTTCATCTCAGAAAATGGCATTATCCTCACACAGTTGCTTAGGCCAGAATCTTGCAAAATATCTTTGATTCCTACCTTTCCCTTATCCCTGCATTGAATCCATCATCAAGTCCTGTCTATTGTATCTCCAAAATACATATCAAATCAGTTTACCTTGTCTGCTGACCCTCCCTAGTCAAAGCCTCCACACCATCTCTCTTTGGATGCTTTAATAGTCACGAGCTGTTCCTATTTCTTCTTTTGTTCCCCGCCCCCAATCCATTCCTGTAGCATCCAGATTTTTGCAAAATGTAAATTGGATCACAATGCTCTCTTGCTTAAAACATTTTAGTGAGGTCCATTGTGCTTCACATAAGGGCCATACAGAAGGCCCTATATGGTCTGGCCCATGCCTACCTCTCCAACTTCATTGCAACCACTGTGCTCTAAGTGTCCTCTTTCAGTTCACTAGACAGATCAGACTTTCCTACCTTTAAGCCTCTGAATATGCTATTCTCTGTCCTTAAAAGCCTTCCCTGCCCCCAACCTGGCTGCCTCCACCTTATCCTTCAGCTGGCCCCCAAGATTCTTCTTGTCAAGGTCACCAATTACCTCCACGTTGCTAACAGTGATACTGAAATATGTAGCATCTCCTCTTTCTGTTTGTGCAGTAATTTCCAGTTTCCCTACTTGATCTTGAGTTCCTTGAAATCAGGGATTGTATCTGCCATATGTCTTCATTTCCCTGCTGTCTAACATAATGGTTGGCTTATAGTAGGTATTTAATAAATGCTTATAAATGAATGAAGGTGGAAGTTCAGACCTCTTGGGAAAGATTGCTGCAGTAGTAACCCCCAACTCCCACTAGTGTAGTGAACAGAAACTAGAAAGAATATTAAGAGACAGGGATTCAAGTCTTGGCACTGGCAATAATTATCAAATTCTTCTGACCTAAGTTAACTCATCTGCATCATCTACACTAAATTTTTGATATCTCCTGCTCTTAAGATTAAAATTTTTAATTGCTAAAGCTGTATTTCTGAGTCCTCTACCCATGAATCCCTTCTTGTGAGTTGCAGAAAATCAGTAAATGAGACTTAATTTTAAAAAAATTTTAAAAACAATTTATTTTTAAAATTTATTTATTTTTTGCTGCATTCGGTCTTTGTTGCCGTGCACAGGCTTTCCCTAGTTGTGGCGAGCGGGGGATACTCTTCATTGAGGTGCATGGGCTTCTCACTGGGGTGGCTTCTCTTCTTGAAGTGCATGGGCTCTAGGACTGCGGGCTTCAGTAGTTGTGGCACACGGGCTCAGTACTTGTGGCTTGTGGGCTCTAGGGTGCAGGCTCAGTAGTTGTGGTGTATGGGCTTAGTTGCTCCTTGGCACGTGGGATCTTCCTGGACCAGGGATCAAACCCGTGTCCCCTGCATTGGCAGGCAGATTCTTAACCACTGTACCACTAGGGAAGCCCTTTAAAAAACTTTAAAAAAGCTTTTAATTACGAAAAATTTCAGACCTAACAGAAGTAGGGAATAGTATAAATACCCAGGTAACCATCAGTGGCTTAAGCAATAATCCACTCATGGCTAATCTTGCTTTATTTCTAGCTCTATCCACTCCTCCCTCCCCTTATTTTGAAACAAATCCTGGACATGGTATGATTTCCTCTGTAAATATTTCAGAATGTATGAGATATAATTACTAACTGCTAGCTGGCACTCCTTCTGTTCCTCAGTGACTTAAAAAGTGTTGTGTTCATTGCACAGCATGTTGCTCTTCTCAGAAACCAGATAAATAGCATAATGATTTTATTTGATGACTTACCCAAACTGTAAACTCTCTGAGGGGTAGGGGTAAGGGAGGGTGGATATTATGGCATCTAGCTCAGTGCCTTGCAATCAATCAACAGAGGTGGAAAGAAAAACAGAAACACAAGCAATGTGTTTTAGGTTTTTTAATACACTGGTATCCACATGAGTCTAGGGCCTTGTCTTACCTCTTTGCTTCTGTTCCCTTCCTGAATTCATTGCTCTACAGGAAAATTTTAAATTGTATTAAATCAGCCAAAGAACGGGGACTTGAGGGCAGAGTAAATTCTTCCTCCTCAGGAACCAAAAACATTAAAAAACAAAAATCAAATGATTTCAGCTTGAGAAGACTTTTCCTAGAGGGACTCCGAGGGCGGGGCTGCGCGGAGGCACCGCCCCTCCCCTCCCCTCCCCTCCCCGCCTCCGCCAGTTCTCGGCTCTCCTCCCCGCCCACCCCGCCCCCGCCCTCCTGCTCTTCTTCCCGGCAGCCCTAGCGCTCGCCTCGGCGCTCCTCAAGATGGCGGCCGACAGTGAGGTGAGGTGTTTGCTCCCTCCCTGTCCCTATCTCTGTTTAAGTTTGCTCCTCCGCGTCAGCGCCCCGGAGCTCAATCTCTTTTTTTCCTTTCACTTCCCGCAGCCCGAGTCCGAGGTATTTGAGATCACGGACTTCACCACTGCCTCGGAATGGGAAAGGTGAGTGAGTCGTTATCATTGGTTACCACCACTTTGGGCCCAGGCGTCTCCCCCCGCCACTCCCCCAGCATAGACTCCCCCAACCCAGACGCCACTTCTGCGGGAAAAGTAAGACCCGTGGGTGTCCAGGGCTCCGCCTCCTCCCTGCTGTGGTCGGCCGCAAGCCTCTTCTGCGTCTCGCGTCTGACTAGCCCCGGCCCGCCCACATCAGCCAAACCCCGGAGGAGTTTAGTTTTCTCCGCTCTCCGGCCACTCTCCTTAGACCTTTGGTTCTCTCGTTGCTGCCCACCCGCAGAAACAGTTCCCAGGCTACCGCTTCCGTTCCTGCGTTCCTTTCCGTGTACGTCATTTTGTTATAGTGAGCAATAAACTTCGCAGGTGCTTTTTTCTTTCTTTCTTTTTTTCTTTCCGTGTACGTCCTTTTCAGGAGCAGGCCTTTCTTCAGAGTCCTGGTGGTTGTCCGTCTGCCACTCCCACCAGCTCCATCTTGTCTTTTAGAATAACCTTTTGAAATAGTCCGCGTCTGGCTTGGGAACGCTTTGATTCAGGTTGTTCCATTTCAGTGGGTAATGTGCCCAGGCTTCCGGTGCCATCAAACTCCCAGTTGAAACAGCTACGTGAAACTGTAGGATCGCTGGAATTAGTTGAAGGCCAAGTGTGGGGAGGAGTGATAGCTTGGATCCAGGTGTTATCAGTTTGATGTCCCAGAGGCCCTTCAGGTTTTCTGAGTGTTGGGGTGAGTAGTTAGCTTGTTGGAACATTTTGTAATCTTTCTGGTTGCGAGAGGAAGTCCATCTGGATGTGAATGTCATGTCATTAAACGGCGTAGAAGAGATCCCTGCTGGGATACTTGTTTGACCTGTGGTCCCTTCCCCCGCCCCCCCAAAAAGTCCGTAAGAGACAAGCACAGTGGCAAGGCTTTATTGAGCGGGTACTGTGTGTTCAGAACTATACTAACAGAGAAGAACAAAGCCAAAACAAAACCCTTGATCCATGTGTTAAAAAAAGCAAAACAGCAAATAGTTAAATTAGTTTAAGGATGCTATTGCTGTGGATTATAATTGTTGGAGATATTTTCATAGAAAAGATAGGAAATGTGCTGGGCCTGGAAAGTGGAAAGTAATTGGTTAAATACGAGAAGGTCCCGACGTGAACAGAGACAGGTGAAAACCTTTGGGATTTAATGAAATGTCTTTACTGGAGTGAAGGCTGTTTGTTGAAGGGAAGTAAACAGGGTTATTAAGGAAGATAGGACCAGGTTATAGACAGCTTCCAAAGCTAAGTAAAGGAATCTGAATTTGGTGCTTTAAGACTTCAGTGTGCGTCGGAATCATAGTTGATGATTCTGTATGCCTGAGATTCAAAAATTTGCATTTCTAACAAGCTCCCAGGTGATGCTGCTGCTACTGCTGGTCAGGAGACCACACTTTAGAACATTAAAGAGCAGTAGGGAGGGACCTTTGATTTTTTTTTTTTTTTTTTGCGGTACGCGGTCCTCTCACTGTTGTGGCCCCTCTCGCTGCGGAGCACAGGCTCAGCGGCCATGGCTCACGGGCCCAGCTGCTCCGCGGCATGTGGGATCCTCCCGGATCGGGGCACGAACCCGTGTCCCCTGCATCGGCAGGCGGACTCTCAACCACTGCGCCACCTGGGAAGCCCAGGGACCTTTGATTTTAAAGTGGCGAAGTGATATGAGAGTTGTTTGAGGAGATGAGGTAAAATGAAGTTACTTTGATTATTAGGTTGGTGATTTGGAGACTGGAGAGAGAGGCTAGGAGGGAAGATTGTTAGACATTTCAAAGAAGTCGATGATAGGCTTGATGAAATGTACAAGTAGGAAAAAAAAATCAAACATGGAACTTCAGTTTCTTGCCTGAGAGAATGAAGATACGAAAGTGGCAAAGTGAGAATACAGTTTTAGACTTGTTGAATTTGAAATAATAATGTCTTAAAGGTAGTTAGAAAATGTAATTTGGATCTTGGAGAGTGGGATGAAGAAACAAGAAACAAGAGGAAACAAGAGTATTTAATGGAAAAATGATCATTTTCCACTAGCTAAATTTTTAAAGTATCCTGAAGTGGACTATTAAATCCTTTAGCTCCTTATTTGGAAGTAATTGTTAACACAGCTTTGAAAACTACCACAAAGTAGGAACTTTGATTTTTGACTTTTAAGCTCTTGTTTCTAAAGTAAAACCAATGTTTTACAGTTTGGGAAAATGTTAAGACTTTGGAGTCTTTTAAACCTTGAGTTTAATGTTTGAATGAAATTTCTTGTCACTATGTTATGAGCCATATGGACAGTTTATTGAGAGAAGCCAGTAACTCTTTTTATCCCTTGTCCATTGAAAAAATATTGAGTACCCATGTGTCAAGCACAGTGCAGGGCATTAGGGATGTGGTGGTCAGTGAAAGCATATGGTTCCTGCTCTTGCTGAACGTACAGAGTAATGGAATAGACAGACCTGAATCAAATAATAGTACAAGAATCTGTAATTACAATTGAAATACTGAGAAGAGAAAGAAACCTGCTCTTTTAAGAGCATATAACAAAAAAACCTAATACAGAATGAGAAGTAAGAGGAAGTGACTCTTCAGGTGAGATCTGGAGAGCTTTCAGGGATAAAGTTATTACATTTTTGTAATCAAATATCAGTACTTACAGGATAGAGCCCAATTTTGGTTTGTTTTAGTACTGATAGGATTCATACAATGAATATTTTAAGATGGTCCTTCTTTTACCATGAAAGCTGTATTATTTTAAATTATTTTTATTATAATACATCATTATAAAATAAAAAAGAAAAATCACCTGTAATCCTACCAGCAGGAGATAGCTGCGGTTAATATTTTGAGAAAATTCCTTGTAATCTGTGTGTTGTAAACTTTTTGTGTTAAACTGTATTAATATTTATTTCTAAAATCTTTTTTTAAAATTAATTAATTAATTTATTTTTGGCTGCCTTGGGTCTTTGTTGCTACGCGTGGGCTTTCTCTAGTTGCGGCGAGCAGGGGCTACTCTTTGTTGTGGTGTGCGGGCTTCTCTGTGCGGTGGTTTATCTTGTTGCGGGCAACGGGTTCCAGGCGCGCAGGCTTCAGTAGTTGTGGCACGTGGGCTTAGTTGCTCCACAGCACACATGTGGGATCTTCCCGGACCAGGGCTCGAACCCGTGTCTCCTGCATTGGCAGGCAGATTCTTAACCACTGCACCACTGGGGAAGTCCCAATATTTATTTCTATAGCTTCCATTTTTTCATCTAACGTATGGACATTTTCTTATTTCCTCAAATGGGCTTCAAAACATGATTTTTAATGGGTGCATATTAGTCCTTTGAATGGATGTACCATAAATTTACAGCTGGTTGCTGCAGTTGGACTTTAAGGCAGTTTCCAGTTTTTTACCTTTATAAATGTAATGTGTATTTCACATACAGATTTTTGCTCACGTATGCCTACATTTGAATTTTTTATTTCTTTTTTTGCAAACGTGTTTACTTATTTCTAGAGCACTCTTCATAAAAGCTGATAATTGCCATTTGAACCCCCTCAAAATACTGTATTAATATCTTTTTAATTTTAAAGAGGAGGTAATTAGAAGGTTCAGTTGAATCATTAAAACTCCCATTACTACCTTTACCCAAGAATGTAAATAAATACTTTATAATGTCACTGACAGGAAAAACCTGATACTTTTGAATATATTTTGACTAGAATTAACTCTAGTACTCTAGCAATACTATGTAAGTGTTTTAGGAGAGCAGTGTTGCTGTTAAATTGCATCATACATATACAGTGTAAGAAGGCAGCTTCTTAGAGTAATAACAGGTCTTCTGACAGTGTCCTTTAATATGTATTGAACACTGCTACTGAGATGTGACAGTGTTCATTTGCTGAAATTGAGCATGTTGCTAGTCAGAGTTCATTCTCTTTAATAGGTCTGCTTGATCATTAGATTTAAAGATCAGACAGTGAATAGTTTAAAAATCTGTTGATTATTCCTTAAAGCTGACAAATCTACTTTTAATTTCTTGCCAGGTGTCCCTTAAAACTTGTTTTAATGGGGAAGTTCCCAAATAATGTTTTTTTGGGGGAGGGGGAGGCAAATCAGGGAATTCATAAATATCTTTTTTTTTTTTTTTTTTTTTTTTTTCTTTTTTGCGGTATGTGGGCCTCTCACTGTTGTGGCCTCTCCCGTTGCGGAGCACAGGCTCCGGATGCGCAGGCCCAGCGGCCATGGCTCACGGGCCCAGCTGCTCCGCGGCATATGGGATCCTCCCAGACCGGGGCACGAACCCGTATCCCCTGCATCGGCAGGCGGACTCTCAACCACTGCGCCACCAGGGAGGCCCAAATTCATAAATATCTTTAAAGGAAAAGTTAATTTAAATAGATCAGTTATTTGGAGGGTAGTGAAGAAATCATTGGCTTCATAATTATCTTTACTAGTATCATTTTAGTCTGTTAGTTTTTCTGTCTCAAATTTACTATATTCATTTCAATATGGAGAGATTTACTCTTATATTTTATAGAGGGCAGAACAGGCTTTGTTGGGTTGGCAGTAGACTTAAAAAAGTCAGTCTAAGAAATCTAAGAATTCTTTTTTTTTAAATTTTGCATTGTTTTGATTATTTATTTATTTATTTGCGGTACGCGGGCCTCTCACTGTCGTGGCCTCTCCCGTTGCGGAGCACAGGCGCCGGACGTGCAGGCTCAGCGGCCATGGCTCACGGGCCCAGCCGCTCCGCGGCATGTATGATCTTCCCGGACCAGGGCACGAACCTGTGTCCCCTGCATCGGCAGGCGGACTCTCAACCACTGCGCCACCAGGGAAGCCCCTGATTCTTTTTTTTTTTTTAACAGAAACTTTAAATCCACGTATTATCAAGGGAATTTATTATTTTTTAAATTTTATTTATTTTTGGCAGCGTTGGGTGTTTGTTGCTGCACACGGACTTTCTCTAGTTGTGGAGAGCGGGGGCTACTCTTCCTTGCAGTGTGCAGGCTTCTCAGTGTGGTGGCTTCTCTTGTCGTGGAGCACGGGCTCTAGGTGCACGGGCTTCAGTAGTTGTGGCTCGCAGGCTGTAGAGTGCAGACTCAGTAGTTGTGGCACATGGGCTTAGTTATTCCACGGCATGTTGGATCTTCCTAGACAAGGGATCGAACCCATGACTCACTCCTGCATTGGCTGGCGGATTCTTAACCACTGGGCCACCAGGGAAGTCCCTCAATCTACGAATTCCTGGGCTAAAGATTATTTTCATTTTTATTTCACATCCATAAATTAGGCTAACAATACTAAACTTACTGAGACTTCTTTGTTGAAAGTGTTAAAATATTTTAAAAAAACTTTTAAAGAAATTATATAATAGGAAAAAATGTGGTTACATATTTAGAAAGTTTTTTCCTCTTTCCTAGGTTTATTTCCAAAATTGAAGAAGTCTTGAATGACTGGAAACTGATTGGAAACTCTTTGGGAAAGCCACTTGAAAAGGTCAGATCTATTTGCTGGTGTCTCTAAATGAGTATTTGCTTTGAAACTTCTATTTTTAAGTCTTTTGCTGCATTTGGTACATTTAAAGTAAATGCTTTTAAAGTTATATATAATCTATGAACATAAAATGGCATCTGGAAGAACTGGGATTGGAATCTATGGCGAACAATATTTGTAAGATACTTGTGACCTGTTTTTTTGTTTTTTTGTTTTTTTGTTTGTTTTTGCGGTACGCGGGCTTCTCACTGTTGTGGCCTCTCCCGTGGAGCACAGGCTCTGGACGTGCAGGCTCAGTGGCCATGGCTCACGGGCCCAGCATGTGGGAACTTCCCGGACCGGGGCACAAACCCGTGTCCCCTGCATCGGCAGGCAGACTCTCAACCACTGCGCCACCAGGGAAGCCCAGTGTGACCTGCTTTTTAAATAATAAAATTTTGTATGTGTAATGTAATTCTTTGTGAGTGATTTTATTTCTGTTTCTCCTGATGTTTACTTCTCTCTTGCTTTCTCCCTTAGAATGTTCGAAAACAGTTTTTCAGATTATTTTGGTCAGAGAAAAATCGCAACTACCAACTTCTTGGGTAGAGTGTTTTGCATAACTAATGAGGAAAAATCTTGGTTTCAACAACTAACTTGATGTCATTAGTAGTTATTTTACTCAGTTTTTGTATTTTATGATACCACTAATAATGTTTGTCCTTTCCCTCTTCCTTTTTTAACTTTATGGATGTTTTGAGGATATTTGAGAATGAAAAAAAAGAGTGAAAAAATATTAAAAATTGAGGTGAAACTAATCCTAATTTAAGATATTAATAGTTTTGCTCATAAACCATGCTCCAAATGTTTACTGAAGCACATACTCTGAGAACAAACCTAGATTTCCTGTATTTCACTGAAGGGAACTAACAGTTTGATTTTAGGCTTATATAGATGCTCTCTTTGTTAGGTAAATTCTTTTCAAGTAAATTTTTTTTTTTTTTTTTTTTTTTTTTTTTTTTTTTTGCGGTATGCGGGCCTCTCACTGTTGTGGCCTCTCCTGTTGCGGAGCACAGGCTCCGGATGCGCAGGCCCAGTGGCCATGGCTCACGGGCCCAGCCGCTCCGCGGCACATGGGATCCTCCCAGACCGGGGCACGAACCCGCATCCCCTGCATCAGCAGGCGGACTCTCAACCACTGCGCCACCAGGGAGGCCCTCAAGTAAATTTGATCATTGTTTTTGTTAAAAATCTATTCTTAAAAAAAAAATCTATTCTTAACTGCATTTTATCCCTATGTAAGGAACTCTCAATTCTCAATATTTGCTAGCTTTATTGTGATGTTAACAGAATTTGAGACTCTCAAAGTATTATGATTTTTTTCTTTATCCATATGAATAAGAGCAGAAAAAGAAATCACATCATTTAATATAGTGAAATATATACATTAAATCAACTGTTTAAATATTTTATGATTGTATTTTTGAATAGAGGAAATGTGAAGTTCTGAAACACATATTCTATTCCACTTGAAACAAAGACATAGCAGTTGATATAAATGCCAATAAAAGGCAAAACAAGCTGGATATAACTGGAGTGGGAAGTGATTTGTACTATCAAAAAGAGAGTTAAACTGTGTATTTGTGAGCTCTGATACATTATATTCCTTAATTCTTTGATTTACACATATTCACTGGGTATCCTTTATGTGCCATGTCTGAAGAAGTAGTGAACAGGATAAGATCCTTGTTTGCCATTGCACATGAATTTTCATGAGAGAGGTAATTAATAAGTAAATAAGATTAAAATTCTAGATGCTAAATTCAACTTTGGGATTTAAGTTGGGTAATGTATTCAAAGTAGGTAGCATATTGCTATCAGGTAGTAGGGGCAAAAGGAGTATTTTCTCCCTACAGGTAGTAGTAAATAAATCAAATATGGAAAATATGAACAGGTTTCAAGGTGAGCTGTAACTATGATCAATAAGATTAAAGAAAGTGTAAAGGAGTATATATATGCTGTATATATTCAGCATAAAAAAGAAAATTTAGACAATATCTTAGTAAGAGTGTAATTTATGTCAAGGACAGTGATTACCAATTCTCTTCCTCCACGGAGGGAGAATTAAGAGAAATTATTTTTTAAATACCTTTAATTATGGAAAATTTCAAAAATAGTATAGGGAACCCCCATGTGTGTGTCACTCAGGTTCAACAGTTCTTCTATTTCTTATTTCAACATTATCACTATCTACTCGCCACCCCTACTAGATTTTTTTTAAATAGTTTTTTTAATGAAGTATACATAATGCACAAAACTGCTTATTTTGATACATGTTTATATCATGTAAGATTCCTCACTCAAGATATTGGACATTTCTGTCATCCCAGAAATGTCCATAGTGAACCTTTCCACTCGATTCCCATGTTCCTCACTCATGTCTTCTCCCTGCAGCACCCCCCCCACCCCCGCACCGCCCCCTGCCCTTCCAAGGCATCTGCTGTTCTTTTCCTTTTTTCTTTTAAACCATAGATTACTTTTGCCGGCTCTGTGATTGGATATGCATGCTATCATACAGTACATACTCTTTATGCTGGCTTGTTTTACGTAATATTTGAGATTATTCTAGGTTGTTGCAGTTATCAGTATTTTTATTGCTGAATAGTAGTCTGTTGTATGAATATACCACAGTGTGTCACTTGTTGACAGACATATTCGCTATTATGAATAAAGCAGAACATGCTTACATGAGGCCTTTTGTAGAGGTATGTTTTTATTTCTCTTGGGTAAACACCTAGGAGTAGAATTACTGGGTCATAGGCTAAGTGTATGCTTAACTTTATGAGAAATTGCTAGATCTTTTGTAACATTTTACCTACCCACCAGCAATATGTGAGAGTTTGGGTCATTTCATATTTTCACCAACAGTTGTTTGTTTTCAGACTTGTAAATTTTGGTCCTCCTAATGGGTATGTAGTTTGTGGAATTAATTTGTATTTCTCCTTCTGGTTTTACTTTTGTATTTCTGTGACAAATACTGGTATTGACCACTTTTTTCGTGTGCTTGTTAGCCATTTGTGTGTCGTTTTTTGTGAAATGTCTGTTCAAGTTTTTTGTCCATATTTTAAATTGGGTTGAGTTTTTATTGAGTTGTAGGGATCTTTTAGTTCTTTTATATATTCTGCTTTTAAGTCTTTTCACAGATAGTACTTTTGCTAGGTTGTGTAGATATGTTTTCTTCTAGAATTTATCATTTTAGCTTTTATTTAGGTATATGCCCCATCATGAACTAATGACATGTATGGTGTGAGGTGGGAATCACAGTTCAGTTTTTTACATATGGCTATCTTGTTCTAGAACCTTTTGTTGAAAACACTTTTTTCTCCATTGAATTGCTTTGTTGCCTTTGTCAGACAGTTGACCTAGGGGGGGTCATCTTCTGGAATCTGTATTCTGTTTCATTAATCTATTTGAAAATCCTGATGTCAATACCACATTGTCTTGACTACTGTAGTTTAGGCTTTCCCAGTTTTGGCACTATTGAAATTTTGGGCCAGGTTGTGGGGCTGTCTCACGTATTATAGAATTTTAGTAGTATCCCTGTCCTCTACCTGTTAGATCCCAGTAGCATCCTACCCGTGGTGAAAACCAAAAATGTATCTAGACGTTGCCAAATGTCCCCTGAGGTGCAAAATTGCCTCCAACTGAGAACCACTGAATAGCTTTAGAGTAAGTCTCAAATTTAGTTAATGTAAATTCTCTAGCTTTTGTTGTTTTCCCAAATTGTTTTGTCTGTTCTAGGACCTTTGTTTTCATTATTAATTTCAGAATGAGCTTGTCAGTTTATATAAAAAGGATTATGATTATGCTGGGACTATGATTGGGATTGTGTTGAATTTATAGATTACTTTGAGGAGAAGTAACATTTTGACAATCTTGAAGCTTGACATCTCTTCACTCATTAAGTCATCTTTATTGCAGCCATGTTTTATAGTTTTTGATGAGGTCTTGCATTTTTTTTGCTAAACTTATTACTAAATATTTTATGTTATATGATGCAGTTGTAAATGGAATTTTTTTTTTTTTTTTTTTTTTTTTTGCGGTACGCAGGCCTCTCACTGTTGTGGCCTCTCCCGTTGCGGAGCACAGGCTCCGGATGCGCAGGCTCAGCAGCCATGGCTCACGGGCCTATAGCCGCTCCGCGGCATGTGGGATCTTCCCAGACCGGGGCACAAACCCGTGTCCCCTGCATTGACAAGGGGACTCTCAACCACTGCGCCACCAGGGAAGCCCAATGGAATTGTTTTTACATTTTCTTTTTCGTTTGTTTGTTGCTAGTGCGTAGACATACAATAAAATTTTGTATATTGATTTGGTATCTTGAGACCTGGTTAAATGTAAAGATTCATAATCTTTTTGTTAATTCTTTTGCATCTTCTACATGCATAGTCATTTTGTTTGTAAATAGGGACAGTTTTACTTCTTTTTCAATTTTTGTACCTTGCATTTCTTATTTTTAATTGCACTAACTAAGACCTTTAATAAAATCTTGAATAGAATTGTTGAGAGTAGACATCCTTGCCTCCTTCCCAATTTTAGGGGGGAAATGTCCAGCACTTCAATACTCAGAATTGTAGGTTTTTCATATAACGCAGGGGAAATGCTGTTCTTAATTAGCTGAGGGTTTTTTGAAATCATGGGTATAATTTATTCAAATCTTATTCTGTACCTATTGAAACAGTGATATGGTTTTTCTTTTTTTTTTTTTTTTGTGGTACGTGGGCCTCTCACTGTTGTGGCCTCTCCCCGTTGCGGAGCACAGGCTCCGGATGCGCAGGCTCAGCGACCATGGCTCACAGGCCTAGCCGCTGCACGGCATGTGGGATCTTCCCGGACTGGGGCATGAACCCGTGTCCCCTGCATCGGCAGGCGGACTCTCAACCACTGCGCCACCAGGGAGGCCCCCGGTTTTTCTTTTTTATTCTCTGAATATGGTTAAGTATGTTGATTAATTTTTTTTTATTGTGGTAAAATATATACAGATGGTCTCCACCTTACGGTGGTCTGACTTAGGATTTTTCGATGGGTATGGTGCAAAAGTGATACACACTCAGTGGAAATTGTACTTTGAATTTTTATCTTTTCCCAGGCTAGCCTGTGTGGTACAGTACACTCTCGTGATGCTGGGCAGCAAGCTGCAGCTCCCAGTAAACCATTCAGTCACGAGGGTAAGCAACTGATACACTTAAAACGGTTCTGTACCCATGTAACCATTCTGTTTTTCACATTAAGTACTCAATAAATTACATGAGGTAGTCAACATTTCATTACAAAATAGGCTTTGTGTTAGATGATTTTGTCTAACTAGGCTAATGTTAAGTGTTCTGAGCATGTTTAAGGTAGGCTAGGCTAAGCTATAATATATGATAGATTAGGTGTATTATGTTGACTTAACGATATTTCTAACCTATTATGAGTTTATTGGGCCATAATAACACCATCATAAGTCAAGGACGATTTGTACTTATGGTTTACCACTTTAACCATTTTTAAGTGTAAAATTCAGTGGCGTTACATTGTTGAAGTTTTCATCAACCCATACTGAAACTCCCCTCCCCACCAACCCGAAGCCCCTGGTAACCACTGTTGTACTTCTGTTTCCATGAATTCACTGATTTATGTCCTTCATATAGGTGGGATCATACAGTATTTGTCCTTTTGTATCTAGTTTGTTTCACCTAGCATACTTAATGTCTTCAAGGTTCATCCATGTGGTAGAATGTGTCAGAATTTCATTCCTTTTTAGGTTGGAATAATATTCCATTGGATATATATGTACCACATTTTGCTTGTCCTTTCATCTATTAATGGACACCTGGGTTATTTCCACTTTCTGGCTTTTGTCAGTAATGCTGCTGTGAACATGGGTGTGTAAATATCTGTTTGAGTCCCGTTCATTTCTTTTAGATATGTACCCAGAAGTGGAATATTTGCATCATATGCTAATTCTATTTTTAATTTTTTGAAGAATTGCCATACTGTTGGCTGGCTAAAAATACTGTCTTTATTTAAAAGTATCTTTATTTTTCTTGATTTTTGAAGAGTAGTTTTGCTGAAGAATTCTGGCTGAAAAGTTTCCCTTCCAGTTCTTCAAAGATACAGTTCCATTGTCTTCTGTTCTCTATAATTTCTGCTGAGAAATTAGATGGCATTTATATTTTTGTTCTAGCTAGGTGTTTTTTTCCTCAGGCTACGTTCAAGATTTTTTTCTGTATCTTTTTAAGCCGTCTTAACTATGAGTGTGCATAGGTTTATTTTGTTTGTATTTTTCCTGTTTAGTTTTATTAATACTGAATAGGTAAATTTTTTGTTTTTCACCAAACTGGGAAAGTTTTGGCCATTATTTTAAAAATAGATTTCTGGCCTATTCTTTTTTTCTGTGATTTAAGTTATATTTGACTCCTTCATACTGTTCCACGGGTCTCTGAGGCTCTGCTCTCCTCAGTCTTTTTTCTCTCAGATGATTTCTCAGGATTTATCTTCTGTTGTCTCCAGTTTGCTGTTAAACCCACTTAATGTATCTCCAAATTTAATTATTGTAGTTTTTATTCTAGAATTTGTATTTGGTTCCTTTTATAATTTCCAATTATCTGTGATTGCTTATCTCTAAAGTTGTTTGAAAATATTTTCCTTTAGTCCTCCAATTGCAACATCTACATCTTGCGGTTGGATTTTGTTTACTGTATTCCCTTGCGTATACGTCACATTTTCTTGGTTTTTTATTTGTTTTGTGTTTTTTCTGTGTGAATACTGGATAGTAATTTCTTAATTTTACCCTTGTATTTTGAATGAAATTCAGGGACTAGATTCTGTTGTGTTCTCTGAAGAGTATTTTTTTGTTCTAGCTTAATTGGATTAAAATTCCATTCTCTTTCCAGTGGTGACAACAGCTGAAATCTTTTCTTTTAAATTCCTTCTTTGTCACTGTACCCTGGAGTCTCTACTGCGCATGCATGGTTTAGCAATTAACCAAGATTTGGGGCAGAGTTTATATGCAAATTTTGGGGCTTACCCCCTAGTTGTGCACAGATTAGACTACCATTAGGTCAGAAATTCTCATGGTGTGGTCTGAGGACCTCTTCTGGACCCTGAGAGCCTTTCAAGGTTGACAAGGTCCTGCCTTTTCCAACTATATTGTGTATGTGATGCCTTTTTTTCTTTATATGCTTCAGGAAGAACAGTGGATTGCAAAGAGTGAATGAAGGTGCAGATATGAGAATCCAGTTGTCTTTTTAAAACTGTATAATAAAGAGATTTACAAAATGTAAAACTATGCCACCCTCTTGTTAATTTTTTTTTTTGTTCTGGAAAATATTAAAATTTTATTTTAATAGGTAATAAGTTCATTGTCATTCTAAATGAATTTAAAAATTTTTTTCCTTTTTAATTTCTTACATGGGGTACTCAGTACTTTTAAGAAAGTAAAGGAATCCTGAGGCAGAAAAATTTGAGACTGCTGTCTTAGACGAGAAGTTACAAAATGCAGATATCGTTGGATGCAGTTTCATTTTTTCATGGATAAACTCTCAAGTTTCTGTCTCCATTTGGTCACTCTCCAGAGCCTTGAAAAAATGTTTTTTTTTTAAACCAGATTTTATAATTTTTATCTAAAGGAGGGTTAATCTGTCCAACCAGGCAAGGAGGGACTTCCCTGGTGGTGCAGTGGTTAAGAATCCGCCTGCCAGTGCAGGGGACACGGGTTCAATCCCTGGTCCGGGAAGATCCCACATGCCATGGAGCAGCTAAGCCCATGCGCCACAACTACTGAGCCTGCACTCTAGAGCCCATGCACCGCAACTACTGAAGCCCATGTGCACTAGGGCCCATGTGCCGCAACTACTGAGCCCATGCACCGCAACTACTGAAGCCCATGTGCTCTAGGGCCTGCTTGCCGCAACAACTGAGCCCGTATGCTGCAACTACTGAAGCCTGTGCACCTAGAGCCTGTGCTCTGCAACGAGAGAAGCCACCGTAACAAGAAGCCCGCGCACCGCCATGAAGAGTAGTCCCCGCTTGCTGCAACTAGAGAACGCTCACGTGCAGCAATGAAGACCCATCACAGCCAAAGATTAAAAAAAAAAAAAAAAGAGAGAGGAGGCGGGCTTCCCAGGTGGCGCAGTGGTTGAGAGTCCGCCTGCCGATGCAGGGGACATGGGTTCGTGCCCCGGTCCGGGAAGATCCCACATGCCGCAGAGCGGCTGGGCCCGTGAGCCATGGCCGCTGAGCCTGTGCTCCGCAACGGGAGGGGCCGCAGCAGTGAGAGGCCCGCGTACCTCAAAAAAAAAAAAAAGAGAGAGAGAGGAGGAAGTGACAGTTATTGACTATTAGCTGTGGTACTATGCAACATAATTGTGACTGTGCCTGTTAACTTAATCCTTAGACAAATTTTGGTGGTGAACTATTACCATATTTTATGGACAAGAAATGAGGCGTGGGTGCTTGTAGTAATTTGCCCAAAGTCATTCTGTCAGAAGTTGGTTTAAGCAGGATTATACCAAAGTAGGTCACGCTTGCCTTCAAAGACCCACGTTTCTATTTTACTCTGCTCTTTTTGGCTTCAGAGATTTAAGAAAATGTAAAATTACATAAGGAAGTTTTAGAATAGGTTTCTATGGCAGATTTTGGAATTTTAGTTTCTTGGGCTTGATAAAATAGATAAAAATCTTGGTGGTATGAATATGATCCTGCTAGAAGACAAGGAAATTAAAGAAATGAAATGACCTTTTAAATTCTTTTTAGTCTTGTAATTTCATGATTCTATGTATCTATCAAAAATTTGAAGTACTTTTTATGAGATGTTAAGTTTAAGTATGGCATGATCTGAGAATAGAACTGTTTATGTTCTTTTTTTTAAAAATTTTTACTTATTTTGGCTGCACTGGGATCTTCATTGCGGCATGTGGGATCTTTAGTTTGCGGCACGCGGGCTTCTTAATTGCAGCATGAGAACTGTTAGTTGTGGCATGCATGTGGGATCTAGTTCCCCGACCAGGGATCCAACCCGGGCCCCCTGCATCGGGAGTGAGGCATCTTACCCACTGGAGCACCAGGGAAGTCCCAGTCAGTGACTGACTCTTTTTTTTTTTTTTTTTTTTTAATTTTTTTGCGGTACGCGGGCCTCTCACTGTGTGGCCTCTCCCGTTGTGGATCACAGGCTCCAGATGCGCAGGCTCAGCGGCCATGGCTGACGGGCCCAGCTGCTCCGCGGCATGTGGGATCTTCCCAGACCGGGGCACGAACCCGTGTCCCCTGCATCGGCAGGCGGACTCTCAACCACCGCGCCACCAGGGAAGCCCGGTGACTGACTCTTATGTCAATGAAAGATAAGAAGAAAGATGGAAGAAAGATTATTATGGAAGAAAGATTCTTTCTTATGGAAGAAAGATCATTAACTTTAGAATATTAATAAAAGAAGAATGACTTTAATAGTATTGAAATGTGTTGAGATTTTTCATACCCACCCAGTAGACTGGAATGACATTTATTTCAGTACTTAAATTTCATAAGGCAAATGTAAAATAAATTTTAGTTATAGTTTTGCTCTTGTTGAGAAACTTCCCAAACTACAGTGTAACAATAGGTCAGACTTGTGACTGATATCACCATTATAAACAATTTATATTTCTTTATTTGCCTTCTCTCCAAACACTGAAGTGTCACATGGATCATTAGAATGGGGGGAGTGGAGATTTTTTAAACGCTAAAGTTTTGGGAGACTAGACAGTTGAGTATCAGTCAGTGATGAGAATATGGTGTTTCTGAAATGAAGTAAATAAAAAAGCAACATTGAGTTGCCTATAACATTTTTAGAAATAGGATTATTTAAATTAATGTTTATACTCTTTTTCCTTTAAATAGTAATCATAATGTCCGTAGCTTTTCTGGATATTATACAGAAGGAAAAATATGTTATATTTCCTCTTCTTTCAAATTGGAAGTTTTTGGAGTTCTTTGCTGTTATTGTGTTAAAAATTTTATTGTAATAAAAAATGGCAGGAGATATCTTTAAGAGACAGCATAGCATAGCGATGAAGAGTACGGGCCCTAGGGAATTCCCTGGCAGTCCAGTGGTTAGGACTCCACGCTTCCACTGCAGGGGGCACGGGTTTGATCCCTTGTCAGGGAACTAGGATCCTGCATGCAGAGCAGTGCAGCCAAAAAATACATAAATAAATGAAATGGTCCAAAAAAAAAGAGTATGGGCCCTACAATCATATGGCTTGTATTAGAATTCTAGTTTCTTTTTCTCTTTTTTTTTTTTTTTTTTTTTTGCGGTACGTGGGCCTCTCACTGCTGCGGCCTCTCCTGCTGCGGAGCACAGGCTCCGGATGCGTAGGCTCAGCGGCCATGGCTCATGGGCCCAGCTGCTCCGTGGCATGTGGGATCTTCCCAGACTGGGGCACGAACCCGTGTCCCCTGCATCAGCAGGTGGACTCTCAACCACTGTGCCACCAGGGAAGCCCTAAAATTTTTTTTTATTGAAGTATAGTTGATTTACAATGTTGTGGCAATCTCTGCTGTACAGCAGAGTGACTCACTTATACACATACATACATTCCTTTTTTCATATTCCTTTCCATTATGGTTTATCGCAGGATGTCGAATATAGTTCCCTGTGCTATACAGTAGGACCTTGTTGTTTATCCTTCCTATGTATAATAGTTTACATCTGCTAATCCCCACACTCCCAGTCCTTTCCTCTCAGGAATTCTAGTTTTAGTGCTTACTTCCTTTGTGGCATTGGGCCATCTCAATTAGTTTTTGCTGCTGCTGGCGTTGCCTCTCTTAAAAGTATTCATCAGAGGCTTTAAAATGATATTTGCTTAAGTAGAATAGAATATAAACTAATAGAATTACTTAACACTTATTTGCTATAAAAAGTATCAGTTGCTTCCTTAGAGCTCCTAGAAGTTAAAAACTTAGCACCTAGCTGGGAAAAAATAAAACTCTGCGTAACGTATTTTGGCTGAAAAGGTTCAGGTTTCATCAGAGATAGATGAGACGTCTCTTCAGACATTTTTAGTTCTATTATTTCATAGTTTTTATTTTCTTTGTATATTTTAAAAGATTTTTTGGGGGCTTCGCAGGTGGCACAGTGGTTAAGAATCCACTTCTCGTTGCGGTGGCTTAGCACGGGCTCTGTGCGTGGGGGCTTCAGTAGTTGTGGCACATGGGCTCAGTAGTTGTGGCTTGAGGGCTTTAGAGTGCAGGTTCAGTAGTTGCTCCATGGCATGTAGGATCTTCCTGGACCAGGGCTCGAACCCACGTCCCCTGCATTGGCAGGCGGATACTTTTTTTTTTTTTTTTTTGCGGTATGCGGGCCTTTCACTGTTATGGCCTCTCCCGTTGCGGAGCACAGGCTCAGCGGCCATGGGTCACAGGCCTAGCCGCTCCGCGGCATGTGGGATCTTCCCGGACTGGGGAACAAACCCGTGTCCCCTGCATCGGCAGGTGGACTCTCAACCACTGCGCCACCAGGGAAGCCCGACAGGCGGATTCTTAATCACTGTGCCACCAGGGAAGTCCCTGGTGTATTTTAAAGTAAGTTAGTATTTAGTTGAATTTGTCTGCATTTAATTTTGTAAGTAGCCCTTTTCTTTATATTTTTATTTTATTTTTTATTTTTTCCTCCTTTGACTTAGTAATTTTTCTCCTTGTTTCTTTGATTTTGATTTAGTAATTTGATTTTTTCCTCTTAATGAATTTTATGTATACTGCAATTGGCAAGTCTAATGGCTGAGTCATTTTCTAAAAATTTGGTTGTAAATATGGCTGATGAGAATTTTGACTGTATTTTTCTGTAGTGAGGAGGAAATGTTTAAATTATGTTTTCAGGGTAGTGCCCAAAATATTAAATTCTCTCCCTATTATTGGAGCCATGTAGTAAGTCTCTTCAGCTACTTCCTTTTGTTCATTTATTGTTTTATTCACTTTTCATTCATTCATTTATAGAGTTCCTACTATGGATCAGGAATTGTTATTCTGCTTCCTGTTGATTAAAACAACCTCTCAGGGGCTTCCCTGGTGGTGCAGTGGCTGAGAGTATGCCTGCCGATGCAGGGGACATGGGTTTGTGCCCCGGTCCGGGAGGATCCCTTGTGCCCCGGAGTGGCTGGGTCCGTGAGCCATGGCCACTGAGCCTGCGCGTCTGGAGTCTGTGCTCCGCAACGGGAGAGGCCACAACAGGGAGAGGCCCGTGTACTGCAAAAAAACCCAAAACACAAACAAACAAACAAAAACCTGTCTACCCTCCCTCCCTTCCAGATTGTTAAATACTTTAACTCTTTACTCCGTAGTCATTTTATCTATTCCTCAGCTATCAGTATAGTCAACCCTCCATATCTGTGGGTTCCACACGTGCAGATTCAACCGAGGATCAAAAATATTGTAAAAAAAATTCCAGAAAGTTCCAAAAAGCAAAACTTGAATTTGTGGCACTGGCAACTATTTACATAGTATTTACAACTATTTATATAGCATCTACATTGTATTAGGTATTATAAGTAATCTAGAGATGATTTAAAGCACACAAGAGGATGTGCATAGTTTCTGTGCAAATATTACACTATTTTATGTAAGGGACTTGAGTATCTGATGATTTTGGTATCCTAGGGGGCTGTGGGAGAGACGTCCTTAGACCAGTTCTCCGCAGACACCAATGGAGGACTGTATTCTTTCTGTTCCTCCCACCATGAAGTGTACAACTAATGACTTGTAAGTGTTCAAGCAGTTAATCCCAAATTACATCTCTGAACTCAGTTGCTTAAGCAAGTCATGGTTGGGACTTACCTGGCAGTCCAGTGGTTAGGGTTCCACGCTTGCAATGCAGGGGGCATGGGTTCAATCCCTGGTCAAGGAACGAGGATCCCACATGCCATGTGGTGCAGCCAAAAATAAATAAATAAATAAAAATAAAAAATTTAGGAAATAAGAAAATTATGGTGGAAGTTAGGTTTTATCATGGTAGAATTAGAGTTAAGCCAGTTTAAAGGGTGAAGTTCTTTGTGGACAGAGGGAGTCTTAACCCAGAGTCTTAGGTCTCTTTAATGGGAGTTCTTAACCATAGTCTTAGGTCTCTTTAAATTGTGTACATGCTTAATTTTTTTATACATGCTTAATTTTAATATGAATATGCATGATTTTCCTGGCAGATGGTCCAGAGCTTTCATCGGATACTTAAAGGAACCTGTGACTCAAAAAAGATTAAATAAAAGCTACTATTTAAAATTTTGTTTTGTATGCATTTACTATTTAAAAAATTAATGTATTTTGTTCTGGTTGAGTACATATCCAAAGGCTTAACTTGATCATGAAGTTTTTTTTTTTTAATTAATTAATTAATTAAAATTTGGCTGCGTTGGTTCTTTGTTGCTGCGCACAGGCTGTCTCTAGTTGCATTGAGTGGGGGCCACTCCTTGTTGCAGTGTGTGGACTTTCATTGCAGTGGCTTCTCTTGTTGAGGAGCACGGGCTCTAGGCGTGTGGGCTTCAGTAGTTGTGGCACGTGGGCTCAATAGTTGTGGCTTGAGGGCTCTAGAGCGCAGGCTCAGTAGTTGTGGTGCACGGGCTTAGTTGCTCTGCAGCATGTGGGATCTTCCCAGACCAGGGCTCGAACCCGTGTCCCCTGAATTGGCAGGCGGATTCTTAACCTGTGCCACCAGGGAAGTCCGATCATGAAGTTCTGTATCCCACACACAGGTCTAATAATTTTTAAGTCAGTGAAATTTGTCCTTAATATACCTCTACCTCCTTAGTCTTTTACTCAGTCTCTGGTATCCTGGCCTCAAGTTTTGACAGTCCTACCCTTAAAATGTTGAATGGTCCAAAATTACCTACTTCTTTCCTTTGTTTCCTGTTTCTATCCCCATCTCCAAAATATAATGCTAATCTTACTTGGGTTAGTAGAGTGTCGTTTTTTATTAATTTATTTAAAAAGATTTGAATGGGTGATAATCACTTGATCTTACAAAAAGTATTTTGGTTTCGTATGTTACTAAAATGCTAAAGGAAAATAAAAATGAAATTGAAATTGTTACTCTTCCAGGGAGAGTTTCTTATCCTATCAGTGAGTAAAGTAATTCACAGAAACTGCTTTTGGGCTCCTAGCCTGAATTCCTTTCCACCATATAATGCTCAAGTTTTTAACGTTTTTAAAAGGACACCAGTGGAATTTCAGAAAAATGTAAGAAAGGTAAATAAACAGCTTTAGATTGTATGGAGAAATATTTGGGGGCAAGATATCTGTCATATGGCCTAGAAGGTTGTCTTCTGAAGTCAGTTTCCTGAAATTGTCTTTCCTGTCCTTTCCATTCTCTAGTTTTGAGGTCAGAATATTTTTATTAAAATAAAAAAAACCCTGTAATTACAAAAATAATATAACCAAATCAAATAATGTTTGTATTTCAAAAGTGACAGTTTCCTCCTCATCACTTCCCTTTCGCCTATCTCCTTTTCAGAGCTAACAGTGTTTAACTGTTTGATATTCTATTCCGTGTGTGTGTGTGTCATACCTTTAAAAAAAAAGATCTGTTTTGTGCTACAACTGCTTTTTAAAAAAAACTTTATATTTTGTTGGCTTTTTTTCCAAGATAAGACACAGACATTTATCTCATTATTTTAATGCTTGCATTGTAGTGCACTGTATAACTGTACCATAATGTCTTTGTTTATATTCCTATTGAAAGGATATTTAGTTTTCAATTTTTGCAGTTGTAGCACTGGGGTAGTAAGCATTATTGTACATACATTTCCAGAGTTGTATGAATATTTCTATAACACTTGTAAAAGTAGGATTACTAAGTCAAAGGGAATGTGTTTTTTATTTTTGATATATACAGCTTTGTTTTCCACCAAGATGATTGAATGTACTTCTGCTCTCCTCATGCATGGCACATGAATGCACACATTTCCTCAGTCCTCCAACACAATTTTCATTATATTTTTGTCAATATAAAACTATCTAATTTTAATGTATATTTTCTTGAGCACTGTTGAAAATGAGTGTTCCTTCATGTTTATTAAACATTAGAATTTCCCTTTCGATTGCTCATTATATACATTGACCAATTTTCTACTGTCTTTCTTATTTGAGTTATAGAAGGGCTTTGTTAATAACTATGTTGCAGATTTTTTGCCTAGCCTGTCATTTTTCTTTTAATTTGAATGTGTATTTTGCATTACAAAAATTATAAATTTTTCATTTTACTAAAGAACATAAGAAAACTTATTAAAAAATGACCAATTTAACCATTGTTAAGTGTACAGTTCAGGCATTAATTAAGTGCATTCACACTGTTGTGCAGTGATTACCACCATCCATATCGAGAACTTTTTCATCATCCTGAACTGAAACTATACTCATTAAACACTAACAATACCATATGAGAGGAGTCATACAGTATTTATGTCTGGCTTGTTTCACTTAGCATAATGTCTTCAAAGTTTACCCATTTTGTAGTGTGTGTCAGTTTCATTCCTTTTTAAGGCTGAAATAAAATTCCATTGTATGTATATGCTACACTTTGTTAATCCATTCATTCATTTGTCATTAGACACGGGTTGCTTCTACCTTGGCTATTGCAAATAATGCTGCTATGAATATGGTTGTACAAATACCAGTTTGAGTCCCTGCTTTTAAGTCTTTTGGGTATATACCCAAAAATGGAATTGCTAGATCATTGGTAGTTCTATTTTTAAGTTTTTGAAGAACCACCATATTGTTTTCCACAGCAGCTGCATCATTTTACATTTCCACTGGCAATGCACAAGGGTTCCAGTTTCTCCCCATCCACACCAACACTTTTTTTTTTTTTGGATAGTAGCCATACTAATGGGTGTGAAGTGGTTTTGATCTCATTGTGGTTTCATTTTGCATTTCATTGTAGTTTTGATTTGCATTTCTCTAATGATTAATGGTGTTGAGCATTCTTTCATGTGTTTGTTGGCAATCTGTATATCTTCTTTGGAGAAATGTCTATTTAGGTCTTCTTCCCATTTATGGATTGGGTTTGTTTTTTTGTTATTGAGCTGCATGAGCTGCATGAAATTTTGGAGATTAATCCTTTGTCAATTGCTTCATTTGCAAATATTTTCTCCCATTCTGAGGGTTGTCTTTTGGTCTTGTTTATGGTTTCCTTTGCTGTGCAAAAGCTTTGAAGTTTCATTAGGTCCCATTTGTTTATTTTTGTCTTTATTTCCATTTCTCTATGAGGCGGATCAAAAAGGATCTTGCTGTGATTTATGTTATAGAGTGTTCTGCCTATGTTTTCCTCTAAGAGTTTGATAGTGTCTGGCCTTACATTTAGGTCCTTAATCCATTTTGCGTTTATTTTTGTGTATGGTGTTAGGGAGTGTTCTAATTTCATACTTTTACATGTACCTGTCCAGTTTTCCCAGCACCACTTATTGAAGAGGCTGTCTTTTCTCCACTGTATACTCTTGCCTTCTTTATCAAAGATAAGGTGATCATATGTGTGTGGGTTTATTTCTGGGCTTTCTGTCCTGTTCCATTGATCTATATTTCTGTTTCTGTTCCAGTACCATACTGTCTTGATTACTGTAGCTTTGTAGTATAGTCTGAAGTCAGGGAGCCTGATTCCTCCAGCTCCGTTTTTCTTTCTCAAGATTGCTTTGGCTATTCGGGGTCTTTTGTGTTTCCATACAAATTGTGAAATTTTTTGTTCTAGATCTGTTAAAAATGCCATTGTTCGTTTGATAGGGATTGCAATGAATCTGTAGACTGCTTTGGATAGTATAGTCACTATCACAGTGTTGATTCTTCCAGTCCAGGAACATGGTATATCTCTCCATCTATTTGTATCATCTTTAATTTCTTTCGTCAGTGTCTTATAGTTTTTTGCATACAGGTCTTTTGTCTCCTTAAGTAGGTTTATTCCTAGGTATTTTATTCTTTTTGTTGCAGTGGTAAATGGGAGTGTTTCCTTAATTTCTCTTTCAGATTTTTCATCATTAGTGTATAGGAATGCAAGAGATTTCTGTGCATTAATTTTGTATCCTGCTACTTCACCAAATTCATTGATTAGCTCTAGTAATTTTCTGGTAGCATCTTTAGGATTCTCTATGTATAGCATCACGTCATCTGCAAACAGTGACAGCTTTACTTCTTCTTTTCCAATTTGGATTCCTTTTATTTCTTTTTCTTCTCTGATTGCTGTGGCTAAAACTTCCAAAACTATGTTGAATAATAGTGGTGAGAGTGGACAACCTTGTCTTGTTCTTGATCTTAGTGGAAATGGTTTCAGTTTTTCACCATTGAGAACGATGTTGGCTGTGGGTTTGTCATATGTGGCCTTTATTATGTTGAGGAAAGTTCCCTCTATGCCTAGTTTCTGGAGGGTTTTTATCATAAATGGGTGTTGAATTTTGTCGAAAGCTTTTTCTGCATTGTTTGAGAGGATCATATGATTTTTCTCCTTCAATTTGTTAATGTGGTTTATCACATTGATTGATCTGTGTATATTGAAGAATCCTTGCATTCCTGGGATAAGCCCCGCTTGATCATGGTGTATGATCCGTTTAATGTGCTGTTGGATTCTGTTTGCTAGTATTTTGTTGAGGATTTTTGCATCTATGTTCATCAGTGATATTGGCCTGTAGTTTTCTTTCTTTGTGACATCTTTGTCTGGTTTTGGTATCAGGGTGATGATGGCCTCGTAGAATGAGTTTGGGAGTGTTCCTCCCTGTGCTATATTCTGGAAGAGTTTGAGAAGGATAGTTGTTAGCTCTTCTGTAAGTGTTTGATAGAATTCACCTGTGAAGCCATCTGGTCCTGGGCTTTTGTTTGTTGGAAGATTTTTAATCACAGTCTCAATTTCAGTGCTTGTGATTGGTCTGTTTATGTTTTCTATTTCTTCCTTGTTCCGTCTCAGAAGGTTGTGCTTTTCTAAGAATGTGTCCATTTCTTCCAGGTTGTCCATTTTATTGGCATAGGGTTGCTTGTAGTAATCTCTCATGATCCTTTGTATTTCTGCAGTGTCAGTTGTTACTTCTCCTTTTTCATTTCTAATTGTGTGGATTTGAGTCTTCTCCCTTTTTTTCTTGATGAGTCTGGCTAATGGTTTATCAATTTTGTTTATCTTCTCAAAGAACCAGCTTTTAGTTTTATTGATCTTTGCTATCATTTCCTTCATTTCTTTTTCATTTATTTCTGATCTGATCTTTATGATTTCTTTCCTTCTGCTAACTTTGGGGGTTCTTTTTGTTCTTCTTTCTCTAATTGCTTTAGGTGTAAGGTTAGGTTGTTTGAGGTGTTTCTTGTTATTGAGGTAAGATTTTATTGCTATAAACTTTCCTCTTAGAACTGCTTTTTCTACATCCCATAGGTTTTGGGTCATCGTGTTTTCATTGTCATTTGTTTCTAGGTATTTTTTGATTTCCTCTTTTATTCCTTCAGTGATCTCTTGGTTATTTAGTAGTGTATTGTTTAGCCTCCATGTGTTTGTATTTTTTACAGTTTTTTTCCTGTAATTGTTATCTAGTCTTAGTGTTGTGGTCGGAAAAGATACTTGATACGATTTCAGTTTTCTTTTTTTTTTCTTTTTTTTTAATTTTTTGCTTTATAACAAATTTAATCAGTTATACATATACATATGTTTCCATATCCCCTCCCTTTTGCGTCTCCCACCCACCCTCCCTATCCCACCCCTCCAGGCGGTCACAAAGCACCGAGCTGATCTCCCTGTGCTATGCGGCTGCTTCCCACTAGCTATCTGTTTTACGTTTGGTACTGTATATATGTCCATGCCACTCTTTCACTTTGTCACAGCTTACCCTTCCCCCTCCCCATATCCTCAAGTCCATTCTCTAGTAGGTCTGTGTCTTTATTCCTGTCTTACCCCTATGTTCTTCATGACATTTTTTTTTCTTAAAATTCCATATATATGTGTTAGCATACAGTATTTGTCTTTCTCTTTCTGACTTACTTCACTCTGTATGACAGTCTCTAGGTCCATCCACCTCGCTAAAAATAACTCAATTTCATTCCTTTTTATGGCTGAGTAATATTCCATTGTATATATATGCCACATCTTCTGCTCTGTGGTAGTTATTTCCACTATTTTATCTTCCAGGTCCCTTATCCATTCTTCTGCCTCATTTATTCTGCTATTGATTCCTTCTAGAGATTTTTCAATTTCATTTATTGTGGTGTTCATCATTATTTGCTCTTTAGTTCTTTTAGGTCCTTGTTCAGCGTTTCTTGTATTTTCTCTATTTCCAAGATTTTGGATCATCTTTACTATCATTACTGTGAATTGTTTTTCAGGTAGACTGCCTATTTTCTCTTCCTTTGTGTGATTGGTGGGTTTTTACCTTGCTCCTTCATCCGCTGTGTATTTCTCTGTCTTCTCAATTTGCTTACCTTACTGTGTTTGGGGTCTGCTTTTCACCGGCTGCAGGTTCGTCGTTCCCGTTGTTTTTGGTGTCTGCCCCCAGTGGCTAAGGTTGCTTCAGTGGGTTTTGTGGGCTTCCTGGTGGAGGGGACTAGTGCCTGTGTTCTGGTGGATGAGTCTGGATCTTGTCTTTCTGATGGGCAGGACAGCATCTGGTCGTGTGTTTTGGGGTGTCTCTGGCCTTATTATGGTTTTAGGCAGCCTCTCTGCTAATGGGTGGGGTTGTGTTCCTTTCTTGCTAGTTTTTTCGCATAGGGTTTCCAGCACTGTAGCTTGCTGGTCATTGAGTGGAGCTGGGTCTTAGCATTGAGATGGCGATCTCTGGGAGAGCTTTTGCCATTTGTTATTACTTGGAGCTGGGAGGTCTCTGGTGGACCAATGTCCTTAACTCGTCTCTCCCACCTCGGAGGCACAGGCCTGACACCTGGCCAGAGCACCAAGACCCTGTCAGCCACATGGCTCAGAAGAAAAGGGAGGGAAAAAAAAAAATTATTAAAATAAAAAATAAAAAAATTATTAAGAATAACAAAAAATTTAAAAGTAATAAAAAGAAAAAAAAAGGAAGAAGAGAGCAACCAGAGCAAAAAAATCCACCAATGATAACAAGCGCTAAAAACTATACTAAAAAAACAAAAACAAAAACGGACAGGCAGAATCATAGGACAAGTGGTAAAAGCGGTTATAAAGGCAAAATCACACAAAGAAGCATACATCTACACCCACAAAAAGACAAAAAGGAAAAATAATATATATAATCTATATATATAAAAAAAGAGAGAGCAAGCAAATCAATAAACAAATCTACCAGTGATGATAAACTCTAAATACTAAACTAAGATAAACATAAAACCAGAAATAAATTAGATGCAGAAAGCAAACCCCAAGTCTACAGGTGCCCCCAGAGTCCACCGCCTCAATTTGGGATGATTCATTGTCTATTCAGGTACTCCAGAGATGCGAGATACATCAAGTTGATTGTGGAGATTTAATCCGCTGCTCCTGAGGCTTCCGGGAGAGATTTCCCTTTCTCCTCTTTGTTCGTACAGCTCCTGGGGTTCAGGTTTGGATTTGGCCCCGGCTCTGCATGTAGGTCTCCTGAGGGCGTCTGTTCCTGCTCAGACAGGATGGGTTTAAAGTAGCAGCTGATTAGGGGGCTCTGGCTCACTCAGGCCCGGGGGAGGCGGGGTACAGATTGCAGGGTGAGCCTGCAGCGGCAGAGTCCGGTGTGACATTGCAACAGCGTGAGGCCCCATGTGTTCTCCAGGGGAAGTTGTTCCTGGATCACGGGACCCTGGTAGTGGCGGGCTGCACAGGCTCCTGGGAGTGGTGGTATGGATAGTGACCTGTGCTTGCACACAGGCTTCTTGGTGCCTGCAGCAGCAGCCTTAGCATCTCATGCTCGTCTCTAGTGTCTGTGCTGATAGCCACGGCTTGTGCCCATCTCTGGAGCTCGTTTAGGTGGTGCTCTGAATTCCCTCTCCTCGTGCACCCTGAAACAATGGTCTCTTGCCTCTTAGGCAGGTCCAGAGTTTCTCCCGGACTCCCTCCTGGCTAGCTGTGGTGCACTAGCCCCCTTCAGGCTGTTTTCATGCAGCCAACCCCAGTCCTCTCCCTGGGGTCTGATCTCCGAAGCCCGAGCCTCAGCTCCCAGCGCCTGCCCGCCCCGGCAGGTGAGCAGACAAGCCTCTCGGGCTGGTGAGTGCTGGTCGGCACCCATTCTCGGGGCGGGAATCTCTCTGCTTTGCACTCTGCACCCCTGTTGCTGCGCTGTCCTCTGTGGCTCCGAAGCCTCCCCCCTGCCCACCCTCCGTGTCTTCTAGTGAAGGGGCTTCCTAGTGTGTGGAAACTTTTCTTCCTTCTCAGCTCCCTCGCAGAGGTGCAGGTTCCATCCTTATTGTTTCATCTCTGTTTTTTCTTTTTTCTTTTGCCCTACCCAGGTACGTGGGGAGTTTCTTGCCTTTTGCGAAGTCTCATTCTTCTGCCAGCGTTCAGTAGATGTTCTGTAGGAGTTGTTCCACATGTAGATGTATTTCTGATGTATTTGTGGGCAGGAAGGTGATCTCCATGTCTTACTCCTCTGCCATCTTGAAGGTCTCTTTGCTCACTTTTTAATGCACTGGTTAAGTTGTAAGGGTTCTTTATTACATTCTAGATATTAATCTCTTATTGAGTTGGCCAAAACGTTCGTTCGGGTTTTTCCATAAGATGTTATGGAAAAACCTGAATGAACGTTTTGGCCTACCCAATATATGATATATAACCTGCAAATATTTTCTCCTATCCTCTTCCCTACCTTAGCTCTTTCCTATTTCTTTTTTCCATCCAGGGTGTTCAGAGGAATTCTCCTCAACTAATACCGTTATCACATTACAAGCCTACACAGAAGCCTTCAAAGGCTCTTCATTGCCCACAAGGTGAAGTTGAAACTCCTAGAACTGATATTCGTAAACATCCACTGTCAGGTCTCTCTCTACCTTTTTTTTTTCTCTATTCCCTGTAGGAAACTTCAGCTGAATTGGACTATTTGTTCCCTAAATTTGACATCCAGTGTCCTGCCCCAGACCATTATCTGTTCTTTCTTATTAGCCTTACCTTACCTACAGACTAACGGGGATCCACTTTGCTGAATGAATCAATTTCTGACTCACTTGGTATTTATCCAACCATCTCCTTAAGCTCTGACCCATATATTGTTCTCCTTGTTTATCTTGTTCACATATGTACTATTGAATTTATATATATATATGTGCATGTTTATGTCTATCTGCCTTAGCTTCTAGTGGAAAGAACCAGGCTGTGGTGGATCAAATTCTAGCTTTAGTACTTAATAGTATGGTAGCCTTGGACAGGTTTTTAAATCTTTGAACCTTTTCCTATCTATAAAATAGGGTTGAAACTTATATGACAGCGTTAGGAGATTTTATGTATGCACACACACAAACATGCACATACACACATAATTACACATTAATTACTTGGCTTAGTAGACACTCAGTGTGTGTAGTTCTTATCCTGAAGGGCAGGGAAGTAATCTGTACAGACATTTAAAAAATGTCTGGGGCTTCCCTGGTGGCGCAGTAGTTAAGAATCCGCCTGCCAGTGCAGGGGACGGGTCTGAGCCCTGGTTTGGGAAGATCCCACATGCTGCCGAGCAGCTAAGCCTGTGCGCCACAACTACTGAGCCAGTGCTATGGAGCCCGCGAGCCACAACTACCGAGCCTGTGTGCTACAACTACTGAAGCTCGGGCGCCTAGAGCCCGTGCTCCGCAACAAGAAAAGCCACTGCAATGAGAAGCCCGTGCACTGTAACGAAGAGTAGCTCCTGCTTGCCACAACTAGAGAAAGCCCCCATGCAGCAATGAAGACCCAGTGCAGCCAAAGATAAATAAAATAAAATAAATAAATAAATAGCTAGGGGTGCTGGAGAGGTGCTTGTTGTGGGCCAGGGTGCCTACAGTTTGTGTGTGGTTTTGGGAAACCAACCAGAGCCCAAGGAAGTTTCACTGTTTTTCCTAGGCCTTATACCTGGGAGTAAGCAAGCAAGTGTGTGCATTCTTCAGGAGTAGAATCTCGGTTTCTTATAGCCCTCCTATAACTCCCACTAGTTTTGTAACCAGCTAAGGAGACACATCTTCCTGGTATTGAACCCCAGGGAGGTGGTGCTCAATATGTGGCTTGGACCACTCACTCCCCACAGAGGATCTCTGAGCCTGTGATATCCGTCTCCTCTTCTGTGTCCCCTCCTAGTGCTGCAAGTCCTGATTGCTTCTCCTCCCTTTCTACTTGACTTTGTGTGGATCTTTCCTCATAGCCTTGGTTGAAGAAGAGTCTTTCTATCATTCTCCAATTTGTTTTCATTGAGGATTCCTCATGTAGCTGTATTGTGATGTGTTCCTTTGGGGAGGTGAGCTCAGCATTCTCCTACTCCACCAATTGATCTCCTCCCTTGATATTATCTTTTTAATTATAGCCATCCTAGTGGATATGAAGTGATGTCTCATTGTGGCTTTGATTTGCAGTTTCCTGATGGCTGTTCATGTTGAACATTTTCTCATGTTATTTTAATTTATTAATAAATTTATATTTTTTGGCTGCATTGGGTCTTTGTTGCTGTTCTCAGGCTTTCTCTAGTTCGTCGAGTGGGGGTTACTCTTCATTGCAGTGCGCAGGCTTCTCATTGCGGTGGCTTCTCTTGTTGCAGAGCACGGGCTCTAGGCGCGTGGGCTTCAGTAGTTGCAGTCTGTGGGCTCAGTAGTTGTGGCTCGCGGGCTCCAGAGCACAGGCTTAGTAGTTTTTTTTTTTTTTTTTTTGCGGTACGCGGACCTCCCACTGTTGTGGCCTCTCCCGTTGTGGAGCACAGGCTCCGGATGCGCAAGCTCAGCGGCCATGACTCACAGGCCCAGCCGCTCCGCGGCATGTGGGATCTTCCCGGACCGGGGCATGAACCCGTGTTCCCTGCATCAGCAGGCAGACTCTCAACCACTGTGCCACCAGGGAAGCCCCCAGGCTCAGTAGTTTTGGTGCCTGGACTTTGTTGCTCTGCGGCATGTGGGATCTTCCCAGACCAGGGTTCGAACCCGTGTCCCCTGCACTGGCAGGCGGATTCTTTACTGCTGCACTACCAGGGAAGTCCCTTTCTCATGCTTTTATTGGCCATTTGTATATCTTCTTTAGAGAAATGTCTATTCAGATCCTTTGCCCATTTATTTTCTAAAGTAGATTTATTTATTTATTTTTACTTTTTTGGCTGCACTGGGCAGCATGTAGGATCTTAGTTGCTGACCAGGGATTGAACCTGCGCCCCGTGCAGTGGAAGCTTGGAGTCTTAAGCACTGGACCACCAGGAAATTCCCTGCCCATTTTAAAATTGGATTGCTTGTCTTTTCATTATTCATTTGTAAATGTTCTTTATATATTCTGGATACAAGTCCCTTATGAGATACATAATTCACACGTTTTTTCCCATTTGCCATGTTGCAGCATGTATTGTGGGTTGTCTTTTCACTTTCTTGATGGTGTCTATAGTTCTTGCTCTTCCATTTAGGTCTGTGATCCATTTTGAGTTAATTTTCATGCCTAGTGTAAGGATAAAGGTTTCAACTTCTTTTTTTTGCGTGCAGATATTCAGTTGTCCCAACATAGATGGCTTTTTAATATTTGTATTTCAATACTGCAAACGTTCAAAAGGATTTCCTCCATCAGTGCATGAAAACTTTCATTTTTAGCTTTATACCAAGGTTTTGTTTACCCTGGTTGCACATTAGAATCACTTGGGAGCTTTTGAAAAATTCTAGGGTTTAGACACAACCTCAGAGATTTTGATTTAATTAGTCTCTTGTGGAGCCTAGTTATCAGTATGTTTTTTAAAGCCTTGTAGTTGATTATGAAGTCTAATTAGGGTGAGAACCACAGCTCTATGCTCCTCAAAAAAAGAAATGGAAAAAAACCACTAGGTTTTATGCTTCACTATATTTTTTTCCTCTTCAATAATGTGTTGCTTTCGTCAGTAGAAGAAAATAATTTTTAATAATTTGTTAAACAATAATTTAACCAGAGTTTTAGTTTTATAATGAAAGATTATATTTTTAATGGTAGGTTGTTTATGATGTGAAATTTGATTCTGGTAACCAATAAATTTTAAAGATGGCTTATGTTTAGGTGTTACAGAAAATCTCAATCCAGGAAGGCAGTGAGTTTATCCATGTGTTTGATTTATACCATGAGGAAATTAACTTCATGAGGAACTCACCATGAGGACTGTGATATACATATGTCAATTCAAGTCAGAGAGAATACCTTTAGGGACTGGGTTGTGTGGTATTTCAGGTTGTTAGACTAGACCTTAGTCTATATATTCTGTGTTACTGAAATATTTCCAGTATATTTGGAAAATATGGGTTTCTTTGTGAATACTGATAAAGATAATTCCTAAGATACTTATTAAGCATGTAGGCACTGTTAAGTTCTGGGCTGCAAAGAATAGACCGTAGTCTTTGCTCTTTACAGTCTAATGGAGAAATAGATATATACGTAAGTGACTTGAATAAGAAGCCATTCTAATGATTTGAACAAGACATTGAGGATCATTACCTTTCATGGAGATAAAGCAGATTTTCTACAGGAAATAACATTTAGGATGAGTTTTGAAGAATGAATATGTGAAAGGTATGCTAAGAGGAAGTAGAGAAGAGCAGGATAAATAGTCTGTGCCCAGATGTCAAAGATAAAGCACACCTCTGAGGAAATACAAGTGGTTAGGATCGTAACACAGGGTAGGTGGAAGGTAACCGTGGGAGATAAACCAGTAAAGCGGTGGGGCCAAGTCTGGTGGGTTTGTGTTTCTACCAGTCCAAGAAGTGCCTTCAGTTTTTAGGTAAAAATAAAAGACACATTCTTCATTTTCACCAAGAACTTTATTGAACAACGTATTCACCCTTTTGTTCCACTACCTTCTGCCATTTTTCAGGCAACTTCATAATTCCATCTTCCCAAAACTTTTTACCTTTTTAAGCAAAGAACTCTTCCAGGTGCCTTTTACAGTCTTCCAGGGAATTGAAATTTTTTCCATTAAGAGAATTTTATAAAGACTGAAATAAATGGAAATCCAAAGATGCAATGTCTGGTGAATACAGCAGATGTATCAGAACCAGCCAAGCTGTAACAATTTTTGCCTGGTCATCAGAGAAACATGCAGTCTTGCGTCATCCTGACGGAAGATTATGCGTTTTCTCTTGACTCATTCTGGACGCTCTTTGTTGAGTGCTACTTTCAGTTGGTCTAACTGGGAGCAATACTTGTTGGAATTAATCGTTTGGTTTTCTAGAAGGAGGTCATAATAAAGGACTCCCTTCCAATCCCACCATATACACAACATCACCTTCTTTGGATGAAGACGGGCCTTTGGTGTGGTTGGTGGTGGTTCATTTCACTTTCCCCACGATCTCTTCCGTTCCACATTATTGTACAGTATCCACTTTTCATCGCCTGTCACAATTTATTTTAAAAACGGAACATTTTCGTTGGACATTTAAGTAGAGAATTGAATACGGAAATACAGTCAAGAAGTTTTTTTTCACTTATGTGGAACCCAAACATCAAAGCGATTCACATAACCAAGCTGGTGCAAATGATTTTCGGTGCTTGATTTGGATATTTTGAGTATGTCGGCTGTCTCCCGCACTGTATAACGTTGATTGTTCTCAGTTAATGTCTTGATTTGATCGCTGTCAACTTCACCTGGTCTACCTGAACATGGAGCATCGTCCAGCGAGAAATCTCCAGCACAAAACTTCGTAAACCACTTTTGACACATTCGATCAGTCACAGCACCTTCTCCATACACTGCACAAATCTTTTTTTTACATTTCAGTTGTGTTTTACCTTTCCTGAAATAATAAAGCATAATATGCTGAAGAAAATGTTGCTTTTTTTCTTTCATCTTCAGTATTAAAATGGCTACACAAAAATTCACCAGTTTTGATAAGTCTTTTCTTAAATGCATGCTGATATGACAGCTGTCACATACAGTCTAACAAAATTGTTTCAAATGAAGTTAAAGACAACTAAGTGCTACTAGAGCCATCTTACAGAAAAAAACGAATGAACCTTTTGGCCAACCCAGTAATGCCACACTTAGAGGTGCTTGTGATGAGCCATTTTTGTATTATGACTGCTAATTATATTACATGTTTATATCCCTTTTTAATGTTTTTGTTTTATATATTATATGCATAATATATTGCTACAGTAATGCTTAATTTGTTAATAAAAATATACATATATGGAGGTGGATACTCAAAATCTTTTACTGATAGAATACATGATTAAACATCTCTGGAAGCCACTTATAGGTTATGGAAATCCACTAAAGTATTTTAAACAGAAGAACAATATCAGATTTATATTTTAGGAAGGTAACCATGTGGAAGAAGGATTGTAGGGTAGGGATATGGAGACCAGTAGAAAGCTATTAAAATAGTCTGGGCCTGACGTTGTGAAGGGCTCAACTAAGAGAGTGACCTTTATCTTGCTGAGGTCTTTGGCCCTCCAAAGTTCTGGCTGAGAATATTTCTTAATTACCTAAAATTTATTAAGTTGAAAGATGAGTGGAAAGGATTGTTGGGTCCACATGATGATGTTTAGTGCATGTTGTTCTTACATAATTGCCATTATCTTTTCTCTTGGAAAAAGAGCATCTTACTCTCTCTACCTACCGCATTTTCCTCAGAAGTTTAATATTCCCCCATATCTCCTTATCTTTTTTTAAAGCGGTGTTCTATTGATGTTTTTTCTTTGTTGGGTTATAGTTTACACACAGTAAAATGGACAAAATTCAGATTTACAGTTTATTTTGACAAATGTATGTACCCATGTTACTACCATCTAAAGTAAAGAACAATTTTCATCATCCCAGAAAGATTCCTTGTTTTTCTCTCTATCCCGTAAGTAACCATAGTTCTTATTTCTTTCACTATATATTAATTCTACCCATTCTTGAGTTTCATATAGTGGAATCATACACTATGCATTCATGTCTGACTTTCTGCTCAACATAATATTTTAAGAATTCATCCATGTTACACATAACATTTTTTAGGTCGTATGACTGTACCACAGTGTGTGTATCCTTTCTCCTATTGACAAATATTTAATTTGTTTCCATTTTTTTCTTACTATTAATAATAAAGCTGCTATGAACAATTTGGTGAACATATGCTTTGATTTTTCTTGAGTTTATACTTAGGAGCAGAATTGCTAGGTCTTGTGTTCAGTGTTATTAGAAACTGCCAAACTTTTCTAAAGTACAAGGTTGTACCATTGTATACTCTTAGCAGTATGTGAGATTTCAAGTTGCTCTACATTCTGACAGTTGGCATTATCAGATTTTTATTTTTAGTCATCTTACTGGGTGTGAAGTGGTATCTCATTGTGGGTTTTTTTTTTTTTTTTTTTTTTTGTGGTACGTGGGCCTCTCACTGTTGTGGCCTCTCCCGTTGCGGAGCACAGGCTCCGGACGCGCAGGCTCAGCGGCCGTGGCTCACGGGCCCAGCCGCTCCGCAGCATGTGGGATCTTCCCGGCCGGGGCACATACCCGTGTCCCCTGCATCGGCAGGCGGACTCTCAACCACTGCGCCACCAGGGAAGCCCCCAGACAGCTTTCTTTCTAGTCTGTGTGCTTAATTCTTTTTATTGTCTAATTAGGGCCATCAGAGGTTATTTTTGATGAATTACTAGATTAATTCTGAACTAGAGTTATCCTTTCTGGTTCTAGTAGTAAATATACACCATACTGGAATTTGGTGTCAAGTGACTGTATCATAATGGAATTGAAGGAGGGAGGTTGGAGTGTTGTTTTTCAGTTAAGCTAAATTATCTTAAAAAGTTTGTTTTGGACACAGAACCTGGATGCCCTCTATATTGAATACAACCAAATCCACCTTGAGATAGCTGTTCAGTAAGGTTGACAGTTGTACCTAGAATGCAGGATTAGGGTCAGATAATGTTTCTTTGTATCATTTTTTTTTCATTTTTTTTTGCTGTACGCGGGCTTCTCACTGTTGTGGCCTCTCCCGTTGCGGAGCACAGGCTCCGGACGTGCAGGCTCAGAGGCCATGGCTCATGGGCCTAGCCGCTCGGCGGCATGTGGGATCCTCCTGGACCAGGGCACGAACCCGTGTCCCCTGCATTGGCAGGCGGACTCTCAACCACTGCGCCACCAGGGAAGCCCTCTTTGTATCATTTTAAGGGAATATTTCATAATGCCATTTGCAGCAACATGGATGGACCTAGAGATTATCATACTAAGTGAAGTAAGTCAGAAAGAAAAAGATACCATATGGTATCACTTATATGTGGGATCTAAAATATGACACAAATGAACTTACCTATGAAACAGAAACATACTCATAGACATATAGAGCACAGACTTGTGGTTGCCAAGGGGGAGGGGAGGACTGATAGTTTGGGACTAGCAGATGTGTAAACTATTATATATAGAATGGATAAACAGCAAGGTCCTGTTGTATAGCACAGGGAACTATATTCAATATTCTGTAATAAGACATAATGGAAAAGAATATGAAAAAGAATATGTGTTGTCTAACTGAATCACTTTGCTGTGCATCAGAAACTAGCACAACATTGTAAATTGACTATATTTCAATTAAAAATATGGCAAAAAAATTTCAGCTTTTCCGCAAGCTTGAAAAGGGAACTTATCTCTCATTTTCTGGACTTCTCCTCCCCACCTTAGTTTTAGTTTTCACTGCTTTATTGTGGGCATTCTTCCTAGCAAACCAAGCTCTTATGTATATCATTTATTACTTACTGCAGTTTGAGACTTTTGGTACAGGCCATATATATCTTAACACAGGTTAACCTCACTTTAAAGAAACCCAATGTATAAAAATCATAGTTTTTGATATGTATCATACATGGTGATTATTCTCCTAATAAAAAGATTCAGAATTTAAATAGCTTGCCAGGAACACATAAAACTTAGGTACAGTCTGCAAAACACTTTTAAAAAATTCAGTAATGCAGAGAATCATTCCCTACATTTTTCCTATCTAGTTTTGGGCTGTCTGTATTTGGAAGTTGCTGAGTTGGTATTTCTGCATGTAGTGGTGGTGCTATGCTGTAATGACTATCTGTAATATCTCTCCAGTGGAAAGAATAGCTATGGGAGACTAGAGGACCTGTGGCAAAAATCCTTTTTTATGGTTATGTTGTGTAAGTAAGAGGGCTGTTTGGAACTTTTAATTAAAATATTTTCCAATGAAGAAGTTGCTGTTTAATTGAAAATATTTGAATGCCAAAGCTTGATAAAGAAGCTTGCAGAACCTGTTAAGCAAATAAGTACTACAGATCTCATGTGACTTCAGTTGATTTTACAAATTTGCTTTTCTTTTTCTGAAGCAATTTCTGATATCCAGTAATTCTGTGTACCACGTAGTGATGTTATTAGATTTGAGATCTTTATAATAAAAATATATTTTATTGTCATGTATTTTTTTATAATTTTTTAAATTTATGAAATTTAACTATTTTCAGTTAAAAGCTACTCACAGATTCTGCTGTTGGTAGAGAAGGTGTTGGGGTTTTTTTGGTGTGTGAAGAGGCATGGGATTTACTGTATATTCATGATTTTATATAGAGACTCATCTTATAAAAATTACTTGAAAATTACAATTTTGTAAGTCACTTGATAGTTAATATTCTAGGGGAATTTTCTTCTAAAGTAACACTGTGATAAATAGTTTATAAAATAATTTCCTCTTTGTTTATTCACTTACATATTTTTCCTTTTATTATAGGGAGGATAAATATAGGATAGAACTTTTAGATTAATGGGCAGAAAAAGGGAAAAAAGATCTGTGGTTAATAAACCTAATGGTAACTATTGAATACCATAAAGTAGATGGTTTTCCTTTTTTTTTTTTTTTTTTTTGTTAAATACAGGGTATATTTACTTCTGGCACATGGGAAGAGAAATCAGATGAGATTTCCTTTGCTGATTTCAAGTTCTCAATCACTCATCATTATCTTGTACAAGAATCCCCTGATAAAGAAGGAAAGGATGAAGTATTAGAAGGTAAGTTTGTACTACATATTTTTAAACTCTTGTAAGAGTGATTATAATTTTGAATTATGAATTTAGTTCTCTTAATTAAGTAGTATCCTCTGGAGATATTTTACGTGTGCAGAGTCGTTTCACCACATCTGAAATAGAGTATGATCTTTGCAGAGGAAAAATTGCAGCATCGTTTATTTTAAAATTAATTAAATCAGCACATATTTATTGAGTGCCTGAGATGTGCTCGGTACTCTGCTAAGCCCAACTGAAAAAAATTTACATTCCAGTAGGGGAGATAAGGTCTATAAGTAAGTAACAATAATAAGAGGTAAAAAGTGGTAAGTGCCATCCCAAAGCACAAAGTCTTACTGGAGTTCAGAATAGGAAAGATCACTTTCAGTCCAGAGAGATCAGAGAAGATGTTATAGAGAATTAAGTAACTAAGCTGGGCTTCGAAGAATTAAAAAAAAGTTATTGATTAGTCAGTGTCATGTTTTGAATGTACCCCACACTTCAGAGTAGATCAAGTGGATTAAAATTCTGGTTTTTCTACTTACTAGTTACTTGACCTTTCTAAATTTGACTGATCTCATTTGTAAAATGGAGTAATACTACCCGGAGGGTTAATGGGAGGATTTAATAAGATACTGTACATAAGTACCTATCTCATGATTACTAATGTTACCAGGCCCTTGTATAAGCATTGCAATTAGTATTCAAGTTAGCAAACATCATTTGCAGCTTAATAAAGAATTTTAAGAGTTTGTTTCTTCCCCCAAAAGTCATATATTTTATTTGCTAGGCGTAATTTATAAACTTGCAAAGGCAACTTGATTTTATATTATCAATCATTTTAAGAGAAAGATCCATTTTAAGAGAGTTGTTTTTTAATATAATAATCTCATAATGTATTGCTGACTTGAAATGCTGTAACTTCTAATTCTGAATTAATATTTTAATCTTATTAAATTTTGTATTGCCTATTTTTTTTCCCTAAAAATTACCTTTCTCAGTACCTGGCCTGTGTTAGGTACTCAGTAAATAGTGCTTACAGTTGTTAATAGGTCACATCATCCAAAGTCTTTGTTTTGTAATATGCCAGTGTAAAACAGTGAGTGAGCAAGGTATTAAAATATGAATTTTGAATCTGTTGGTCAAATACTCTTCTTCATTTACTCATAAAATAAATATGCAGAATGTGTGTTAAAGTTTTTCTGGTCAAAACAGATTATCATTTCTAAGTGTAGGCCTGAAATATTTGTGCCTTTTCTTGTATAGGAATAAAATTATATTACCTTTTCTGTTGTATATATTATTTTCACAAACAAAACAGTTAGATAGCATCTGCATTTAGATTCATAAACTAGGACAGATAATTTGACCATGTATATACATATTTAAGATAGTTATACAGCAAAATAAAATAATTAAACCAGAACATGAATAGATATACTTTAGGAATAAGGGGAAGAGGGAAATATATGCAACTGGTGGGAAGTCTGATAATAGCCCAGAGATTTCCAGGTACAACCTTCTGCTGATTAATGAAGGAACCTGTTCAAGGTAGAGAAATCTTAAGTGCTGTTAATTTGAAGAAAGGTCATATATCAAGGAAAAGCTGTTGCAAGTAAGGAGGCTTAGAATCAGTGTTTCTGAGATGAATAGATGAAGGAGACTGTGGTATGATGAGAGAAGGTGAATGGATTTAAGGTAGTTAAGGCATTATTGCTGCATGTGTGTATGTATTGGGCAGTTTTAATTTGGTCGTGATTGAAGCTGTAACTAATGGTAGAAGTTACAAGCAAACCATCAGCTCAGTTAATTTGGAGATACATGTTTAAAACTATTATCAGAGGTCAGAAGATTTGAACACCGGTCTTTTATTTATTGGAGTTGCTTATTGTTTTAATTAGAGCATCAAGTCATTAGTGTTCTATTCTTTTTTCAAATTAACAAAATACAAATTTGCTCAGCAAGTATAGATATACAGCAAAAGGAAATTGTTTTTTTTTTTTTGGCTGCACAGAGTGGCATGTGGGATCTTTCCCGACCAGGGATCGAACCTGCACCCCCCACAGTGAAAGTGCGGAGTCCTAACCACTGGGCCTCCAGGGAGGTTCCAGGAAATATTTTTATAAACATTATTCTTTATGCTTTGAATTTATTATGCATTTATGAGTGTAAGTAATGATCATTGATGTTGGTATCTTATTATGGATAGTAATACAAGTACTTACAGATATATGGGTTATAAAGGAGAAGCTGTGTAGTGGTTTTACAAGAATATTTAAGACGGCCAGGGGTGAGCAAAGGCTAGCCATGGGAGGTGGTATAGAGTTGACAGACTTCTAAGTATAATTTTGAAGAAAAGTGAAGACAAGGGCAGGCTAAGAAGAACAAATAAAACAAGGTTTTCTAGTAAGGAATGAGAAATTGTTTGAATCATGATTTACAAGAATGGAAAATATTATAAATATGGGAATGATATATATCAATATATATTTTTTTTATGGACTGGCTTTTTTTTTTTTTTTTTTTTAAAGAAAAGAGAGCAAGAGAGACACTGGTCTTCCTCCAAAGCTTAGAGTTAGACTTAGATATAAACCGTTAAGCAGTCGCAAAACTACATGGACTAGCAAGACATGTCATAGAATGATTTCTTTAAATCATATGATAAAATTCTGCCTTAGAATGAACATACTAACTTTTTAATTATCAAATATTTCTGTAGATGTTATTCCACAATCTATGCAAGATTTGCTGTGTATGAATAATGACTTTCCTCCCAGAGCACATTGCCTGGTAAGATGGTAAGTATACATTTTACTCAGATAACTTTTAGTATGTATGTCAGGAAGGCCCCATGACTGACTCCAGGTTTGATGATTTGCTAGGAGTTCGCACTGGGCTCAGCATGTAGTTGCTCTTATTGCTAGGATTTCTTACAGTGACAGCATGCAAAGCAAAATCAGCAAAAGGGAAAAGGTGCCTTAGGCAAAGTTTGGAGGAAGTGCAGGTGTTTAAGAGTCCTTTCCTAATGGAGTCACAGAGGACATATTCAGTTCCTTTAGCAACAAGTTGTGACAACACATATGGAACGTTTTCTACCAGAGAAGCTTGTTAAAGCCTCAGCTCTCAGGTTTTTAATTAGGGGCTGGTCACGTAGGCACCCTCTGACTGTTACATAACAAAATTTCAGACTCAGGAAAGCAGGTGTTCAGCATAAACCACTTTGTTTGTACAAACAGTTTAGGCACAATAACTCTTATCAGTTAGGGAAAATGGTGAGACCCCTCCACAAATCCAGGTTCCCAGGTACCAGCCACCGGCCAGCCTTACCAGTAGGCCTTTCTGAGGATAAAAGTCATAGTCCTGCTGTTAAATCCTTTCTGAACAGTATGTGTCATAATCTAGGTTATACCTAACTATAATTCTGATGACTAGCATAGAACGCTTAAATATCATAGGAAACTTAATATATATTGCTGAAAATTGAATTGACATAAAATGTTCATCTCAAACAGTTATGTGATAACATCAAAACTCTCTTACATCTATTAATCTTTCTAAAGGTCTTTTAATCTTTTTTCAGTTATTCTCAGCATCTCTTTATTTTGGAGAGGTTGGTGTTAAAACATACTACCATCAAAATGGCCCAAGTATGAGTATATGGTCAAGGAAGGAGACCTAGTTGAAGGAAATTTATAAACTGGTTTTAAATTATTCTGTTGGTGTGAGTTGGTCTTTTGATTTTTTTTATTAAAGAATTTCTAAGGAAGGGGAAAATGATAGTATCTGTGTTTGTTTCTTTTTTTTTCATTCCATTGTGATTACTATATCAAGTAGATTATGTAGCACTAAAAAGAAGAAAACTATTTGCAAGTGCAATAAACTGGTTAATGTTTCATACATAGTCCTATTATTTTAATGTGATCTTTTAAAAACTGTGAACTTAACTACAAAAGGAAATTAATGAATAAATTACCCATTTAATTTAATCCATCTAGATTCTTTTATCTTTTAAAATGTGAATACATATATTTAACATGACAAAATATGTCAGAAGGCAGCTTGTATCATAGAGCATGCATTTACGTGCATTCATTCATTCAGCATTAATTGACCATCTACTGTTTGGTCAGACACTGAATTAGACAAACTAATGTTTAATTTCTAGCTCAAGTACTTATTATCTCAGCAACTTTGGGCAAGTTATTTTATTTCTCAGATTTGGTTTCTGCATTGGTAAAGTAAGAATAATAAATAATATGTACCTTTGAGAGTAATTGTGAGGATTTAATAAAATAATAACACATAGTACATATATCAAAATCTCTCTGCTGTTATATGATTTCTGTTCAGCTTTTTAATATATATTTCAAAAAAGTGTATTTGACACGTAGTCCATAGTTAAATATTCATAGAATAAATACATGAAACCTTTCTATGTATGAAATTAATAAATCACTTGTTAGTGATTTCTTTATGTATTAACAAAAGTCACTTGTTAGTAGTTCTTTTTTAAATAATTTATTTTATTTATTTTTGGCTGCGTTGCGTCTTCGTTGCTGCACGCGGCCTTTCTCTAGTTGCAGCAGGCGGGGGCTACTCTTTATTGCAGTGCACAGGCTTCTAATTGTGGTGGCCTCTCTTGTTGTAGAGCACGGGCTATAGGCACATGGGCTCAGTAGTTGTGGCTTGCGGGCTCTAGAGCGCAGGCTCGGTAGTTATGGCGCACGGGCTTAGTTGCGTCGCAGCATATGGGATCTTCCTAGACCAGATCTTGAACCTGTGTCTACTGCATTGGTAGGTGGATTCTTAACCACAGCGCCACCCGGGAGCTCCCAGTAGTTTTTTTTTTGTGTGTGTGTGTGTGTGTGTGTGTGTGTGTGTGTGTGTATGTTACGTGGGCCTCTCACTGCTGCGGTCTCTACCGTTGCGGAGCACAGGCTCCGGACACGCAGACTCGGCGGCCATGGCCCACGGGCCCCAGCTGCTCCGCAGCATGTGGGATCCTCCCGGACTGGGGCATGAACCCACGTCCCCTGCATTGGCAGGTGGACTCCCAACCACTGCGCCACCAGGGAAGCCCAGTAGTTTTTTTTTTTAATGTTCCCATTTACTTTTTAAAAATTTAATTTTTTTTTTTGGTGAACAGTTCACTGAACTTTAACACATGTATAGGTTTTTTTTTTAACATCTTGATTGGAGTATAATTGCTTTACAGTGGTGTGTTAGTTTCTGCTTTATAACAAAGTGAATCAGTTATACATATACATATGTTCACATATTTCTTCCCTCTTGCGTCTCCCACCCTCCCTATATTCCACCCCTCTAGGTGGTCACAAACCACCGAGCTGATCTCCCTGTGCTATGCGGCTGCTTCCCACTAGCTATCTGTTTTACGTTTGGTAGTGTATATATGTCCATGCCACTCTCTCACTTTGTCACAGCTTACCCTTCCCCCTCCCCATATCCTCAAATCCATTCACTAGGAGGTCTGCGTCTTTATTCCCATCTTACCCCTAGCTTCTTCATGACCTTTTAATTTTTTCTTAGATTCCATATATATGTGTTAGCATATGGTATTTGTTTTTCTTTTTCTGACTTACTTTACTCTGTATGACAGGCTCTAGGTCCATCCACCTCACTACAAATAACTCAATTCGTTTCTTTTTATGGCTGAGTAATATTCCATTGTATGTATGTGCCACAACTTCTTTATCCATTCATCTGTCGATGGACACTTAGGTTGTTTCCATGTCCTGGCTATTGTAAATAGAGCTACAATGAACATTTTGGTACATGGCTTTTTTGAATTATGGTTTTCTCAGGGTATATGCCCAATAGTGGGATTGCTGGGTTGTATGGTAGTTCTATTTGTAGTTTTTTAAGGAACCTCCATACTGTTCTCCATAGTGGCTGTATCAATTTACATTTCCACCAACAGTGCAAGAGTGTTCCCTTTTCTCCACACCCTCTCCAGCATTTATTGTTTCTAGATTTTTTGATGATGGCCATTCTGACTGGTGTGAGATGATATCTCATTGTAGTTTTGATTTGCATTTCTCTAATGATTAATGATGTTGAGCATTCTTTCATGTGTTTGTTGGCAATCTGTATATCTTCTTTGGAGAAATGTCTATTTAGGTCTTCTGCCCATTTTTGGATTGGGTTGTTTGTTTTTTTGTTATTGCGCTGCATGAGCTGCTTGAAATTTTGGAGATTAATCCTTTGTCAGTTGCTTCATTTGCAAATATTTTCTCCCATTCTGAGGGTTGTCTTTTGGTCTTGTTTATGGTTTCCTTTGCTGTGCAAAAGCTTTGAAGTTTCATTAGGTCCCATTTGTTTATTTTTGTCTTTATTTCCATTTCTCTAGGAGGCGGATCAAAAAGGATCTTGCGGTGATTTATGTCATAGAGTGTTCTGCCTATGTTTTCCTCTAAGAGTTTGATAGTGTCTGGCCTTACATTTAGGTCTTTAATCCATTTTGAGTTTATTTTTGTGTATGGTGTTAGGGAGTGTTCTAATTTCATATTTTAACATGTAGCTGTCCAGTTTTCCCAGCACCACTTATTGAAGAGGCTGTCTTTTCTCCACTGTATATTCTTGCCTCCTTTATCAAAGATAAGGTGACCATATGTGCATTTGTTTATCTCTGGGCTTTCTATCCTGTTCCATTGATTTATATTTCTGTTTTTTTGCCAGTACGATACCGTCTTGATTACTGTAGCTTTGTAGTATAGTCTGAAGTCAGGGATCCTGATTCCTCCAGCTCCATTTTTTGTTCTCAAGATTGCTTTGGCTATTCGGGGTCTTTTGTGTTTCCATATAAATTGTGAAATTTTTTGTTCTAGTTCTGTAAAAAATGCCAGTGGTAGTTTGATAGGGATTGCATTGAATCTGGGGATTGCTTTGGGTAGTACAGTCATTTTCACAATGTTGATTCTTCCAATCCAAGAACATGGTATATCTCTCCATCTATTTGTATCATCTTTAATTTCTTTCATCAGTGTCTTATAATTTTCTGCTTACAGGTCTTTTGTCTCCTTAAGTAGGTTTATTCCTAGATATTTTATTCTTTTTGTTGCAGTGGTAAATGGGAGTGTTTTCTTAATTTCACTTTCAGATTTTTCATCATTAGTATATAGGAATGCCAGAGATTTCTGTGCATTAATTTTGTATCCTGCTACTTTACTAAATTAATTGATTAGCTCTAGTAGTTTTCTGGTAGCATCTTTAGGATTCTCTATGTATAGTATCATGTCATCTGCAAACAATGACAGCTTTACTTCTTCTTTTCCAATTTGTATTCCTTTTATTTCTTTTTTTTCTCTGATTGCTGTGGCTAAAACTTCCAAAGCTGTGTTGAATAACAGTGGTGAGAGTGGGCAGCCTTGTCTTGTTCTTGATCTTAGTGGAAATGGTTTCATTTTTTTACCATTTGAGGACGATGTTGGCTCTGGGTTTGTCATATGTGGCCTTTATTATGTTAAGGAAAGTTCCCTCTGTGCCTGCTTCCTGCAGGGTTTTTATCATAAATGGGTGTTGAATTTTGTTGAAAGCTTTTTCTGCATCATTTGAGAGGATCACATGGTTTTTCTCCTTCAGTTTGTTAATATGGTGTATCACGTTGATTGATTTGCGTATATTGAAGAATCCTTGCATTCCTGCAATAAACCCCATTTGATCATGGTGTATGATCCTTTTAATGTGCTGTTGGATTCTGTTTGCTAGTATTTTGTTGAGGATTTTTGCATCGATGTTCATCAGTGATATTGGCCTGTAGTTTTCTTTCTTTGTGACATCTTTGTCTGGTTTTGATATCAGGGTGATGGTGGCCTCATAGGATGAGTTTGGGAGTGTTGGAAGAGTTTGAGAAGGATAGGTGTTAGCTCTTCTCTAACTGATAGAATTCGCCTGTGAAGCCATCTGGTCCTGGGCTTTTGTTGGAAGATTTTTAATCACAGTTTCAATTTCAGTGCTTGTGATTGGTCTGTTCATATTTTCTATTCCTCCTGGTTCAGTCTTGGCAGGATGTGCATTTCTAAGAATTTGTCCATTTCTTCCAGGTCCTCCATTTTATTAGCATAGAGTTCTTGTAGTAATGTCTCATGATCCTTTGTATTTCTGCAGTGTCAGTTGTTACTTCTCCTTTTTCATTTGTAATTCTATTGATTTGAGTCTTCTCCCTGTTTTTCTTGATGAGTCTGGCTAATGGTTTATCAATTTTGTTTATCTTCTCAGAGAACCAGCTTTTAGTTTTATTGATCTTTGCTATTGTTTCCTTCATTTCTTTTTCATTTATTTCTGATCTGATTTTTATGATTTCTTTCCTTCTGCTAACTTTGGGATGTTTTTGTTCTTCTTTGTCTAATTGCTTTAGGTGCAAGGTTAGGTTGTTTATTTGAGATGTTTCCTGTTCCTTAAGGTAGGATTGTATTGCTATAAACTTCCCTCTTAGAACTGCTTTTGCTGCATCCCGTAGGTGTTGGGTCATCGTGTTTTCATTGGCATTTGCTTCTAGGTATTTTTTGATTTCCTCTTTTATTTCTTCAGTGATCTCTTGGTTATTAAGTAGTGTATTGTTTAGCATCCATGTGTTTGTATTTTTTACAGGTCTTTTCCTGTAATTGATATGTGGTCTCAGTGTTGTGGTCGGAAAAGATACTTGATACGATTTCAATTTTCTTAAATTTACCAAGGCTTGATTTATGACCCAAGATATGATCTACCCTGGAGAATGTTCCATGAGCACTTGAGAAAAATGTGTATTCTGTTGTTTTTGGATGGAATGTCCTACAAATATCAATTAAGTCCATCTTGTTTAATGTATCATTTAAAGCTTGTGTTTCCTTATTTATTTTCATTTTGGATGATCTGTCCTTAGTGATAGTGGGGTGTTAAAGTCCCCTACTATGATTGTGTTACTGTCGATTTCCCCTTTTATGGCTGTTAGTATTTGCCTTATGTATCGAGGTGCTCGTATGTTGGGTGCATAAATATTTGCAACTGTTATATCTTCTTCTTGGATCGATCCCTTGATCACTATGTAGTGTCCTTCTTTGTCTCTTGTAATAGCCTTATTTTACAGTCTGTTTTGTCTGATATGAGAATTGCTACTCTAGCTTTCTTTTGATTTCCATTTGCATGGAATATCTTTTTCTATCCCCTCACCTTCAGTCTGTATGTGTCCCTAGGTCTGAAGTGGGTCTCTTGTAGACAGCATATATATGGGTCTTGTTTTTGTATCCATTCAGCCAGTCTGTGTCTTTTGGTGGGAGCATTTAATTCATTTACATTTAAGGTAATTATCCATATGTATGTTCCTATTCCCATTTTCTTAATGTTTTGGGTTTGTTATTGTAGGTCTTTTCCTTCTCTTGTGTTTCTTGCCTAGAGAAGTTCCTTTAGCATTTGTTGTAAAGCTGGTTTGGTGGTGCTGAACTCTCTCAGCTTTTGCTTGTCTGTAAAGGTTTTAATTTCTCCATCAAATCTGAATGAGATCCTTCCTGGGTAGAGTAACCTTGGTTGTAGGTTTTTCTCCTTCATCACTTTAAATATGTCCTGCCACTCCCTTCTGGCTTGCAGAGTTTCTCCTGAAAGATCAGCTAGCTGTTAACTTTATGGGGATTCCCTTGTGTGTTATTTGTTGTTTTTCCCTTGCTGCTTTTAATATGTTTTCTTTGTATGTAATTTTTGATAGTTTGTTTAATATGTTTCTTGGCATGTTTCTCCTTGGATTTATGCTGTAATGGACTCTGTGCTTCCTGGACTTGATTAACGATTTCCTTTCCCATATTAGGGAAGTTTTTCAACTATAATCTCTTCAAATATTTTCTCTGTCCCTTACTTTTTCTCTTCTTCTTCTGGAACCCCTATAATTCGAACGTTGGTGCGTTTAATATTGTCCCAAGTTCTCTGAGACTGTCCTCAGTTCTTTTCATTCTTTTTTCTTTATTCTGCTCTGCAGTAGTTATTTCCACTATTTTATCTTCCGGGTCACTTATCCGTTCTTCTGCATCAGTTATTCTGCTATTGATCCCTTCTAGAGTGTTTTTAATTTCATTTATTGTGTTGTTCATCATTGCTTGTTTCCTCTTTAGTTCTTCTAGGTCCTTGTTAAATGTTTCTTGTATTTTCTCTATTTCCAAGATTTTGGATCATCTTTACTATTATTATTCTGAATTCTTTTTCAGGTAGACTGCCTATTTCCTCTTCATTTGTTAGGTCTGGTGGGTTTTTACCTTGCTCCTTCATCTGCTGTGTGTTTTTCTGTCTTCTCATTTTGCTTATCTTACTGTGTTTGGGGTCTCCTTTTCGCAGGCTGCAGGTTCGTAGTTCCCGTTGTTTTTGGTGTCTGTCCCCAGTGGGTAAGGTTGGTTCAGTGGGTTGTGTAGGCTTCCTGGTGGAGGGGACTAGTGCCTTTGTTCTGGTGGATGAGGCTGGATCTTGTCTTTCTGGTGGGCAGGTCCACGTTTGGTGGTGTGTTTTGGGGTGTTTGTGGCCTTATTATGATTTTAGGCAGCCTCTCTGCTAATGGATGGTGCTGTGTTCCTTTCTTTAGTTATTTGGCATAGGGTGTCCAGCTCTGTAGCTTGCTGGTCATTGAGTGAAGCTGGGTCTTGGTGTTGAGATGGAGAACTCTGGGAGATGTTCGCCATTTGATATTACGTGGAGCTGGGAGGTCTCTTGTGGACCAGTGTCCTGAAGTTGGCTCTCCCACCTCAGAGGCACAGCACTGACTCCTGGCTGCAGCACCAAGAGCCTTTCATCCACACAGCTCAGAATAAAAGGGGTTAAAGGAGCAGCTAATTCGTGGACTCTGGCTCACTCAGGCCGGAGGGGAGGGAGGGGTACCCATGTGGGGTGAGCTTGCGGCGGCAGTGGCCAGCATGAAGTTGCACCAGCCTGAGGCACGCTGTGCGTTCTCCCGGGGAAGTTGTCCCTGGATCACGGGACCCTGGCAGTGGCAGGCTGCACAGGCTCCCGGGAGGGGAGGTGTGGACAGTGACCTGTGCTTGCACACAGGTTTCTTGGTGGCCGCAGCAGCAGCGTTAGCATCTCATGCCTGTCTCTGGGGTCCATGCTGATAGCCGCGGCTCGCACCCGTCTGTGGGGCTCCTTTAAGCAGCACTTTTAATCTCCTCTCCTTGCGCACCAGGAAACAAAGAGGGAAGAAAAAGTCTCTTGCCTCTTCAGCAGGTCCAGACTTTTTCCTGGACTCCCTCCCAACTAGCCGTGGCGCACTAGCCCCCTTCAGGCTGTGTTCACGCCGCCAACCCCAGTCCTCTCCCTGGGATCCGACCGAAGCCCGAGCCTCAACTCTGGGCGGGCAGACAAGCCTCTCGGGCTGGTGAGTGCTGGTCGTCACCGATCCTCTGTGCGGGAATCTCTCTGCTTTGCCCTCTGCACCCCTGTTGCTGCGCTCTCCTCTGTTGCTCCGGAGCTCCCCACTCCGCCACCCACAGTCTCCACCCGTGAAGGGGCTTCCTAGTCTGTGGAAACCTTTCCTCTTTCACAGGTCCCTCCCACTGGTGCAGGTCGCATCCCTATTCTTTTGTCTCTGTTTTTTCTTTTGCCCTACCCAGGTACGTGGGGAGTTTCTTGCCTTTTGGGAGGTCTGAGGTCTTGTGCCAGCATTCAGTGAGTGTTCTGTAGGAGTTGTTCCACGTGTAGATGTAGTTCTGATGTATCTGTGGGGAGGAAGGTAATCTCCGCGTCTTACTCTTCCACCATCTTCTCACATCACCTCCACGTATAGGTTGTTTTTACGTTGCTACCGCAGTCAGAATGTAGAACAGTTCTGTAACCTCCCCCAAACTCGTCTTCTCTGTTATAATGCTGGCAGTCACTGATATGTTTTCAGTCACTATAGTTTTGTCCTTTCAGGAGTGTCATAGAGATGGACTCAAAGAGTAACCATGTGAGACTGGCTTCTTTCACTCAGCATAATGCTTTTGAGATCCTTTGAAGTAATTTTTTATCGATAATTTTTTCCTTTTTATTGCTGAGTAGTATTCTGTTTTAAGGATATACCACAGTTTAATCATTCACCTGTTGAGGGGTAGTAGGATTGTTTCTAAGATTGGACATTTATGAATAGAGCTGCTGTAAATTTTTTTTTTTTTTTTTTTTAAAGAAGATGTTGGGGGTAGGAGTTTTTTATTAATTAATTTATTTATTTTTGCTGTGTTGCGTCTTCATTTCTGTGTGAGGGCTTTCTCTAGTTGTGGCAAGCGGGGGCCACTCTTCATCGCAGTGCGCGGGCCTCTCACTATCGCGGCCTCTTATTGCGGAGCACAGGCTCCAGACGCGCAGGCTCAGCAGTCGTGGCTCACGGGCCCAGTTGCTCCGCGGCACGTGGGATCCTCCCAGACCAGGGCTCGAACCCGTGTCCCTTGCATTAGCAGGCGGACTCTCAACCACTGCGCCACCAGGGAAGCCCCTGTAAATATTTTTGTATAGATCTTTTATATGAAAATATATTTTCAGTTTACTTGGGTAGATATCTAGCGTGGGATTAAGTCATATGGTGAGTGTATATTTAACTTTATAAGAAACAGCCAAACTGAGTTCCAGAGTGACTGTACCATTTTGCATTCCCACCAACAATGTATGAGAGTTTCAGTTGCTCTATATCCGCAGTAGTACTTGGTGTCAGTTTTTTTAGTTCTAGCCATTCTAATAGGTATGTTGTGATATCTCATCCTAGTTTTATTTTGAATTTTGAATATCTTTCATGTGTTTATTTGCCATCGTATATAGTCTATGGTGAAGTGTCTGTTCAGGTCTTTTGTCCACTTTTTAATTGGGTGGTTTTCTTACTGCTGTGTTTTGAGAGTTCTTTATATATTCTGAATACAAATATTTTCTCTGGACAGTAGTTTACCTTTTCATTCTCTTACTAGTGTCTTTTCCAGAATAAAATTTTTAAATTTGATGAAGTGCAGTTTATTAGATTTTTACTTTATGGATCATGCTTTAGTGCCATGTCTGAGAACACTTGCACGAGGTCACAAAGCCTTTCTTCTATTTGATAAAAATATACAAACTTAAAAAAATTTTTGGCTTATTTTAGATTTATGAAAAGTTATAAAGATACTACAGACTGTCCTGGGATACCCTTCACCAAGTTTTCCCTACTGTTAACAGTTTATGTTACCATGGTATGTGTGTCAAAACTGAGAAACCAACAGTGGTACATTATTATTAGTTAGACTTTATTTAACTGGTTTTTCCACTAACATCCATTTTCTGTTCCAAGATCTAATCTGGGATACTGCATTGCATGTAGTTATATCTCCTTAGTTTCTTTAGTCTCTGTTCTGTGAAAATTTCTGTCTTTCCTCATTTTTCATCACTTTGAGCTTTTGAGGGGTACTAGTCAGGTATTTTGTAGAATCTCCTTCCATTTGGTTTTGTATCTTTTTACCCATTCTTTTTTTTTTTTTTCTTTGCGGTACGCGGGCCTCTCACTGTTGTGGCCTCTCCCGTTGCAGAGCACAGGCTCCAGATGCTCAGGCTCAGCAGCCATGGCTCAAGGGCGCAGCCGCTGCACAGCATGTGGGATCCTCCCGGACTGGGGCATGAGCCCGTGCCCCCCTGCATCGGCAGGCAGACTCTCAACCACTGTGCCACCAGGGAAGCCCTTCCTTGCCTTTTAAACTGGCTAAGGCTCCAGTAAAATACTGAATAGGAATGATGAGAGTGGACGTCTTTGTCTTGCTCCTAATCTCAGAGGGAAAGCATTTAGTCTTTTACTATTAAATATGATGTTAGGTGTAGTTTTTTCATAGATGCTCTTTATTAGTTTGAGAATGTTCTATTCCTAGTTCGCTGAGAGCTTTTATATGAATGGATGTTGAATTTTGTCAAATGCATTTTCTCCTTGAATTGATAATGATGATTTGTTTCTTCTTTCTTATTTTTTGGCTGTGTTTGGTCTTTGTTGCTGCACGCGGGCTTTCTCTAGTTGTGGTGAGTGGGGGCTACTCTGCGTTGCGATGCATGGGCTTCTCATTGTGGTGGCTTCTCTTGTTGCGGAGCATGGGCTCTAGGCGCACGTGCTTTAGTAGTTGTGGCTCGTGGGCTCTAGAGCGCAGGCTCAGTAGTTGTGGTGCATGGGCTTAGTTGCTCTGCGGCATGTGGGATCTTCCCGGACCAGGGCTCGAACCCGTGTCCGCTGCATTGGCAGGCAGATTCTTAACCACTGTGCCACCAGGGAAGTCCCCATTTGTTTCTTCTGTAGATTTTTAATATGGTGATTACATTGGTTGATTTTGGTAGATAGCTATTTAGCTTTGTATCGCAAGATGAACTCTACTTCTGCTTCTTCGTGGTGTAATTTGTATTTGTGCTTATATGTATTGCTGAATTTGATATGTGGATATTTGGTTGAGGACTTTAGTGTCTGTGTTAATGAGAAATATTGGTCTGTAGTTTTCCTATATTTTGGTTTTGATGTCAGAGAAATGCTGGCCTCATAACATAAATTGGGAAGTATTTTGTTCACTTCTGTTTTCTGGAAGAGACTGTGTAAAATTGATGTTATCTTTTTTAATATTTGGTAGAATTTGCCATTGAAACCATCTGGGCCTGGAGTTGTTTTATTAAGGTGGCAGTCTTCTAAGATCCAGGCTTTGAGCAGAAGTCGTAGTTCCAGTTCCTTGCCTCATGTATACCCATATCCCTGAGGGGCCATTCAAAACGTTACAACCTGTGTACTGATTTGGATTGATGGAAAGTACATGCACAGACAATGCTTGATTAAATATAAAGGATACAGAAGGAAACTGATGTGTTTAGGGTACTTTGTAGAGAGATTGGTAACATCATCAGAAAAAATATGCAGCTTCTTACTCTCAGTCCCTCATAAGCAAGGGATGCTAATATCTGAGTCATATTATATTTTTGGAAGCATAGTTTCCAGACCTAGCCTTATTTATATTTATTATGAGGCTCGGGCATTTTGGACATAACCTAGCCTGGATACATGCCAAAGACCACTTCCCCTGGGCTGGTTATACCTTATCAGTCTCAGAGTGATATAATTCACATTATCTGTGTGAATTTAGCTAAGCTAAATACGTGGTATTCTCAGACATAAACAGACTTTTCTTCCATCACTCTCAGTCTGTCTAGTCTATCAAAGCACCTTCAGTTTTGCAGACAGCTTTGTGAGCCATACTAATAGGCTTTTAGCATCTGAAAGGCTTATCCTGTAAAATCCCCATCCCTAGTCCCTAGTAGTGAGGGCCTATATCCAGAGTTGATAATCCCCTGGTTTTCTTCAGAGTCACCTTTGCATGCTTACTTCTGCCATTCAGTTCCCTCTTTGTTTCTGTGACTCAGGAATCTCCTTTTTATTCTTTCAAGTTCAGCTGTGTATTTCAAAAACATGTCTTATCAGGTATTTTGGTGTGTTTGGGGGGAAGGGGGGACCTGTGTCATGTCAATCTGCTGTATCACTTCCATTTTTTTTTTTTTTTTTTTTTTTTTGCGGTACACAGGCCTCTCACTGTTGTGGCCTCTCCCGCTGCGGAGCACAGGCTCCAGATGCACAGGCTCAGTGGCCATGGCTCACGGGCCCAGCCGCTCCGCGGCATGTGGGATCCTCCCGGACTGGGACACGAACCCATGTCCCCTGCATCGGCAGGCGGACTCTCAACCACTGCGCCACCAGGGAAGCCCCAATCACTTCCATTTTTTAAATTTGATTTTTCTTAAAGGTTAGAAGACCAACAACCAAACTTTCAAGAACTATTTGAAATTAGACATATTAAAAGTATGTGTGTTTTCTTTTATTCAGCAAACATCCTTTTTAAACATTTACTATGAGCCAGGTACTGGGATATGAAAGATAAAATGTGGTCCCTCCCTCGGTGAGCTTTGGGATTAGAAGAGGGATAGAGACAAGGGAACAAATGGCAATACTGTTGGTAAGTGCTCTCATGGAGGGCAGCACAGGGCTTGATGCAAACTCATAGGAGATACTGCCTTTCTAGACAGATCAAGTCAGGAAAATGTTTCCAGAAGAGGTGATGCCTCACCTGAATCCTGCAAGGCAAGTGAGAATAAGCCAGGTGAAGTTAGATGAAAAGATATTCAAGGCAGAAGAAGAGCATCAGTAGACGTGATGATGCCTAAATGAACTTGAAACCTGCGAGTAGTTTGATAAGCCTGGAGTATGGCCGCTGAGTGTGGAGGCAAAAGATGAGGTAGTGTCTGTGTATTTGGAGCCTAATGTGAACTGGGAATCTTAAGAAGATTTCATAATGTTCTCATACTTATGTTTTTTTTACAGAATTTTAAAATTATAATTGTTAAAAATAAAAATTCTTAAAATTTTCAAGGATACAAATTAATCACCATGGTTCTTAGCAACTGAAGAATAAGATACACAGAAGTTTTCACTTATAAATATTTCATTTTTTTAATTGAACTAAAGTTAATAAAGCAGACACTGAAAATATGAGGTATTATGCAAAATATTTATACCATAATAATACAGTTAGTAAAGATTGACCCTGTCAGAATGAGAAAAACTTAACATATGATTAGTCAAAATTCTATTAATCTATTAAAGATTCTATTAATCTTTAGAAAATAGAACATTTATGTCAGATGCTGAATTTTGATGGTTTAAGTTTATCAATCTACACCTATTTTGATATCTCCTAGTTTCAGTTTTTATATCAAGCACCTGCCAGATTAGCTTTAAGCCTGTTTAACTTTTTAAAGGGTATTTTATAAAACTGGTCTCAAAAAGATATGTGGGCATGATTGCTGCTGAACCTGGACTTGGGTCTGCCCAGCACAGCCAATCTACTAAAACCGCGTTGTGGTGAAGTAAAGTGCAGCATTTATTGCAATGTACCAAGCAAGGAGAACGGGCAGCTCATGCTCAAAAGACCCAACTCTGCGATGGCTTTCAGGGAAGGGTTTTGAAAGGCACTGCATGGTCCATGATCAGCTTGTGCTCAGTTCTTGGACTGGTTGGCATCAACGTGAAGTTTTGCACATCATCAGTCTTCTGGCTCCAACCAGTTTGGGGTCTTCATGCCTGGGGTTGGCAGTTTTCACCTGGTGGGGGGTCTGGTTTCTGTAAAAACAAGTTAGGAATGTGTGTCAGACCTTTATATCTTTCAGGGAACTGGGAGTTCAGTGACTCTGCTATGTGGCTGATTTATAGTCTAAATTGTTACCAGTTTCCTGGCCCAAAATCTTTGCTTTGTTTCTACATGCTTACATTTCCTAGTAATTAACTCTTGAGCCAGCCTTTTGAGATTCAGGGGAGGTCTGGGAGACTAAAGCAAAAGCCTCTTACTTCAAAAAACGGGGACACAAAGGCTTGTTTAGTTTCATGATCAAGTTTTATAGTCTAGGCAAGGTAACTGATCTTAATGATGTGATCTGTTGGCTGATTCTCTCTGCCTCCTTATATAACCTATCCTTTAAATACCTTCTAATGGCTGATCCTGAAATCATTGTTAGAGATTTATTCCCTTCTTCATTTGTTATTTATTAAAAGAAACTTAGCCCTAGAAATGGCACAGACATTAGCCTTAGCAGACATTTATGTCCAAAGGTAAATTTATGAGATATTTTTTGAGCAGAGGGTGTGGTGGCCAGGATAATGAACCTCTGTACCTCCTAAAGATGTCCACATCCTAGAACATGTGAGTATAGGTTATGTGGCAAGAAGGAATCAAGAGAGCAGATGGAATTAGGGTTGCTAATCAGCTGATTTTAAGATACAGAGATTTTTCCTGGGTTATCTGGGTGGGCTGAGTATAATCACAAGTGTTCTTAAAAGTAGAAAAAAGAGGCAGAAGATAGTCAGTGTCATAGTGTTGTGATGTGAGAATAACTTGGCCTGCTGTTCCTGGATTTGAAGATGGAAGAAGGTCATGAGCCAAGGAATGAGGGTAGCCCCTAGAAACTGGGAAAGGCAAGGAATGGATTCTCCCTTAGAGTCTCCAGAAGGAATATAGTCTTGCTGACACCTTGATTTAGCCTGGTGAGACTTGCATCAGACTTCTAACTTACAGAACTGAAAGATAATAAATTTGTGTTGTTCTTAGCTGCCCAGTTGGTGGTAATTTGTTATAGCATTATGAAAATAATACAAAAAGTGAGAGCATAAATGTTATATGCCTGAGGAGACTTCACTGGGATTAGAAAAATATACTGAAAGTACAGCTGGGCTTAACTGAGGACAGATTTCGTCTCTGATTTTCCCTTTGTCTAGCCTGGTCTTTGGACTTTCATCTTCAATCACACTTCATTGGCCACCACAAAGAAACAGCAACAGCGTAAGCAACAGTCCATAAGAAATCTTGTCAGCTGTGTAGTTGAATAATTATGATAGCTTTTTAAAAAAAGATTCATATTTGTGATTTTAATGTATTTTTTTCTAGTCCTAGAAAGAGATACGTGTAAAAGAACCTGCTAGTTTTGAAAGAATGGTATTTAGCCCTAAGGACCTGTAAAATGTTCTTATTCTTTCAGAAGCAAACGTTTAGAGGACTTCTGGTAACTGTGACATGAAGAATTGTCAATTCCTGTTTGGAAAAAAAAGTGTGAAAAAAAAAGTATGAAACTGGAAAAAAATCAAAACAACCATTTCAAGGCACTAGAGGCAAATAAATTCAGGAGCATTTATTCTTGAATAACTGCTAGAGCTTAGGTAAGAGTAGAGGGAACCTCTGGCCCTTTTGCCCGTTGCTGTTTCTGTCATCTCCCCCTCTTCTCCCCAGTCTGTGTTGATGAGAACTGTAGCTTTCCAGTCTAGGTTGGCCGTGAAAACCAGAAGCTCTATTGCCAGATGGGCAGATTTGATTCTGGGTGAAGGGCAAAAGCCTATGGCTTTGCCTACTAAAAGTAGCAGACTTAATTGAGAATGGATGGGGAAACCCTGTACCTTTGCTAGGTCACGGTTCCACACCTAGTCCAAAGCCAGTGGTGGATTATTCAGAAATGTAACAGGGAGATCCTGTATGAAAGCCATAGTAGAGCTGGATACACTCTGTACACATCCCTGTATGATAAGGAAACTACATGTGTGCATGGGAGACCCAAGAGAGCCCTAACTTGATGCAACTTTGTATGCATTCCCCAACCCGGACACACAGATCAGTCAGCAGAAGGAAAGCTTCATGGGCTCAGCTATTTGAGCACAATCTGTGCCCAAATTACTGATTTACCACTAAGCTATACAGACAAGGGGTAGCCCCTAGGGAGCCAGGCTAAAAAATAAGAATAAAGTTACTGAATAGAGACATAAGTAACAGAGTACTTTGGGGAATACAGATTGCACAGTTGTAGTCTGCAATTTACTAAATACAAACAAACAGAAAAGAAACAATGAGCAGAAAGTTAAACAGGACCTGATTTTACTACAATATGTTATCTAAATGTAATTTTCAACCACAAATTAATAGATTTGCAAGGTCACACAGGGAAGTGTGACACATGTAAGTAGAGAAAAAACAGTCGGTAGAAATGGACTCTTTATTGGGTCCAGAGGTTGGATTCAGCAATAACTTCAAAGCAGTTACAAGTGTGTTCAAAAAATTAAAGGAACTGTATCGAAAGAATTAAAAATAGACTAACAGTGAGTCAAATAGCAAGCCTCAACAAATAGAAATTATAATAGAGAACCAAATGGAAATTCCTAGAGTTGAAAAGGATAGCTGAAATAAACTTTGACCAGATATGCTCAAAAGCAGACCTGAGATAGCAGAATAAAGAGTTGGTGGATTTGAAAGATTAATAGAAATTATCCAATCCAAAGCATAAAAAAATTAGAGAAAGATGAACAGAACTTTAGAGATGCACGGGTCAGTATCATTGTTCCAAAGCATACTGTAATGGGAATCCCAGATGAAGAGAAAGAAAAGGGCAGAAAATATTATTTCAGAAATAATGGCTGAAAACTTCCCAGGTTTGATGGAGAGAATCAAAAACAGCAAGGGAAAAATGACTCATCATGTACAAGAGGACAATACTGCTCGCTGCCTTCTCATTAAAAGCAATGGGAGTCAGAGGGCAGTACAGTGACATATTCAGAGTGCTGAAACAGAAAAAAACTATCAACCAGGAATTCTATAGCCACCAAAACTAACTTTCAAAAATAAAGGTGAGGGGGCTTCCCTGGTGGTGCAGTGGTTGAGAATCCACCTGCCAATGCAGGGGACACGGGTGTGATCCCTGGTCCGGGAGGATCCCACACGCCCGGAGTAGCTAAGCCCGTGCGCCACAACTGCTGAGCCTGTGCTCTAGAGCCCGTGAGCCACAACTACTGAGCCTGTGTGCCAGAACTACTGAAGCCCGCGTTCCTGGAGCCTGTGCTCCGCAACAAGAGAAGCCATCGCAATGAGAAGCCCACGCACCTCAGTGAAGAGTGGCCTCCGCTCGCCACAATTAGAGCCCGCATGCAGCGTGCAACGAGGACCCAACACAGCCAAAAATAAATAAATTTATTTTAAAAAAATAGAAAAAAAAGGTGAAATAACAACATTGTCATACAAACAAAGCCTGAGAGAATTCATTGTAGGCTCACCCGCCTTACTGGCAGTATTAAAGAAAACAGTAACTCGGATCCACAGGAAGAAATGAAGAACATTGGAAATTCCCTAATAAATACAAAAGATATATTCTCCTATTTTTTTAAAACATAAGTTTGCTTAAGCAGTAATTATAGCACTGTATTATTGGGTTTGTAACACGTATCCATAATATATATGGCAATATTGCACAAAGGAAGAGGGGAAGAAATGGAGCTATATTGTATAAAATTGCTAGATCTTACCAAAATTAACCTAGCATTGTTACTGAACCAGACTTGGGTCCATTTGCCTGTGTGCAGGCAAGCCAGTCTACTGGCACTGGGTTGTGGTGAAGGAAAGTGCAGCATTTATTGCAGTGAGCCAAGCAAGGATTCCAGGGCAGCCAGTGCTTAAAAGATCCAAAGGCTTTCAAGGAAAGGTTTATAAAGACAGGGTGAAGGAGGGGGTGGTTTGTGGGGTGTGTGATCAGCTTGTGGACATTCTTCTGATTGGTTGGTAGTGAGGTAATTGGAAGTCAGCATCATCAACCTTCTGCTTCCAACTGGTCTGGGCCCTACATGCTTGTGGGCCATAGACAGTTAACTTCTCCCACCTGGTAGGGGCTTCAGTATCTTCAAAACAGCTCAAAGGACGTGGCTCAGAATATTTAATTCTTCCTCGCTTGAGAAATTAAAGGTCCTTGACTTTGTTTATGGCTAAACTGTTACTATTTTGTCTTGCTTGACTGTTTTCCTTTCTGCATTTTCTTACTCTCTGATTAAATTTATTGTTTGACTAAAGTTTTTCTACAGACAGAAGGTAGGCAGAGGACATGGGTGGGAGTCCTGTTCCAGGAAGGGCCCAGAGGGTCCTGCTTGGTTATAGTAGATTATAAATTAAAGATACAGAATGCAGTATTGAAGGATCATTGGGGGAAAACATTGAAAACAAGCAGTTGTTTATTGAACACTTCCATTTTCTCAGTTACTTTTTTTTTTTTTTTTTTTTTTTACGGTTCGTGGACTGGGGCACGAACCTGTGTCCCCTGCATCGGCAGGCGGACTCTCAACCACTGCGCCACCAGGGAAGCCCCTCTCAGTTACTTTTGTAGATGCTAGGGATTTAAGTATGTCTAAGAAATGGTTTTTTCATTGTTTATCACCACCATTTTTGTTGATCCATTATTTTATGCATATATTCTTTATACTGTTTGCTGAGGCTCTGAATATATTTCTTTCTAAAGTAATACATGTAAGGATTTTAAAATTGTAGCAAGCAAGAAAGAAAAAGGCATCTTAAAAGAGACAAAAGCGAGTGGTAGATTGTCCTATCTTTCTCAGTTGGAGGACGTGATGCTAAGGCTCATTTATATTTAAACTTAGTATTTAGTATACATATGTAATTTGTTAGATAGAACAACTCTATTATTAAGTATTGCCGTAGTGGGATTTTTATTTTTTATGTTGATGCATTTGAGGTCCGAATAAATTTAAATCGCTAAACTAGAAGTTGTAGGAAATACAAAGATTTATTGATGAAACTCGTTATCTTACATCACATTCCCCCTTCACTTTTCCCACTCTCTCCTCCACATCCTTCCCTTTTCCACATATATAAAAATGTGGGCTAAAACATCTCTTGCTTTCTTAATTTTGGATAACCAAGCACAAAACCATGGGAAATGTGTGTTATGTCCATCATATACTTTTTATGAATATGTGAGATATATGTATATGTATTTTTGTGCATTGGGGAATTTTTTATATGGATTTTACTGTATGTATTGTTGTGATTTATATTTCTTTTTTCTCAGCATTTCATACAGCCTTTATATCATTAAGTTCAGATTTACCTTATTTTTTTAATGACTTAAATTTTTCCTAGTATAGGGAGGTACTGTAATTATTTACCCATTTCTCTGTTGAAGGAGCTTAAAGTTGTTTCTAGTTTTTCACAATTAAACTATTATAATGAAGTTCATTTTACATATATCTTTGTGCATTTGTATGAAAGTTTTTGTAGCATAGATATAGAGAGAGATAATCAGTTCAAATTTTGTGATTTTTTTTTTTTTTTTTTTTTGCGGTTCGCGGGGCTCTCACTGTTGTGGCCTCTCCCGTTGCGGAGCACAGGCTCTGGACGTGCAGGCTCAGTGGCCATGGCTCACGGGCCCAGTCGCTCCGCGGCATGTGGGATCTTCCCGGACCAGGGCACGAACCCGTGTCCCCTGCATCGGCAGGTGGACTCTCAACCACTGCGCCACCAGGGAAGCCCAAATTTTGTGAATTTTAAATATTGATATATTTTGCCTTTTTGTCCTATGGAAATGTTTTAAGAGTTTGTACCACCACCTGTGTGGCATATCCCAAACTCTTGCCAACACTGGATCTTATCAGTGTTTTATATTTTTTGCAGATTTAATAGGTTGTGATATCTTTTTTTTTTTAAGTGAGTGGATTCTTTTTTAAAAAATTTATTTATTTATTTATTTTTGGCTGTGTTGGGTCTTTGTTTCTGTGCGAGGGCTTTCTCTAGTTGCAGCGAGCGGGGGCTACTCTTCATCGCGATGCGTGGGCCTCTCACTGTTGCGGCCTCTCTTGTTGCGGATCACAGGCTCCAGACGTGCAGGCTCAGTGTTGTGGCTCATGGGCCCAGTTGCTCCGCGGCATGTGGGATCCTCCCAGACCAGGGCTCGAACCTGTGTCCCCTGCATTGGCAGGCAGACTCTCAACCACTGCACCACCAGGGAAGCCCCTAGGTTGTGATATCCTGTTTCATTTACCTAGTCACTGCTGAGGTTGAAAATCTTTTAATAGAATTATTAGCCATTTATATTTCTTATTATTGGAAATATGTATTAGTTTCGCTTATTTATTATGCTTAATTTTTTATTGTGACACACAACAAAAGTTACCATTTTAACCATTTTTAAGTGTACCATTCAGTGGCGTTAAGTACTTTCAAATTTTTTGCAGCCGTCACCACTGTCCATCTTCGGAACTTTTTTTTTTTTTTTTTTTTTTTTTTGCGTTACGCAGGCCTCTCACTGCTGTGGCCTCTCCCGCTGCGGAGCACAGGCTCCGGACGCGCAGGCCCAGCGGCCATGGCTCACGGGCCCAGCCGCTCCGCGGCATGTGGGATCCTCCCGGACCGGGGCACGAACCCGCACCCCCTGCATCGGCAGGCGGACTCTCAACCACTGCGCCACCAGGGAAGCCCAATCTTCGGAACTTTTTCATTTTCCCATATTGAAACTCTGTATTCATTAAACAATAACTCCCTATTCCTTCCTACCCTAGCCCCTGCTAAGTACCATTCTACTTTCTGCCTCTATGAGTTTGACTACTCTATGAACCTCATATAAGTAGAATCATAAAATATTTATCCTTTTGTGACTGGCTTATTTCACTTAACATAATGTCTTCAGATTTCATCTATGTTGTAGTATGTAGTATGTAGAATGTCTTTCCTTTTTAAGGCTGAATAATATTTCATTGTATGTATGTCCCACATTTTGTTTATCCATTCATCTGTTAATTGACAGTTGGTTTGTTTCCACCTTTCGACTATTGTGGATAATGCTGCTGTGAACATGGGTGTTCAAATATCTGTTTTGAGTCCATGCTTTTAATTCTTTTGGGTATTGGCCCAGATGTGGAATTGCTGGTCATCCTGTGTTTTATTTATTTATTTATTTTTTTTGAAGACAGCTAGGGCTGTATGCCCTTTATTTTTTTTTTTTTTTTTTTTTTTTTTTTTTTTGCTTTATAACAAATTTAATCAGTTATACATATACATATGTTTCCATATCCCCTCCCATTTGCGTCTGCCTCCCACCCTCCCTATCCCACCCCTCCAGGTGGTCACAAGGCACCAAGCTGATCTCCCTGTGCTATGCGGCTGCTTCCCACTAGCTATCTACCTTACGTTTCGTAGTGTATATATGTCCATGCCGCTCTTTCACTTTGTCACAGCTTACCCTTCCCCCTCCCCATATCCTCAAGTCCATTCTCTAGTAGGTCTGTGTCTTTATTCCTGTCTTACCCCTAGGTTCTTCATGACATTTTTTTTTCTTAAATTCCATATATATGTGTCAGCATACAGTATTTGTCTTTCTCTTTCTGACTTACTTCACTCTGTATGACAGACTCTAGGTCTATCCACCTCATTACAAATAGCTCAATTTCATTTCTTTTTATGGCTGAGTAATATTCCATTGTATATATGTGCCACATCTTCTTTATCCATTCATCCGATGATGGACACTTAGGTTGTTTCCATCTCCGGGCTATTGTAAATAGGGCTGCTATGAACATTTTGGTACATGTCTCTTTTTGAATTATGGTTTTCTCAGGGTATATGCCCAGTAGTGGGATTGCTGGGTCATATGGTAGGTCTATTTGTAGTTTTTTAAGGAACCTCCATACCGTTCTCCATAGCGGCTGTACCAATTCACATTCCCACCAGCAGTGCAAGAGTGTTCCCTTTTTTCCACACCCTCTCCAGCATTTATTGTTTCTAGATTTTTTGATGATGGCCATTCTGACTGGTGTGAGATGATATCTCATTGTAGTTTTGATTTGCATTTCTCTAATGAGTAAAGATGTTGAGCATCCTTTCATGTGTTTGTTGGCAGTCTGTATATCTTCTGTGGAGAAATGTCTATTTAGGTCTTCTGCCCATTTTTGGATTGGGTTGTTTGTTTTTTTGTTATTGAGCTGCATGAGCTGCTTATAAATTTTGGAGATTAATCCTTTGTCAGTTGCTTCATTTGCAAATATTTTCTCCCATTCTGAGGGTTGTCTTTTGGTCTTGTTTATGGTTTCCTTTGCTGTGCAAAAGCTTTTAAGTTTCATTAGGTCCCATGTGTTTATTTTTGTCTTTATTTCCATTTCTCTAGGAGGTGGGTCAAAAAGGATCTTGCTGTGATTTATGTCATAGAGTGTTCTGCCTATGTTTTCCTCTAAGAGTTTGATAGTGTCTGGCCTTACATTTAGGTCTTTAATCCATTTTGAGCTTATTTTTGTGTATGGTGTTAGGGAGTGATCTAATCTCATACTTTTACATGTCCCTATCCAGTTTTCCCAGCACCACTTATTGAAGAGACTGTCCTTTCTCCACTGTACATTCCTGCCTCCTTTATCAAAGATAAGGTGACCATATGTCCGTGGGTTTAACTCTGGGCTTTCTATCCTGTTCCATTGATCTATCTTTCTGTTTTTGTGCCAGTACCATACTGTCTTGATGACTGTAGCTTTGTAGTATAGTCTGAAGTCAGGGAGCCTGATTCCTCCAGCTCCATTTTTCGTTCTCAAGATTGCTTTGGCTATTCGGGGTCTTTTGTGTTTCCATACAAATTGTGAAATTTTTTGTTCTAGTTCTGTGAAAAATGCCAGTGGTAGTTTGATAGGGATTGCATTGAACCTGTAGATTGCTTTGGGTAGTAGAGTCATTTTCACAATGTTGATTCTTCCAATCCAAGAACATGGTACATCTCTCCATCTATTTGTATCATCTTTAATTTCTTTCATCAGTGTCTTATAATTTTCTGCATACAGGTCTTTTGTCTCCTTAGGTAGGTTTATTCCTAGATATTTTATTCTTTTTGTTGCAATGGTAAATGGGAGTGTTTCCTTGATTTCACTTTCAGATTTTTCATCATCAGTATATAGGAATGCCAGAGATTTCTGTGCATTAATTTTGTATCCTGCAACTTTACCAAATTCATTGATTAACTCTAGTAGTTTTCTGGTAGCATCTTTAGGATTCTCTATGTATAGTATCATGTCATCTGCAAACAGTGACAGCTTTACTTCTTCTTTTCCAATTTGGATTCCTTTTATTTCCTTTTCTTCTCTGATTGCTGTGGCTAAAACTTCCAAAACTAGGTTGAATAAGAGTGGTGAAAGTGGGCAACCTTGTCTAGTTCCTGATCTTAGTGGAAATGGTTTCAGTTTTTCACCATTGAGGACGATGCTGGCTGTGGGTTTGTCATATATGGCCTTTATTATGTTGAGGAAATTTCCCTCTATGCCTACTTTCTGCAGGGTTTTTATCATAAATGGGTGTTGAATTTTGTCGAAAGCTTTCTCTGCATCTATTGAGATGATCATATGGTTTTTCTCCTTCAATTTGTTAATATGGTGTATCACGTTGATTGATTTGCGTATATTGAAGAATCCTTGCATTCCTGGAATAAACCCCACTTGATCATGGTGTATGATCCTTTTAATGTGCTGTTGGATTCTGTTTGCTAGTATTTTGTTGAGGATTTTTGCATCTATGTTCATCAGTGATATTGGCCTGTAGTTTTCTTTCTTTGTGACATCCTTGCCTGGTTTTGGTATCAAGGTGATGGTGGCCTCGTAGAATGAGTTTGGGAGTGTTCCTCCCTCTGCTATATTTTGGAAGAGTTTGAGAAGGATAGGTGTTAGCTCTTCTCTAAATGCTTGATAGAATTCGCCTGTGAAGCCATCTGGTCCTGGGCTTTTGTTTGTTGGAAGATTTTTTATCACAGTTTCAATTTCAGTGCTTGTGATTGGTCTGTTCATATTTTCTATTTCTTCCTGTTTCAGTCTTGGCAGGTTGTGCATTTCTAAGAATTTGTCCATTTCTTCCAGGTTGTCCATTTTATTGGCATAGAGTTGCTTATAGTAATCTCTCATGATCTTTTGTATTTCTGTAGTGTCAGTTGTTACTTCTCCTTTTTCATTTCTAATTCTATTGATTTGAGTTTTCTCCCTGTTTTTCTTGATGAGTCTGGCTAATGGTTTATCAATTTTGTTTATCTTCTCAAAGAACCAGCTTTTAGTTTTATTGATCTTTGCTATCGTTTCCTTCATTTCTTTTTCATTTATTTCTGATCTGATTTTTATGATTTCTTTCCTTCTGCTAACTTTGGGATGTTTTTGTTCTTCTTTCTCTAATTGCTTTAGGTGCAAGGTTAGGTTGTTTATTCGAGATGTTTCCTGTTTCTTAAGGTGGGATTGTATTGCTATAAACTTCCCTCTTAGAACTGCTTTTGCTGCATCCCATAGGTTTTGGGTCGTCGTGTCTCCATTGTCATTTGTTTCTAGGTATTTTTTAATTTCCTCTTTGATTTCTTCAGTGATCACTTCGTTATTAAGTAGTGTATTGTTTAGCCTCCATGTGTTTGTATTTTTTACAGCTCTTTTCCTGTAATTGATATCTAGTCTCATAGCATTGTGGTCAGAAAAGATACTTGATACAATTTCAATTTTCTTAAATTTACCAAGGCTTGATTTGTGACCCAAGATATGATCTATCCTGGAGAATGTTCCATGAGCACTTGAGAAAAATGTGTATTCTGTTGTTTTTGGATGGAATGTCCTATAAATATCAATTAAGTCCATCTTGTTTAATGTATCATTTAAAGCTTGTGTTTCCTTATTTATTTTCATTTTGGATGATCTGTCCATTGGTGAAAGTGGGGTGTTAAAGTCCCCTACTATGAGTGTGTTACTGTCGATTTCTCCTTTTATGGCTGTTAGTATTTGCCTTATGTATTGAGGTGCTCCTATGTTTGGTGCATAAATATTTACAATTGTTATATCTTCTTCTTGGATCGATCCCTTGATCATTATGTAGTGTCCTTCTTTGTCTCTTCTAGTAGTCCTTATTTTAAAGTCTATTTTGTCTGATATGAGAATTGCTACTCCAGCTTTCTTTTGGTTTCCATTTGCATGGAATATCTTTTTCCATCCCCTTACTTTCAGTCTGTATGTGTCTCTAGGTCTGAAGTGGGTCTCTTGTAGACAGCATATAGATGGGTCTTGTTTTTGTATCCATTCAGCCACTCTGTGTCTTTTGGTGGGAGCATTTAGTCCATTTACATTTAAGGTAATTATCGATATGTATGTTCCTATTCCCATTTTCTTAATTGTTTTGGGTTCATTATTGTAGGTATATTCCTTCTGTTGTGTTTCTTGCCTAGAGAAGTTCCTTTAGCATTTGTTGTAAAGCTGGTTTGGTGGTGCTGAACTCTCTCAGCTTTTGCTTGTCTGTAAACGTTTTAATTTCTCCATCAAATCTGAATGAGATCCTTGCTGGGTAGAGTAATCTTGGTTGCAGGTTTTTCTCCTTCATCACTTTAAGTATGTCCTGCCACTCCCTTCTGGCTTGTAGAGTTTCTGCTGAGAGATCAGCTGTTATCCTGATGGGGATTCCCTTGTGTGTTATTTGTTGTTTTTGCCTTGCTGTTTTTAATATGATTTCTTTGTGTTTAATTTTTGACAGTTTGATTAATATGTGTCTTGGCGTATTTCTCCTTGGATTTATTCTGTATGGGACTCTCTGTGCCTCCTGGACTTGATTAACTATTTCCTTTCCCATATTAGGGAAGTTTTCAACTATAATCTCTTCAAATATTTTCTCAGTCCCTTTCTTTTTCTCTTCTTCTTCTGGAACCCCTATAATTCGAATGTTGGTGCGTTTAATGTCGTCCCAGAGGTCTCTGAGACTGTCCTCTGTTCTTTTCATTCTTTTTTCTTTATTTTGCTCTGCAGCAGTTATTTCCACTATTTTATCTTCCACCTCACTTATCCGTTCTTCTGCCTCAGTTATTCTGCTATTGATCCCATCTAGAGTATTTTTTATTTCATTTATTGTGTTTTTAATCGATGCTTGATTCATCTTTAGTTCTTCTAGGTCCTTGTTAACTGTTTCTTGCATTTTGTCTATTCTATTTCCAAGATTTTGGATCTGGGAAATAGAATCTTGGATCATCTTTACCATCATTATTCTGAATTCTTTTTCAGATAGACTGCCTAGTACCTCTTCATTTGTTAGGTCTGGTGGGTTTTTATCTTGCTCCTTCTCCTGCTGTGTGTTCTTCTGTCTTCTCATTTTGCTTATGTTACTGTGTTTGGGGTCTCCTTTTTGCAGGCTGCAGGTTCGTAGTTCCTGTTGTTTTTGGTGTCTGTCCCCAGTGGCTAAGGTTGGTTTAGTGGGTTGTGTAGGCTTCCTGGTGGAGGGGACTAGTGCCTGTGTTCTGGTGGATGAGGCTGGATCTTGTCTTTCTGGTGGGCAGGTCCACGTCTGGTGGTGTGTTTTGGGGTGTCTGTGGACTTTTTATGATTTTAGGCCACCTCTCTGCTAATGGGTGGCGTTGTGTTCCTGTCTTGCTAGTTGTTTGGCTCAGGGTGTCCAGCACTGTAGCCTGCTGGTCGTTGAGTGAAGCTGGGTGCTGGTGTTGAGATGGAGATCTCTGGAAGATTTTCGCCGTTTGATATTATGTGGAGCTGGGAGGTCTCTTGTGGACCAGTGTCCTGAAGTTGGCTCTCCCACCTCAGAGGCACAGCACTGACTCCGGGCTCCTCAATTTGGGATGATGTGTTGTCTATTCATGTATTCCACAGATGCAGGGTACATCAAGTTGATTGTGGAGCTTTAATCCGCTGCTTCTGAGGCTGCTGGGAGAGGTTTCCCTTTCTCTTCTTTGTTCTCACAGCTCCTGGGTCTCAGCTTTGGATTTGGTCCCGCCTCTGCGTGTAGGTCGCCGGAGGGCGTCTGTTCTTCGCTCAGATAGGACAGGGTTAAAGGAGCAGCCTCTTCGGGGACTCTGGCTCACTCAGGCCGGGAGGGAGGGAGGGGCACGGAGTGCGGGGCGAGCCTGCAGCGGCAGAGGTCGGCGTGACGTTGCACCAGCCCGAGGTGCGCCGTGCGTTCTCCCAGGGAAGCCGCCCCTGGATCCCGGGACCCCGGCAGTGGCGGGCTGCACAGGCTCCCGGAAGGGCGGTGTGGGCAGTGACCTGCGCTCGCACACAGGCTTCTTGGCGGCGGCAGCAGCAGCCCCAGCGTCCCACGCCTGTCACTGGGCTCCGCGCTTTCAGTCGCGACTCGCGCCCGTCCGTGGAGCCCCTTTAAGCAGCGCTCTTAATCCCCTCTCCTCGCGCACCAGGAAACCAAGAGGGAAGAAAAAGTCTCTTGCCTCTTCGGCAGCTCCAGAGTTTTCCCGGACTCCCTCCCGGCTAGCTGTGGCACATTAGCCCCCTTCAGGCTGAGTTCTCGCCGCCAGCCCCAGTCCTCTCCCTGCGCTCTGACCGAAGCCCGAGCCTCAGCTTCCAGCGCTGCGCGCCCCGGCGGGCAAGCAGACAAGCCTCTCGGGCTGGTGAGTGCCGCTCGGCACCGATCCTCTGTGTGCGGATCTCTCCGCTTTGCCCTACCCAGGTATGTGGGGAGTTTCTTGCCTTTTGGGAGGTCTGGGGTCTTCTGCCAGCGTTCAGTAGGTGTTCTGTAGGAGTTGTTCCACGTGTGGATCCTGTGTTTTAAATTTTTGAAGAACCACTGTGTTCTTTTCCATAGCAGCTGTACTATTTAGCATTTCCACCAGTCATACTCAAGCATTCTAATTTTTCCATATCCATGTCAATACTTGTTTTCTGTGTTGTTTTGCTTTTTTAATAATAGCCATTCTAATAGATGTGAAGTAGTATCTTGTGGTTTTGATTTACATTTCCCTAATAATTAGTAATGTTGGCTACATCTTTTCATGTGCTTATTTGCAATTTGTATATCTTCTTCAGAGTAATGTCTTTTGAAATCCTTTGTCCATTTTTTAATGTTTTGTTGTTGTTGATTTTGCTCATTTTTTAAAGCTCCCACCTGATGTTTACTTGATGAAGGCATGGTCTCAGGCTCAAGTAGTTCTAGTAGGGAAAGTAAATCAGTGATTTATATTGATCTTTTTTAAAAAATTAATTCCTCGTTACTGCCACTAGGAGGCTTAGCAAGTGTAATCAGGTTTCTTGACAAAGCCAGTGTGCATAAAAACAACCTTTTTTTGTAAGGTATAATTGATGTATAATGTTATATTAGTTTCAGGTGTACAACATAATGATTTGGTATTTGTATATATTGTGAAACATCACCATAGTAAGTCCTGTTATTATCTGTTAGCATACACAGTTACAAATTTTTTTTCTTGTGATGAGAACTTTTAGAATTTATTCTCTTAGCAACTTGCAAATATGCAGTACAGTATTATTAACTATAGTCACCATGCTGTACATTACATTGCCATGACTTACTTTATAACTGGAAATTTGTACCTTTTGATCCTTTCACCCATTTCAAACACCTCCCACGCACCACCTCTGGTAGCCAACAATCTGTTATCTGTATCTATGACCTAGGTGTTTTTTTTTGGTTTTTTTGTTTGTTTTCTGGGTTTTTTTTTTGATTCCATATGTAAGTGAGATCATATGTTATTTTGTCTTTCTCTGTCTGACTTGTTTCAATTAGCATAATGTCCTCAAGTCCATCTATGTTGTTGCAAATGGTAAGATTTCATCCTTTTCTATGACAGAATAATATTCCATCGTATATTCCATCCATCAATGGATACTTAAGTTGTTTCCATATCTTGGCTATTGTAAATAATGCTGCATTGAACATAGGGGTGCATATATCTTTTTGAATTAGTTTTTGTTTTCTTTGGATAAACACCCAGAAATAGAATTGCTGGATCATATGGTAGCTCTGTTTAAAAATTTTTTGGAGGTACCTCCATACTGTTTTTCCTGCTGGCTGCACCAATTTATATTCCCACCAGGGTTCCCTTTTTTTATATCCTTGCCAGTACTTGTTTTTCTTTTTTTAAAATTTTATTTATTTATTTTTGGCTGCATTGGGTCTTCGTTGCCTCTTGTGGGCTTTCTCTAGTTGTGGTGAGTGAGGGCTACTCTTTGTTGTGGTGCGCGGGCTTCTCACTGCAGTGGTTTCTCTTGTTGCAGAGCATGGGCTCTAGGCACGCAGGCTTCAGTAGTTGTGGCACATGGGCTCAGTAATCGTGGCTCGTGGGCCCTAGAGAGCAGGCTCAGTAGTTGTGGCGCACGGGCTTAGTTGCTCCGCGGCATGTGGGATCTTCCCGGACCAGGGCTCGAACCCATGTCCCTTGCATTGGCAGGTGGATTCTTAACCACTGTGCCACCAGGGAAACCCTTGTTTTTCTTTTCTTTTTGATGATAGCCACTCTAAAAGGTATAAGGCGATTTGTCATTGTGGCTGTGATTTACACTTCCCTGATGATTAGTGATGTTGAACATCTTTTCATGTACCTGTCAACCACTTGTATATATTGATCTCTTAATAATAATAATAGAAAAAATACATTCTAAATCAAAGAAGAGAGCATATTTAACAGGGGTAACGTGGTGGTATTTGAGATAAATCTTCAAAAAAAGAATCCATTGCTATTCTGTGATGGCAGTTGAGTGTAGGGGAAACATTCCAGGTAATGGAAACAAAGTACTGATCAGTAGGGGAGATGAACCTTTGAAAAGAAGGTACAGAAAGTATATATAATGCAATCTTTTTTGAGGATAGGATGAGTAAATGGATGGATGGAATAGGTCTGGAAGAATGACCAAGAAACTGTTGGCAGTGGTTTCACTCTAGTGCTTGGGGATACGAAGGCAAAATATTGTTTTGTTTCCTTTCTTCCAAGGACATTAAGTAAAGAAAGAAGAAAACTGTATTTAAAGAGCTTTAGAGCTTAAAAATCACAGCTCTGGGTTCTTTCCAGTATTTGATGCTGCTTCTACATAACTAATTTTGATTTCAGGGGTAGGAGGGTGGAGGTGAGGTGAGAAGATGAAATAAATTTTGTCATCTAAACAGTAAACAGATTATGGGTTGGACTTTAAAAATTTTTTTTTTTTTTTTTTTTTTTTTTTGTGGTACGCGGGCCTCTCACTGCCGTGGCCTCTCCCGTTGTGGAGCACAGGCTCCAGATGCGCAGGCTCAGCGGCCATGGCTCACAGGCCCAGCCACTCCGCGGCACGTGGGATCTTCCCAGACCGGGGCACAAACCTGTGTCTCCTGCATGGGCAGGTGGACTCTCAACCACTGCGCCACCAGGGAAGCCCTAAAATGTTTTAAATCTTTTTTTTTTTCTTTTATTGCTGTTTCGGGGGATTTCTTGAGAATGTTCGTAAAAATAAGCATTCATAACTGTTTACATAGGGTTAAAATAGGCAAATGAGTAATGCCTTTTATAAATTTATTAAAAATATTATTAAATAAAAATACATTGGGGGGTGAATAGGGTAGGAATTTTCAGGAGGCAAGATCACCAGTTTGACCTTAACATTTTTGTAAATTTTGGCTACAAATTTGTGGTTTTTAAAGAACTTGTCAACTAAATGAGAAGTTTTCATTACTGTAGGATACCGTAGCAAGAGTAAGCCATTTTCTGATAATTTTGTGATTCCTATCTAATATGTTATTGAGTAAAAGAATATAAGAATTCCTTAATTAGGATACTAGAGTAAACCGTGTTCTCAGCACAAGTACATCATGGCTGATAATTCTTTTCATGACATTTAGGGAATCTATTAAACTTTATCTTTCCACATAAGTGGACTTAATGTTATCAGTTAATTAACTCAAGATGTCAGTGCTGGCTTTCATCTTTTATTTTTGAAAGCTAACTTTTAAGACAAACCTGTTATTTAATGTTTTTTCTTCGTGATTTCAGTAAACTCCTAATTTGTAAAGAATAGAGAGAAAATAGGAGATAAATGATGGAAATTTTTCACCAAATGAAGGAAATCCAGGTTGTTATAGATTCAATTGCCATTTAAGAAAGAAAGAAAGACCTGTAGTTCAAGCCTAACTTTCCTTCAGGGAAATTTTTTCATGTTTCTCAAATAATAAATTCTTGTATTCTGACATTTTCCCCTGTTTAATGGCAGTTATTCATTTTTTTTTTTTTTTTTAAGGTATGGACTCCGAGAGTTTGTGGTGATCGCCCCTGCTGCAAATAATGATGCTGTTCTCAGTGAATCTAAGTGCAATCTTCTTCTGAGTTCTGTGTCTGTTGCTTTGGGAAACACTGGCTGGTAGGTGAACATTTCGAAAAACCTTGACATGAGTTTAAGAACTATTCTAAATTATAATTTATGAGGGAAAATTATTACTGTTAGGTTTTTGATTATGATTAAGATTAGTACTTGTACATTATTATATTGGAGTAAGGTATATAAGGACAAACTCAACAAAACCTTTAGGGAAAGCATTTCTAAAGGGAAACTTACTGAAATATTACATGAATATTTAAAATGGAGAATAAATTGTACTATTTTTGTATTTTGCTTCCAAATGTTTAGTTTATTTAAATTTTGGTGCAAAATCTAATTTTAAAACTTGATGACAGAGCATCCCCTTGTTCAGCCTCAGCTAGGAACATGCATTCAGGTAACTCAGATTTTTTGTTTCTCTGCACACGTCTTCAAATGCTTTGAAAGTGCTACGAGTATTGATTTTGAGATTACAAATAGATTTTAGTGAGTAGGCTAATTTGTGGTTATGGAAATCTTTGAATAAGGAGGATAATTATGTCTTCAAATGATAAAGTACAAAATAATTCACCACTAGCGTGGGTTTAATTTATATTGCTTAATGCCTGTGAATCAAGTTTTATTATGGTTTTTGAAAGCCTCATATGATAGGATCGCTTTTATTCAAGAAAATTTTTATTCTGCTTTTTTATGACTTTCAGCCATTTTAAAATAGTTTTCTGACTACAAAGTGCCACTGAGTGATAATTTCTTCAGTTTATTAGTGTAAGGAGAAAAGGAACTAAGAGCGACTTTGTTTTAAATATAAGTCTGGAGTATTCCTTGTTTAGTGCTTTTAAATAGTTGAGATTAAAATAACGTAATAGTGGAAAAACGTGAGATTTAGGAGTTATTCAGTGTTTAGTGAACTTAGTCTGTTCCTTTTAAATTATGCCCTATAGCCAGGTGCCACTCTTTGTGCAAATTCATCACAAATGGCGAAGAACGTACGTGGGAGAATGTCAGGGTCCTGGTGTCCGAACTGATTTTGAAATGGTTCATCTTCGAAAAGTGCCAAATCAGTACACTCATTTATCAGGTCTGCTGGATATCTTCAAATCAAAGATTGTGAGTTGGCATTGATATTTTCAGTCTTATAAAAGCAGTAATTTGGTAAATTTATTGATTTTATTGGTAATTTTATTTATTTTAATCAATAAAATGTTGAAATGTAATTAGAAGAAAGATGTAATTGACTACATAAATTACTGTGTATGTTTAAGCAAAGTGTCCAGTTAGATTTTTAGTGTACTAATGCTCTGATTTTGTTTGTTAACATTTATCTCCTACATTAACTCTTTTTACTCCTTTTCCTCTAATAGTAATGTTGCCAACCTCACCACATGAGTGGGCTTCAGCATAGTTGCTTGTTCAGGGCTCTGACTATGAGTAACTGAGATGTGAACTCTTTGGGTTCTGAATTGCTTTTTTTTCCCCAAGGGTCTATTTAATTTGATGTTTAAGATTAGTCAGGCTTATATTCTATGACTGAGAGCAGCAGGGCTGAATTGGACGTGCTCAGTATATCTTTGGTGTTCTTTAAAAACACTATCACAGAGATATGGAGGATTTGCCTGTGCTACTCTGGGGGAAGAATTAGGGTCTAGATTGAGGAGCTATTTGTGAATACCTCTAGAAAAGAGAGCAAAACCAGGTAAGTAAGTGGTGGAAGGGATTCTCCACTTAGAGAAGCAGTCCCCTTGAGTGATTAAGTTGACACCCATTTCACTAAAAGTGATCAAACTTGATTAACAAACTGATATTAGATATGTCCTGGTATGGTACATTGAATAGGATATATCATCTGTGTTGCATTCCTGCTAAAAATGTTTAACATAAATCGAAACATGAGGAAACAATCACATATTTCCAAAATGAGCCATATTTTACAAAGTAAAAGTCCAGACTCTTTAAAAATGTCAGTATCATGATAGGAAAAACAAAGGCTGGGAGCTGTTTAGCCTGAAGGAGACTAAAGTGACATAACATGCATGATCCTTGATCAAAACAAAATAGCCACAGAGGACACAGTTGGGACAGTTGGGGCAATTTTTATATGGACTATATGTTAGAAAATAGTATCAATATTAAACTTCTTGAGTGTGATAACCCTTGTTCATAGGAATTACATGCTGAAGTATTTAGGGGTGAATTGCCATGATGCCTACAACTTACTTTCAGGGGTTCAGCCAAAAAAATTATTTATGTAAATACATGATAGTATGTGCGTGTATCAAAATGTTAATTGGTGAGCTTGGTGAAAGTCATACTGGTATTCATTACGCTAGCTTTGCAACCTTTCTGAAGGTTTGCAAATTTTGAAAAGGCAAAAAATGTGAGAAAAAATGCTGAAATATCTTTTTTAACATACATTGTTTGTAGAAAGATATTTAGGATTAGAATTTAATTTCATAAAAAATATGTTTTCAATTTTGAGGCCATAAATAGCAGTGTGGTAAGATTATCACCACCCAGATAAAAACGTTTGACATTTAAAAAAAGTCTGCATATACTGGGTTAAGAAATTTAAGTAAAAACTTCTTTATACCCTTAGTCCCTTTCCTCAAAATAACTATTGTTAGCTGTTTCTTGTGATTATCTCTATTAAAAAAAGCATAGAAGCATATCTTTTAGAAAGTTCCACGTCTGTATGTAACTTTTTTTTGAAACCTCTCGACTTTGAAATGCTTTAAGTACTGCTTAATTCTACACGTGTTGCTTTGAGAAATTTTTGAAAAAGGCAAGTATGCGTTATTTTTACCCCATTAGTTTTACTTTGTTCTCACCAGAAGTCTTCAATTATATTTAATTATTTTAGATCAAATTCTAGTCAGATGCAAATATTAATGCTTTATTCCTCTTCTTAAAAAACGTTAGTGAACTTTATTTTCATGGATCTTTTATGTCACTCTTCTATGGTACTCAACTTCTCTTTACTGAGGACCACCTTGATCTGTGTGGAGCCTGACTTTCATTATGACTATTTACTAATTGTACTTAAAAAAAAAAGTGTTCCTAATCAGTTTATCACATCATCTGTCAGAACTTTCACAAACCTCACTTGTCTAAATATGAAACATTTCTCAAAGTTGATTTGATAGAGTTGAACTTAAGATAATTGAGACCTGGTTTGGGTACTTTAGTGGTTTTACATAGTTAAAGCTACCCAATATGTGGCTCTCTTATACTTTCTTTTTAAAGCTATCTTTATAAATATTACTTTTTAAATCTACTAGAAGTATTCCAAGGCACTCACCCTCCACTGGCAGTTTATTTCATTTTCACAGGGATCTAATTATTAGAAAAGGCTTCATTGGCAGGGTGGCAGCAGAGGGTGGTTGTCCTTGGAATCACATAAAATTTAAGTTTAAATCCTCTTTTGCCATATAATCCTCTAAGTATTTGAAAACTCTCTCATACCCTAGTCTTTCCTTTTTCAGTTTAGATGTTCTTCATTCTGTCAGATGTTCCTTATATTTCATAGTTTTATATTCTGATTGTTGTTTTGGATATTTGTCTTTTTTAGAACTACATTTCTTCATGTTCTGGGGAAATTTTGTTAGCAGGCTCATTTTGAATGAAGGCTTTATTTACAGTTTTTAACTTTCTCTCCCATCCTCTCTAGTGGTTTTGTAATTTTGTGGTTGCTCCTTACCTGCAGAATATTTCAGACGCTGGTCTTAAAATGGTGTTTGGAGCCTTTTGCTCCGTGTTGATATTGGGATATTGCACATTGAGTCTTGGACTCATTGGATTGCTTGCTTGGGTCATGAGAGTGGGTTTGTCCCCCGCTCACACAACTTTCCCTAGCCCCATACCTTCCAACAAAGCCACTGCACGAAGCAGGAGTGCCCTGCCCCAGGGTCTGCCTTAAGCAGAGAGTCTTACGGTACCCTCATTCTGGGTGGAGTACTTTTGGTTCCATTTAATGCAGTCTGTAATCCTGGCTCTCACTGCCTTCGTCTGCTTGTGAAACTCAGCAAGCATATGCCTTGAGCCCCATTTAACACTTTGGATTTTCTGTACCTTTTCTAAGGCCCACAAAGATATTTATGTCATGTTTGGTCCTAGACATTTCTTTTCGGTCATCTCTTTCTGTATTTGTCTACGTTGCTATGTGACTGGAGTGGAGGTTATGTGTCAGATTGACCTTGTTATGGTTTTTAGATCATTTACACCCAATTACAGGTGAACGCTCATTTGATATCTAGACCTGAGTAAAAAATAATTATTCCTGACCAGCCAGAATCTTACCTTGCTTGTCTAGGACACAGCAGCCCAAGACTGAATTAGCTTTTTTTTTTTTTGGCAGCTACCTTATTTTGTGACTTGAGATTGAGTTTGTATTCAGTTAAAGTTACTAATGACATTTATCGATGCTGCTGCTGAGCTAAATGTCTCTTTATTCCTCCTGACCAGCAATATCAGCAACACTTGGAAACTGGGTAGATATGCAGAATACTATTGAATCTACATTTTCGCAAGCTTACTAGCTCATTCCTGTGCATATTTAGGTCCTATTCCACATTAATATAGGTTAACCATTATTAAGGGAAGCTGAGATTGTGGGATGTTTGGATGATATTATTAATTTTTAAGATTTTTAATGAATGTAAAGATAGATCTGAATTTTCTGATTCATTAATATAAACTACATGAGTGGCTGTTTGTCACAGTCTAAAAGTCTGGTTAAATATTTAAGACTGGCTTTAATTTGAGTTTATTTTCATTTAAAAGAAAGAAAAGACATCATCTTCTCAAACCTAGTGTTACACTTTATATAATAGTTTTACCTTATTTAAAAAATGAGTCACATTTTTTTCCACATTCAACATGGCTGAAGAGAATAGTAAGAAATTATGTTTGTATAATTAAAATTGTATAAGATATTTTGAAAGAGCACTTTACATAATAAAATTTAATATCTCTTTTCCTGGTAGTAGCTTAAACAGCTTTATTTTAATGTAATTTGGTCTCTGGCATTAATTCATCTCTTGAGCTTTTAAGCTGTGAGAATTTCTCCCATGAAAATGATTTTCTAAATTCTGCACCTTTGGCTCTAATAATTTAGTGACTTTGTTTTCCTTTTTAATGGCTGGAATATCATACATTTTTCATGGCTAGAATGTGCGTGCCATATCTAACACTGTAATCTGAAAATCCACATTTCATGAAGGTTGTAATTTATCCATTCCAATAGTTTGAAATTTGCTTCTGGTATTTACAAGGGTACTAACATTTACATGGTATTGTCTTTGCATTTATTTCCTAGGGATGTACTTTAACTCCATTGCCTCCAGTTAGTATTGCTATACGGTTTACCTATGTACTTCAGGATTGGCAGCAGTATTTTTGGCCTCAGCAGCCTCCAGGTGAGATAATTTAGAACTATATTTAACTTACTGAATATAAATGGAGAGAAAATATATTCAGAAATTAAAACTATTTAAGTGTGTTTCAAGTGTTTGAAATATTTGTAACTCATTTTAAATGTAATATTGCTGATTTCATTGCCTTTATCATTTTTTTCTCTTAAAAAAAGCTGTGTAGGTTGTTCTAGAGACAGAATTATTCTATACCTGACAATCTTTTTTTTTGTTTGTTTGTTTGTTTGTTTGTTTTTTGCGGTACACGGGCCTCTCACTGTTGTGGCCTCTCCCGCTGCGGAGCACAGGCTCCGGATGCGCAGGCTCAGCGGCCATGGCTCACGGGCCCAGCCGCTCCGCGGCACGTGGGATCTTCCCGGGCCGGGGCACGAACCCGTGTCCCCTGCATCGGCAGGTGGACTCTCAACCACTGTGCCACCAGGGAAGCCCTGACAATCTGTTTTTGAAAGCTAATATTATTTATAAAGCATTCCCTTGCCGTGGAACATCGTGTGCTGCAAATTAGTATGTAATGAGTAAAATGTCTGCTTTCAGAATATAGTAAGAGAAGTCACCCTCATAGGCTGCGAACAGACACGCACAGAACCTTATACAGAATAGAGTTTGAAGAAGAGGGCTAAATAAGGAAAGCAGAAAAGAGAAAAAGATGTGTATATACATATACACTTATGCTGGGAAGAGCTGTAGAATATTTTACTTTAACTTGCATTTTTTAAAAAATGTGATTAAAATCATTTTACCTACTTAACTATTGATATACTGATTCATTAGCAGTCATTAATTATTAGCCTATAATAGGCCGGCTCTGCCAGGACACAGATATGAACAGACATTATCTAAGTTCTAGAAAAGCTCAGCCTGGTGGACATTTAGCTTAATTAAGTGAGGTTTAGGTTCCTGGATGTTCCTCTCACAGAAAGTGCAATTATATCTAAGTCTATCTAATAAGAAATTTAATATAAACTTATAAAATAATTACAAGGGTTTTACTAGCCTGAAAACATTCTCCATTCTACCTTCCTCAAAGAGAAATAAATTATAATAAAATAATATTCTTTACTGTTTATTTTTGTTGCAAAATGGTTGGTTTGTTCATGAGATTGAAAACAGTAAATTGATTATCTTGGGATGATACTAAAATTAATGTAGTACATTTAGCTTTTGGTGGTTATATATACTACTACTGTTTTATTTTATATACCACTGAATAATTTGAAACTAATGTGCAGTAAAAGAACTCCATCTAAACTGCAGCAGATGGAAATAAAAGCTAAGCTGAGATTTATATTAGAAGACTCAAATGTTTGTTTTGGTAATTTTAGTTTCCAGACAACAGGACGCCTTTGTTAATGTTCTATTGCTAGTTTTTTAAAATGGACATCAAAATATTAACCTTCTTTCTCAGTGGACTGAAAGCCATATAAATTTTTAATATTTTCTCTTTTAAAGGGAAGGGACTGAACATGTAATATGGGCCAGACACTGTGCCTGGCATTTTATATACTGTTTCAGGTAATTCCCATTTACCTATGAGACAAGTATTATTATCTTTCTTAGAGAACAAAAGTAACTGGCCCAAGGCCACATGGTCACCAGATGATAAAGTTCACATTTAAATCCTGGTCAAACTCCAAGTCCCATCATCCTTTCATTCTACAGTGTAGCTTTTCAACTTTTAATTTGACTAAAAGTTTTGTACAGTTATAGTCTATTAATAATTTTTAGCTTACTGGTTTAAAAAATGTGCTTAGGACTTCCCTGGCAGTCCAGTGGTTAAGACTCCGTGCTTCCACTGCAGGGGGGGCATGGGTTCAATCCCTAGTCAGGGAACTAAGATCCTGCATGCAGTGAGGCGTGGCAAAAAAAAAAAAGCGCTTATTATAAATTTTGAAGCTCTTAATTCACATCTTATGGTAAAGCTAGTCATTGTGATCTTTACTGTAAGCATTCTTTAGTTGGAAAAATGGAATGAATTGACTTGAGAAAATTTACTGAATCAAGTAATTGAGCCATATTTAATAACTAATTTTAATAATTTAGGGTGTAGATAATTGTCAAACATAATTTTAGCAAATCTGAGAGTGTTCATAACTCAACAGTAGACTTTAATTTTAGAAATTCTTAGTGTAGTGTGAATAATTAAAAACAACCATCTATTATTTCAAAGGGAAATCTTTTTGAAGTCTTTTAGAAGTGTTTATTACTTCTTCAAGAGGGATGGAGGTAAGGGGTGATATACCCTCTAAATTTTCCTCTAATCTCAGATACCATTCATAATGGAATGGAAATTCTTTTCTGAACTTCAGATATGTCTGTGTACTGTCAGCTGATATAAGGTTTTATTAATGATGACTAATTTGGGCTATTCAGAAATTATTGACAGCAAAACTGATGAATGTAGGTTGATGATTAAATTTTTTAATACTCAGATAATCTTTCTTTTAGATGCTATTAATCACATTCTGAGAAAATGAAAAGAAATTTACAGGAATAATATTCTCTTGAGTAATATTTAAGGACTATTTCAGAACAGTAAAATTTAGAATGCATAGCTTGAATACAGCACTTCACAAATAGGAATTAAATGTGTCCTTTTACTATAACATTCTTTGGGGAAGTCTTTAATATCTAACTGTTCTCTAACTTGCTATATGTATCTTAATGTAGACACTATTAAAACTTTAATTTCTCAAAGGGCTGACCTACCTAGATTTAAATTCTTATTTCTCCATTTTTGGCTAACTGATGGATTTTTTTTTTTTCTTGTTTAGATATAGATGCCCTTGTAGGAGGAGAAGTGGGAGGCCTGGAATTTGGCAAGTTACCATTTGGTGCCTGTGAAGATCCTATTAGGTGCGAATTTCATTATATCATTTGAATTATGGGACTTTACTTTTTAAATTATATTGATGTTGATTTTACTGTGTTTTATAATACTGCAGCCTCCTGGAATGAATGTAGTACTGGAAATAGAGACCTACATGTAACAATCTGTCCATCTTTGTTTTTTTCTCTGTAACTTAAGAAGTAAAAGAGGGTTTAATACATAAAATGTACATAATATAATTTATTGATTATTCCTTATAGAAGTGGTTCTTGGTATACTTTGGGGGAAATATTTTAAATATTGAAAAGCACAGACGATATTTTATATAACAAACTTTCATGTGTCCATGACCCAGAATTAACAGTTGTTTTCATTTTTCCTGGCCACTTTTTCAAAATACACAAATTAAGACATAAGTAAGAGACACAAGGGTGACCTTATAGGTTACCCAGTTGCTTTTCTAGAAGAACTGCTGAACTTAAAAAAAAAAAACTTTCACAAGAAAATACAGGGGTTGAAAAATTTAATCACTGATAGCAAAATATTTGGAAAATATAAACAGTGCAGATATAGAAACTGTCTCATTTGTTAAACTGTTTGGTTATTTTAAAAAATATATTCACATGTATACATATATCTTTAATACTCTCACATAAAGGTAGAAATAATAATACTTTTAACTTAAAAATCACTTAAGGAAGACAATAAAGTGAGTATCTTTTAAAATTGATATTTATTATATGTGCCAGGCACTATACTAAGTAAGGAAGATACCGAAGTAAATAAAACAGACAGTTTCTGCCTTCTTGGCATTTACAGTCTACTTAAAGGAAATAGATGAACTAATCACCTAAATAAACATACAATTACAAATTGTGAGATAATTTGAAGGAAAAGTACAGGATGTAATGACAATAAAATGAGGAACTAGTTTAGATTGATATGCCATCAGTAAAGTCTTCTCAAAGCAAGTGAAATTTATTCTGAGTCTCAATTAGGGGAGGATTTAGCCAGGCAAAGAGTGAGAGAATGACCATTCCAGGTGGAAGGAACAGCCTGTGCAAAGTGCCTTGATGCAGGAAAGAGCTTGGCGAGTTTACTGAAGAAAATAGAAGGTGGCTATCATGGCTAGAATGTAGTGAGCAAGGGAGAAAGGGTGTAGGGTGGATTACAGATATATTTGTGGCCCTCCAACTGGTTCATTTATTTGAATTTCACTTAGGGAAAATTTTAGGGGGAGAGAAATAAATTGACCTGGTAGAAGTCTGAAGGTTTAATGATTAAATATTTCTTCCAAATTTATATCATGATATGGAGTCAGTCAGCAAAGGAACAAGTGATTGAAGAAGAACACAGAAATAAGTTGAGGGTAAGATTGTGCACATTGGCAGACCATTTAAATCAAACAGTGATTAGCAAATGTTGTGGGCACTATGCTTTTGAAAAGGCATCTTTGGTAGTGGAAGAGGAAATGAAGAGGCTTTTTCTGATGTCTTCTCTCCTTGTCAAAGAAATTGTTCTATAGTTAGAGGGAGAGGAGAGGCCATAGTCATAAAAGCTTAGGAACTGAATCTGCGGTTCATACCTAAAAATATTCAAGAGTGTATAGTTCTAAACCTCTAACCATTCATGTCCTCTGATATCACATACTGTTTGTGGGCTTTTTTTTTACATTAAAAATTAGTCTTATTTAAAATAATAAATTCACGTTCAGTGGAAAAAATTTAGATAACGTTAAAAAAGGCAAAAATCATATGTTTAGTAGTTAGATTGTTTAGTTGCAAATGGTACTCGCCAACTCTAATTCAAGCAAAAAATCAGTTTATTGGAAAAGTATTTGGTAACTCAAACTCAGAAGTTTAATTGGGACCATTGTAGAACTGGGCTCAGAAAATAGGCTTGAGCCAAGGGTGCCTAGTTGTCCGGTTCATAACCAAGGTTACACTGCATTGTTGTGTAGTGCTGGCCCTGCTCTCACAGTGAATTCCTAACTGTACTTGTAGATTCAGTGTCTCAGACAGGAGTTGCTAGTTAGGCGAGCATCACCAAATATCAGAGAAGTGAAATAATTGGCCCTTTTGGCTTCTGTACTCTCCAGACATAAGAAGTGGGTTCAGAATCTAGACAGGAAAAAAAAAATCAGTAAATTCATAACCCCCCTACTCATAGGTGATCACTGACAACAGCTTGTTATACGTGCTTCCAGTATCTTTCATATGCATGAAGTAGGTATATATATGTACATGTTTATGTATATATATGCAACAAGGGCCCCCAACACCACCCTTAGGTTGATTTGCTACGAAGACTCACAGGACGCAGCCATAGTTGTGCTCATGCCTATGATTTATTACAGCAAAAGGATACAATGCAAAAAATGGCAAAGGGAAAAGGCACATAGGGTGAGGTCCAGAGCAAACCAAGGACAAGCTTCCTCTCCCAGTGTAGTCACACAGGACATGCTTAATCCTCCCAGCAATGAACTGTGACATGTATGAAAGGCTGTCTACCAGGGGAGCTCATTAGAGGCTCAGCACTTGGGGTTTTTAATCAGAGACTGGTCATGTAGGCACCCTCTGCCTAGCATGTGCCAGAAGGAAACCAGATGTTTGCATAAACTGTATTGTTTGCACAGGTAATTTAGGCAGAGTGAGCCATTCTTATCAGGGAATGGTAAGAATCCTCCTGAAATTCAAGTTTCCAGATGTCAAGCCAGGGGCCAGCCTTGCAAGCGGGCCTTTCTAAGTATCAGGCCTGCTATGATAACTCTTTTCTGCACAGTATTGTACATTTTATAAATGTATGTCATCTTGTACATTTTTTGTGGCTTTTTTTTTTTTTTTTTTTTTTTTTTTTTTTTTTTTGCGGTACGCGGCCCTCTCACTGCTGTGGCCTCTCCCGTTGCGGAGCACAGGCTCCGGACGCACAGGCTCAGTGGCGATGGCCCACGGGCCCAGCTGCTCCGCGGCATGTGGGATCTTCCCGGACCGGGGCATGAACCCCTGTCCCCTGCATCGGCAGGCAGACTCTTAACCACTGTGCCACCAGGGAAGCCCCTGTGGCTTGTTTTTGATTTTATGATTTCACATGAAAACTTTCTGAAATTTAATATTCATCTATAATAAGAGGTCAGCAAACTATGACCGGTGGACCAAATCTGGCCAACAGCCTGTTTTTGTATAGGTAATGAGCTAAAAATGCTTTTTACATTTTTAAGGGTTTTAAAAGAAAAAAAAAAAAAACAAGAATATAACAGAAACTACATGGCCCATAAAAAGCCCCAAATACTCTCTGGTCCTTTATAGAAAAAGTATGCCAATCCCTGATCTGTATCGTGGTGCTTTCAAAATTGAGATATAATTTATGTACCATAAAATTCACAATTTTCAAGTATACAATTCAGTGTTTTTAGTGTTTACAGAGTTGTGCAGCCATCATCCGTCTCTAATTCTGGAACACTTTCATTACCCCCAAAAGAAACCCCTCACCTCTTAACTGTCATCCCCTCCTAGGCTCCCTAGGCCCTCTAGCCCTAGACAAATATTAATCTACTTTTTGCCTCTATGGATTTGACTATTCTGAACATTTCATATAGATTGGGTTATACCATATATGACCTTTTGTGTCTGGCTTCTTTCACTTAGCATGTTTTAGAGGTTCATCCACATTTAGCATGAATCAGTACATCATTGCTTTTTGTGAGTGTATAATATGCCATGGTATGTAATACTACCACATTTTATTTATCCATTCATCAGCTGATAGACGTTTGGTTTACCTATACTTTTTGGCTATTATGTATAGCATAGTTTTTTCTTGCAGACATTAACTTTATATGAATGTGCTACCGTTTGCTAAACCAGGTGTTTACAGTTTTATTGTATTATAAATAATGACCACTTTTTTTTTTTTTTTCTTTTTGCGGTATGCGGGCCTCTCACTGTTGTGGCCTCTCCCGTTGCGGAGCACAGGCTCCGGATGCGCAGGCCCAGCGGCCATGGCTCACGGGCCCAGCCGCTGCGCGGCATATGGGATCCTCCCAGACCGGGGCACGAACCCGTATCCCCTGCATCGGCAGGCGGACTCTCAACCACTGCGCCACCAGGGAGGCCCATAATGACCACTTTTAACATATTTATATGTACATCTCTGGCTATTTACTGCAGATACAATTCTAGAAGTGGAATTGTTGAGTCAGGATATATATATACAGTATTAAAGCTTATGGAGATATTTTACATTTTGTTTATTTTAGTGAACTCCACTTAGCAACTACATGGCCTCACCTGACTGAAGGTATCATTGTGGATAATGATGTTTATTCGTAAGTATGTTAAGAGTAGTACATTGAGGTTCACAAACTTCAGTAGAATAAATTAACTGCCAAGTGGTTAGCAATTTTTCTTTGTATCAGTTTCTGATACAGTTGATTGTTGTTTTTCTGTTTTTAAAGATCACTTTTTAGACTTATTGGTATGTATTATAGATGTGTTTTAAGCTGTGGGCTTTGGAGATAGGGTCCTTAGTTCCGGGAAAATGAGCAATCTGAATCTTACTTGGTTTTAGCAAAGGTGTTTTTTTCTTTTGTTTTTTGTTTTTTTGTTTTTTTGTTTTTTTGCGGTATGCGGGCCTCTCACTGTTGTGGCCTCTCCCGTTGCGGAGCACAGGCTCCGGACGCGCAGGCTCAGTGGCCATGGCTCACGGGCCCAGCCGCTTCGCGGCATGTGGGATCCTCCCGGATCGGGGCACAAACCCGTGTCCCCTGCATCGGCAGGCGGACTCTCAACCACTGCGCCACCAGGGAAGCCCAGCAAAGGTGTTTTTAAGCAGTTTGGGATTCAGTGCATAATTCTGTTGAACTTTTCTTAGCTGGTAAGAAGCATTTGATAAAGGACTTTGAAGAGATGATGGTTATCAAAATATGTGGGAATAATATTTGATCATTAAATGTCAAATAACAGAGCATCCATGTCATATACTCCTGTGCAATAGAAAATTGCACAGGAAAAAAATTGAAAATTACAGCGAGCGCTATCCTGGAAGAACATGGAGAAGGAGGAACATAATTTTAGTACAGTCTCATGGTTGATGCAGAACAGTGAGAAATAGAAGACTTTTAAAAAAATAATTAAAATAAATGTGTTATATTTTCTGATGGTAAAAGTAACATGAACTTTTAAAATCAGATGATTTAGATGCATAAATTAAAAGAAGAAAGTAAAGACTACCTACAATTCCATTACTTAAAAAATAACCAGTTAGCATTTTGGGGGTATATCTTTTTAAGGTATAAATTTATGTATTAATTTGCTTCATTCATTTAATAAATGTAGATCTGTGTTGTCAGTTTTTAAATTGCTGCATAGTATTCCATTAAGTGAATGCACCATAATCTGTTTAACTGAGAAAATGGGGCACTTTTGATCTTGTGGAAATTTTTATAGTTTCTTTTTTTATTAATAGTGTAACAGAAAGCAGATTAAAATTATTATGGATTTTTGCTTATTTCGTTTTCTTTATTCCTAAAATGTAATTCTCATTAGATTATCATTATATGTTGCCTGTCAGGATCATTTTTATGTTCTTGGATTAGTTTGTTTTGATTTTGGTTTTTCCTTTTGTGCTTTTTTTTGTCTAAGAACTTTGATGTCTTAAGGTTTTTTTTTTTTAAACTTATCTAAATGGTCTGCATATGAATAACAGTTTAAGGGAGGCAAAATGGATTGCTTGTCCTTCTATATAATGTTTTTATTAGACTGCATTTTGGTAAATGTATGAGTCTTGCAGATTGCCATAAATAGGATCTTGTGTTTATTGTTTTGCATTTTAGTGATTTGGATCCTATTCAGGCTCCCCATTGGTCTGTTAGAGTTCGAAAAGCTGATAATCCTCAGTGTTTGCTAGGTAAGATATTTATGTTCCTTTCCTGAAATAACACAAATCTGTCTATCCTCCATATCAGGAACACTGAATGTATTCTTTATACTTTATTTCACCTATCCGAAAAGTGTTTTTTATTTTTATTTTTTTAAATTGTGACCTCCTCGGTTAACTCCATTAAAAATAAATCTTTGTCAACAGCAGTGAATCATTCTAGTTACTCTTGAATAGTACCAGCAGACTTGCTTTCTTGTCATTTGGTTTTAACCTGTCTATACCTCAAAATTCTCTATATTTTCCCATGACCTGAGTTTTATCCTCCTGATGCTTTTATGTCACTCCTTTTTTCCCCTCCTGTGGCATACTGTGCATCTTCCATTGTAGTGAGTGGAACCCCTTTTTGTCTTTTGCAGTCCACACTGAATTTGACAATCTTCTTAGAGCCCTTCTATAGGGCTCTGTATTATACCTGCAAATCTTTTTTCTGATAGAGGAAAAGAGGTGTTAATAATCTTGTACACATCATAGGGATATCTGAAGAAGTCAGTGGAATAACATAAATAGAAATACTTTAAAAGCTATCCATTGGTATTCAGATCCTATTATTATATCCCATGTCTAGAATTATCTTTCCCTTCCCATTTTTGTAGATAATATCTCTTTCATGAAATCTTCTGAACCCATCTCCTCTTTCCAGTCTTTTTCTCTTATATTTAGTACACATGAAAATTATTTCCTCCATTTCTGTGTTCATCCATGCCACCTTTATTTCATTTAACCTGATAAATTACCGTTCAACCAAGGAGTTATTGATGACAATATTAGGGCATTTCCCTAAAGCATTTTTTTCTTGGGCTCTTTATCATTCATCATGTGCTGTTCATTAAATGCTTATTAGCACTGCCGTCTGTGCTAACTGTATAATAGTGAATACAAAGATAAGGTAAAATTCCTGCCATCAGTGAATTTGTCTTGGGGTATAGGGAGATAGTAGAGGGTTTAGATCAAGAGTTTGAGTTGGATAGACCTTGTTTGAAATCCTAGATCCACCAGTTTGAGCAAGTTTCACAGTCTCTTGCAGTGTCAGTAAGATACAGGTAACAATAGTACATACTTCAGAGTGTTAGTAAGAGGATCAAATAAGATCATGTACGTGTGTGTATGTGTGTCACATTTAACGCAGTGCCTGTCTATAATGAGTATTCAATAAATGGTTTCTCTTGTTTAATCTTTGATTTACTAAATTATTAAATTTAGCCACTAAATTTCTTCCTAGTTCCTTATTATTCCTCAGCCGCTGACTTTTGTGTTAATTACAGAGGACCTTAGAATTAAAAGTATTCTCATTTTAAGTTTCTGTCCCTTAATCTCACCCTGTCTCTTTAACTTTATGTTTATATGACTAGATTATAGGATTATGTAGTCATATACTACAATAAGCTATAGTCATATAGTTTATATGACTAGATTATAGGATTTTCCTACTTGTCTGAAGAACTCCAGAAAATGTTCCAGGTTTATTCAGAACTAGTTGGTGAATTCTCAGACTTGGATATAATCAGTATACTGTATTGTCTAATAATTTTAGTACTGATGGTTCTTGTTAAACTTTAATTTCTTTGTGCAAACATATCTCATAGAAGCTCTTTAGAAGATATCAAACCTTTTCCCCCTTTCTTATAATGACACAAAGCATATCATTAACATGCAGTTAAAGCTGAAATAACTTCATCCTACATGATTTTTTAATCCTGTAGAAACATATCTTTAGAATTTATTTTTATTTTTATTTTTCTAATGGATTCAGAATTCTAGTAGGGTGGCAGCTAGGGAAAGAAGACCACTACATATATATAGTAATATTCTTGTTACTTGTACAACTTAATGAGAATAGATACTGTTTGTCTTATTCAGGCAAATAGTAACTGCTTAATATATTAAGTTCAATTATTTTTTCCTTTAATTCTAGAAGTAATTCTAAGGAAAAACTTTTAATATCCTGGGCTATGGAGAGAAAGCAAGGCTACCTTTGAAATAGGATTACTTTTTGGATTGGGTAGAAAAACTGAATGGTTCTTTTTCTATCATATCTTAGCTAATAGCTTTTGTAAAAAGACATGTACTTTTACTTATAGGACTGATTTCTTTCAGCTATGTTTCAAAAATGAGTAACATTTTTTTCTATGTAGGTGATTTTGTCACTGAGTTTTTAAAAATTTGCCGTCGAAAGGAGTCAACTGATGAGGTTCTTGGACGATCCACATTTGAGGAAGAAGGAAGAGGTGACACCTTTTTCTTTTTTTAAAAGTTATTTTCAAATGTTCCAGCAACTTTTCATCTATTTTTCTAATTTGAGTTATGTTGGGGAAGCAAGTTTTGATGAACTAGGCAGCTACCATTTTCTCTAGGCTATATATACCCTGAGCTTAAAACATTGTGTGATTAATAAGTTCTTTCCACCAAAAATGTAAGCTATTTTGAAAAGCAGGGTTTTAGAGGTTTATTTTTGAAGTTCCCTGGGCAGAAGTTATGTTACACCTTTGTCAATCATGCATCCATATAAAGCTGAAAATATGTATTAGTAAAAAGTCACTAATGAAAAGAGTGACTAAAATATTCTGTACAGTCATCAGTTTATTCATCACTTTAACCTGCCAAGGTTGGTGATATAATATGTATTCATTTCTATTCTTTTTATAGAAGTTGCTGATATAACTCATGCTTTGTCAAAGTTGACAGAGCCTGCACCGGTTCCAATTCATAAATTATCAGTTTCAAATATGGTACACACTGCAAAGAAGAAAATACGAAAACAGAGAGGTGTAGAAGAATCACCACTGAATAATGATGTCCTCAATACAATTCTCTTGGTAAACTAAATGTAATGTTTTTTTTTTTTTTTTTTTTTTTTTTTTTTTGCTGTACGCGGGCCTCTCACTGCTGTGGCCTCTCCCGTTGCGGAGCACAGGCTCCGGACACACAGGCTCCGCGGCCATGGCTCGCGGGCCCAGCCGCTCCGCGGCATGTGGGATCTTCCGGGATCGGGGCACGAACCCGTGTCCCCTGCATCGGCAGGCGGACTCTCAACCACTGCGCCACCAGGGAAGCCCCAAATGTAATGTTTTTATATGTCTATATGCACACTCATTTATTCATTATCTGTTCAGTCCCATCTATGTGGCAGGCACTGGATTGGGAATATAAAATGAGTAAAACATCGTCTCCACATTGAGTTCCCACTAGTGTAGTGGGAAGAAGGAAAGTAAATAGTAGTTACAGTACCACGTTACATGTGAGAATTCTGGCAAAGAGGCTGTGAGAACACGGCAGAGGGTGCATCTGTCTCTGTCTGAGCAGTGGAGATCAGGGAAAGCTTCATAAAGAGGGACAGAAGGTTTAGAAGCAGAGGAATAGCAGAAGCCTGAGAGAGCATGTTGGACAGTTTGGTATATGGCAGGGTACTTCCCAGAGGGTGGCCAGGGACGAGGAGAGTAGCAGGTAACCTGCCATGTTGAAGCACTGGACTTCATCTTAACAGTTTAATGACATTTTAAGCAGAAGGTTGACATCAGAATGGTATTCTTGAAAACTTGCTTTCACAACAGTCCAGAGAAAACTTTATAGCGAGTACTAGAAGGGGCTAGGGTGTCTCCTAGGTATAGGGTGGTGGAACAGGCCTGGCCTAGGAGCCATACACAGGGTTTAATCCTGACTTATGGTATGACTTTGAACAAGCCATTTAACTTCAGTTTCTTCATCTGAAATGAGTCTAATGAAAACCTGTGAGATTGTTGTGAGTACTAAAGGACCTTCTGTTACACTGGCATAAAATAGGCCTTTGCTAGATGATAGCTACTCTTACTATAATTGTAGTTATAATCGTACTTCTGGCAATTTGTGCACTAAGACATTCTTGGGAAAAACCTTTAAGAGTAATGCAATGAAAAGAATATAGGACTTGAAAACTTGATGTTAATCTTATCCCTGCTGTTTACCTGAGCAAGACTTTTAGCCACATTTTTAGTTTGTATATTTGTAAGATGTGGGCACTGATAACGTAGCTCACGTAGTGGTAGGAGAATAAGATACTGTTTGTAAATGTGCTTAGTAGTGGAGGTTGGCACTTGGTAGTTCCTCTCATTTAAAAAGTCTGTTTAGCATGTTCTGTAATATGTGGCAAAGTATGCATAGTAAAAGGAATTACAAGTCAGCAGTACCACAAAACACTTGGGAAGAATAGTGATAGAAGGATTGAAAGTAAATTTCTGTAGAGAAGGCCCCTTCTTGAGAATGTATCCTTAGAGATTTTATTCCAATTATATAGCTTTTTACCACTTCTCCACACCCTCTCTCACACACAGACACAGACACACAGACACACACAGACACACACACACACACACACACACACACACTCCCTCACACATGTTAGCAGAAATCATGTGGAAAAGATACACTGGTCATTACAGGTTTAGTCTGCTTCCCACTTTCTATGGGTATCTCGTAAGATAAAATTATGGGTCTTTAATATCATACTTGTAGCATTTCATATATAAAAACCCATGGATGATTCTTCTCTACAGAGCCTCATGAATGTTTGGGTGTTTTAAAATTTTCTTTTATAGTTTTGTCTTTTTAATAATAACATTAAAAAAAAATTTAATGACATTGGATGAGCCTGAAATCATAGTGAAGAGATTCTGGTTTTGCATTCTGTAAACTAAACAATTCACAGAACCAGGTGGTTACATTCAAGAAAAATCTGATTTTAAAATTGACTAGTCACTGAAACAATGTATTTTTGAAGAAAAATAGAAAATGTTTGAGATATTGTAGAACTAACTGGGCAGTACAGTAAGAGCATTCTCATCATTTTAAAAACAAAACCATTAAAAAGTCAGTGTTTATATGAGTTACAAAAGTCAACAAAATGAGAAATTTCATTGAAGTTGTGATTATTTTCTTTCTTCCTCCCTCCTAAGTTCTTATTCCCTGATGCTGCTTCTGAGAAACCATTAGATGGGACTTCCTCAACAGACAACAGTAATCCTCTATTAGAGAGTGAAGAATATGTAAGTTAATTAATATTAAAATATTTTATTTTTTTATTTATTAAAATTAAAAAAATATTTGTTTTATTTATTTATTTTTGGCTGCATTGGGTCTTCGTTGCTGTGTGCGGCCTTTCTCTAGTTGTGGCGAGCGGGGACTACTTTTCATTGCAGTGCGCGGGCTTCTCATTGGGATGGCTTGTCTTGTTGCAGAGCACGGGCTCTAGGTGTGTGGGCTTCAGTAGTTGTGGCACGTGGCTCAGTAGTTGTGTCTCACGATCTCTAGAGCACATGCTCAGTAGCTGTGGCTCATGGGCTTAGTTGCTCTGCAGCACATGGGATCTTCCCGGACTAGGGCTTGAACCTGTGTCCCCTGTATTGGCACGCGGATTCTTAACCACTGCACCACCAGGGGAGCCCTAAAATATTTTAAATGCATTGAATTTCTAGGGGTTTTGCTATATTTCTAGCAAAAGTCATGAAATCTAGTTCACAACAATGACTACTGTAAACAGTTTTACAGCTCTACACCTGTCATTTAAGCTTTCTTTTCTCAATTTATCAAAGACTTGGATGAGGAAAATGTGAAAATTTTCTAGCACTCACTATAAAGCTTTCTCTATTTTGAAATAAGGATCTTTTTATTTTAAAAATCACCTTAGTAAAACTTGAGTGAAGATGATATCATGGCCTTCATTCAGACAATGCCCTACTATAGAATATTGGCATAGATAACATATTTTGGGTAGAAGAACTTTTCTGGAAAGAGTGAAAAAAATAACAAATATATTGTGCATGGTGATAGGATTGCCTTCATTTTACACTTTTCATAAATCATCAAATTTACATTTTGCAGCAGATTCTTCTTTGTATTTCAAAACTGGACAGAGAGTGGAAAATTCTTTAATGAAGTAACATGTAAAATGAAGTAAAATTTTCATGTTTTCCTCTTTCAAGTCTTTGATAAATTGAGAAATGAGAGTTTAAATGACAGGTGTGCAGATATATCAAATTGTTAACAGTAGTTATTTTGGGGAAGTGATTTCATGAACTGAGGAGGAAAAGCAGGCTTTACATTTTCAGTTTATACAGTTCTGATATTATGTTTTTGATTTTGAAAAGTGTGTACTCATTTGTAATTAAAAGATTTTTATAACAACACATGAAATTTGGAATATATCTTAAAGATTCCACAGAAGAAACTAAACTGTAGCTTCACTTTTTTTTTTTTTTTTTTTTTTTTTTTTTTTGCGGTATGCGGGCCTCTCACTGTTGTGGCCTCCCCCGTTGCGGAGCACAGGCTCCGGATGCGCAGGCCCAGCGGCCATGGCTCACGGGCCCAGCCGCTCCGCGGCATATGGGATCCTCCCAGACCGGGGCACGAACCCGTATCCCCTGCATCGGCAGGCGGACTCTCAACCACTGCGCCACCAGGGAGGCCCCTGTAGCTTCACTTTTTGATACTTATACACATCTTGAAAACATGGAGCTGCCGAAGCACAATTTAGGCAATAATGTATTAGACATTTGATAAAAGCTGGTTTGGTAGGATAGATTAATTTCAGTATTAAAATTTCTGCCTACACAGTTTTTGATTATACATGTAAATATGTTGTTAACAAATTTTGCTTTGTTTCTGTTTTGTTAAATTTAGAATCTCTACAATCAGTTCAAATCTGCACCATCTGATAGTTTAACATACAAATTGGCTTTGTGTCTTTGTATGATCAATTTCTACCATGGAGGGCTGAAAGGAGTGGCACATCTCTGGCAGGAGTTTGTTCTTGAAATGCGTTTCAGATGGGAGAACAACTTTCTGATTCCAGGGTAATAATTTCAGTTTCCAGCTTTAGAGATAGGATTTTTGTTTGTTTGCAAAATTTGACTTTTGACCCATTAATTCTCCTCTTCTAGGAAATCTGCCCTAAGAAAGTGGTAAGAAACTTAGGACACAATTTCTGTTTAGAGGTATTCACTGCAGCAAATTTATAATAGGAAAAAAAAAGTTAAACAACCTAAATATCAAACATTAAAGAATGGTTAAATAAATCATGATATGTCTCTATAATGGAAAGTTTTTTTCTAAGAATCTCTAATAACACAGAAAGTGATCACTATTTGTAGTAAAGTAGAATATAGTGTTATGTATACAGAGTGCTTTCAACTATGCTTTCAATTATGCTGATAGAGAATATTGAAAAATATATAGAATATATATAGAAATATGTATAGAAAAATAATTGGAAAGAAATACAACCAGATGTTAACAGTAGTTTTCCCAGGTGTGAATTATGTTTTCATTTTGTTCTTTATACATTTGTGTATACATTTGTGTTCTAAATCTTCTGTCATGAACATACATTTTTATAGTTGGAGGGAAAAAACATCTTTAAAGTTCATAAGTTTCATAGGTATTAGACATTACCTATAATTTTTTGGTATAATTTATATTGACATCTCATTTAAAGAGTAGTTAGCATATATGTTGGTACTGCATAGGTTACTGCCCATTTACGTGTGCTACTCAAACTAAGGGAGGAGAGTCATGATATAAGTAAAATAAAGTGGTATTTGATCCAAAAATGTTTACTCTTCTGTCATTTGCCAGCCTCTGCTTAGCTGGATTCTCTCTTGGCTGATTACTGGGAACCTAGTGATTTAGCCTAGGGGCAGTCCAGGCTCCCTTTAGCAAAAGAGAGGTGGAGATCAATGGATTTTATATTGAGAATCCACCATAATGATTGAGAAATGAATGTATAGTATAATCTCTTTTGTAAGGCATGAAATACTACATGCTAGCTACTTCCTAGGGTGAATTTCTAGGCTTTAAAATTTTTTTTGAGTTTCTGTTAGCTTGAGAGCTATCACTAGTTTGCTGTTACCGTTGGTGAATTATGGACTAGGGTGATAAAATAAATTTTGATCTTTTAATTTTATTTGGTCCATCTCAGTTGTCTTATCTATAGAAACCTAGTTTTGATTTATCAATGTGGCTAAAATATATGGTAGTATAAAAATATGAATATCTGAAGCACTTTTACTAAGCTGTTTTTCCCACTACTTTATTTGATAGATTAGCAAGTGGACCCCCAGATCTAAGATGTTGTTTACTGCATCAGAAACTACAGGTAAAGATTTCCCAGTGACAGTATATAAATGTGGTCTTGGTTCAATCGGAGCTTATTCTGATATTAAATGTGATAATGGATTATAGGCTATTCTCATTGTGGTGCTGTAGGTTACTTAAGTCATTGTCATTCACAACAAGGTCCAGGGAAAGGGTGGAGAAAGAAAATAAAATATTCAAGTAGTGGATAGATTTTTATTTTACTGTAACTGTCACCGGCAGAACGGCTATTTCTTCAGTCCTTGTCCTCCCGAAGGAAAAATTCAGTCATCCTTGTCCTCCCGAAGGAAAAACTTCAGTCGAGAGACAAGAGAGCAGTTTTAAGCAGCAGAAGTTTTATTAAGCAAAGCGGAAGTACACTCCTGAGAAAGGATGAGAGCGGGCTATCTGGAAACCAGAAGCCATCCTGCAGTGGGGATAGGGTTGGCTTTTCAGGCGGAAAGTCCCTTCATGTGTCATTTGACTGACAAGTTGATTGACAGCTTTAGGTTAAGTAAGTTATCTCCTTGTGTGCAGGCGCTTAACGCATAAGCACCCAAGTGAAACCTATGGGCGTGGGGGGAAAACTGTAGTGCTCATTTATTACAAATATGGCAAAATGAGCCCTGGGTTACTTTGAATCACCTTTTGGGTCTTGGTGCTCCCGCGCCAACCTATGCTGGTGGGTTTTATCTAGGTTGGTCGTAATAAAGCTGGAAACTTAGCAGTCCTTGACCACAAAAGGGAGGATCTCTGGGCATGTTCTGATCACCGGTGTCCCTGTCCGGGAGAGAAGGATGACCCTGTCCAGAATGGGGCAGGGACCTGCTCATGTCTGACTAACTGCCTAACAATTCAAACATGAATGTTTTTTCAGATGTTAAATTGTTGTATTGAACGAAAGAAGGCACGTGATGAGGGGAGAAAGACAAGTCCTTCAGATAATGTAACTAATACATATTCAGGGGATGCTGGAAAATCTGGAGACCAGCTGGGGCCCGACAATCTAAAAGATATGGATAAGGAAAAGGGAGAGGTGGGAAAATCATGGGATTCTTGGAGTGACAGCGAGGAAGAATTTTTTGAATGCCTAAGTGATACTGAAGAACTTAAGGGAAATGGACAAGAGAGTGGCAAGAAAGGAGGACCTAAGGAGATGGCAAGTTTAAAGCCAGAAGGACGACTCCATCAGCATGGGAAACTTACACTGCTACATAATGGAGAACCTCTCTATATTCCAGTGACCCAGGTAGGACATGGACTGGTTCTTTAAGTGTTATTTTTTGTTGGTTATATAACTTTTATCCTAGTAAGAGATGATTGCTTTGGGTAGAGGCAATTCTTTAAACAGTTCTATGTTCAAAGATCTGTAAATTTGACTGTTGGGGCTTTTAGGTCTAATATTTGTACAACTGAGAAATGTTTTGAAGTTTCAGTAGATAGTAGCTCATCGTGTATAAGGTGATCTGTTAGTTCATCTTAAACTTAGTGGTGGGTACTCAGGTGTTTAAAAAAACAAAATCCAAAAATATTGGAAGAACAAAAGTAAAAATTCTTTGATTATATAATTAGTTTTTATCTGTTGTAATATGCAGTTTGAATCCATTTTATACCATTAGGAAGTAGAATAGCAACAACTCAAAACCTAAGGAAGAGCAATAGTTTTTGTTGGGTTTTTTTGCATAGGTAATAAGTGAATACATTTTATTGTGAAAAACTCAACCTAGAAAAAGTAAAAGCCACCACCCACTAATTCCAATTCTCATCTGTAGAAGTAACCACTATTATTGGTTTGGGTTATAATTTCTTACACCTGTTTCTATGCTTTGATGTATGTATGTGTATACATATCATACATAATTTTGTGGATTTTTTAAAATGTGTGCATTGGTGTGTAGTTTTTTAACCTAATGTGTCTTGAAGATCTCTTCATGTCATTACATGTAGATCTACTTCATCTCTTTAATTGCTGTGTAATATTCCACGGCATGGAAGAGTGATAAGCTTATTGAACCATTACCCTCTTAATGCACAATATGTTATTTGCAGCTTATTGCTATTACAGTGCTACAGTAATGTAGCAGATTCTTGTAGTTTTTCATATATTATCTGTTCACATAAGTGTTTCTCTAAGGAAGAGATGAAAAATGGAATTTCTAGAAAAACAGATATATAAGCTATAAAATTCCTCTTCAAAAGGGCTGCACCTATTTTATACCCTGTCATTGATGAATATAGGAGTAAGGAAAATCAGTGAGCAAAATCAGTGAAAGGAAATGGCACATGGGACAAAGTTCAGAGGATATCAAGCACAAGCTTCCAAGAGTCTCCTTGCAGTACAGTCACACAAGATGCACTGAACTCGACAACTGATCATGACCGCATGTGAAATGTTATCTACTAGGGAAACTTGTCAGAGGCTCAGTGCTCAGGGTTTTTTTTTTTTTACTGGGTCCTGGTCACAAAGCACCCTCTGCCTAGCATGTGCCAAAATTCCAGACTCCCAGAAGGAAAGCAGGTATTCAGCATAAACCATATTGTTTGCACAGAGTTTATGCATAGTGAACCATTTTTATCAGTTCTGAGTATGGTGGGACTCTGCCAGAATCCAGGTTCCCAGAAGCCAGCCGAGGGCCAACTTTGCAAACAGGCCTTTCTGAGGATAATAGTCTAAGGCCTGCTATGTTAACTCTTCTCTGAACACTTGATAATTTCAATCATTTTAATTTTTGCCTTTCTGAGGGGTATGTAGTAGTATCTCATGTTTTCACATTTCCCTGATGAAAAATGACACTGAACACATTTTCATATATTTATTGCCCACTTGGATATTTTCTTGGTCAAGTACCTGTTCAAGACCTTTACCTGTTTTTTCAAAATTAGTCGTCTTTTTCCCTATTGCTTTGTAGGAATTCTTCATATATTCTGGATATGAGTTCTGAGGTGTATATATCTGTATCTGTCTGTCTGTCTATCTATAACAAGTAATTTCTCCTAGTCGGTGCCTTGCCTATTCACTTTCTTAATGATGCCTTTTGTTGAATAGGCATTTTTAATTTTAATAAGGTCTGATCTACCAATATTTTTCTTATGTGGATACTGCTTTTGTCTCCTGTTAAGAAATTAACTACCCCAAGGTCCTGGAGATATTCTCTTGTGTTTTCTTCTGGAAGCTTTATGGTTTTACCTATCACATTTATGTTTGTGATCCACCTCAAATTGACTGTGTTTGGTGTGTGGAAGAGATTAAGATTCTCTTTTTTCTGTAAGGGTGTATGTACAGTTATGTTCCAACACCATTATTCAGAAGACCTGCTTTTTCCTATGGAGTGGCAGTGACATCTTTGTTGTAAATCAAGTGATTGTATGTGTGTTGGTCTCTTTCTGGACTATTTATTCTGTTAGTCTCTTTGTTTATCCTTGTGCCAGTAATGTACTGTCCTTATTACTATAGTTTTATAAAAATCTTTCTATCTTGTACTTTAAATCTTCTAACTTTGTTCTTCAAGATTATCTTGACTCTTGTTTTCCTTTTTATGTAAATTTAGGAAACTTTGTCAGTTTCCACACATAAAATAATCCTGGGATTTTAATTCATATTGTATCAAATTAGATTTAGAAATAGCATTGCATTGCATTGGACAGAATTGATATCTTAACAATATTGAGTCTCGTGACCATGAAATGTCTTTCATTTTATTTTTTTTTTTATTTATTTTTTTTTTTTTGCGGTATGCGGGCCTCTCACTGTTGTGGCCTCTCCCGTTGCGGAGCACAGGCTCCGGATGCGCAGGCTCAGCGGCCATGGCTCACGGGCCCAGCCGCTCCGCGGCATATGGGATCCTCCCGGACCGGGGCACGAACCCGTATCCCCTGCATCGGCAGGCGGACTCTCAACCACTGCGCCACCAGGGAGGCCCTCTTTCATTTTATTGAATGTTCCTTTTACTTTCCCTTATCAGTGTTTTTTACTTTTTAATGTAGAGGTTTTGCATATCTTTTATTAGATTTATGTCAAAGTATAATATTTGTAATTTTTCAAATATTGTAAATGGTATTTTAAAATTTCATTTAAAAACATTTTCCCTGATATGTAGAAATAGTTTATTATTGTATATTGTCCTTGAATCTAACAATCTTATTACATTCACTTATTGTTTCTAGTATATTTGGAGTTTTCTATACACACAGTCATATTATCTGTTAATAGACAATTTGAATTATGATTTTCTGGCCTGTACACTTTTTAATTCTTCTTCATTTCTTATTGTACTGGCTAGGACCTCAGGTACAGTGTTGAACAGTGTACATCCTCCTCTTGTTCCCAATCTCAGAAGGAAAGCATGTGATAATCTTTGAGTATATCTTTTGTAGGTATCATTTATCATATGAAGGAAATTTTCTCCTATCCCTAGTTTCTGAGAGTTTTTTTCATGATCAGGTATTGTATTTTATCAAATGTTTGTCCTACATATTGAGGTAATCATAAGATAACTGTGAGTTCTAAATGAAATAGTGAGTTTTAAATATGATAAGTGAATGATACCATGTCTAGTCCAAAATAAGTACTCAATTTTTGGCTATTCTTTTTTTTTTTTAATTGGAGTAAAATTGCTTTACAGTGTTGTGTTAGTTTTTGCTGTACAATGAAGTGAATCAGCTATATGTATACCTATATCCCCTCCCTCTTGGACCTCCCTCCCAGCCCCCCACCCATCCCACCCATCTAGGCCATCACAGAGCACCAAGCTGAGCTCCCTGTGCTGTACACCAGGTTCCCACTAGCTAGCTATTTTACACATGGTGGTGTATTTATGTCAAACCTAATCTCCCAATTTTGTCCCACCCTCCCCTTCCCCCCCACCCCCCGCCGTGTCCACATGTCTGTTCTCTATATCTATGTCTCTATTCCTGCCCTACGAATAGGTTCATCTGTACCGTTTTTCTAGATTCCACATATATGCATTAATATACAGTATTTCTGGCTTACTTCACTCTGTATGACAGACTCTAGGCTATTATTCTCTTGAGGACTTTTTCTTATATAAGACCTAAGAGGCTAGTATTGCTTCGCAGGTTGCAAGGATTGACTTAAAAGGTTTTTAAACTAGTTTTCATATTTTGAGATGGGTTGATCAGTTGTAATAATTGTGCAGTGGGATGTTGGGATGATTGCTTGATAATTTTAAACATGGATTCTGTTAACTTTTTTTTCCATGCTTATATTGTTTCTTTGCCAGGTGGCTGTCATTTATGACATTAGACAGGCCTTATCTTTTTGCTTCTTTATATTATTTTAAAAGTAATTATATTTTAGATACTTCATCACTAACTGTTAGTACTAGGACAGATTATTCTAATGCTAGAAACCAAGTGTATATTTTTTCAAATTTTGTTGGAGTGCATGCAGTTGGTATTGAGATCTTGTGGCACAGACTGGGATGTAGGCATCTAGCAGGGCTAGATTTGTAGCCGGGCACCACCCTTATTTTTAGCTAGTATTGCTAGTAGAGCTATGTTTCCTTTCTGAGCCTTGTTTTTCTCTCTTAAAAAAAGTTTGCAGTTTCTAGAATTTTATATAAATTTTATGTAATTACAGTATGGTTTTTGTGTGAATTCTTTTAGTATAATTATTTTGAGATTTCATATATGTTGTGTGTATCAGTAGTTCATTCATTTTTATTGCTTAGTAGTGTTCCTCAGCATGGATATAGCACAGATCATTTATCTAGTCACTTTTTGATAGACTTTCCAAAAATGGGCATAAGGAAGCTTTTTATCTTGATTGTAGTGACTGCTTCATGGGTATGTACTTAACAGATGTACCCTTTAAATTATCGTATGTTGATTATACTTCAAAAAATACTGTTTAGGGCTTCCCTGGTGGCGCAGTGGTTGAGAGTCCGCCTGCCGATGCAGGGGACGCGGGTTCGTGCCCCGGTCCAGGAAGATCCCACATGCTGTGGAGCGGTTGGACCCGTGAGCCATGGCCTCTGGGCCTGCGTGTCCGGAGCCTGTGCTCTGCACTGGGAGAGGCCACAACAGTGAGAGGCCCGCGTACCGCAAAAAAAAAAAAAAAAAAAAAAAAAAAAATACTGTTTAAAAATTTGTCATATGATCAGTGGTTGACAAGAAGAAAAAAATGAAAGTATTTCTGTCTTGTTCTAATGTATCTTCAGTTTGAAAACCCTACCTATTTATTTATTTAATAAACAAATATTAAATACTTTAAAAGCCAATAATAGTTTGTATTACTCTGGGTTGTTCAGGGTTAAATTACATATCATATTTAAAGATATTTGGCATGTAAGTGTTCAGTTAAGTTTAATTTTTTATGTGCTTTTTCCAAGTTTTAATTAACAGTACTCCCTATTTTTAATGAACTTGTTGCATATATGTTGGTTTGATTGGGTTAATGAAGAGTCAGAGGAAGTTGTTCTGGAAGCTCAAGCTTTATTTTTCTGCAGAATGTTATGTCTTCCTCATTTATTTCAGATGCTTTAGTTTCCACATTCAAATTTGTAATCCAAATCTGGAATAATTTAAACTTATTTTTCTCTCAACATGCATCTTATGTATTTAGAAATTAATTTTTGTCTTACCTTTAGGTAAATCGGGGCAAATTTTTAATCTGTTTTACTTTCTTACTTTACAGTTAATCTTATTTGAATTATAACCAATGTATATGTACATATAGAAAATGTTTGGAATTCAAAATAATCCCAGTTGAAACCATTATAATTTCAGACTTTAGAAATTAGCATAAAATGTGCTGTCAATCCATTGCCACTTCACCAAAAAGAAAAAGTAAATAATAAGACTTTATATAGGTCCCACTTCTAAGAATTTAAATACATTCCCTTATTCCTTTCATGTAGACTTAGGTCAACCTAAAATTTATGGCTAGGAAAGGCTTAAAAATTTTACTCAGCATTTTAGAGCCAGGGCTAGAAGAGAAATTTGTAGAGAATCTGTTAAAGCAAGAGTTCTTAGGTAGTGGATTAGATCCAAACTAATAGTTCTCAAAACCAGCGTTAGATAGATGTCCTAGATTCTCCCTTCAGTTTGCCACTTGAGAGTTTGCCACTTCGATGATGGTGGGCAAGATGCTATCTCTGCATTCAGTTTCACCACATGTAAAATGCACTGATGACTTCTCAGTGATCAGCGATGAGATCATGTGTATGAGAAAGCTTTGGGCATATTCAGAAATGGTACATATAAGAATGTGTGGCCCTCATGCTCTTTGCTGCTTGTATTCCTCTTGATCATGTTTTTCACCTACAGTTGGCCAGAGTTCCCAGGTGGGAGGGGTCGTCAGTATCCTTTCAGTATCTCCTCCCTTCCCTCAGGAGGCTAAAGAACAATGAAAAGGAGTTCCTTTTTAATGGAAAGAATGAGGGCCTCTGCTCCTGAGTATACTGCTTCATTGGAGATTCATGTTATTTTTGAATCTGAGGAATTTTGATATCATAGGGAAAGTAGAGTAAAAAACTTAAAATACAACCTAAGTATTTTGTCTCTAATTGCAAGTGTTTATTGAGCTTGTGCCAGGATCTATTCTTCACAACAGCGAGTCACATAAAGCTGGAGTAATTGCCCAAGGTTATACAGCTGGGATTCAAACACAGGCATGTTGTTTCTAGAGCCCAAACTCTTAACCAGTCTGTCATTACTGTCTTACCAGTTATTATTCAACCCCAAGTATCAGTGTGAGACTTTGAAAGTGATGCATGTTCACTGTAGAGAAAGCAAAACAAAAGCTCGTAATTCCATAATCCAGAGATAATCACTGTTAAAGTAGTTCCTTCCCATTTTTTCCTATATCAAACCATTTCCCTGTTATTGTACATTCAGATTCTTTCCAATTTTCACACTGTTATAAATAATACTACAGTGATGTTTCTAGAAGTGGAATTCTTGGGTCAGAGGGCATGATCATAAATGATTGCCATGTATTGATTTCCAGATTGTTGTCTGGGAAGATTTATATTCTCTCCAGCACTGTTTCTGTTTGTAAGTGCCCTTGTAGGTTTGTTTCAAAAATGAGAATGATATAAGAAAAAAGTTACTTTCTTTTGTTTGTTGCTGTGTCTTGAATGCCATACCTTTACCATGCTTCTACTTTATTTCTGACAGATATCTGCAAAAATTATTTATCTCTGTGGAAGTGGTTCTCAACTGGGGAGTGTTTTGCCTCCCAGGGGTATTTGGCAAGGTCTGGAAACATTTTTGATTGTCATGAGGTGGAGTGGTACTACAGGCAGTAGTGGTACTACTACAGAGGCCAGAGTTATGCTGCTAAACATCGTACAATGCATAGAACAGGCACCATGACAGAATTATCCAGTCTAAACTGTCAGTAGTACTGAGGCTAAGAAAACTTGCTTAATAGTAAGCTCCTGAAATCTAGAAGGAATCTGTTTATGGACAAGACACTTCTGCTAGCTCTTATCCTATTTAGGAATAAAGGAGTTCATGTTTTTCTGCCTTTAACAACAAAGCAGGCAAGATTTGTTTGGTTAGTCTCTGGGTTGTTGAGTTCTTCATATTGCAAATATAAAATCTAATGGAATCAATTCTCAGAGAACTTTCCTAAGCCCCCCTGAACAGTTTTGAAATGTTTTCTGTCTCTCTCTTAATGATCCTACAGTTGTATTTTCCTTTAGATTTGCCTTAGCTGCTGTTTTATTTGGGGTTACCATTAAAATATATAATGTCTCTGATTCCCCAAAGTAAAAAACAACTTCTTGTGGGAATTGGTAATTTGAATGTGTTTGGAACATAAACTCAAAGCTACTCCTCCAACATAAAATATAGTTATTTGGGGTTCAATTCTTTTCAGTTTCCTTCCCTTACTAGGTATAATAAAAACCTTACTGCAACTAGTAATGGCATCCATAAAAATATCTTAGGACTTCATTTCTTGATCATTAATAGGCAGGAAAATGTTCAGTGCATCCAGTTCCTCTCTTAGCTGTGGTCAAGGAAACATGATAATCTTATCTGTTGGCTGGCGGGGGTGGGGGGGCAGTGCGCTGACAGTCATACTTATTCTTCTTGTTACTTTATCACGTAGGTTCCAAAAAACTTGCAAATTTCTTTTTTTTTTTTTTTTTAATAAATTTATTTATTTATTTTTGGCTGTGTTGGGTCTTTGTTGCTGCGTGTGGGCTTTCTCTAGTTGTGGCGAGCGGGGGCTTCTCTTCCTTGCAGTGCGTGGGCTTCTCATTGCGGTGGCTTTTCTTGTTGCGAAGCACAGACTCTAGGCATGCGGGCTTCAGTAGTTGTGGCACACAGGCTCAGTAATTGTGGCTCGTGGGCTCTAGAGTGCAGACTCAGTAGTTGTGGTGCACGGGTTTAGTTGCTCCGAGGCATGTGGGATCTTCCCGGACCAGGGATCGAACCCATGTCCCCTGCATTGGCAGGTGGATTCTTTTTTTTTTTTTTTTAAAGATGTTGGGGGTAGGAGTTTAGTAATTTATTTATTTTTGCTGTGTTGGGTCTTCGTTGCTGTGCGAGGGCTTTCTCTAGTTGTGGCAAGCGGGGGCCACTCTTCATCGCGGTGTGCGGGCCTCTCACTATCGCGGCCTCTCGTTGCGGAGCACAGGCTCCAGACGCGCAGGCTCAGTAGCTGTGGCTCACGGGCCTAGTTGCTCCGTGGCATGTGGGATCTTCCCAGACCAGGGCTCGAACCCGTGTCCCCTGCATTAGCAGGCAGACTCTCAACCACTGCGCCACCAGGGAAGCCCCGCAAATTTCTTTGAATTCTTTTAAATACATATCTTGTGATTGCTATAGCTGAAATAATTGTTGTCTTTGTTCTATTTTTATAGTTCTGCTTTCTCTAAAAAAAAGCTATTCATGAGCTTTGTCCTTTTGTGCTTCGCAGGAACCAGCACCAATGACAGAAGATCTGCTAGAAGAGCAGTCGGAGGTTCTAGCTAAATTGGGTACATCAGCAGAAGGGGCTCACCTCCGAGCACGCATGCAGAGTGCCTGTCTGCTCTCAGATATGGAGTCTTTTAAGGTGGGTCACGTTATCAGAGCTCGGGAGTCTGTTTTGAGCTATTCTGGGATGAAGCTGTGAAAGTCACTCTGTAAAGTGGTGTGAAGGCCTGCATGTCTTTTTTTTTTTTTATTAAATGTTTAGATTTCATTCGTAGTTACAACACCCTACCTCCATCCCCTAAAGGTCATAGTCAAACTTGCTTCTTAAGTTTAAAAAAGAAAAGAACAATCTTTTTTTAAAAAATGATTCTATTTTTTTTTAATAAATTTATTTTATTTTATTTATTTTTGGCTGCGTTGGGTCTTCATTGCTACGTGCGGGCTTTCTCTGGTTGCTGTGAGTGGGGGCTACTCTTTGATGTGGTGCATGGGCTTCTCATTGCGGTGGCTTCTCTTGTGGCAGAGCACGGGCTCTAGGCATGTGGGCTTCAGTAGTTGTGGCACGCGGGCTCTAGAGCGCAGGCTCAGTAGTTGTGGTGCCCAGGCTTAGTTGCTCTGCGGCATGTGGGATCTTCCTGGACCAGGGCTCAAACCCGTGTCCCCTGCATTGGCAGGCGGATTCTTAACCACTGCACCACCAGGGAAGTCTGAAAAGAATCATCTTTGAATAATGGTTGGAAGTTGAGAACTGAATCATTTATATATGTGGATTGGGATGTTTTCTTCCTTTAGGTATGTCAGTCAATTTAATGCAAGGTTTTTAGAAATCCTTAGGATTTAACATAGGCTGCTTCATTCAGCAAACCTTTGATTACCTACTTTGTGATAGGCACTGTGATTAGGTAATTAAGAAGTACAATGTTTATCCTCAGTTACAGTCTATTGAGGTTGTGGGAGGAGATATGTAAATAATTACTATGTGATGAGTTCTCTTAGGAGAGCAAGGTCAAAAAGGTGACTGACTGTACTGAGTGAAGGTCATGGAAAATTTTTCAGAAGAGTCACAGTTTAGGATGAATAGGCATTTGCTACCTGGAGAAGAATATTTTAGGCTTAGATACAGGCCTGTATCTAGAATACAAAGGATTCAGAGAATGGTGACACTTAGCTTATTAATTTAAAAACCAAGGGATGAAGAAAGTCCTTTTGGATTATTTATTTTTGAAAGCAGAAGCAAATCCATGTACATTAAAGAAAAAAAAAATGGGTAGCTCAGTGGGCCACAGGGCTTCCTTTTCCTATTATTGATACTCTGAACTGTCTCCCATGCCCAGACTTTCTTCCTTAACCTACTGCTACCTGTGATGGCCTCCCTTTCTTCATTCCACAGCTCCTACTCAGTCCTGTTTTTGTGCTAGGTAGGCCAGCCTGAGTTTGATATTTCAACATAAACACCCCGTGAAAACCTATGCCACTTTCATCTTCCCTGCTCGCAGAGAGTGACAATAAAAGGGAGTCTTTTTATTCCCTGCTTGTTTCCCCCATCTTTCCTAAGAAGAAATCTTCAGTAAACCTCTCAAGAGCTGCATGTTTTCCATAGAGATTAGAAAGATACAGAAAATCTTTGAGTTCTGTTCTGCTGTGAGGCAAGAAAAAGAGATGTGTTTTAAAACAGATAGTTGGTACAGTGGATAAAGAGAAGCCAATTGGCTCTCAGGGTACGTGTTAAATCAAAAAGTTAGAGAAGGGAATTGGCTTAGGGTGTGTGTGCACAGTAGGAAGTACTAGCCTCCATAGCAGCTGTTTTTTTACCTGACCTTTAGCTGCCTTCATATTCATCTGTCCCTATTCTGCTACAGTGTCCTTGTAGAAGCATGTACAGGAGGAAATTCCAAATTGGAGCTGTAAAAGCTTTTCCCCATAGAAACCTTTGCCCCTCATGGTAAGGTGCTATATAATTCCTTTAACACGGTGCTTCAGCAAAACTGTGGTTCGTTAGACTCTTTTGGACTAACCTGGGTAATGTAAAAATCTCTTCAATAACATTGTTTTAACCAGAAAATAGATTATATGTCAAATAACCAACTTACACATCTGCCCCTATGTGGGAATCAGATAATATATTTAAGGAAATACGTAGTCACTCTAAAATAGGTATGGTTGCTTTTCCCTTTTTGTATAGGGATGACTTGGTATTAGGGGCCATGGGAGAGTCCCCAGAGCTTTGCATAAATGCTGATCGGTACATGAGGCACCTACACTGCACAATTCCAGAAGGACAGGGCCTGTTCTTAAGCATGCCCTTGGAGTATAGACCTGTAAGAGTAGAAAGAAGGTGAGCCATAGCTGAAGTGAGTCTTGAGCTTCTCCTAGTAGCACTGTGTTCTGTCTGGTATAATAAGGACAACCAGAAGGAAGAATTCTGGTGTGAAATGTCTTTCTTTAACCCATTCTGTAGTACAAGAGTTCAATCTTGTTTTCTTTTTCAGGTTCATTCTCTTCACTCAAGGCCTATCTCTCTAGTTTCCTGAGATGTTTTCATGTGGGTGTGGTGTTGCCTGGTTAATATCCAGTCTTAGTACATGAATCCTGAATCATGCAGTAATCTTGACCCATTGCAGTTCACAGCAGTTTTTTGTTGCTGTGATGCCATAGCCCTTAGAAGTTTATGTTGTTGGCTGTCAGTTAAGAGCCCTCCTCTGATTTCTCATCCCTTTGGGGATTTCCTAAATTGGTGGGGATGATTATACTGGCAGCCAGTAAGCTCAATAAGGAGAAGTTGGCAGTTTTGCTCTTCAAATTTAAGACTAACCATTCTCATCATGTTGGTTTTCATTTTGGTGTGAGGTTAATTTAATTTAAAAAGAAAGAAAATGACCATATGCTTAATACTTTTTAGTAATGCTTACATCACTTAATGTTTCAGACAATTAAATATACTACTTATAGCAGGATGAATATGTTGTGGTAGAGAATTATAACCAAAAAGGTATGTGTTTAATGTATGTACACATATCCTTTGAATATTAAGGGGATGATATATATGCCCATCCTTAATACTCTACTAATATATTACTGGGCACTGGCAAAAAGACCTCCATGCCTTACCACTAACACTGTAAAGCCTCTCCCTTTTTTTTCAGGCTTGAATGTAGAAGTACTTAAAGGATTTTGGCATGCATCCTGTTAATTCTATAGAATTATCCACTAAATAAAACTTTAATTAGTTTGGTTTCAGAAGCCTGAAAAACAATGATTTTAATTCCAATTCCTTAATGGCACAAAAGCAGATTTTAATTCCAATTCCTTAATGGCACAAAAGCAGTTTATGTAATGGTAACTTATTATATAAAGTGTGAGAATTTGATGGCTGAATAGAACATTTTTGAGGTTAGCTGATATTTATTGCAGTATCAGTATTGACTTATCGAGGAAAAAAAGAACAGAACTTTTCCATCATTGGGTTATTATTCTGATCGTGTTGTGTATTTAATTTACTTGACTTGAGCTTATTGATACTTTTCTTATTGAGTAGTTATTATACTATAATTTTAAATTAACTTATATAACTTATAGTCTGAGATTTATTTTCACTTTACATCAAATTTTTATTTCCAAATTCATCAAATGAAAATGTTTTCTTTTTCTATAAAATGGGGGCAGCAAAAATAAAGTACTTTTGGTGCTTTAACATCTGACCTGATTTAAAGGTGATACTGTAACTCAGGTCACATACTAGATTTTGTAAAGATTGGTCTTTTTGTGAAAGTATGATTTTTGAAAACAGGTTTATCAGTAACTGTTGATTTTTATTTGATTCTGCTGAACTTTTTGTCTGTTTTAGGCAGCTAATCCAGGTTGTTTTCTGGAAGATTTTGTGAGGTGGTACTCACCCCGGGATTACATTGAAGAGGAAGTGATTGATGAAAAGGGCAACATGGTTCTGAAAGGAGAACTGAGTGCCCGAATGAAGATTCCAAGCAATATGTGGGTAGAAGCCTGGGAAACAGCTAAGCCAATTCCCGCTAGAAGGCAAAGGAGACTCTTTGATGATACACGGGAAGCAGAAAAGGTAACTGATGTTTGGGTATACTGCTAATTGTTGTTCTAGTATTTTAAGAACTATGATAGATATGAAAGCTTTGGACATACTTGAGAAGCAAAGCATTGAAATGTAATGAACCTTTTACATATTGAATATTCACATTTAAGATTTTAGAACTGGTTACAGGTAGTCCAAAGAATAAGACATGCATATTTTACATAGAATGTTTACCATTGGACCATCTCACAGCATATGTCAAAAGCCTTAAAAATGATCATGTCTTTTGACCTAGCAGTTCTACTGCCAAAAAAATGTATTAAAGGAATAATGAGAGATACATAAAGATCAGTGTTCAAGAATGATGTTCAAAAAGTTTCGTAGTGAAAAAGTAGATACAGCCAACATTTCCAAAAGTAAGGCTTTGTTTAATAAATTGTGATATAATCATTTAGTAGACTACTTTTTTTTTTTTTTTTTTTTTTTTTTCTTTTTGCGGTATGCGGGCCTCTCACTGTTGTGGCCTCTCCCGTTGCGGAGCACAGGCTCCGGATGCGCAGGCCCAGCGGCCATGGCTCACGGGCCCAGCCGCTCCGCGGCATATGGGATCCTCCCAGACCGGGGCACGAACCCGTATCCCCTGCATCGGCAGGCGGACTCTCAACCAGTGCGCCACCAGGGAGGCCCTAGTAGACTACTTTGCAATTATTAAAAAAAACATTTGGAGTTCTGGAGAATATTGGCAGCCACCTGATATCAAGTTGTCCCACATACCCTTCCACCCACCCAACTCCCAAAAAACTCCATGAAATTAAGTAGAGTACAAAAATCCATGCTGTCAGCATTACTACAGTTAGAGGTTACAGTGGTCTTTGAATTAACTAAGTAAGTAGAGAAATAAGCCAGATTCCAGTGGATTTCCCACTGTTGTAAGCCTGTGGGTGTAGAGAGTATGGACAGGGAGTCTTAAGAAGAAATGCTGAGGGATACAGAAGACTTAAATGCAGTCCAGTCACTCCAGAAAGATTGCTCCTAACACTAAGTGTCGAAATACTCAGCACAGGTAGGGCTTGAGAGTTAACAGCACTGGCTAAGGGAAGTGGCTTGACAATAAGCAGGACCAGAAGTGGACACTCAGAGAGACTCTGCCTTAGGAAGAACCAGGTAGGTAAGTAGGAATGATACACCCCTTAGAGATAAAGCATTGATGGGAAAGAAGGAAACAAGGGGAAGATTAAAGATTCTGTAGGAATGAAAGAGAAATAAGACATATCAACCTCTCTCATCTCCCGCCATCCATTAAAGAAATTATGCAAAAGAGGGCACTTTTGAACTGTGACATGACCTATAATAGTAAAGAGCAGACCACATCTATATAAAACTACTATAAAATATGGAAAGCACAAATTGGATCATTTTAGCTAATAAAAACATTTCCCAGAAAACTGACCACAAAGCAGAAGAAAATTGTAACATAACAGTCCAAACTGAATCAGATATTCTCAAACAAGCATGGGGGATATGAAAAATGATGTTTAATTAGAAATACTAAAAACAAGAGCACAAATGAATCCAAAACCCCACAAAGAAATGAAACTACTGTTGATTTAACTCAGGATAGAAGTATAAGAAAAAGACAACCATATCAAAAACAAAGACTAAATTACATGGCACCCACAGAAGAATAGGTTCATATTTAAATTTAATAAAAGGCATTGAGGAAAAGCAGCAAAACAGCCAAGAGAAAGAAACTGAGATAAAGGAGTAAAGGGACTGGGGAGAAAATAGTAAAAATGAAAGATAGGAAAAGTAGGAATAATACTCATTTTATTAGAGTCCTTGAAGCAGAAAAATTAGAGCACTAGAACAGAACTAATACTTAAAACTGCAATTTAAGAAAACTTTCTGATTATGAAAGAAAACCCAATTTTACACATTGAAAGGGCTCACTGGGTACAGGGGAAAGTTGACTAGGAGTAGCGAACTCCAAATTATATCACTGTAATACTACTAGACCTTAAATATTTAAAAAACAAAAACAAAAAACTCAGACCCTGCAGGCAAAAACATGAAAATAATTTACAAGGGAAAGAGAATGAGAGAGTTGTCAGATTTCTCAACAGCAGGGCAGTGTGGAGCAGAGTTTTCAAGAAATATAAGCAAAAAATACACACTAAAGATTTTACGTTCCACCAAGATGTCCAGGTAGTCAAGGCTATAAAAAATGTTTTCTCTGAGTTTTTGCCCATATAACTGTATACGTGTGCCCTTCCTGAGGAGTCCACTACAGCTGCCCCAGTCCAATAGAACTTCCTGCAGTGTTCAGAATGGTTATAGCTATGCTGTCCAAAATGGTAGCCCCTGGCCATATGTGGCTTTAATGAGCACTTGAAATGTGGCTTGTATAACATAGGAACTGGATTTCTAAATGGCTGCATTTGGCTAGTGGCTGCCTTATTGAACAGTGTAGTATAGGAGGATGAACTTACCCAGCCAAGAGATGACTAGGGAAACTTTGGCAAAGGGCTTATGGGTGAGCATTTCATTTATTTAATTTTAGAGCTAAGACTAAAACTAGATGGGGACATGGGTAGAAGAAGATGTAAAAACTGTATATTAGGGCAAAGTAGAGAGAATGCAGCTATAAAAGTTGGGATGGAAAAAGAGAAGGAGGAAAGTAGAATGAAATCATTGACTGTTACATAGATAATAAGTGGTAAGCAAAGGATACCATTTAAAATTATCAGACCAGTTCATAAAATAGTTAAAGATATAAGGGAATTAAGGGCAGCATAAAAGGTATTAATACAAGGTTATCTACTAGAATAAAAATATAAACCTTCCTAAGTACAATGGAAAAATTATTCAAAAGCAAAGAACACACACCAAATAGAGTAACACACATAATAAAAATCATATCACATGCAGAGTAATTACAGTATAAGATAGTCATATAAAACCCAGCTCTCTGCTGTAAACAAGGCATTCTGTGATTCAGAAAGGCTACAAAGTAAACAATGGACAGAGATTTACCAGGTAAATGAAAACATTAAGAAAGCAGGAGTTTTAATCCTGATGCCAAACAAAATAGAATTGAAGCAGAAAAGCATTAAATAAGATACACAAGGATGCTTTATAGTCTAAAAGTGGTATTTCACAATGAGGATATATAGTTGTTAATGTTTATGTACTAGATAACACGGTAACCATTTGTATAAAACAGAAACCATGGGAGATGCAAAAAGAAATAGATGAAAACATACTAATAACAGAGGACTTTTAACACACTCTTAATACAAGACTGGTAAACAAAACTAAGAAAAGATCTAAACAAGATAATAAGGTTGATCTTTTAGATGTATCTCAAACACTGTACCTTGATAATAGAAACTGTACTTTCTTTTCAAGCACACATGGAACATTCACAAAAACTGATAGTAGGGACTTCCCTGGTGGCGCAGTGGTTAAGAATCTACTTGCCAATGCAAGGGACACAGGTTCAAGCCCTGGTCTGGAAAGATACCACATGCCACAGAGCAACTAAGCCCGTGCGCCACAACTACTGAGCCTGAGCTCTAGAGCCCGTGAGCCACAACTACTGAGCCTGTGTGCCACAACTACTGAAGCCCGCGCACCTAGAGCCCATGCTCTGCTACAGGAGAAGCCACCTCAGTGAGAAGCCTATGCACCACAACGAAGAGTAGCCCTTGCTCACTGCAGCTAGAGAAAGTCCGTGCGCAGCAACGAAGACCCAATGCAGCACCCCCAAAAAATTATATAAAAAAAACAAAAAACTGATAGTATATTAGGGCACAAAGAAAACATCAGTGGGTTTCATAGTGGCAATAAGACCAATACTCTGATCTCTGCACTAAAACTAGTAATTAAAAATTAAAAACTCTAGGCCTTCCAACTGGAAATTTAAACAGCACTTAGGTGAAAGGGGAAATACAAAGAGGAACTATAGAATTCCTGAAAAATAATGATGATGAAAGTACTGCAGATCAGAGCCTATAGGATATATTTAAGAAGAGATCAGGGCTTCCCTGGTGGCGCAGTGGTTGAGAGTCCGCCTGCCGATGCAGGGGACACGCATTTGTGCCCTGGTCTGGGAAGATCCCACATGCCGCGGAGCAGCTGGGCCCATGAGCCATGGCCACTGAGCCTGTGTGTCCGGAGCCTGTGCTCCGCAACGGGAGAGGCCACAACAGTGAGAGGCCCGCGTACCAAAAAAAAAAAAAAGCAACTAAGTCTGTGCGCCACAACTACTGAGCCTGTGCTCTAGAGCCTGTGAGCCACAATTACTGAAGCCCGTGCGCCTAGAGCCTGTGCTCCACAACAAGAGAAGCCACCACAATGAGAAGCCTGTACACCACAACTAGAGAAGGCCCACGCACAGCAATGAAGACCCAGTGCAGCCAAAAATAAATAAATAAATAATAAATTTGTTTTTAAATTTTATTTGTTTATTTTTTTGCGGTACGTGGGCCTCTCACTGTTGTGGCCTCTCCCGTTGCGGAGCACAGGCTCCAGATGTGCAGGCTCCGCAGCATGTGGGATCTTCCCGGACCGGGGCATGAACCCGTGTCCACTGTATCGGCAGGCGGACTCTCAACCATTGTGCCACCAGGGAAGCCCTAAAATAAATTTATTTTAAAAAATTATTAAAGCAAAAGAATGAAAATTATTGGATTAATAAATTCCTAACTCAAAAACCTAGAAAAAGAACAACAAAGTAAAACCAGATGAAAATTAAGGAAAGGCAGTCATAAAGATAAAAAGTAGATAACAGTGAGGTAGAGAACAGAAAAACAGATCAAATTAATAAATCTGGTTTAAAAAAAAAAATCAAAGTAGATAAGCCATTAGCTACCTTAATCACAAAAGAAAGGGAAAAGCATGCATATGCAAAATAAATGAAGAAAAGGGCAAATGACTATTGATTCAGAGGAAGTATTTTTTTAAACATACTGAAAATTTGAAAACTGAGATGAAATGGATGATTTCTTAGGAAAATTCAGTGTACCAAAACTGACCCCAGTAAAGACAAATTATATATAAACAGACCAGTTTCCAAAGAAGAAATAGAGACAGTTATCAAGGAATAACCCTGTAAAAAAGCACCAGGCCTAGATGGTTTCACAGGGGAATAGAGAGACCATGTAGTTCCAATGCTGCACAAATGGTTTCAATGCATAGTAACGGAAGGAACTTTTCCAGTCTTTATGAAGTAACTATAACAATGTACCTAAACCTGATAGAGACAGCATACAAAAAAAAAGTTTAGAGACCAGTAATAAGAAATTGAATGCAAAAATGCTAAGTGAACAGACTCTATTACCACTTTAAGAAAATAATACATGTTGATTGAATGCAAGGATGATTATTTGGAACTCTGTTTATACAGTATAATTGACTAGATTAACAAGTCTAAGTAGAAAATTGTATCATCATGAAGCAAAGGCACAGGAGCTAAAAAGAAAAAGACTTTGCAGATTATGTGGCAGTATACTGGAAGAAATCTAAAGAATCATTGTTAAAACTAATTCAAGCAAAAGAATTCAGCAAGGTAGCAGGATATAGAGTTAATATACAACTAGTAGCACTCCTGTACACAAATAATAGCCATTCTGAAGATGTAAATGTCATTATCTTTTCACTATAAGAAGAAAAAAAGCCATTAAAATACTTGGGAATAAACTTTAACAAGAAATCTTTGAAATCTGAATAAAGAAAACAAAACGCTCCTGAAAAACACAGTTGAACAAATAGAAAGATACTCCTTGTTCGTGGTTAGGAAGTCTCAATATCATTAAGGTCAGTTCTACCTAAATCAATTTATAAATTTAGTGCAGTCCCAATTAAAACACTAAAAGGCTTTATTATGGAGCCAGACAAGTTGGTACTAAAGTTCATATGGAGAAATAAAAATGCAAGTTAGGACTCAGGGGTTCGGAGAGTAGACGTTAATGGATTTCTTTTTGAAAATGTTATAAAATTGATTGTGGTTTTTGGTTGTACAACTCTGTAAATATACCTAAAACCACTGAATTGTACACTTTAAGTGGGTGAATTGTTTAAAAAGCACATGCAGGAATAGCTAAGAACAGGTTGAAAAGAAAGAGCTATGGGGGAAGGGAGGGAAAGGGCGGCAACTAACCCAACCAGATTTTAAAGCACAGTACAAAGCTTCACTATTAAAGTAATGTGATACTGGCGCATAAATAGACAGCTTAGTGAAACAGAATGGTGGAAAGTCCATAACTACATGTGGAAATCTAGTATATGATGAAGATGGCATCTCAATCACTGGGGTATAGATGGCCTTTTTAATATATGGTCTTGAGATAACAGAATAACCTTTTGGAAAATGATAAATTAGATCTCTCTCATATACCATAGACAAGAATGGACTGAAGACGAAGCTGTAGGAGCACTAGAAGAAAACATGGGTGAATTTCTCTGTAACCTGAATATAGAGAGAGGAGTCAAAACCCAGATGCAGTTAAAAATATGATTGATAGAATTTGTTTTTAAAAAAACAACTCTTGCATGACAAAAAGAAAAGTAAATTCAAAAGACAAATGATAAACTGAGAGAAATATTTGTAAACTGGGAGAATATGTATTGCAGATAAAGGGCCAAAATACTATAGAAAAATGGTCAGGAGATATGAGTAGAGAACTCACCATGAAAAGGCTAATTACCCTTAAACCTATCAAAAGATGTTCAACTTCATTCATGATAAGAGAAATGCAAATTAAAACTGTACTGAGAGAACCATTTCTCACAATCAGATTGGCAAAAATTCAAAAGCTTGATAAATATTCAGTGAGGCCATGAGGCACCAGGCCCTCTCATACAGTACTGGTAAGAGGCTAGATGGTACAAGCCCCTGTGGAGGGGAATTTGGCAGTATTTAACAAAATTTACATATGCATTTACCCTTTCACCTAGAAGCAATCCCATTTCTAGGAATTTACCCTAATATTTTCAACAGAACAAAAATACAGATGCGTTAAGTTATTCATTGCTGCATTACTTGTAATTACAAAATACTGGAAACTATCTACATGCCCAAACTTAGGAGCTTTGTGGAATAAACTGTGGTTCATCTACATAACTGAGTACTATGTAGCGGTTTAAAAAAAAAAAAAAAAGGAGAAAAACCTTTATTAACTGATAGAAACCAGCTTCTAGGATATGTTTTTAAGAGAGAAGTATAAAAGTGTATAAAAGTAAAGTATAAAAGTATCAAGGAGTATAGTAAAGAAAAGTATAAACGAGTATAAAAATAAAGTATAAGAGTATAGCTTCATTTTGTGTTTAAAAAACGGGGGGGGCAATTAAGAAAACATATATCTATTTATGTTTACAAAAAGAAACTCAGGATAAACCAGAAAACACTGAAATTAGTTACCCAAAATGGTTGGGAGGGGGAGGGAAAGATAGAGTGGGAGGAATATGGGGGGGGGGTGACACTTAGAAAAGAGTGTGCTTTTTTTCTGTATACATTTGACTCTGGAAAAATGTAATGGTCTACATTCAAAACTTAAATCAAGAAGAATAGAAAGAGGGGAAATAACCTAAGACTGAAAGCAAGCTGAGATAAACTAGCTGTATTTCAAACGAATAACATCTACACTGAAAGGGGGATGGAGTGGGAGGAAGAAATCTAATTCAGGTAATTTATGGACAAAAGATATGTTTGACTGTGTACCCTCAGGTGTGGTGGGTGGTGGGAGACCACAGGAAACCAATCTTAAACTCGTACTTTCTAGGTTTGTTTTTATAGTGATATGGGTAAGCAATTCTGAAACTTGTAGATGGATTATTGTTTGAGCAAATGAGTAATTTGGTATTGTTGGGAGCCAGAATTCTCATTGTGGAAGTGAGATGCAAACGTGGAATTGAGGAAGGCAAAGAAGACCCAGTGGCAGTGATTGGAATTGGAGGTATTGGTGTGGACTCATAGGTTTCTAAAATACGGATAGGTATGTGGGTATGTACATATGTACATATATAAGCACATTTCCTAGCTCACTTCTGTAGGGATCTAGAAGCAGTGACATCCTGGTAGCAGTGAACACATATATTTTGATTTCTAGAACATTCCTTACTAAAAGGAACCATGCTTTCTTCAGAGAAATGGCTGATTTCAGGATTGGGGCAGGGAAGGTGTAAGATGTATGGAAGATCGTGTGTTGCCAGAAAATAAAGAAGTGTTTTTTAAAAAGATGGGGGCATTTCATAAGTAGCTAGGTTGAAGGGGCTCTTACTGGCCAAATCTGGACAATTTGAGTGCCAGATAAGGACAGTAATGAATTATAAACCATTGGATAGAAATCATAACCCATGGGTCCACATTGATAATATGTAGATAAATAAAGAAATGGGAGAGAAGGGAGGGCATTTCAGCACAAAGATGAATGATAAATAGGATACATTGGAGTTGGAAACTTCATTTTACAACCATATTTATAGTAACTGGTTCAGGTAAGAATCATCAATAGATATTAAGTCTAGGTGGAAATCTGGGTGAAGAGTGTCATACTTGCATGGTTTTAAAGTGGCTCTTTACAGATTATACTTCTGAACTGCAAGGGAATAAATAATAAGTATGCACTGGAGAAATGGGACAGTACCTTGACTGAATGATCAAAATGAATATCACCAATAAGGGGCAGATTGTCTGCATTGAGATGTGATAATCTGAAGGATCCAACATCAATTATGTACTGTGTGGTCCAAGAGTGCATAATCTGCATCTAATAATGAGGAAACATTAGAGAAACCCCAAATGAGAAACACTCTGTTTTAACAAGAGCTAAAAAAAGGGCTTCCCTGGTGGCGCAGTGGTTGAGAGTCCGCCTGCCGATGCAGGGAACATGGGTTCGTGCCCCGGTCTGGGAAGATCCCACATGCCACGGAGCGGCTAGGCCCGTGAGCTGTGGCCGCTGAGCCTGCATGTCTGGAGCCTGTGCTCCGCAACGGGAGAGGCCACAACAGTGAGAGGCCCGCGTACCGCAAAAAAAATAAAAATAAAAAGAAATAAAAAGAGCTAAAAAAAAATACACACAACTGTGGGAGAAGATTAAAGGAACACAGGAACCAACTGAAAGATTACCCAGTGGCCAACACTGGAACAATTTGAGCAATAATAAATAAAATAGTATTGGATTATAATCAAAATAAATATCCTTGAGTCTATAGTGATATAAATAAATTATGGAATAAATTGGAGAGGAGAGACAAATCTCCCATGCATAAGAACTCTAAATCTACTCTGCCATCAAGGAAGTGGAGCATACCTCTGCACTCCATAAGTGTGGGCTGTGCACTGTACAGTGTGCAGCGTAGGGGAAATGAGTAGCTGTACAGTGCAGAAACCTGACAAACACCACCTTAGCCAGGTGAGCAAGGGTGGCAACAGGGATAAGTCACATCTTGATATGATATGATGAAAGTGGCACTCTACCTCTTTGGTCTTCCTCCCCAAAACATATAACCTCAGTTTAATTATCAGAAAAACAGCAAATAAGTCATAATTGAGGGACTTTTTACAAAATACCAGACTAGAATTCCTCAAAACTGTCTAAGGCCAGTAAAAACAAGAAAGGCTGAGAAACTGTCACATCCAAGGGGAGCCTAGAAACATTACTACTAAATGTAATGTGATATCCTGGATAGGATCCTGGAATAGGAAAGGGACATTAGATAAAAACTAGGGAAACTTTGTACACAAATATTGAGAGCCTCATTATTCATAATAGCCCCAAAGTGAAACTATTCCAAATGTCTATCAACTGATGAATAGATAAGCAAAATGTTGTATATCCATACAGTGGAATATAACTCGGCCATAAAAATGGAGTTCTGATATATGTTGTAACATGGATGAACCTTGAAAGCATTATGCTGAGTGAAAGAAGCCAGAAACAGAAGGCCACATATTACATGGTTCCACTTACATGGATTATCCAGAATAGGCCAGTCCATGGTGAAGGAAAGTTAGTTTAGTAGTTGCTGGGGGATTGAGGGTAGTGACTGCTTTTGGCCACTGGGTTTCCTTTTGGGGTAATGAAAATGTTCTGGACTTAGATAGTGGTGATAGTTGCATAACCTTGCAAATATGCTAAAAACCACTGAAATGTACATTTTAAAGTGGTGAATTTTATGGTATGTAAATTATATCTCAATTTCTTAAAACTAAGGAAATAGGAATAAAGTATGGAATTTAGTTCACCAAAAAAGGGAGGATGACTATACTCAAAATGTCAGTGTTATAAAAGATAGACTGGAAAACTTCCAGATTCATTGAGATTAGAGAGGTGTGATTACTAAAGCCAACGCATGATCCTTAACTGGATCCCGTATGGTGGTGGGAAAAGGTTATAAAAGACATTATTCATTCAATTGACAAAGTTGTATTAAGAATAATAGCTTAGATTAAAATTATTTGATCAGGGCTTCCCTGGTGGTGCAGTGGTTGAAAGTCCACCTGCCGATGCAGGGGACACGGGTTCGTGCCCCGGTCCGGGAAGATCCCACATGCCGCGGAGTGGCTGGGCCCGTGAGCCATGGCCGCTGAGCCTGCGTGTCCGGAGCCTGTGCTCCGCAACAGGAGAGGCCACAACAGTGAGAGGCCCGTGTAACGCAAAAAAAAAAGTATTTGATCAGTGTTAATTTAGTTTAACTACATTCTTAATTTTAGGAAATATAGATATTTGGAGTTAAAGGGACATCGTATATGGAACTTGATCTCAAATTATTCAGAAAAAAATGTATGTGTGTATATATTGTATGTACTTACAGAGGAGGAGAGATACATGTGATAAAAGAGATGAGGTAAAAGCAAATCAATGTACGCAAAGGGTGTACAAATATTTTGTATTCTTGGAAATTTGTTTTTCTGTAAGTTAAGGAAAACAGCGTTTGGAATAGTGTTAACAAGGATGTTCAACAGTGGGAACTCTTATTATTACTCTATATCAGAATGTAAATCTGTTCAAGTACTTGGTAAAATAATTTGGAATATGACTTCAGTATTTGAAAAATAATAATTTGGCATTGTCTATTTTTAGATAGATAGCCTGAAGAAATTCCTCTACATGTGCACCACAAACATATGAAATAATGTGATAGGAACATTATTTTAATAGCCAAAAAATGGGGCGGGCATTTTAATACAGCAGTGAAAATGAGTAGACTAGAGCATGTATCAGTATTAACATCTATGCATCTCAGAAATAATGCTGAATGAAAAACAAGTCACTGAGGAGCATAACCAGAAGCAATACATGTATACAAAGAATTAAAACCAGACAAAACTAAGCAGCACATTGTTTAGGGCTACGTACATATGTGAGACAGCTATGAAGAAAACCGAAACAATGATTAGTAGTTTATTGAGGGTTGGAGTGCGTGAGGGAGGGAGCCTTGATCAGGGTGGGCACAAGGGGGACTTGGAAAGTACTGGTGATCTGTTTCTTAAGCTCGTTGGTGTATAAACGAGTGTTTGTGTTTTCTGTATTTATAAAATACTCTGGTATGTGTATTTTAAAAGTTTTTTAATTTTAAAAACGTTTCAAAACGCAAAACCCTCCAAGGCAAATAATTTTAAATCATACATCATTAAATGAGCAAAGCAAGTTATGAAATTGTGTATGAGTTTTTGTTAAGAAATTGCATATGCATCTGTATCTTTGTGTTTATAGAAATAAGTCTGAGAAGAAAAACACAAAACTGTGTTGTTCCTTAGGAAGTAGGCTTTCTAGAGAACTTTTGCATTGTACTTCTTTGTATTTACTTATGTGCTTTTGATATCTGTGAGCATTTATCAGCGAGGCTCACATTTTGAGATTATATTTCTTTTGTCTTTACTGCTGTTGAATAAAGAGCTTAAAGGTAGGGTCCAAGTGTTATACATACTTTTCTGTGTGTTTTTTTTAATCAGAAAAATAATAAAACAATTTCCATTTTAGAAAACATAATAAAACCAAAAAATTTAGAGGAGGGTCACTAGCAACGTTTAGAAATCTTAACTGAGGAAGAATGCAGGTTACAAAACAGCATTTTACATACTTAATATTCACTTAATATATATATTCAAAATCTTAAAAAATCCTGGAATGAAAATGCTCCACCACTAACAATTATTATTTCTAGGTGGTATAATTTGCAGGTGGTTTTAATTTTCTTTGTATTTTCCTAATCTGCATGTATTACATATGGAAGTAGGAAAAAAATTATGAGAGTATTCACCATCATTAAGGACTGAAGTTCTTAGATGATTTCAGTAACATTATTCTTACCTTTGGGAGTAGTAGCTACTTACCTGAATGAGCAGCGGTAGGTACTAAGAGAAAAGAAGAGAGCTCATCTCTACCCTTGTTACAGATGTGAGTTCAGTGGTACTCTTTTATCGGGTTGGCCAAAAAGTGCCTTCGGTTTATCTTTTTGAGCAAAGAACTGTTCCAGGTGCCTCTTACAGTCTTCCAGGGAATTGAAATTTTTTCCATTAAGAGAATTTTGTAAAGACCGAAATAAATGGAAATCCAAAGGTGCAATGTCTGGTGAATACAACCGATGAATCAGAACTTCCCAGCCAAGCTGTAACTGTTTTTGCCTCATCATCAAAGAAACATGTGGTCTTGCATTATCCTCATGGAAGATTATGCATTTACTGTTGACTAATTCTGGATGCTTTTCGTTGAGTGCTGCTTTCAGTTGGTCTGATTGGGAGTAGTATTTGTTGGAATTAATCATTTGGTTCTCTGGAAGGAGCTCATAATAGAGGACTCCCTTCCAATCCCACCATATACACAACATCACCTTCTTTGCATGAAGACCAGCCTTTGTTGTGGTTGGTGGTGGTTCATTTCGCTTGCCCCACGATCTCTTCCATTCCACATTGTTGTATTGTTTCATTGCCTATCACAATCTGTTTTAAAAATGGAACGTTTAGGACTTCCCTGGTGGTGCAGTGGTTAAGAATCTGCCTGCCAGTGCAGGGGACACAAGTTCGAGCCCTGGTCTGGGAAGATCCCACATGCCACGGAGCAACTAAGCCCGTGCGCCATGACTACTGAGCCTGCACTTGAGCCCACAAGCCACAACTACTGAGCCCATGTGCCACAACTACAGGAGCCTATGCACCGCAACAGAGAGTAGCTCCCGTTCGCCGTAAGTAGAGAAAGCCTGCGCGCAGCAACGAAGAACCAATGCAGCCATAAATAAACAAACAAACAAAACACGGAACGTTTTCATTACATTTAAGTAGAGAATCGCATGCAGAAATATGGTCAAGAAGGTTTTGTTCGCTTAACTTATGTGGAACCCAAACATCACATAACCAAGCTGGTGCAAATTTTCAACGCTTGATTTGGATGTTTTGAGTATGTCATCTGTTTCCCGCGTGGTATAACGTTGATTGTTCTCAATGTCTCAATTTGATCCCTATCAACTTCAACTGGTCTTCCCGACCGTGGAGCATCATCCAGCAAGAAATCTCCAACACGAAACTTCTCAAACCACTTTTGACGTGTTTGATCAGTCACAGCACCTTCTCCATACACTGCACAAATCTATTTTTTGCATTTCAGTTGCATTTTTACCTTTCTTGAAATAATAAAGCATAATATGCCAAAAATGTTGCTTTTTTTCTTCCATCTTCAATATTAAAATGGCTACACAAAGATTCACCAATTTTGCTAAGTCTTTTTTTAAATGCACACTGATATGACAGCTGTCACATACGATCTAACAAAATTGTTTCGAATGAAGTTAAAGAAAACTAAGTTGCTGCTAGAGCCATCTCATGGAAAAAAGTGAATGAACCTTTTGGCCGACCCAATAAATGGCTGCTTTATTCTTTTTTTTTTTTTTTTTTTTTGCGGTACGCGGGCCTCTCACTGTTGTGGCCTCTCCCGTTGTGGAGCACAGGCTCCAGACGTGCAGGCTCAGCGGCCATGGCCCACGGGCCCAGCCGCTCCGCGGCATGTGGGATCCTCCCGGACCGGGGCACGAACCCGCGTCCCCCGCATCGGCAGGCAGACTCTCAACCACTGCGCCACCAGGGAAGCCCTGCTTTATTCTTTGACAACTGCATTGATCACTTATCTAACTTCGTGTCTCCTTCAGGTGCTGCACTATCTGGCAGTACAGAAACCTGCAGACCTTGCTAGGCACCTGTTACCTTGTGTAATTCATGCAGCCATACTCAAGGTAAAGGAGGAAGGTAAATGTCTTATTTGATTAGTCATTAGTTCATTTCCAAAATAAAAGATTTTGCCTAACTTATCTAATGATGGCTTTGATCTTTTTAAAAATAGAAAGTCTGGAAAACATTTCTTCAGTTAAGAAGATTATAAAGCAAATAATATCTCATTCCAGTAAAGTTTTGCACTTCCCCAATCCAGAAGACAAGAAATTGGAAGTAAGTCTGATCTTTCCAAGTGTTCTCCTCAGTTGGCAATAATTATTTTAAAGATGCATTTTTAAAAGGCTTTGCTTTTTTTTTTTTTTTTTTTTTTTTTTTTTTTTGCTGTCTTCCAATGTATGCCTCTCCCTTTTCTCACTGTTAGGAAATCATCCATCAAATTACTAATGTAGAAGCTATAATTGCTAGAGCCCGCTCACTGAAAGCCAAGTTTGGAACTGAGAAATGTGAACAAGAGGAGGAAAAGGAAGATCTTGAAAGGTAATTGCTATCTGATTAACTCATTTTTATCTGCAATAGGAAAAGCCACCACTCTCTTTAGAAAATTTTTGTAAAATATTGAGATTCTTTTGTAGTGTTCCTCTATTTTTTGTAACAAGCATTGGCTAGAGACAGAGAAATATTTATCATAGGATTTGACCTCTCCTGTATCTCTGAGTATTTGCCACGTGTTTCCATTCCTCCCACTTTTAGAACGAAGGCTTCCAGGTCTCTCTTTCTAGGAGTGTCCTTGTTTGCTCTTGGAGGAACTGGCTGTTTACTCTTTGTTACTTGCAGGGCCCCAGAGCTTTGCTTTCCACTCTCACTGTTCCTTAAGTACAGGCAGAGGTGTTCTGAAACTATTTCTGCTGAATATTCCTAGTTTTTACACAACATTTACTAAAGAGTTACTAAATCTTCTGAACAAGATTTATGATAGCAAATGTGCATATCCTCTGTGCTTTGTGAATGTGTTTTGAAAGAGTGACCAGATGGCCTCTCCATGATGAGGCAAATGATTGGGTCAGCCTTTTCCTCCTTCCAAGATTTGGACCATTTCGAAGGGAGCCTGTCAGTGTGGGTCCCTGTCCATTTTTGCCTGAGGTACTTTAAAGGACGATGTTGTTTCAATAGGTTATAAAGTGTTTCCAAATTAGCTACTTGAGCAGCTTGAATTTGTTATAACTAAAATTTTCATCAGTCTTTCCATGAGAAATGGCATTATTGATGATAAATAATTAATATTATATGACAAGGCATTTGCTATAGCTTTTAACAAGCTCTTGTTTGAATATTATATCTTTTGTTGAAATTTTCGCCCAGCCTTCTTTACTCTTGAAAATTCCTTCCTCTTAAATGAGAAGAATATGCTCTAATCACAGGAATTGTTTCTAAGATAGCAGTGAGTTAGTGAGCAGGTGGTGCAGAGTTGGTGGCTCTGTGCCTTCGACTCTCTTAGCTCCACCATACGTTGTCTGTGATATACTTGGAAGTAGAGTGTTTCCAGCACATAATGGCACAGCTTACAATTGAGACTTTGCCCAGCAAAACATGTATTTTAAGCGCACGCACGCACACACACACGCACTCATACACCTTAAAAGAACAAAAATGAGAAATAAGGACCATTGCTTTGCTGTATAAATTAAACATGGTTTTTGTTGTTAAAAACATTAAAAAAATCTTTTATTTAGTGTAGCATCTTCTATAGTCTGAAAGAAATAGACTGAATATTTTTTCTTACACTTTGACAGAGATGGGCTTTTAAAAAAATTTACAAAAACAGTTGAAAGGCAGTAAGATTGTCATTTGAGTCGATTTTAATTCCAAACGTCGATCTGTCCTGTTAAAAAAATTTCCACTCCAGCCTTGGTGTAGGGTTCACCAGTATCATTTTGACGGTTTGTCCCCGAAATGAATCAGGGAGGATTGACCCAGTGTGAACTGAGCAGCTCGTTTTCTATCCTTTCATTACCTCTCTCTTCCAGGTTTGTGAGTTGCCTTTTGGAGCAACCTGAGGTGTTAGTTGTTGGTGCAGGAAGAGGACACGCTGGCAAGATCATTCACAAGCTGTTTGTGAATGCTCAGAGGGTATGTGAGATTCCTTATTGACTGTGTCATGATCTCTCCAGGCCTCTGCTCAGTAAGGTACTGTTTTGATTCCCACACATGGCCGATTCTATGGCTGCTAATAACAGCATTGGATTCGAACACTGAAGAAATAATGACTCTCAACAGTAACTTTTTAGTCTTTGAAATCCATCTGCTTTCTTATATGTTTAAATAAAATGATAAGTTTATTTTAGTACCTAAATTTCAGAAGTTAAAATGGCCTGAAATTCCTTGTTAACAAATCTGATAGGGACTTGTTTAGCAATGGCCAGTGCTGTGCTGTGGAAAAAATGTTTACTAGTTTCAAATTAGTTTAGTTTTACCAGTTTTAAACTCCATGTACTGCAATGGATTCACAACTTAGCTTGGAGTTAGTAAATCTAACTATTCTTATAATGGTGAAGAGATCTAACTTCAGAGGGTTCCTAAGAAGGAAGAGCAAGATTCAGAATTTTAGGACTATGGAAAACAGTCTTCAGCACAGAAAGAAAGCTCAATTTGAAAACTTTCCTGTGTCATTACCTCTACTGATAAAAGTTTTAAAAATCGTATAGTACCTCTGACATTCTAAAACTGTTCAGATTTGGATTTTTATGAGGATGGTATTAGTTATACTTTGGGTTGATTCTCTCTGTACTTATCTTGTTTACTGGTTAAGAGGAGCTGGTATTCCGTAGGTGATTCTCACATTAGGACTCATTAATATTAAAGATTCTGATAAAAGTATTTTGAAGTGTACTAAATACAGGGTGCCCCTTATGTAGCACTTTGATGACACTAGAATGGCCCAGTTTTGAAGGTATGATTCTCACAGTCAAATGAGAAAAGAATTTTCATGGGTTTACACATGGAATAGAAACTTCATAATCTCCTTTGAGTCGGTCTGGAGTGCATCGAATATATGAATTTGAACTTGAATATATTGAATTTGAATATATTCAAAATCATAGCCAAATATACTGATAGGAATTTTAGCAAGAACTAAAACCTGAGATTATTTATGAGGTGGCCCCCTAAATTTAAGGATTTCAAGTTAAAAACCAAGTATTTCTTTATAAAGTTCTAGAAAACAGTAGATGCTTACTTTGATTTATTTTGTTTTTCTTTCTGGCATGAAACCAAGTCTGTTTTCACATCCTATGATATATTTGCCAGTTTACTAGCCAGTGCTTATAAGCACATTTCCTTGTTAACACCAATATGATTTTTCCTTATACTGCAAAAATTCTTTCCTCATTTTTAAAAACCTGTGTGTTAAGAGGATTTAAAATCTGAAGTATTTATAAAATATTTTTAATGCTGAGAGTAGAACACTCTCATTGTTCTAAATACGTAAAAGCAAAATTATTTTCCCAATGTGGAAATAAGCTTTTCCCCTGAGACTGTAAGTAAAGTCTTACTGTAAAAATTTGGATAATACAGAGAATTATAATGAAAAATTAATGACACTGAAAAATGAATCACATTAATCTCACTACCCACTGGTGATCACTGTCAACATTTAACATCTAGTATATACAAATATATATATAAATATATGTAAATTTTACAAAATAGGATTATATTACATAGTTTACTTTGTTCTTATTTTCCACTTAATGTAATTATCCTTCTACATTAGTAAGTATAAGAGTGTATCATCGTTCTTTCCCTGGAAAACACAGATTTATTAAAACTTATTTTACTATGTTTTTCCAACAAGGTCATAATAAATGCATGTTAAATTCCAAAAAAAAAAAAAGAGTGTATCATCTCTTCACTGGGCTCATTGTACAGCTAATCCCCTTTAATGGATACTGAAATTGTACATTCATCCCACATTATATAATTTTAAAATATTTTAAACTTTCAAACCTTGAAGTGAATGTTTTTAGGGAACTGGCAGACTGTAATCCATATAACAAGCACCTGGTTGGTACATTTTTAAACTCACCTCTTAAATATCTGGCTAATTAATAGAAACCATTCAAATTTATTCACATAATTTTTCATAATTGATACTTTATATCAATTCTATTAAATCAAGATTTTAACTTTTTTAAGATTATAAAATTTCACTGAAAATATTTTATAGCCAACAGTAATTTTACATATTTAGAACTTTTCCTTAAAATCATACATTTTAATAAACTTTCATCATGATTTTATGTGTCAGTGATATATCCATATTTAAATGGAATTCAGCAAACAGACCACTGATTGGATTTTGCCTTAGTCTTTCTAAATTGAATAAGTCAGACATCTAGTCTTAAATTCACTGGGTTATCTATTTTTCAAGACATGAGTACTTTTTTTAGTATCTTAATCTTTGGGAAAAGAACTAGATTTTTGCTGAATCATTTCCCCATTAAGTGACACTCTGTACGTTGCCTCTTGAGCCATCAGATGCATGAGTAGTGAGATTTGTCTGCTCAGTTGGACGGCTGGGTGTGTTGTATGTGGTGTGTTGCTGTCTTGATATTCTTTTGATAGGATCATGTTCCTTAACGTGCATGCTGTCTCTGAAATAATCTTGAAATCTCTTGTCTAGCTCTTTTTAAACCATCTTGCTTGTTTCCCTTTCATCACTGTTTCTTTTCTCACCCTTTCTCAAGCTGACTGAATCTTCTGATGAGGTAACAAAATAGCCTTTGTCCCTCATAGTTCCTTGTTCCTTCCCATCCCTCTAACTTCATAAGGTCATTAAGACTAACCAACCACCTCTTTAACAGTCTCGGTTTGGCATACCTTTCTTGCTGGTGTTTAGCATAACATGATTTCATATTTCCATTGCCAAAAACAATTATTTTTTTCCAAGTTGATGGTATTGTGAAAGAAACATAGTGATCAGAGTTAAAATGAAAGCTCTAGTTGAATATGTATTTTATTCAATTTTAATGAAAAAGTAGATTCCTTTAATATTGAGAACTTCTCTTTTGTGGCCACTGCTACATTTCATGGACCTCTGTCACTTCCGCATTACATTAGTCACCCACCCAGCAAACAAAACCAGTGTCCTCAGTTTTAATTTGACAAATGAACCTTAAACAGAATTGAAAGAATCGATACAAAAATCATCTTTCCAGACTCTGGAGAGCAGCAGTTCCTTACTGGACTGAGGACATCAGACTTGGACTTGGGTCATTGCTAGAAAAAATGTATAGAAACCAGCACAACTCCATTGTCCCTCTTCATCAGATGTCTGAATATGGCCCTCACTTTCCAAAGCCGATTGCCTGGCAGTCATTATCTTCTGCTGTGTCACCAGTTTATTTGTAATCTCTGGCTGCTCATGCAGTGTTTCAAGCTTCTTGCATTTTCTGTGTTGTGATTTTTTTTTTTTTTTTTTTTTTTTTTTTTTTTTTTTTTGCGGTATGCGGGCCTCTCACTGTTGTGGCCTCTCCCGTTGCGGAGCACAGGCTCCGGATGCGCAGGCCCAGCGGCCATGGCTCCGCGGCATATGGGATCCTCCCAGACCGGGGCACGAACCCGTATCCCCTGCATCGGCAGGCGGACTCTCAACCACTGCGCCACCAGGGAGGCCCTGTGTTGTGATTTTTGAGCAATCATAACATAACTGACTGCATTACTGAGTAACGTAGAACATTTTTATGTATTTATCATGCTTATTCATCTGTCCTTCAAAATGATCTGAGTTTAGCGTTCGGCCTGCTCTTGAACTAGCATGTGATTCTCTTCAAGGCTGCAGCCATGGCTCCGCCGGAGGAGGATCTGAAGAGGATGGTCCCCCCAGAAGAGAGGAGGCAGAACCTGGCGGCAGACTTCCCACCCGCTGCGGGCCGGGAGCTCATCTTGCGCACGACCGTGCCCCGCCCCGCTCCCTACTCCCGGGCTCTGCCTCAGCGCATGTACAGTGTCCTCACCAAAGAGGATTTCAGACTTGCAGGTGCCTTTTCATCAGATACCTCCTTCTTCTAATCCTTCTAGAGTTCCCTCATTTGTGGCTTCACAGACAGTGCTAACCCCTTCTGTGGGAAGGAGGTTGTGCCAGTCAGAACCTGAGAGGCCATGAAGAGGACCTGTCCAGTTTGGTGATCAAGAATCATACCAGCATCTGAGAGACTTTCCACTGGGCTCTCTAGGGTCTTGTGGGGGCAGAGGAGTGGGCTTCAGCTATTGAAAGATTTCTTCCCCGAAGAGACGGCCCTTGTTGTTTGGGGGATGGGGGGGGCCAAAACAACAGCAGGAGTTTTGTGTACTCCCTCCAGCAGGATTGTGTTCATTTCTTCTTTTCTGTGACTATCCCTTAGGCTATTGCCCTGCATTCATAGTCTCTGTAAACACTTATTATATTTATTAGTATCAAGTATGCAAAGTAGAGTTCCAGTTAACTCAGATTTCTGGATATTTTGGTGGTAGCTTCTACTCCCAGAATCTATTTTTAAAATACTAAATGACATTCTGTCTATTCAATCACCTGGTGGCCATCTTTACTGTACTAATTGACTTTTGATGAGCATTTTGAATATTCTAGGAGAAAGCCTGGAATTTCACAGTCTATGTGTTTTTCCATGTAACTGTGACTTAAATGTATTCCTTCCGATAAAAAAATATATATTAAATGTCACTGCAAATTAGTTTTATATCTCTCGTAAGGTTTGTTTCTCTGACTTGTTTAGTCTTTGGTTGCCCTGGAAGATAGCACCCTGCAGATCGTTGTTCTCTCTCTTGCTGTACAATGTGCATTCCTTTTTTTGTGGTTGCTTGCAGTATTTAATGAAGCAGAGATGAGCACATGCTAAAAATATAGCCTCTGAACGTAGAGATTATCATGCAGGTAGTATAATTTGGCATATGTGCTAATGTAATGAATAGAGATTACTTCAGTGAACTGTTTTGCTTTTGTATTATAGTTAAAATGAAATAATCGATGGGGGATGTGTAGCACCCAGCATAAGGATAACAACAACATATTTCTAGTTATTTGACGATCAAGATTTATCAAGTCTGTGTTGCTATGTGGCCTCTGTTCAGTAATCTTAAATCTATTTTTAGACCTAAAATTCCCACTTTAATCCAAAGTAAAAAATGATTGTACTGAAGCATAGACCTTGCCTATGTAACTTTAAAGAATTAATAGAGCTCTGTAAACCCTATGTTATATTATTTTCGTTAAAAAATGTAAATGTGTGTACACATATATGTATATATATGCATATATATATATATATGTATGTATGTATGTATGTATGTATGAAGTATAGGAGGCTCTAGCTGATTACCTCCTGGCCTTCACAGCGCTCTTTGGGATGCTGGATTTGACTGTTGCTGGTAAACCACACAGTGCGGCCTGAGGACTGAGCGCAGTACCAAGGAGAAACATACCTTTCAAGGACAGCATTTGTCTGCTTTCTAATGAGGAAGTTAATAACAAAAAACATTTTTCAAAGAGAGGTTGGACTTTAAAAAGGCGTTGTGAATCTAATAAAAGGGAAGGTGTTGCTTTCTCTGGCTAATTTTCTCTTCTTTTCTCCCCTCCAGTGGGCATTTTGTTCTTATTTCAGTTAGTTTTATGCTGTCTCAGATTTTCCTAAATATTTGCAGCCTGCTGAGTCTTGCAGGGATCTCAAGAACACTTTGTGCCTTTTTTAATGACATTATCTGACTTTACTTTTATTATAGTTATGTGTTTGCTGATTTTAAGATATTTTTAAGTACCTACTTCGTATCAGGTACTGTACTAGGCAATGAAGGTTAAACAGAAACTGAACATACTCCCTCCTTTCAGTGACCTTCCCATCAGGTAGGGAAGACTGAGGTAACATTGCTATAAAATGGAGAGTGCAGTCAACTTGACGGTATGAACTGGAGGTCCAGTGTTTATTTAGTAATTCATTCATTCATTCATTTGTTGGTAGTGGAGACTAATACATGCAGTAATAATGAATATAGGACTTCCCTGGTGGCGCAGTGGTTAAGAAGCCGCCTGCCAACGCAGGGGAAATGGGTTGGAGCCCTGGTCCAGGAAGATCCCACATGCCGCGGAGCAGCTAAGCCTGTGCACCACAGCTACTGAGCCTGCGCTCTAGAGCCTGCATGCCACAACTACTGAGCCCGCGTGCCTAGAGCCCATGCTCTGCAGCAAAGAGAAGCCACCGCAGTGAGAAGCCCGCACACCACAACAAAGTAGCTCCCACTCGCCACAGCAAGAGAGAGCCGGCACGCAGCAATGAAGACCCAACACAGCCAAAAGTAAATAAATAAATTTGTTTTTTAAAAAATAGTGAATATGAGGGGTTATGGGAGAGGTTTTTCAGTCAGGCTTTAGGGATCAGGGAAATCTTTCTAGAGGAGTTGATTTCTAGATTGAGAGCAGGAGGTAAGTAGGAGCTGAGGTGGGAAGTATGGAAAATTGCAAAGAAGAACCACAGTTACTTCCCTGTCCCTGTACGCTTGCCCTAATTGTGATTGTGCCGCTGCTCCCATGAAGTGGAGTTTATTTTTCCAGCCCTTGAATCTGGACTTAGCCGTGTCTGTCTTTGGTCTATGGGGTGTTAGCAAGCGTGACACAGGCAGAGACTTGAAAAGTATTTGCACGTTGAGGCTTGCCTTCTCTTCCTCCTGGGAACTGTGAGACATGCAAAGAAGCCTGCAGAAGGGAGAGAGAGTTGGGGTGGTGTGTTACACTGCAAAAATGAACTGATACAGGAGGGCGTAGGAAGATTGTTATGGGTAGAGAACACAGAATGTGCAAAAAACTCAGGAGCAAAGGAAAATGTATCTTCGGAGAATAGCCAGCACTTCAGTTTGGCTGGGTGAGGTACCCAGAGTAGAAAGAGGCAAGATGTGAAGATGGTGAGGTCACTGAGGTGAGATGAGGAAGTTCTGGGTAAACCACAGCAAGAAGTTTGGGCTGTGTCTTTGAGGCACTGATGAGTCAAGAGTTTGAAGCAAGGGAGTGACGTGGTGGGTTTTAGACCACACTAAATGGATTGGAGAGGCTAAGAAGTATTTACACATCCTAGATCTGGTACTAAATTGGAAAGTAGCAATTATATCATCAGTGGTTTTTTTCCCCCTCCTTTGTGCTTTGTAACATGTTGCAGAGAGCCTGACAAGTGCTTGTGGAACCAACAGGAAGTGTCCTCACATCGGCCCTCCCACTTTATGTGTCCCTATACCACCACAGTAATCCAGATTTTTCTTCAGGATGGTATTTTTAAAACTCTCTAAGCATTTATTTTTATATTCCATTCATTAGTTCAGCAGACGTTTATTGAATGCCAGCTATGTGCCAGGTACTGTCCTCGGCGATGGGGATACAGCAGTGAACAGGACAGGCAAAAGGCCCTCATGGCGTTTACATCAAGGGATAAGTATGATCAAGTTACCTGAGTTGGGGGAGAGTGGTTTATGGACAGGTGATAAAGGAAGGCCTGTGAGGCAGTGACATTGAGCAGAGACCTGAATGAAGTGAGGGAGCCGGCCTTGTGGGCGCCTGGGAGATGACCCCAGATGGGATAGAAAAAGGCAGACGTACGAGTAAACGTGGTATGTCGGAGGTGCCGAGGAAAGGCCAGAGTGGCCAGGGAGTAGAGTAGGGGAGGGAACAGGGTGAAGAAAAGAAAGGTGGGCAAACGTGCAAAGACCAGATCACACTAGACATCAGCAGCTGGGATTTGTTTTCTTGATTGAAAGGGAAAGCCAGTGGAGAATTTTGAAGGGGGTGGGCGGGTGGGGCATGGTGTCATGATCTGACATTTGGAAACTTCACTCTGGCTGCTGTGTGGGGAATACACTGCAGAGGCAGGGGTGCAAGCAGTGAAGCTAGTAGGAGTGTTGATGGTTGGCACTGGAGTGGTAGCAGTGGAGGGGGTAAAAGGTGATCAGATTTGGTACACGTTTTGGAAGCAGAATGCACAGAATATGCTGACGGAATTACTGAGGGTATGAGAAAGAGTCAAGGGTGAGTTGGAAGTTTGGGGCCTGAGTAACTGAGTGACGCTGTCACATACTGAGATATGGGGAAGGCTGAGGGAAGAGCAGGTTTGCAGGGAGGATGCGAATAAAGATTTGGAGTTAGGACATGCTAACTCTGAGCTAACAATTATATCTACCTGGGGGAGCCAGTGTCTGGGGTGGCCGCAGTGGCTCCCCGTCTCCTCCCTCCTGGTATTCACACCCTTGTGTAGTCTCCACCCCAAAATTGTACCAGAGCTGGGCTTTGTCGTGAACAGAACACGGAAAAAGTATTGGTGTGTCACTCCCAAGATTAGGTTAGGAAAGACATCAGTCTCAGAGTGGCTTTCTCTCTCAGATCACTCACTCTGGGGGAAGTCGACTGCCAGGTCACAACCCTAGGGAGAGGCCCACATCCTGAGGAATGGGGGCTCCTGCCAGAAGCCATGTGAGCTTGGAAGTGGATTCTCCCCAGTCTCAGAAGACTGCAGCCTCCTGAGGAACCTTGCACCAGAACTGCCAGGCTAAGCTGCTTGTGGTTTGCCGACCCTCAGAAACCGTGAGAGAATGTTTGTTATTTTAAGCTTCTGAATTTGGGGGCCATTTGTTATCCAGCAATAGATAATTAATACAGTTAGAAGTGATTGTGTAAGTTTGGAGTTTAAGGAAAAGGTTAGGGCTTGTGCTATAAATTGGGAAATTTAGATACAGACAGTACTAAAGCCACAGGACAGTATGAGACCACTCAGAAGTGAACACAATGCAAAGAGATGGTCTGGGGATTGAACCAGGTATCAGGAAGAGGAGGAGGACGGCCAGAGGACACAGAGAAGGAGTAACCACTGATGTAGAAGGAAAACCAGAAGTGTGATGTTCTAGGAGTCAAGGAAAAAAAAATTGAAGGAGGGAGTTGATCAACTGGGTCAAATGCCATTGAGACACTGAGTAAGATGCGGCCTAAGCACTGACTGGTGCATACCTGTGCTTGCAGAGTAACAAATGCAGTCAGAGAGGTAATACAGTTCTTACTGGGCAAGAACAGAGGTGACCACCAGGAGGGAAGATTTGTGTCCCCTCCAGCCAGTGGTGCACTTAACACTTCCGCCCTAAACCAGATGGGGTTTTGGTTCCTGTGTACTCTTCCTTGCCAGGAACTGGAGGACAGGGGGTGGGTGCAGGAGGGTAGGATGAGAGAGAGGGCAAGAGCATGAAGCCAGTTCAGTCTGTTTCAAGCCAACTGTAACCCACTCTTGCTGTCTGCGCCTTTCTTCTGGGCATGCAGGGTAATGGATGGGACTTGGCATTCAGCAAACAGTGAACGAATGAATGCACCTCAGTGGCAAAACTTGTGTTTGAATCTTCTCAACTCAATTTCTTTGTCACTGGGCACCATAAAACCAGAGTGTCGCAGGATATTAGCTCCTGAAAGCCAAAGGCTGCTGCCAGCATTTCTTTAGCTCTGAGAAGTGGAGCTTGGCATCAGCCTGTGCAAGTGGGCTGGCCTAATTCTTGAAATACAAAATAAAGCTAGTTCATATTAACACAACTTCTTTGCCAGCAGTTTTTCCCCTGGGAGCTTGTGATGTCTGACTGGTGGTCGTGGATAAATTCCCCAATGAAGGCTGGCGACTGCAGGGATCATTCCTGGGCTGAGCTTACCTGCCAAGGAAGGCAGCCGGACCGAAGGCCCCTACTTGGCCCCTACCTGGAGAGGACAGGAATGTGGCTCAGTCTCTGATTGGGTCTCTGGGGACGTGCCCCTCTCGTCCCCTCCCCGAGGCCAACCTCGGCAGTTCCTGGCGGAGATCGTAATGTCGACTCAGGCACATTTCCCTCTGCTGCTTTGCGGCTGAGTGAGCCTCTCGAAGGTACATATCTGCCCTATCAGGTTGAAAAAAAAAAAAGCTGGATTTTTTTTTTTCATGCAAAACCATGATAGAATGTTTATTTTTTGTTTAAGTTTGCAGGTTTGTCTCCATCTTTGTCCCAGAATAAGGTAGACGAATGGCCTGTGAGGGAGCCATGTGCTGCAGATGCTGTTAGTTGGGTTCAAAGCTGGTGAGTTGACCGTCTGTAGTACTGAGCAGGCCTGTGATAAAAAGTATTTCCCAGGCGAGAAAAAGAGAATTCGCCGCTGTATTAGTTTCCTAAGGCTGTGGTAACAAAGTATCACAACCTGGGTGGCATAAAAATGGCAGAAATTTATTGTCTCACAGTTCTGGAGGCTCCAAGTTGGAAATCAAGGTGTTGGCAGGACGGTGCTCCCTCTGAAACGTGTAGGCAAGGAGCCTGCCTTGCCTGTTTCTAGCTGCCGGTGGTTGCTGGCATCCTTGTTCCTTGGCTCCCAGCTGCAGTGCTTCTGTCTGCCTCTGTCATCACATGGCAGAGTGTCCCTCCACCCCACCGTGAGTCTGTGTCTGTTTTTTTTTGACACCAGCCATCCTGCTCCAGTATGACCTCATCTGAACTAGTTACCTCTGCAGTGACCTTATTTCCAAACAAGGTCATGGTCTGAAGTACTGGGGTTAGGACTTCAACGTATCTTACTTTTTTGGACAGGCGCTGGGGTCACAGTTCAACCCCTAAAAGCGTCGCTCAAAAGCCATCCAGATGGATATGTGCCCCTCTAGTTGCCGGTAGGCCCTGGGCCTGATGGCAGAAGCACAGGCCTGGCTCAGGAGAGATCAAATCCCAGCTTTTATCAGCCACAAGACGCCAAACCTCTTCCTCTGCAAGATGGGGTGTTACAAAAACTAAACAAGATAATACCTGAAAAGTGCCCAGCATGCTCCAGGTACTTAGCTGTACTAAGTGGCCCAGCTGCGGATGAATGACCGCTTAGCTGTTGGCTACAAGCTCTGGTTTTCACGTGAGGACATGTCCAGCAGCCGGTGTTCATAGAGATGATGCAACAAGAGAGGGACTTAGAAATCTCCTACCCTCTCATCAAACGAGTGGTTTTCTTTTGATTCCTTTACCCCTCCTTGGCTCCCGGCTCCGTAGAGGAAGTTACAGTTAAAGGCTGAGTGGACTTTATCGAGGCGGAGGGCTGGGGCAGGAACCTGGGAAGAGTCCTGGCTTGTTCCAGGCTGCAGGCTTATCTGCAGAGGCTCCCAGCGCCGATGCTGGTGTGGCCAGAGCAGAGAGGGAAGCGGCGGCCGGTTCAGCACTTCACGTGCCCCTTTGGGGAGTTTGGAGCTTGTTGAGTGAGAACAGAGAAGCTCTGGAAGGTTTTCAGTAGAGGAACAGAGGCACAAGACGAGACTCACCCGTCAGGAACTAGAGTGGTCGCCATGGTGATCCCCGCATGAGATGGCAGTGGCCTTGACCACGGCAATGGTGAGGGGGTGAGAGATTCAGCAAGCGACACTGGCAGGACTTGGAGAAGCCGGGGCGGTGGGCAGTGAAAGCCGGGGTGAGTCTGGACGCCCTGCTCTGACCCCTGAGGGGCAGCGGCTGTGCTGGGAGAGGGACCCGTGGCTCGTAACCAGCCACCTGCCAGCACGATAGCCTCCAGCGAGGGTACCCGGCTGGGCGCTCCAGTGCAACCTGCACCCTGTCTGTCACCTGACAGGATGGGCTGCAGTCTCACGAGGGAGCCCAGTGCTCCCAGCGTCTGGGAGCCCCAGTCTTACCGCTGGCTGATGACGGGGGAGGGAGTGTGCACTGCGCGACTTACCTTTCCTTGAGCGGCCTCCACTACAAACGCTTGTCAGGACGCTGACCTGGGCTCCCTCCGTAGTCACGTGACTAATCAGTGATATGTCATGTGGATCAGAACTTTCCTCAAGTTCTTCAGCCATTTGACAGTTTGAGTAAATAATGACTTGTCAGTGCTATTTATTCACATTCCTCTTTCTGAGCCCTGTTTTTGGCCCAGAACACTCTTTATTTTTGTCCGTGTTACATAATGAGGGAACGGCATTCTTAGTAACCCACTGTCACTCCTGTGTTATCTTGCCTACATGAAAAAAGGAAATATTTTTAGAGTGTGAATTTCCCAAACGTCCTCTACTATTCTGGGGCTGAAGGCATAACGTCATGGCGGGAGGGTGGTGTGGGGAGAGGGCCCGGTCATCTCCTGTTTGGCCGGGGCTGACCCCTGGGCCTCAGGAGCTGGCTGGACATCCTGCCTGCCACATCCTGCCCCAGCTAAGTGGCGGAGGCTCCTCTCTGCCCAGGGTTTTACGTGTTCAGCAGCGGATTCAGGAGCCTAGGAATAATCTTAATTGATATTCTTCATTCCTATTGTTTCAAGATATTCAAAAGAGGGGTCGGGGGGGAATGAATACAAGCAGTGAACCCCTCTTCTTAAGCACACAAGTGACAGGCTCATCCCCTATGTGGGGGGTGCCTGTCAAACTGGGGAGGCAAAAGTGCCTTGCGTAAGTTTGAAAGGCTCCTTCCTGGCCGGCCATCGGGAGGCTTCCCTGAAATGGGTGTGATGGGGCCAGTGAAGTCCCAACAGGATGGGCTCGGCTGAGCCAGAGAACGTCTATAAAAGCAAATCTGGGGGCTGCCCTGGGGGCGCAGTGGTTAAGAATCCGCCTGCCAATGCAGGGGACACGGGTTCGAGCCCTGGTCCGGGAAGATCCCACATGCCGCGGAGCAACTAAGCCCGTGCGCCACAGCTACTGAGCCTGCACTCTAGAGCCTGCGAACCACAAGTACTGAGCCCGTGAGCCACAACTACTGAAGCCTGTGCGCCTAGAGCCCGTGCTACGCAACAAGAGAAGCCACCGCAATGAGAACCCCTCACACTGCAACGAAGATTAGCCCCCGCTCGCCGCAACTAGAGAAGAGCCCGTGCGCAGCAATGAAGACCCAACACAGCCAAAAAAAAAAAAAAAGAAAATTGTCCGAAGAGCCTGGGCATTTCAGGTCTTGCCAATCTGGCTGGAGAGCCAGACATGTTTCCTTCCTGTGTTTACGGGATTTCCCAACAGCGTCCTGGTTGAAAACCACTTCTGGAAGCTGGTGCACAATCACCTGTGGGGAAAGTTGACCCACCTCTAGGCTGGGAGGAGTCGAGACGGACCTCCCTGGGCTGTAATGGGAACAGTTCACCCAGCAAGTCCTGTGGGAGAGTCAGGAGACAGGGGACACCCCCCCCCCCAATGAGAAGTCATCTGAAACCTTTGCAAATGGCCACATTATACGTGATCTTAGGGCAGATCACCTCCCACAGTTAAATAAGCTACTCCAGAGTTTCTCAAACATGAACAGTGTACGGTGCCTCTTAAAGGACCAGCTTCTTGCAGACCCTGGCATTTGCCTTTGGCTCACTTAGCAGCGCTGTGATAGTAATCTCAACTGGGGATGTAGGCACCCCAGTCTTCAGAGGAGCCAGAACAGCTGGTAGCCATCGCTTAGATTATCACTGAACTGAAAAAACTTTTAAAAGGATCAGAGAACTCAAAGACCCCAGAGACTACATTCTCAGACCCTGTGGTGGGAGAAAGGCCTGTGCAACCTGTGGGACGTGGCAGAGAGCCACTTCCAGGTGGAAATACAGCACATTAGCTTAATACTCACAGTCCTGTGAAAAATGAGCAACACCCAGCCGAAACTACACATCCTCTCCAAGGGTTTACTGCACACAAGATGTTCCTGGCCTGAAGAAGTATACTTAGGCCCATGGGTGTAGGTGTTCTCCTAGCCCTCCTCCCACCTTTGTGGAGAGGACAGTTCTAGGTTTGTCTATGACCATCATATGTACTCTCAGGGTTAGTGATGGGAGGAGCTGTGCAGGGTGGAAGCAGCTAGTCTGTGAGAGCTGAAGGGCCTGGCCAGATGCATGGGAAGGTCAAAGGTTCAGTCCACATGCGTGTCTCGGGTGCAGCATGAGGTAGCCATGATGTGTGGTCACTAGGCTGATGCACAGATTTGAATCATTCCTGGAAGTAAGAAGGCTAGTGGGTGACTCTAGCTGACCACCCAGCATCTGCCTCTCCGTGTTCACGTAGGTTCCATGAGAAAAACTGGCTCTGTAAAGAAAAAAAGCTAGAGAGGGAAGAGATTTAGTAAAAGGGTGACTAGATGTTTGTGTCCCCCTGGAATTCATATGTTGAAATCCCAATCCCCAGTGTGATGGTATTAGAAGGTGGGGTCCTTTGAAAGGTGATTAGGTCATGAAGGTGGAACCCTAACAAATGGGATTAGTGTTCTTATAAAAGAGACCCCAGAGAGCTCTCCCCCTCTTCCTGCCATATAAGGACACAGTGAAAACTCAGCAGATGGTGTCCCAAAAGAGGGCCTTCACTAGAACTTGGCCATGGTGGCACCATGATCTCAGATTTCCAGCCTCCAGAACCGTGAGAAATAGATTTCTCTTGTTGATAAGCCACCCAGTTTAGGTATTTTGTTATAGCAGCTTGAGCTAAGACAGGCTGGCTTTAAAATAAAGAGTGTTTTTCAAATTTTTGTTTGGTTAATGATGTAGTTAAACACAATGAATATAATACAGCATTAGTGGCAACTTTATAAATGACTTCAGGCTTATATTTACAACATCATTAAAGGTCACATATTTTTCAATTTCATGTGGAAAAGTATTGGTTAGAGGGATGCAGTTGGGTTCTTTTGGTTGTAAGCAGTAAAGGCCAGAAATAAGGATTCATGGGGAGCAGTGAGGGCCATGAAATGAAACTGAGCCATCATAGGCCTGACCACATGGAGTCTAGAGTCTGGGGTTTCGGATTTGGGTCAGCTCTAGAGAATCTTTGCAGCAGGAATTCCTGGCTTCTCACCCTAGTGTATGACCGTGAATGTGACTTGGCTCCGAGTAACAACTGTCTGTCCCTGTACCAGCTGGCTTCCTCCTCTTGTCCAGTTTGATTCCTCTGGACTTCCCACTTGCGCAGGGTCCATGGCAACTTCTCCACCTTCTACATCACCACTTTTCAGTACCACCTTCTGTTGATAACTAGCTCGGTCTTTCACTTTTCCAGTTCCATAGAGAAGCATCCAATCAGTCCACTTCACCTTTTCATCCAGCCTGTTAGGCATAATTTGTGGGCCAGCCTTGGGTTGTCCCTTCAGCTGTGGTGAGAGATGTTCATGGATATCACATGCTTACTGCCCCCTTAGGAGGGTCATGAACCAGAAAGAATCCTTTAGAAGATGGTGTGGCTGTAACTCCAGCATGGTTGGGTTTATGATTTTAGTTATTCCTGAAGGTTTCTATTTAACTTTTTTTTTTTTGGAAACTTAGAAAGTTGCAAGAATAGTACAAAGAAATCCTGTAAATCCTTTACCCAGATTCACCCATTGTAAATATTTTGCCATTTTGGTTTTCTAGGCCAAGTTATCTGTGTTAGATAGAAATTATGAATCCCCCATCCCCCTTCTGCCCACCTTAACGTTTCCTCCCCACTGCATTCTGATTGAGAGAAATGACAAAAGCTATGTGTGGTCAATTCTCAGGAAAGAACTTGTCAGAACAGTCACGGAGCTGATTTAGGAAATATATTTTCAAATTTGAATCCTCCTTATTAGATGCTGTAGTGATCTAGTGATATTTTTATTATGTATGACAAAATCAGTGCAATTAAAGTTTAAGGAAAGCTAAAGAAAATGGCATCCTAGATACTCTGAAAAACCATACCCATAGCAACTGAAATTCTGGATCCTAATCCAGTGGGCATTTTGAAAAAAGAAGGAACTGAAAGCCCTTCAGTAAAGAACAGAAGGTAAAGCCAAACCAAACTTAACTTCACAAATCTCCTTTTTTTATAAGGTGAGAGTCTAGAGCTGGGTTGTTCAATATAGTGGCCATTGCCACCTATGGCTGCTGAGCACTTGAAACATGGCTACTCCAACTGAGGAGCTGAGTTTTAAATTGTGTTAAATTTAATTAATTTAAATTTATATTGAGAAACTGAAGCAATATAAAATATTTTTCTGTTAAACACATTTTTGTTTTGGTAGTACAACATTTCAAACTGTTGAAAATTTACCATCTGAATTGATGTCCTCTAAGTATGAAATAATACACACTTTTGAAGATGGTATAAAATTTTTTATGTTGATTACATAGTGACTAATCATATTTTTGATACACTAGGTTAAATATATTGTTAAAGTACTTATCTGTTTCTTTTTGCTTTATTAAGTGGTTACTGGGAAATTTTAAGTTACATATGTGGAGTGACATCAGGGAAGATGGTAGAGTAGGAAGTGCCAGGAGTCCATCTCCCTACCTAGACAACTATATTGGCGGAATCTGCCTGATGTGACTCTTCTAGAGCTCCGCAGTCTATTCAAAAGTTGCAACTTCCAGGGGAAGCCCTGACAGTAAATTGTGGTTAATTTTGGTTAATTTCACCTCTTAGCACATCAGTGGCTCCCCGTCAACCACTACCATCCCCCCAGCACAGGCAACCATGCACATGTACTTGTAGTAGCCTGTGCACAGCTTATGGGAGCCAGGGTGAACAGCAAGGACCTTGTCCTCCAAATAGCAGGGATCTGCATTCTGATTGCTGCTTCTGATTGCAGAGATACAGACACTGTGGTGGGCAGCCATTGTTCCAGTCCCACCATCTGAAGAGACTTACAGGGGATTTAAAGACCCAGAGCTTATCTCTTCCCTCATTCATTATTCCCTTTCTCCCCTTTTGGGCACTAGACATTTAAGGACTAGGACATTCAAAACCAATTGAATATCCATAGAAAGTCACTGTGTATTGAATATCCATAGAAAGTCACTGTGTATACCCAGGGAAAGGTGCAGGCTCAGAAAAGAGAGGAGGAGACCCTGACTTTATACCTCAGGCTAATCCTTGGCACAAAGGTACCAAACAACAACAATAAAAACAGCAACAACATCAGTAAACCCTGGAGCAGGCAGAGAACCTGATTTCCAGAGTTACCAGTATAATCCAGATGTCTGAGTTTCAACAAAATATCACAAGGCGCACACACACAAACAAGGAAAGTATGGCCAATTCAAAGGAAAAATTAAATCAACAGAAACCATCTCTGAGAAAGACCAGATAGTGGACTTATTAGAAAAATACTTTAGAACAACTGTCTTAAAGATGCTCAAAGAGCTATCGGAAGATGAAAACAAAGTCAAGAAAATAATGTAGGAATAATTTGTACATATCAGTAAAGAGATAGAAGACATAAAAAGGAACTAAAAAAAATTCTGGAACCAACAAGTACAATAACTGAAATGAAAAATTCACTAGAGGGAGTCAAAAGCAGATTTGAGCAAGAAAAAGAAACTTATAGAGAAGATGATTGAAATTATTGAGTTGAGTAACAGAAAGAAAAAATACTGAAGAAAAGTGAATAGAGCCTGCAGAACCTGTGATACTGTAAAGAAGACGGACATATGCCTCATGGGAGTCTCAAAGGAGAACAGAGAGACAAAGGGGCAGGGAGATTATCTGAAGAAGTAATGGCCAAAACCTTCTCACGTGTGATGAAATACATGAATATTAATATCCAAGAAGCTCAATGAACAACAAGTAGAATGTGCACAAAAAGGTGCACATTGAGACACATTCTAATCAAACTGTCAAAGACAGTCTTGAAAGCATTAAGAGAGAAGTGACTCATCGCATATAAGAGAGATCTTAAATAAGATCATGTGGAGATTTCTCATCAGAAACCTGAGAGGCCAGTATACAGTGGGTTGATATATTTAAAATGCTGCAAGAAGAAGAAGAAAAAAAAACCTTGTCAACCAAGAATACTTCATCTGCCAAAACTGTCCTTCAAAAATGAGAAATTAAGACACCCTCAGATAAACAAAAGCTAAAGGAATTCATTACCAGTAGACCTGCCCTGCAGGAAATGCTACAGGGAGTCCTTCAGGTTGAAATGAAAGGACACTAGGCATTAACTCAAATCCATATGAAGAAATAAATATTTATAGTAAAGATAAATACATGGGAAATTATAAAAGCTAGTAAATTGTAACTTTGGTTTGGAATACCACTTTTTCCCCTACATGATTTAAAAGACTAATGCATAGAAAAATTATTAGCCTATGTTTTTGAACACACAGTGCATAAAGATGTAATTTTGTGACATCAGTAACTGAAAGGGGTTGGGGAATGGAGCTGTATGGAAACAGTTTTGTATGTTATTGAAGTTAAGATGGTGTTAGAACCTTAAGATGTTAAATGTAATCCCTATGCTAACCACAAAGAAATTAAAATGTCTCACTACAAAAAAATCCACTAAGCACAAAAGAAGACAATAATGCAAGTACTGAGGGACAAAAAGCTATAAGGTATATAGAAAACAAATAGCAAATGACACTTTATTTTTACTTTTATTTATTTATTTTTTGTGGTACGCGGGCCTTTCACAGTTGTGGCCTCTCCTGTTGCGGAACACAGGCTCCGGACGCACAGGCTCAGCAGCCATGGCTCAGGGGCCCAGCCGCTCCACGGTATGCGGGATCCTCCCGGACCGGGGCATGAACCCGTGACCCCTGCATCGGCAGGCGGACTCAAGCACTACGCCACCAGGGAAGCCCTACTTTTATTTTTTATTGAATAAATTTGACAATACAACATTGTGTAAGTTTAAGTTATATAGCATGTTACTTTGAAACATTTATATATTGTAGTATGATTGCTGATGAGGCTATTATTTCTCACATTACGTAATTACAGTACAAAATTATTGTCTATATTCATTTCATTATACTGTGCATTAGATCACTATGGCTTCTTTACTACTTGTTTACAAGTCTGTACCCTTAAACACCATCACTCTTATCCCTATTCCCATCCCCTGGTAACGACCATTTCACTGTTTTTTTACACGTTTAACTTTTTTTAGATTTCACATATAAATGATATCATTCAGTAATTTCTGACTTATCTTGCTTAGCATAATGTATTTGAGGTTTATCCATGTTGTCACAAATGGGAGGATATCCTCCTTCCTCACGGCTGAATGACATTCTATCATATATATGTACCACTTTTTTTGTCCATTTATCCGTTGATGGACATTTGGGTACCATATCTTGGTTATTGTGAATAATGCTGCAATAAACATGGGAGTTCAAGTATCTCCTGGAAATCCTGTTTTCATTTCCTTTGGGTATATACCCAAAAGTGTAATTGCTGGATCATACTTCTATTTTTAATTTTTTTCCTTTTTTACAAATTGAGGTATAGTCGATTTACAATATTTTATAAGTTTCTGGTATACAACACAGTGATTCACAATTTTTAAAGGTTATATACCATTTATAGTTATTATAATATATTCCCTGTGCTGTGCAATATATCCTTGTAGCTAATTTATTTTATGCACAGTAGTTTGTACCTCTTAATCCCCTAACCCTCCTCGCTTCCCTCTCCCCACTGGTAACAAGTTTGTTCTCTAGATCGGTGAGTCTGTTTATTCTTTGTTGTATTCACTAGTTTTTTAGATTCCACATGTAAGTGATATCATACAGTATTTGTCTTTCTCTGACTTATTTCACTAAGCAAGATACCCTCCAAGTCCATCCATGTTGTTGCAAGTGGCAAAATTTCATTCTTCTTTTATGGCTGAGTAGTATTTCATCGTGTGTGTGTGTATGTGTGTATTCATTCCACATCTTTATCCATTCATGTGGTTGGTGGACACTTAGGTTGCTTCCATATCTTGGCTATTGAAAATAATGCTGCTAGAAACTTTGGGTTGCATATATCTTTTGAATTGGTTGTTTCATTTTCTTCAGATATAAACCAGGAGTGGAATTGCTGGATCATATGGTAGTACCATTTTTAGTTTTCTGAGGAATCTTCATACTGTTTTTACAGTGGCTGCACCAATTTACATTTCCACCAGCAGTATTTGAGGGTTCCCTTTTTTCCACATCCTCACCAGCATTTGTTTTCTCTTCTCTTTTTGATAATAGTCATCCTAACAGGTGTGAGGTGATATCTCATGTGGTTTTGATTTGGATTTCTCTGACAATTAATGCTGTTGAGCACCTTTTCATGTGCCTGTTGGCCACCTGTATGTCTTCTTTGGAGAAATGTCTATTCAGGTCTTCTGTCCATTTTTAGTTTGTTTCTTTCTCTCTCTTTTTTTTGATACTGAATTGTATGAGCTGTATATATATTTTGGATATTAACCCCTTATCAGTCATATCATTTGCAAATATTTTCTCCCATTCAGTAGGTTGTCTTTTCGTTTTTGCTGTGCAAAAGCTTTTAAGTTTAATTACATTTTAGTTATTTATTTTTGTTTTTGTTTCCTTTGCCTTAGGAGGTAGATCTAAAAAATTATTGCTACAATTTATGTCAAAGAGTGTTCTTCCCATGTTTTCTTTTAGGAGTTTTATGGTCTCCAGTCTTACATTTAGGTCTTTAATCCATTTTGAGTTTATTTTTGTATATGGTATTAGAAAATGTTCTAATTTCATTCTTTTACACATAGTGGCCCAGTTTCCCCAGCACCATGTATTGAAGAAACTGTCTTTTCTCCATTGTATATTCTTGCCTCCTTTGTTGTAGATTAATTGAATTTAAGTGTGTGGGTTTTTTTCTGTGCTCTCTATTCTATTCAACTGATCTATGTGTCTGTTTTTGTGCCAGTACAATACTGTTTGATTACTGTAGTTTTGTAGTATAGTCTGAAGTCAGGGAGCATACCTCCAGCTCTATTCTTTTAATATTTGAAGAACCTCCATATTGTTTTCCATAATGGTTGGACCAAGTTACATTCTCACCAACAATGTATATATGTTTCCTTTTCACCACATCCTCACCAGCACCTGCTGTCTCTTCTTGATGACAGCCATTCTAACAGGTGTGATGTGATATCTCATTGTGGTATTGATTTTCATTTCTCTGTCAGTTAGTAAGGTTGAACATTTTTTCATGTGTCTATTGGTCATTTTGATATCCTCTTTGGAAAAATGTCTAGTTAGTTCTTTGCCCATTTAAAAAATTGTATTTTTTTGTTGTTGTTTTTGAGTTCTTTATATATTTTGGATATTAACCACTTATTGGATATATGGTTTGCAAAATTTTCCTCCCATTCTGTAGGTTTTTTCATTTGTTAACTGTTTCTTTTGCTATGCAGAAGCTTTTGCATTTGATGTAGTTACATTATTGATGAGCTTCTTCCCTGTGTTTTCTTCTAGGAATTTTATGTTATCAGGTCTTATGTTTAAGTCTTTGATCCGTTTTGAGTTAATTTTTGTGAACTGTATGAGACAGGGGTCCAGTTTCATTGTTCTGCATGTATTTCTCCACTTTCCTCAGCAAGATTATTTGAAGAGACTATCCTTTATCCATTGGGTATTCTTGCCTCCCATGTTGAATAATGGTTGACAGTATATAGCAGGATTTGATTTGGGGGCTTTCTGTTTTGTTTCACTGGTTAGTGTGTCTGTTTTTGTGCCAGTACCATACTGTTTTCCTTACTATGGCTTTGTAGTATAATATGAAATCTGGAACTGTGATACCTCTGACTCTGTTCTTTTTTTCTCAGGATTGCTTTGGCTATTTGGGGTCTTTTGTGGTTCCATACAAATTTTAGGATTGTTTCTTCTATTTCGGTGAAGAATGGCTTTGGTATTTTGGTGGAGGTTACACTGAATGTGTAGATGGCTTTGAGTACTGTGGCCATTTTAACAATATTAATTTTTCCAATCCATGAACAAGGGATGTCTTTCCATTTATTTGTGTCTTCTTTAAATTCTTTCAGCAAAGCCTTGTAGTTTTCATTGAACAGATCTTTCACTTCCTTGGTTAAATTTATTCTAAAGTGTTTTATTATTTTTGATGCTATTGTGAATGGGACAGCTTTATTTCTTTTTCAGATGCTTCATCATTAGTGTAAAGGAATACAGTTGCTTTCTGTATGTTGATTCAACTACTTTACTAAAATCATTGATTAATTCCAACAGTTTTATGACTGACTCTTTGGGATTTTTCTATATATAAGGTCATAGTGAAAACTTTATTTCTTCCTTTCTGATTCAGATACCTTTTATTTCTTTGTTTGCCTATTTGCTCTAGCTAGGATTTCCAGTAGTATTTTGAATAGTGGTGAGAGTGGCATCCTTGTCTTGTTCTTGATTTTAGAGGAAACACTTGCAGTTTTTCTCCACTGAGTACAATGTTGGCTGTGGATTTCTGATATATGGCCCTTATTATGTTGAAGTATGTTCCTTTTATACCTAATCTGTTAAGGGTTTTTATCATGAAAGGCGTTGTATGTTGTCAAATACTTTTTCTGTTTCTAGTGAGTTGATTACTTCATTTTCATCTATATTTTATTGATGTGATGTACTTATTGATTTGCTTATGTTGAATCATCCTTGCATCCCAGGGATAAATACCACTTGGTCATGGTGCATAATCCTTTTAAAGTGTTCTTGAATTTGGTTTGCTAATTTTTTTGAGAATTTATGCATCAATATACATCAGGGATATTCATCTATAGTTTTCTTTTCTTGTGGTATCCTTATCTGGTTTTGGTGTAATGTTGGCTTTGTAGGATGAGTTTGGAAGTGTTCCATTCTCGATAATTTAGAAGAATTTGAGGAGGATTGGTGTTAATTCTTCTCTAAATGTTTGTTAAGATTCTCTAGTGAAGCTGTTTGGTTCTGGAATTTTCTGTGTTGGGGAATTTTTGATTACTGATTCAATCTCTTTACTCATTATTGGTCTGTTCAGATTTTCTCTTTCTTCCTGATTCAGTCTTGGTAGGTTATATGTTCTAGAAATATATACATTTCTTCTAGGTTATGTAATTTGTTAGCATATAATTGTTCATAGTAGTCTCTTATGATTCTATGTGTTTCTGCAGTATCAGTTGTAATGTCTCCTGTTTTGTGTCTAATTTTATTTTAGTCTTCTCTTTCATCGTCAATTAGTCCAGCTAAAGGTTGATTAGTTTTATTTATCTTTTCAAAGAACTGACCTTACTTTTGTTGTTCCTTTCTGTTGTTTTTTTTCTGGTGTCTATCTCATTCATATCTTTTCTGACTTTTATTATTTTCCTCCTTCTGTTAATTTTGGGCTTAACTTGTTCTTTTTCTAGTCCCTTGAGGTGTAAGGTTAGGTTGTTTATCTGAGATATTGCTAATCTCTTACTGTATGAATTTTTGCTGCAGGCTTGCCTCTGAGAACTGCTTTTGCTACATCCTACAATATTTCCTATGTTGTATTTCCATTTTCATTTGTATTAAAATAATTTTTCATTTCCAGTTTCATTTCTTTTTTGACCCAAGGGTTGTTTAGAAGTGTGTTTTTAGTTTCCACATATTTGTAGATATTCTCACTTTTCTCATTTCTAGTTTTATATTATTGTGGTCAGAAAAGATAGCTGGATGATTTCAGTCTTCTTAAATTTGCGAAGATTTTTTGTGTGTGTGTGGCCTATCGTATGTTTTATCCTAGAGGATGTTCCACGTGCACTTGAGAAGAATGTGTATTCTGGTGCTGTTGGACAGAATGTTCTGTATATCTATTAAGTCCATTTGTTCTAAAGTGTGGCTCAATTCAAGTATTTCCTTGTTGATTTTCTGTCTGGATGATCTATCCATTGGTGATAGAGAGGTATTGAAGTCCCCTACAATTACTGTATTGTTGTCTATTTCTCCCTTAATATCTGTTATTATTTGTGTAATATATTTTGGTGCTTGGGAGTTGGGAGCCTATATATTTACAGTAATATATCTTCTTTTTAAATTATTATTATTTTATTGAAGTATAGTTAATTTCCAATGTGTTAGTTTCAATGTACAGCAGAGTGACTCAGTTATACATATACATATATTAATACGTTTTATATATATATATATATATATAAAATAGATATATTCTTTTCCAGATTCTTTTCCATTATAGGTTATCATAAGATATTGAGTATAGTTCCCTGTGCTATACAGTAAGTCCTTGTTGTTTATCCATTTTATATATAGTAGTGTGTATTTGTTAATCCCGATCTCCTAATTTACCTCCCACCACTCCCCACTATCCCCTTTGGTAACCATAGTTTGTTTTCTATGTTTGTGAGTCTATTTCTGTTTTATATATAAGTTCATTTATACCATTTTTTTAAGATTCCACAGATAAGTGATTATATGATGTTTGTCTGTGACTTATTTCACTTAACACGATAATGTCTATATCCATTCATGTTGCTGCAGATGGCATTAGTCTTTTTTATGGCTGGGTAATACTCCATTAAATTCACACACACATATGCACATATACACACACCGCATCTTCTTTCTCCATTCATCTGTTGATGGATGTTTAGGTTGCTTCCATGTCTTGGACATTGGAAATAGTGTCACTGTGAACACTGGGGTATATGTATGTTTTCAAATTATAGTTTTTTGTCTTCTCCAGATATATGCCCAGGAGTGGAATTACTGGATCTTATGGTAGCTCTATTTTTAGTTTTTTAAGGAAACTTCATACTGTTTTTTATAGTGGTTGTACCAATTTACATCACCACTAACAGTATAGGAGGGTCCCTTTTCTCCCCACCCTCTCCACTGTTGGTGGGAATGTAAATTAGTGCAGCCACTATGGAGAACAGTATGGAGGTTCCTTAAAAAACTAAAAATAGAATTACCATATGACCCAGCAACCCCACTACTGGGCATATATCTGGAGAAAACCGTAATTAGAAAAGATACGTGCACCCCAATGTTTACTGCAGCACTATTTCCAATAGCCAAGACATGGAAACAAACTAAATGTCCACTGACAGAGAAATGGATAAAGAAGATGTGGTACATATATACAATGGAATATTACTCAGCCACAAAAGGGAACAAAATAATGCCATTTGCAACAACATGGATGGACCTAGAGATGATCATACTAAATGAAGTAAGTCAGACAGAGAAAGACAAATGTCATACAATATCACTCATATGTGGAATCTAATTTAAAAAAATGATACAAATGAACTTATTTACAAAACAGACTTACAGATATTGAAAACAAATTTATGGTTACCAAAGGGGAAACGTGGTGGGGAGGGATAAATCAGGAGCTTGGGATTAACATACACACACTACTTACTCTACATAAGATAGATAACCAACAAGGACCCTAGTATATGGCACAGGGAATTCTACTCAGTATTCTGTGATAACCTATATAAGCAAAGAATCTGAAAAAGAATGAATATACATATATGTATAACTGAATCCCTTTGCTGTACATCTAAAACTAACACAAAATTGTAAATCAACTATAATTCAATAAAATTAAAAAAAAATAAACCCACGCACCTATGGTCAATTAATCCATGACAAACAAGACAAGAATATACAATGGAGAAAAGACAGTCTTTTCAATAAGTGGTGCTGGGAAAACTGGACAGCAACATGTAAAAGAATGAAATTAGAACATTCTCTAACACCACGCACAAAAATAAACTCAAAATGGATCAAAGACCTAAATGTAAGGCTGGACACTATAAAACTCTTAGAGGAAAACATAGGCAGACCACTTTTTTACATAAATCGCAGCAATATCTTTTTTGATCCACCTCCTAGAGTAATAAAAATAAACAAATAGGACCTCAGTAAACTTAAAATCTTTTGCAAAGCAAAGGAAACCATAAATAAAAGACAAGACAACCCTCAGAATGGGAGAAAATATTTGCAAATGAAACAACCAACAAGGGATTAATCTCTAAAATATACAAACAGCTTATGCAGCTCAACATCTAAAAAACAAACAACCCAATCCAAAAAATGGGCAGAAGAAGGATACCTCCACATTTGTTCTTCTTTCTCAAGATTGATTTGGCTATTTGGGGTCATTTATGGTTCCATACAAATTTTACAATTTTTTTCTACTTGAAAACGCCATTGGAATTTTGATAGGGATTGCATTGAATCTGTAGATTACTTCGGGTGGTATGGATATTTTAACAATATTTATTTGTCTGATCCATGAACATGGACTTTTTTCCATTTGTTGGTGTCGTCTTCAATTTCTTTCTCCAAAGACTTGTAGTTTCAGTGTACAAATCTTTCACCTTCTTGGTTAAATATATTCCTATCTAACTAATTTAATTTTTTTGATGCTCTTATAGCATTTTTAACTGGTTGGAATTTTGAAATCTGGCAAAGAGAGAAACCATCTTCATGGGTCATTCCATCTCAAACCATCATACAGTTAGTTCCTACATCTAAGAATTTTCTCCCTAGAATTACCACTTTAGTTTGATCTAAAGAGCAAGCTCCACTCAAATCTGACCTACTTAGACCAAAGTCTCACTTGCAGACACCTCATGCTGGAGGAAAAGCAGTGTGCTGGCTTCTCAGCTCTCAGCTGTGAGGAATCCTAGGTTACCCTGGCAATGAGGCAGAAAACTGCAAAAAGCCTGACCAGCAAAGCAGAAAGGAGGCCAAAGAAAGATGAACTAATTTATAAAATGAACGATACTATTTGATCTCATACAATGAAATATTGTAAACTTAATAAAAACTCCGTAAGGTTCATGATTGTATAATATTTATAAAAATAAGTTCTCTATGTTGTAAAATACTAGCTACTAATTAAAACTAAAGAGTGCTGAAACTAATGTGGTTTACATCCAAACAGTATTTACAAACAGGCCTTTTGTGAATGTAGTTCTTCCTTGGCCCTGTATTTTGTGGAGTTCTGACACTTTGTTCTCATGATTCTGACGTACTGCAGGATTATGCCTTGGTTTTCTTTTACCATCACTCTGTTATTTTTGAATATCAATCAATCACATTTTAATATTACCCTTGCACTTTAACATATATCTCCATCTGATCATGTTTCAGTATAAAGTGTTTTATCATCATCATTCCTTTTAAAAGAGGTTCCAGTAATACACTTTTAATAAAACAGGATTTTAAGAACAAAAAATGGTAACCAGGAGACAAAGGGTGCTTTGACAGTATGCCTAGATTTATGCATTAAAACAAACTAATTAAAAAATGAAGTTTAAGTGGCATTTTATGTTTTCAGTTTTTAAACATTTTTAACAATTACTTTAGCCAGAACCCCTGAATTTGTCCACAAACACCATGGGTCCAATTAGCTTATCTTCAAAAGCATCTTTTCAATAGACAATTGGCTAAGAAATAAAGAAGACAACATTCAAAATGTGTACCCCTATCCCATTTTGGAGGCATTTAGTGAACAAGAGTCTGTCTTGCATACTAAGCAGGCAGGTCACAATTGGCCCAGAAGTCCTAAATAATGATGTTTTGCCTCCGAAATTTCCCTTATGGTTTTACAATGTTCCGTTTAGACACACAGCAGTCCAGAACCAATACTAATCCAGCAGCATTTTTCAAGTAATTGAGAGTGTTTTTTTCAAAACCAATCTATGCATAATACTGTGATTAAGGTACAGTCAAAGGAATTGAAAGCTTAACAAAACCTTACCGAAACGAGAGTCTGCACGAAATCAAGAAGATCACAGAAATATTTAGTATTGTATCTCATTTTCTGTTAAAACTTTCAAAAGCTATTTAACACAAAAAGCTTTAAACATGGAAAGGGCAGTTGAAGTCTTGATTTTTGTTCTGAAAATTTTCATTCTTAAAATACTACACTGGTGGTGCAGTGGTTAAGAATCTGCCTGCCAACGCAGGGGACACGGGTTCGAGCCTTGGTCCGGGAAGATCCCACATGCCGTGGAGCACCTAAACCCATGCGCCACAACTACTGAGCCTGTGCTCTAGAGCCCGCGAGCCACAACTACTGAGCCTGTGAGCCACAACTACTGAGCCCGTGAGCCACAACTACAGAAGCCTGCGTGCCTAGAGCCCATACTCCGCAGCAAGAGAAGCCACCACAATGAGAAGCCTGCGCACCGCAACGAAGAGTAGCCCCCGCTCGCCACAACTAGAGGAAGCCTGCTTGCATTAACAGAGACCCAATGCAGTCAAAAAAATAAAATAAATTTATAAAAAAAAATTACACTAACATGAAAAATAATTTGAATTCTCCACATACGAACCATATATCTTCTATTCAAAAATGTTTATACTTCATTTCTTTACTAAATATCGCGTGATGTCTGATCCATGCTTTGATGCTAGAGATCGTCTTCTCACCTGACTTCTTTCCTTGGCCTGTCTCGCAGTTCTCTAAGAGTTAAAAAAAAAAAAAGCATGTGTACACATGTTAAAAAAAAAGTACTGGCTGCAGAAACTCAAAAACTCTTTGTATTCTGTTAGTGTTAAAAAAATCTACATTATCAACACACTCATTTACCAGTGCTTTGCAATTAGGGGGTTACTAAGCCACAAGCAGAGGACTCCAGTAGCTCTGAGGTCGTAGGTTCACTTAGGACCAGATGCTGAGGAGAAAATGCACAGCTTTGGGGGCTGTCTTGCTACCCAGTGATATGGTAAATACCTCATTTGGGGACTAGGGGAGGCTGTGATTCCCCTCACCCACATGGCAAGTTCCAAGAATGCAGTGTGTGCAGGGCCCACCCACCTCCTGTTCTCTGGGCTCTGAAGCCTTTCCCAACACAACAGCCAAGCCAATGCAAAAAACCAAAACGAGATAGAACAGAACTGGATTCTTCTGCTGCTCCCACAAAGTTTTTCATAAGACTCTGAAAAAGTGATTACAGAAGGTGCAGCATTCTCTTTTGCTATATCTTCATTTTCTTATAGGTCTTGAATGTGCTAATAATTTGCACAGCTGAGAAATCAGATGACTTTTATTCCCCAGCTGAAGTCCATGTACATGTGAAGTGATCCAGGTGGAAGGGGTAAGGAGAGAAAAAAGGTTAAAACTAGAAATAGGGCTTCCCTGGTGGCGCAGTGGTTGAGACGCCTGCCGATGCAGGGGACACGGGTTCATGCCCTGGTCCGGGAAGATCCCACATGCCGCAGAGCGGCTAGGCCCGTGAGCCATGGCCGCTGAGCCTGTGCTCCGCAACGGGAGAGGCCACAACAGTGAGAGGCCTCTGTACTGCAAAAAAATAAAATAAAATAAAAATAAAAATAAAAAAAAAATCCCTGCTTATGAGATGATCCTGTTTATGTAAATATTATGTTTGTGAAGAAATTGAGGAATCTGAAATATTAAAAGGAGGCTAAGAAAGTGCTCATATGACATGAACACTGGCAAAGGATCTGAACAGTTCTGAAAGTGTAGGACTTCCCTGGTGGTACAGTGGTTAAGACTTCACGCTTCCAACGCAAGGTGCATGGGTTTGCTCCCTGGTCGGGGAACTAAGACCCCATATAGCGCATGGCACAGCCAAAAAATGAAAGAAAAAAAAGTGTAAATACAACTGATTAGCATTTTTACAAACATCTGTGTCTTTTGTAAACACAATAATTCTTCTCTCACCACGTCGGCAATAACAAGTGCAGTTAAACGGGCACTCCCGTTCACTGCCGGGGTGGAAGGAGCGTATATGAGCGTAGTCCTTTGGAAAACAGCTTTTATCTCCTACAGTCTCAAAAATATCTAAACACTTGACTCAGTGATTTTTACATCTGAGAATCTAAAGGAACAACCTCAAAATGTAAAAAATTGTATACAAAAAAACGTGGCTGGCAGCATTGTGTATATGCACCAAAAAATGTAAACAACTTCAGTGTTCATCAGTATGAGAATGGCTGAATAAACCACAGTAGAAACGTATTCAATAAGACACTATGCAGCCATTTCAGATGATAAACACTGAATGCTTATCATGCGAATGGGAAAATGCTTAAATGTTGCCATACCATAACTAAAAGAAAAAGCTAAAAAAAAAAAGTTGGATACAAAGTTGCATATTGAATGTATGCTTCTTTCTAAGATTATATCTCAAGAGGCAGATCCTATGACCTTTTGCTGAACTGCCTGTTAAAAATTCATCCTAGTTGACAGACAATATTATGTCATTCTTCTCCTCTCCTCTTAAGCAATAGGTAATTGCTCCAAGATGTACCAAGGTTAACAGGTTTCACATTTAGGTCAGCAGTGTAATGTTTGCACGTTGAACTGAGTTGGTCCTAGAGATAATTTATTAATGTTCGCAGATATTTCAGGACATATTTAGCTGCAGATGCAAACATATGTCACTGTCCCCATTTACTAAACTTCTAGTTTGAGGATCTGGATCTTTTCAAGACTATGCAATATGTAAGTTGTATTCATTTCCTTCTAGGTGGTGGTGAACATTTCCTGGTCCTAGAATGAATAGAAAGGGAAGCAGTTTCTTTTTCATCTGTGACTGAGAACTTGCACAGGCCCCAAGAGAAAACTCAAGTGTTAAGTGATGAAAAGAATAAAATACATCTCGGATCCCAGACTAGGGATATAGATTCACACACGTAATCTTCCACACCTGTATGCATAATTTTCAATTTGAGATCTCAAGATGGAGTCAAATGTGTCTGCGAGCTTCACTGACCTCTTTGTGACAGATTGTGCAGAGGGTCTGCAGGTTGTCCAGGGAGCACTGTCCTCCTCCGCCAGACACTGGCTTGATGTGGTCCACCTGCCAGAAATGCCCTTCCCCTGGGTTTCTTATCATTTCATTAAGCTGCAATAAGAACACAAGATCAGCAATTTTCAACATACACTGTGGGAACTGTTGGGTTTGCATTGTGCAATCATGTTCACACAGCAGAATCACAGGGAAAAATACATTAGGATGGTTTTTTTATAGCTTTTATTGTGAGTAGGAAAAACCCTCTAGGTTAGCAATTTGAAAGCAATAAAAAATATGTTTCTGAAAAAGGTTCCCCCCCCCCTTACCTAACTCATTTTGAAAAAATTACAAGCAAGTATAAAATACCAAGCCTTCTGACAGACTGGGAAAAATCAGTTGCTTCTGCACCTTTGAGCTAGTTTATATAGTCACTAAAACAAAACTGAGAAAAAAATAAGAACAGATTGGAAATGAAAAACTTCTGAATATTACTGACTCATACAGTCTTTTAATTGTTGACCTAAATGCATTTGTTACTATACCAATGACAGTTTAATATTAATAGTGATCACCCAGAACTTTTATGCTATTACCTGGGAACCTCCTAAGTTACATGGACTGGGATCAAATTTCTAGAACAAATCTCTGTAGCTTGCATATTTGGAATAAACAAAGATGTTCATTTAAAGCAGCCACTATTTAGGCCAGTCGGTATATGCATACTTCATATTTAACGAATAATAACCTACATTCAAACGGGATGTATTTTAGCATTTTATCTGAGGTAGTAAAACCAGCTCACAACATAGCAGTGTAGAGTTGTTTAAATATCACGAAGACGAGTGTGAAGACGATATTATAATATCTTCCTTCTTCCTTGGTCTTGAACAAGGAAGATATTATAATCAACCTCAAGGCTGCTGCCATGGGAAACTGTGACATAGCTCTAAAGTGCTTTAGGAAAGTTGTCAGGCCCATGGATGGCTCAGGCACCTTAACAGCAGTGTCTGGCCCAAGAGCAGCCCCAGGAAGCAGCAAATTGGAGCAGTAGCCTTTGTCCACCTTAACTCTGTTACAGATGGACTGACTTTCTCTTCTATACTGAACTTCCCAACTTCTGTTAGAAGATATATAATGATTTTTATTTTTGAGGTTGGCATTGTTGGAGGAGACTTCATATGGCAGTCTTGTGCATCAAGCAAATGGCATATTCTTAGGAAAAAAAACTCATTTTGGTTCTGTCTTTTGTAACCGATTCTTTTGTGCCAAGCAGTCTCCATTCTGACAGATTCTGTGATCCAGAAGGTGCTTCTTTATTCTTCCCAGTAATTCGGAATCACTTGGGGCCAGTCTTCAACATCCTAAACTCACCTCCAGAAAGAATCACTCCCTCTCCCACTGGTCATTCCATCTGGGCCCTGTGGGGCTCCTGATTCTCTGAACGCTTCTCTTTTAGATGTATACTGTGTTACTTCTGCATTCTTGGACAGACTGCTTTCAAGATGTTCTTGAGTCATTTCATTGTGTGTCTTCCGGAAGCCTCCACATGCAGGCAGCAGCCAGTAACTGGAGCCTGGCTGACATCTCCGGGATGGGTGTGACATGTCCCTCACCAGTTAGACCAGAGGATCTTTCAGGAACTCTGGATAACATTAGGGGAAGAGTGTATTTCCCTAACAAATTCATGCTAATTCATCTTTGCAGAAATGCTTATTAATTCTGTCATGATTCAGCAATACTAGGTAAATAAAAATATAAGATTTGACTACCTGGCTGGAACTTATCCAACATTTTAGCAGACGGAGAGTGATTCTTTTCAAAACTAAGCTTACTACAAAATTACACATTTTGCTCTAGTTTGAAATTTAGTACTTATTAGATCACAACACTGGAAATCGAACTGAGTTTTGGGAGTCAAAGTAAATACTGAGAATAGTGTGCTAAGAACACTATTTTTGTCATGAATTACCTTTTACAATGGGATAAACATATATAAGTTCTCTTCTCATTGTAATAACTACATTTTGGGGGTTATCTGTTTACCCCTTGTCATTCAATATTAACACCATGAAAAGTGGAACAAGCATACCATAAGTGCCTCTCAATGCAATGTACCATCTGTTAAGGTCTCTTCCCAAAATAATCTAGTCAGAATCTAATTAAACCTCTAGATCTTATAACCATTATTCAGGAAATCAGGGGGATAGAGAAACATGTCAGACAACATCATGAGGATACAGGGAGACAAATCCAGAATGTGGGAAATCCTAAAGGCAAATGTAACAATTTATGGTGTAAAAAAGGGATGGGGTGATATTACAGATTATATGGAACATAAAAGGCGTAATGACCAAATGCAATGTGGGGGTCATATTTTGATCCTAATTTGAAGAAAGCAATTGTAAAAAGACATTTCTGAGAGAATATGGGAAACCAAACACGGACTTATTATAATTGCGGAATTATAATTGTGTTGGGTGTGATAATGGATATTGGGATATTTAAAAGAGAGACAGACCTATGATAAACCATAATGGAAAAGAATATTAAAACAAGAATGTATAGGGGCTTCCCTGGTGGCGCAGTGGTTGAGAATCTGCCTGCCAATGCAGGGGACATGGGTTCGAGCCCTGGTCTGGGAAGATCCCACATGCTGCAGAGCAACTAGGCCCGTGAGCCACAACTACTGAGCCTGCGCGTCTGGGGCCTGTGCTCCGCAACAAGAGAGGCCGCGACAGTGAGAGGCCCTCGCGCCGCGATGAAGAGCGGCCCCCGCTTGCCACAACTAGGGGAAGCCCTCGCACAGAAACGAAGACCCAACACAGCAAAAATAAATAAATTAATTTTTTAAAAAAGAATGTATATATATGTATAACTGAGTCACTTTGCTGTACAGTAGTAATTAACACAACATTGTAAATCAACTATACTTCAATTAAAAGAATAAATAAATAAATAATAATAGAAAGAAAAAGGGGGGGGAGGGGAGAAAGGAAGTCTTTATCTGTGAGACATACATAATGAAAGTATTTAAGGGTGAAATGAAACGCTGTCTGGAATTTGGTTTAAAATAATTCCAGGAGAGAGAATTGAGGCGAGGGACAGATGAAGATGAACGGCAAAATGTTGATAACTGTTAAAGTTGGGTGATGGGTATGTGGGTCCATCATTCACTCTACTTTTGTATATGTATTTGAAAATTCCCATATTAAAAAGTTTAAGAAAAGAAAGTTAGTGAGTCAGTATTCATCACTCAGTGCAATGTTGCCTTCTATCAGTCACATGATTATAATTTACCTGTTCTAATGGGAGCTTTGAGGTCCAGGTAACATCCAGAAGATTCTTCCTCTGACTTTTAGGGGCATCTCTCAGACGTAAAAAGAGTTCTTGTGCATTCAGATTACATAGCTGACACACGCCATGTTCAATTTCAAATACTTTGGTTCGCAGGTAACTGTTATTAGATCGAATCCAAAACTCCTCCTGACATTTCAGAGAGCAAAACCGTGAATCCCAAGCATTTGCTTTATGCTCTTGCTTACTTTGGCAAGTGGGTTGCTGACAGCGAAGGCAAAGTGGATTTCCTTCATTATCCACAGCTTGCAAATAGCCTTTGGATGTAGAAGGTTTCACAGTGAGATCAGCTTGGGCTGTGCCCGGGTTTAGAAATGGGACACAAGCTCCATCTTCAAAAAATTCTCTAGAATGAGCAAAATATTGATTAGGTTAACTAATGAAGGCTTACTCTATTCTAAGTAATTTTTACTTCATTTAAAGGTCTTCAAAGTTTCTATACTGATAAACAGTAAACATGGGACCCACAGATTTTGTGATTCAGTGTGGAAATGAAATAGCTATAGTCGGCACTCTCTGTTCCACGGCAAGTAAAAGAAAGAATGTTGTGTTCAAAAAAATAAATTTGCAAACAAATATGCTGCCTCTCTTGGGAACTTAGATGTCTTCAAGTTACACACTCAGACTCTTGAGAAGGAAAATGAGAAGTTAGAAAATGCTTCTTCAGGCTGGCAAAGGACAGGGTGATGGAAAACCTCAGCTAAAGTTAGTGGCTACCCTGCTCTCTAGATGTGTCAGGTCACACACCTCATTAGGACAGAGAGGCCGTTACCAAGGCTTCCAGGAACACTCTCTTCCAGCCTCTGCTGGCCTTCAGGAAAAAGATCATTCGTATCCATTAAGTGACAGAGCCAGGGAGTGAACAGTGCTGATAAGAATTAGAACAGGAGACTTGCTAAATATGCACCTCCTATGGGTAAACTCTGAGTCGACAGAATTAAAATTAGAGATGAAACATGGTAGGACGTAAACTCCATTTGTTAGAATAAAAGGAAAAGGTACTTTACTCAGTTTTGTTGAAAAGTCCTACATGGGAATTACAATAGCTGCTTTGCTCAATTTCCATGGCTGTTTGTTAGAGTGTTAAAAGAAAAACTTTTCATGATAGTAAGAACTCCAGGCTGGGGGGCAGAGCCCGGATTGGACCTCAGCTCTCCTGGCATCTAGTGGCCTGGGGCAGGTCACGTGACCCACCTGGTCTCAGGATCCTTCTTTACCTCTAATTTCTAAGATGAGGGCATCAGGAGCCTCACAGGGTTGCTAGGAGGATAGAAGAGCTATTACATTGTAAAAGCTTTTTGTAACCTGTAAAGTGGCCACACAAAGGTAAAGTATTATTACAAAAATGAAAGCATACATTTAAAGGAATAGTCTTAGTACTACTATGCCCGACAAGTAAAAAAAAACCCTTACTTTGTAGAAGGGCCCCCTGGCCTGGACCCCTTTGCAATCAGACGGACATGGCCCCCATCACTCTTCACCTTGTCCACTGAGGCTACAGCAACATCTTCTTTGGTTATGTATCTAAAACAAATACATGTGAAGTAGATTTCCTCTCTCCTATAAGAGTTTCTCTATTTCATGTTCACATTTCTCCTTGTGAAAGCAATAGGAGAAAAAGCAAAATATGTGTCTATTCATTGTGCTAATACTTAAATTAGGGAATGGAATTACTTCCCTCCATATTGGTCTCCACATGTAGGAAACACATCTCTTTGTTCCAAATTAGTTTTCTCAAGATTTATTTTTCTAAGAAATTCAAGAGTCATTCAATATCCTTTGGACAAATTTTCACTTAGGGGAAAAAAGGCGTGGGTGTAGGAGTAAGAAATGATCAAATACATGCACCACTGACAGCCGTTAAGTAAACTGCTTGCCAAGCTGTGCAGAAAATATCTGTCTGCATTTTCACCTCCCTATTGGTCTTCTCTTCAAGGCTCCTCACCTTAATCAGTTATAACAGTGTATCAGTGTATTCAGATAAAGTGATTCTCTTTTTAGTTAACTAGGTTCAATCACATTGTCTATAATCTTCAGGTTGTTTCCATTATTATCAGCTCATATACAGTTTATGGAATCTTCCACTGAAATAAAGCCACTCTTGATGTGGGATTCAGAACGTATTACACAACACTGTCAATACCACATAATGGTTTAGGGACTGGAAGTAAAGAGGAAAGTTATTCCAATTAAAGGTGACGGGGGAATTTAAGTAGGTGAAATGCAATTACCCAATTAATTCCTTCTAATTAGCATGGCCTAGTTTCTCTAGTAGTTTACACCTATTGCAATTTTCTTTAAAAATTACTTTAAACATGCATTTTTTTCATATTCTCAAATACTTCTTCATTTGGTAACTTGACAATAAAATTCAAGTTAAATCACAATGGAATTGTGCAGTTACAGGTAAAATTTTAGAAATTTGCTTTTATGTTGTTGAAGTAGATTTAGTAATTAATAGATTTCCTTTTTATAAAGTAGTTTATTAATTTTTTGATGAGGTGATACATGCACATATTTCACAATTTTAAAGGCATGCACTGCTTTATATGGTGAACAGTGTTTCCCTTCCATTCCCATCCTTTTCTCCCCCCCTTCCCCAAACTATCTCTGTTGCCAGTTTTCAATACATCCTTTTAGAAATAGTTCATTTTTTATGTGTATAGGTGTATAACTTTTATTTCTTTCTTTGTATTTTTATGGACATACAATTCACATACCATAAAATTTACCATTTTCAAGTTTACAATTCAGTGCATTTTAGTATATTCATAAGGCTATATACAACCTTCACCACTATCTAATTCCAGAACATTTTTATCACCCCAAAAAGAAACCCATAGTCATTAGCAGTCACTCCCCATTATACTTTTTTTTTTTTTTTTTTTTTTTTGCGGTACGCAGGCCTCTCACTGTTGTGGCCTCTCCCGTTGTGGAGCACAGGCTCCGGACATGCAGGCTCAGTGGCCATGGCTCACGGGCCCAGCCGCTCCGCGGCATGTGGGATCCTCCTGGACTGGGGCATGAACCCGTGTCCCCCGCATTGGCAGGTGGACCCTCAACCACTGTGCCACCAGGGAAGCCCCCCATTATACTTTTTATTTTTAAAAACAAATGGTGGCATAATATACACACTAATCTTCACCTTGCTCTTTTTACCTAAACATACATCTTGGAGATCTTTCCATATTAGCACACATAGAATTGCCCTATTTTTTTAAATGGCTGCATGTTATTTCATCATTTCGACAAACCATATGATGTTATCTTACCAGTCTCTGATTAATGTCCATTTAGGTTGTTCCAGTCTCTGCTATCACAAACAATGCTGCAAAAAATATCCCCATCCCAAATATCCCTATTTTCTACACAAGAAGTATCTGTAGAATAAATTTCCAGAAGTAGAATTGCTGGGTCAAAGATCTTGGGTGCTTTAAATTTGGACAGATTTTGACAAATTGTTCTCCTCTGGTTTTATACAAATTTATACATCCACCAGCAATGGAGAGCCCCTGTTTCCTCATACTTTCACTAGCACAAGGTATATCAGTTAGAAACATCTCTGCTAATGGCGATAGGTATCTTGTTATAGCTTTACATTTGCATTTCTCCTGTTAGAGGAAGGATGACTATCTTTTCACATGTTGGCATTTCTACTTGTGTGTCTTTCTTAAAGCAAAAAAAAGAATCACAGTGAATTCTTTAAGTATTCTTTAACTTGCCCTTTTAGCTCCTAAATTCCCTCCCCCCTCCTATCTTCAATCATCCCTTGACAAAAGCACTTTGCTAAAGTATTCCAGCATATTCTAAAAGAACTCAAAAGCTTCTAGCTTTGATGGGCAATGGGATATTAAGCCTTGCCTCAGGTATTATTCAATGTTTAAAAGCTTAGAAACTTAATTTAGTAGCTTTAAAAGATGCTGAGAAATCTGGGACTTCCCTGGTGGCGCAGTGGTTGGGAGTCCGCCTGCCAATGCAGGGGACGTGGGTTCGAGCCCTGGTCCGGGAAGATCCCACATTCTGCACAGCAACTAAGCCTGTGCACCACAACTGCTGAGCCTGCGCTCTAGAGCCCACGAGCCACAACTACTGAAGCCCACGTGCATAGAGCCCGTGCTCCGCAACAAGAGAAGCCACTGCAGTGAGAAGCCCGCGTACCACAATGCAGAGTAGCCCCTGCTCGCCACAACTAGAGAAAGCCCGTGCGCAGCAACAAAGACCCAATGCAGCCACAAATAAATAAATTAATTAATTAAAAAAAAAGATGCTGAGAAATCTATTCAGAGATTTAAGAACTAAAACTAACCAGAGGTTACTTCCTATGAGAGGTTTAAGTACAAATTTTTGGAAACCACAAGAAATGGATCAATCAACCCCAAAGTGGGTTGCTGGCAACTTTTCAAACGTAGCTGCGTTACCAATATTTAATTTTCCATTGAGTTTTGCTAAGAAGTTCATGTAAGCATACCAACTTTCAAAAGGATTATAGTAAATCCGAATTTTGACAGATAGGGAAGGAAGACTGTTGTCTACTCAAGTAATTCCTGGATGGGGGTGATTGGAAGAGATGGCAAGTTATGCAATAAAAGAGGAGTGAGTTGGAAGGTGGCCTGAACCAATGAGAAGAGTGGTGGGCTCGGGACTTCCCTGGTGGTGCAGTGGTTAAGACTGTGCTCCCAATGCAGGGGGCCCGGGTTCGATCCCTGGTCAGAGAACTAGATCCCACATGCATGCCACAACTAAGGAGCCCGTCTGCTGCAACCAAGACCCAGCACAACCAAAAAAAAAAAAAAAGAAAGAGCAGGGCTCTAGGCTGTTGACTTGCTTTAGAGATCAGCTGTGGCTAGATGATAAATTTGGCATTCTAAACCCACAGGTTTCCAAGTGAATCAGACCTGCCCTTTGACAAGTGGAAACCCACTTAGGAACCTAAACAATGGCTGGTGATCTTGGCTTCTATTTATGTTTAAGAGTGAGCTGCTCAAAAGCTGACTACAAACTCTGAGCTTGGATGCAGCCTGCAAATGAGTGGATGCCACGAGGATAATCATGTTGGGAGTTCTAGCCATTGCTTTTGGGAGAATTCCTGAAAATTAGTATATATGTGTCTTTATTCTGAAGCCATTCCATCTTTTCAGAGATGAATCCTCTAATCTCATGCCTAGACAGTAAAAGGTGGCTGTTGGTATGGCAGCTGAGCCAAGAAAGGGACCTGAGGAGTGTAGTTTCCAGTATAACGCCTCTCCCTTTATCTCCACTGAGGCTGGTGTTTCCAAGACTGGTGCCTCTCTCGTTCAGTTTCTCTATAGAGGACAGTGGGAAGGCAAGGCATCCAATGCCTAACTGCTCCTCATATAGACTTCCAATCAATGCTGTTGGGTAGCCCCATCTTTCATACCTGCTTTCAGAGAGACACAGTTACTCCAGTTTACTGAGACCTACTGGGGTTCTACAGCCAGAATCAGCATGCTTCCTCAAAGCATCCCCCTCTGCAGGTGCACATGTTTCATTTTCATGGCTCTGCTAAGTCCATGTCCCTGGAGCCCCCTCTCTCCACCTCTCTTTCATCAGTGACCAAGGTCTCTAGATCTACCTCTGTAACACCTCTCTTTACTCTCTTTCCTCCATTCCCATTTCTAATGCCTCAATAAAAGCCCTCATCTTTTTTTTTCCAAGTCTACTGTAATAGTCTCTTAACTTTTGTGGTAAGCAGAATTTTAAAGATAGCTTCCTAGGAGTCCTGTCCCCTGGTATTCAATTGAACACTTATCTAGGTAATGCTGTAAAGGGATGCTGCAGATGCAATTAAGGTTACGAATCAGCTGACCTTAAGACAGGGAGCAATTCAAAGCATGAGAAGGATTTCACACACCACTTCTGATCCTGAGATGCCCATGTGCTAGAACTAAAAAGAAGCTGAGAGTGGCTCCCAGTCGACAGTCAGCAAGGAAACCTAAGTCCTACAACCACAATGAACTGAATTCTGTTAACAACCTGAACGCATGTGGAAATGGATTCTTCCCAGACTATCAGTAAGAGCCCAGCCATCTTTTTTTCAGCCTTATAAAATCCAGAGCAGAGAAACAAGTAGAGCCAACTCAGACTTCTGACTTAAAAGCTGTGAGATAATAAATCTGTTGTTTTAAGCTGCTAAGTTTGTGGTAATTTGTCACGGCAGCCACAGGAAGCTAATGCCACTTGTCTCCCTTCGAGTCTTGCCCTTTCAATCTAATCTTCCAACTGCTGCCAGAGTGAGCTCTTAAAAATACAAATCTGATTATTTACTCTGCTGCTTGTTCACATAGTTTTCTCTTTAATATATCACCTACATATATTTTTAGAAATAACACTGTGTGTCTGACTTGGTTTTATATTGATTTTATGACTTGTGCTTTTACACCTGACCAACCGTCTTTCTTAGGTGGTGCTTCCATGTCTGCCAGAGAAGAAACAATGGGACACGCTGTAAATTCAGTTAGGAAGGGTATTATGATCATGTAAAGAGAAGACCAATACTTCAACTAAGACTATGGTTATAAAAATGAAAAAAGGAGAGGACTGGAAGAAGTATTGAGAAAACTAAAATAGGCATCGTGTTGTTTGTTAAGTGTGTGTGTATATGTATGTGTAGTTTGTGTGTGTATATATAAATACACACATATTTTTAATGTATTTTTTACATAAAGTAATACACACTCATGGGAAAATTCAACCAGTATAAAGGGTTGAGGTGATAGTCCAAAACTGGCAGCTCATGGATATATCCAACTAGTCAAAAGGCTTTATTTGACTCTTACAGTGTTTTATTTTTTAATCTGAATTTGAGTGACGTTAGATGGGTTATGTACTTTCTAATTTGCTATAGTTCCGCTCCCTACCCCATCCTTTTCTAGTTTTACACCTGATCTCATTCATTCATTTACAGTTCCTTGCTTTGTTTTTACTCACATGAGTTTGTAATCCCAGCAAAAAGTATATAAAGTCCCTACTATCTCCACAAATCCTCTAATTGTATGGTGTAGAGTAAAACTTCTCAACAGTGCACTAGTGACGTTTTGAAATCAGTAACTATTTGTTTGGTCCTGTTCACTGCAGAATTTTTAGCAATATCCCAGCCTCTACCCACTAGATGTTCCCAGTTGTGTCCCCTAATCGTGACAATCTAAAAATGTCTCACAAGATTGCTACCCAGAGAAGAAACTGCCCCTGTTTGAGAACAATGTCCTAGAGAAACCTCTGATACGTGTTTCTAAGGTATCCTCCCCGACACTTACTATGTCAATGATAGCAATTATATGTTTGTGTCTCCATCCTTTTTTATACTTATTTTTACCCTTAACAATTTATCACAAACATTGTTCCTTGTTCTCGCATATGAATATACCACAGCCCTATTTTGAAACAGCTGAAGAGATTTTCACAGTATTGCAATATAATGTATTTAACCAGCTGCACCCCTTCACATAGCATTGATGGATTTTTTTCACCTGTGTGCATGGAAAAAGCTAGAGATCATAAAATGATGGAATGTGAGGATGAAGAGAGATTACAGGTATATGGAGACAGCAAGAGCTAAGGGAAGGGGCTTTTTCTGCCAATGTTGCTGTTTGGTTTGGTGCTTTGTGATCTCTTCCAAAGCAAGAGTTGGGGTGTAGAATGGCTGACTGCTTTTCCTGTGGGTCTTTGCTTCACGCTGAAAAAGAGTCTACAGAGCATGGGGATTTCAGATCACACAAGGGGATGTCTGAGTGAGGCAAAGATGATTATGATGTCAAGAAAGGAAAGGTAGTGTACAGAGATTAGAAAGGGACCTATAATGATAAAGGCAAAACAGTTACAAATGTGAGACATTTAACCTTTCCTATTACTTTGTTTCCAACCATGGGCATGAAAATTGTTACCTTCTGCCACTTGCCTGGTAGTACATCAAACAGAACCAGCTCCCATGCTGCATGGCGCCCAAGATTCACACTCCAAGAATGAAGGGCAGATGGGGCCCAGAGGCAGGCTCCACTGTTGTATCAGGGAAATGTTTTCCTCTTGTTAACCAGTAGCGCAGGCTGGGCAGGTCACAGGTCAGATCAACCTGGGACTCTGGCCTCTCTCTTGATGAGTAGGACCCATAGTGAGCAAGATCCGGACAACTTGAATCTTTTCCAGCAGATATTATCAAATTCACAAAATTTCTTAAGCTGTCATTTTATGTATAATTTTCTCTTAACTCATCAGGATTTCATTAGTGGTTAATAAAATGCCTTAGACCCTCCTGTAGAAATAACTATGACAAGTAATAAAGTTCAAAATGAAGAAAGACAACTCACCTTTTGGTACTGTTTTGTTTGGTTTGCTGCTTTGTGATCTCTTCCAGAGCAAGAACTGGGCTGCAGAACAGCTGTCCACTTTTCCTGATTATCCTTTGCTTCATAGCAGTTAGACTACTCCATTCTCGAACAAACCTCAAAATCTGGCAGAAAATGAGATCATGAAAAGAGTGTACAGCTCACCAGGCATCTTCCTTTGAAAGTGAGGCTACTTATAACATCTGAAAACTGATGTTTTATTATATCCCCAAAATAGGCTTTGAGTTTCACAGTTTAAGGCTTTCTTCAATTTGATGAAGTTTTCCTATCTTTATTGTGAACTGTCTATGGCCAGTTCCACATAGGTCTCGTTTAAGCCACAGACTCTCTAAAGGCACCCTTCAGGACACTCAGCCTATGTCTTTAATGCACAGAGAGACCAAAAGTGGTCTGGCTGTTGGAAGGACACACCCCACCAGTGGCCGAGGCAAAACTGGTCTTAGGGACAGTGGGTCTTGTGGTGGTGACAGTCACAGTGCAACATCTGAGCATCGCTTGTACCTGACTACCTAAATTCTCACAGGAAAGAAGCCATCAATAATAAATCTGGCACATTTTATTAGGGTTACCATTACTCTTAATTATTGGTCAGTTATAGGTAATTGGCTATTTTCTGGCAATCTGAGAATCAAGATTACATGACACCAAAGAAAACAGCTCATGGCTACCTCTTCCTTTGAGACAGGTGCAGCCAACCAAGGGCAATGTTTCATTTCCGCTCAAAGGGCAAAAACATAATCACTATTTTCTTGTAAAAGTGGTACACTGCATGCTGGCTCAGCCCCTGCGATGCTGACCCTTCTTAGCAGTGAAGATAAATCAGCCACAGATGAGAACTAAGGCCTCCCCAGCGGGTATGTGGCCTGCGGCTGCACACAGATGCTTGCAGCAACGAATGGAGTCACCCCACGTGGTATTATCCCTGCTCTCAGAGCTTGTCAGTGTTAGAACTTAACCTACAAAGATAAAAGGTGATTCTGTCAGATACAAACATCACAGTTGCTAATCCTGTGAATGAGAAATTAAATGATGTGAGGATGATTCTATACACAGAAACAGCAACCCTAGGTGTGATCATTTGCCAAGGAAACAGATTTCATGTTTATTCTTAGCACCGGGGTAATTCACAGGCACTGCCTGGACGGATTAAAATGCAACCAGTGACTTGACTCTGCAACGGGCCACAAAGCGCTCTGCTTTTATTAAACTCAAAAAAGGTCGTTAAAATTACTCAACGAAGTTTCATTTAGAACAAACGCGCAGGACTGTTCTTACCAGAGAGCGATTTTGTTTCAGCTGAAAGCTTGCTGGTAAATCTTCCCAAAGGTCTAATTTTATATCCAAAGGAATGAAATTACAGTTCATCTGGTTTCCATCCTGATTATAGATTAGGAAGGCATTATTAATCCATTTTGTCTGTAGGCACTAATAATTATTTTAAAAGTAAAGAATTCTATTACGGCATCGCATGCCCAGTCTCCTAAAAGATAAACTGAGGCGGCTCATTCTAGACAAGATTCCACCCACACAGCTCCCCTGAAAGAACGCTGAGTGGAGAAGGAGGGCCAGGCCTCACGCCCTCTGGGTGTCCCCACTGCATTCAACCTTAAGGGTAAACGATCCCATGCAGAGGGGTGTGGTCAGTCAAACACGAGGTTTAAACATCAAGTATTTCTTTTACAAAGGGAAAGAAGAATCTTTGTATGTGGAAATCTACTGTATAAACAATAGTTGAACCCACATTCTATAGAATTCTCTCAGCCAAAAGGTAATGTTACAGTTCCCATAATCACTTTGGGAAAAAAAAAACATATAAAAAGTACTTACATAGTGATTAAAAGTTTAGATATGTAATTGTTACTCTAAACTCTGCATTAGACACGGGATTCTGGCTGAAATGAACAGTTCTTTAGAGGTATACTATTAACATGACATAAGATGCTAAACATCTGTTACTGCTCTTCCTTTTAAAGGGTGCTCTTTTAGGCACCGAACTAGGGTTTTTATCCAAATTTCTGTTTCTAGATTTTATTTTAGATCTTCTAAGGTAAAAAGGAAAGCTTTCATCCGAACTCTCCTGTAGCTGTGAAAATCCCTGTTGACATTTCATCTGCTTAGTGTCTCGGGTTTAGAAAATTGATTGAACAACATTTCATGGCAAGGGGACATGTAAGTATTTAGAAGAGTCATAAAAATGCACTTGAGACTAGTGCACAGGTGGGGCGTTCGAGCCAGAATGTGGGTCAGGGAGGCCACGGTATTTGCCTGGTGGTGGGCACACTCCACTCTCTACCAGGAGTTTGCAGTTTCTCTCCGGTCTCCACCCAAGGGGGAAACACCTTGATAAGATGATCCAGGATGCAGAGGCTTCACTGAGAGTAAAAAGTTTAAGGGCTTCTGAATTCCTGTATGTGCTCTGCCTGGGGTCCACCTTCCGGCTTCTGGACCTTCCAGCCCCTGGGGGATCCGTTCTCTGTTATTCTCAGATCATGTAGACATGATGGTCTGGGAAGCACAGCCTGGAACTCCCCATATGAGGGGGACAAGGAAGCGCAGGCACTTAGACCTGTCTCTAGGTGAGCAGAGGGGTCCTTGGTGCTCCCCGAGTCTAGAGGTTCCACATGGTGGATCAAGGTCCCAGCCTTTACGGGGAACGTGTCCTGTCTTCATTCTCAGTATCGCTCTTGGTGGTGGTCCCACAGTAGAGGCTGCCTGGGGCTTCTGGTATTCACGATCCTAACCACCTCTAATCTTCTAGCAGTATCTTCTAATATTCAGTTAGAAATGAAGATTATTACGTGGTACACCATCTATCTGTATCTAATATTTGGTTTAGCAGAAAACCCATAACTGAGTTTGGGCAGCTCCAACCTAAGTTATCTTTAAAAAGGCATTCTGAGAATTCCCTGGTGGTCCAGTGGTTAGGGCTCCACATTTCCACTGTGGAGGACAGGATGGGTGAGGGTTCTAGCCCTGGTCAGGGAACTAAGATTCCGCATGCTGTGTGGTACGGCCAAAAACCAAACCAAAACAAAAAGAGAACAAAAAGGCATTCTTTCAATAGGGTGACCCATGAGTGTAAAAACGCACAAATACTATTTTATGATACTTATGAAGATTAGAGTTTGTAACTGTAGAACAAACAAAAGTGTTCATAATCTTAGCAAGTTTTTCTCTCAAACACTCACACTAGTTAATCTCGACCAAAGATTCTCACATCGTCTGCAAGACCCTTTCAGAAGATCCAGAGAGTCACAAGAGTTTTGTAATAATAGTACATCATTGGCCTTTTTCACTCTCATTCTCTTATGAATGTACAGTGAAGTTTCCCACACATAGGCAGATCTAAGAATCCCACTATCTTCTACTGAGACTTCAGAGGAAATTGCTAAAACTGTAAAACAATGCCACCTTCCTCACTAAACACTGTTTTTGTTTTGGCAGATATAATTAGTTTTCATAAAAATATGCTTCTTCTATAAATATGGAATGGACTTACTCTTAAATGAATATTTTAAAGTGTTTCCATTTTAATTTCAAACAGTTAATATCAACAGATATAACCCACATAAACAAAAGCTCTTTGGGTCCTCAACACATTTGAGGAGTGCAAAGAGGTCCTGAAAAGTCTCAGTGCTGCTAACCCGCGCTATGGCGGGAATCGGAGCAATCCTATTCTTAGAGCTTCCTCGGGTTTACTCACCACGGCTGGGCAGGCTTAGGCTCCTGTACAGACGCTTCTGCTGCTGTAGCTGCAGGATCAGTGCAGGAGCCAACTCTGGGTGAGAGCTCGTAACGGCCAGGCGCTGTGCCAAGTGCCTTACAGGAACTAGCTTATTTTGTCCTGGCAACAACTCCTCCGTATTTTACAGTTGAGGAGACTGAGGCACAGAGAAGTTAAGTACTGTGTCCAAGATTCCACAGTTAGTGACAGATTTGAACTGAGGCGCCTTGGCCCTGAAGTCTACACTCTTAACTACTATGCTGCTTACCTCTCATTGCCTTTAGATTTAACAGAGGAATTTGAAAATTAGCTTTAAGGAGGAAAAGAACTCGATGCCTATCTCATTGCTAATAAAATTAATTATCTCCACTGAAACATGAAAAAAGGAAGCCTTTTGTATGTTTCCAGAATCCACATGATGCTTACCTTAGTATAGACGTGAATCCGGTCAGTGTTCTTACTCGCACAAAACATTAAGGTATCACACACTGGCAAAGTGTCCGTACTCTTCAACTGTTCTAATAAACAAGATAGAAAAGAAAAGAACCTGAAGGCGAATCTGCCCTCTGTCCAAAACAGCTTATTCTAATCTTCTGTGGGTTAGGATGATAAAATGGCTATAACAAATATATCAACATATTTGACAAAGTACATGGGTCTGGGTGTGAAAGAAAACATGGTAGGCCATCTAAGAGCATACTGGCTTATACGGTAACCAGTTGCTTTGAACTGTTGCTAATGACCCAACAAGAAAAAAAGAAATTCAGCATTCGCTAAAAAGATAAGAGTCAGGCATAAGGGAGAGTTTCCTGCCCCCCAAGAGTCCTTATCGATCTTGAAGGCTTCTAGAATCTATTCCTGTTGCTAGAGAGGGTTTAAGTTAAGACTGAATGAGCACCATTTTGATTATCAGCAGCAATACAGCTATGTCGAGGGCCACTTAAATGACTGACGGCCTATGGCCTGGTGCCTCACATTCACAAAAGGAGATGGGTGGAGAAGCCTCCTTTCTGATAATCCCTCTTTATTTTTCCTTTCTCAGTCCTCCTGACCAATATATTCTGCAAGAGAAATAGGGCTATTCAAGCAGATCTAAATAATAATTACAGTTGGCACTTATCAAGCACTTAAAATGTGCCAGGTACTGTTCCAAGTACATATATTAACACCTCTCAGAAATTAAGTAGTGCATTTTACAGAGGAGGAAACTGAGGCACATTAATCTGCCCAAGGCCACTAGTAACAGAGACCAGTAATCTGGCTCCAGAGCCTGTGCTCTTAACCTCTGCCGTAGTTCCTCAGTGACCTTTTAAGGTATTTTTCCAGATCTAGAAGTCTATGATTTGTTTGAGATTCTATTTAGCAATGTCATTTATTTTAATTTTTCTAATCAAGGCATCAGTCACTTTACAAACTTGGATTGTGGATTATTCCCGTATTTCATAAATTCAAAATGTACATTTTTTCCACTCTTTAACATCTCTGAAATTGGCACGTCTTACAGTCAATAATCGTGGCATTTTACAACCATGGTTGGCCAGGTGGCAGTTGTGAGGTAGCTGTCACTGCCTGAGCATAAGCTTAGTCATAACTACGATATCGTTGTCACTTCGACACTACACTTGAGATACAAGCATTGTTGTTACTGAGTATTGAGTTTAATTACCTTTAAAATGTCTTCAAAATGTTTCACTATGGTTTGGGATTGAACTGAAAAGTTATCATGTATACCAAAAACTTGGACACAGCAGAAGAGCATCAATTTGTTATTAAAGAAGCAAATATGTATCACCAGAGGAATAACCAGAATTTCTCATTGAGAAATTTCTTATTCTTGCCAAGGAATAACCAAGTGCTTCATGGGACCTAAGAAAGGGAGATCACTGCAAACAGAGAAAGATGTTTTATATTTGAATACTTAAATGTGCAAAAGGGTTGTCTATTACATGCCAAGCAAGGCAAGGGAAGGCAGGAGAAACTGCCAGATCCCTCAGAACAAATGAAAGTGATGTCAAAGCAACAGAGGGTCTTATGATCTGGTCTGGGCTATCATTAATTTATTGTGTCGTAGCTTAATTGACAGAGTTTTTTTCTTTTTTAATGTACATAAAGTAAGTGCATCTCATAATCACTGTGTCTCCAGATTTGAAGAACTACGGTTAATGCATTAATGCTTAAAGATCAGAAGTCATTCTTCGATAAAAAGCATTACGAGAACAACTCCAAGTCAGTTGATATTCTTGGTAGCTAGTAGCTACATTAGGGAACATATTTTTCTTTTCATTGTTTTCATGAAGTATAATTTAATGGTTTGAAACTACAGATAATGCATCTTTTGGAGATACAGCCATCCTTCCAGACCCCTAGAATTCCAGTTAGAACAAAACCACAGTTCCAGCGTGGTATATACCACTCTGGTTCTAAAAGAGCATATGTGGATAGAAGAAGCATTTGACTATAATGTGCCTTCTCTGTCTTCCTTCTGTTTTTCAAGGAAATTCATGGTAGTGAGTAGACGTGAAGCATATCGCTTTTGTGGCGGTCTCAGCCCAGTGACGTGAGATGTTAAAAAAAAAAAAAAAAAAGAGAGAAGAGGGAATAGGTATGGGGGAATTGCTGGCATTGTCTACTGGATGAGGTTAACGCAAGTTTCACTAGCAGAATAGAATTTTTAAAAGTTTAGTGATTTTTGGATACCAAGGGGGAAAAGGGGGGTAGGGTGGATTGGGAGATTGGGATTGACGTACATACACTACTATGTATAAAATAGAGAACTAATGAGAACAGACTGTATATGACAGGGAACTGTACCCAATGCTCTGTGGTGACCTAAATGGTAAGGAAACCCAAGGAAGAGGGGATATACGTATACGTGTGGCTGATTCACTTTGCTGTACAGCAGAAATTAAATTAACACAGTATTATAAAGCAAGTATACTCCGATAAATAAATAAATAAAGTCTAGTGATTTTTGAAAAGTATGTGTAAGCTAACATATATCTTCATCAAGGGACCAATTTGTAACTAATAATCCAGTATTTCCCTGCCATAGATGGAGAGACTCATGGCCCAGCTGAATGACAATTGCCAGTTGCTGATTCTGGGTCTGATGTTTAGTTAACTGAGCAGTAGGCTATCCTAGAGCAACAGCTTCATCAGCACTGGAGGGGCTGTCACAGCAAGAACAAGGAAACTAGAGACAAAGAGTCTGAGTCTACATTGTCTACTTAAAGGCCATTAAAATTAACAGATCTAGGGCTTCCCTGGTGGTGCAGTGGTTGAGAGTCCGCCTGCTGATGCAGGGGATATGGGTTCGTGCCCCGGTCCGGGAAGATCCCACATGCCGCGGAGCGGCTGGGCCCGTGAGCCATGGCCGCTGAGCCTGTGCATCCGGAGCCTGTGCTCCACAACGGGAGAGGCCACAGCAGTGAGAGGCCCGTGTACTGAAAAGAAAAAAAAAAAAAAAAAAAAAATTAACAGATCTAAGCAGGATCCATTGTAAGATAGTTTTGGGAAGACCTTGAGGAATTAGAGGAAAGGAAAACTGAGTAAAGAAGAAAGGAGGATGCCCTGAGCTCAGAAATACTTAAACGAACATTTCTTTTTAGAGCTATGAATCCAACTCTAAATTATCTATGTTTAACAGCAACTACCTTAAAAGAAAAACTGACAGTCCATCCCAACCATTTTGGGGTTGTTATAGTGAGAACATCAACCTGTGGGTTACTATGGTCACCAACTGAGTAATAAAGAAAATAACCCAAAAGTACTCACAATCTTTTGCCAGTTGGCCCATAAAGAGTGATGTATGACGTATAGGCTGGCATTTGCCAACCATCACAGCTATAAATGATGAATGGAAACAACAAAAAAGTAAATAAATCTGAGACACTACATGGCTGGTTCCAAACACAGTCATGGTTCACACAGTCTTGAAATTATTAAAAAAAAAACAAACCCTCAAAACCCTAAATATAAAATATGCCAATTAATTGTAGCCATTTAAAAGAAATTCATGTGTGAAGGGTTAATGACCTCCTAAGTGGCTGTTAATAATCTGTCAATCTTACAACAATCCACATGGTCCAAAGGAACCCCCAAACATTAAAACCACCCTCTCACTGGGAGAATGGGCCAGGCTCGGTGGAGGCCGGGCAACAGGCCTGAGATAGTACATGCGGCCACATATGGGTTTAGCTCTCTGTGTAACATCTGAATGTCAGCAGCTCTGCTCTTCCAGCCATCTGGTGTTTATGTATGTAGTTACAAGTAGTTGGTATTTTTAATACAAAAGGGAATACAAGGAACCTGGAACAAGGTAGTAATCGCAAGTCTACTAACAGTATTATGTGTCTACGTATATGGTTATTATTTGGATCCTGGAAATGGAAGCAAGACTTACCATCACCTGGCTGGGGTGTGAGTCTGTCCTCACTCTCAGTTTTTGAAACTTCTTCCTGGTTCTCAGCTAACGGTTCAGGTGCTGAATGTGCAAGGACTTGTTTTTCCCCGTCAGAACTAGTCCATATTTTTTCGGAGGTGTCTTTCCAAGAATCATCTTTCTCGTTTCTGTTTTTATACTGGGTGTGGTGGAGGCTATCTATTTGTAGAACAAATTTGTACAACAAATGAACAAATTAATTTGTTTATTAAAATCAAACAAATAATTTACACTTACATTTAGGTCAAGTCATTGTGTACTCTAAGCCCAATATAGAAAGTAGAGTTAAAAAAAAGTCACAGCTAGGTTTTATAAAAAAAACAAAGTCAACAATGTTTGTTCTTTCTTTCAAAATATGCCATCGGGAGTCACTAAATACCAAGTACTACTCTAGGTGCTGGAGAGGCAGAGTAGAAGACAAAACAAGACAGAAGTTTCCCTGCTTCCTGGGGATTCCATTCCAAGGGGCAGAAATAAACAGGTAAACAAATAGGATCTTTTCAGATAAAGAGAGTAAGTGAGTAAGGGGATGGGGTAGGAAGAGAAAAGTCAGCAGGCCCATTTGAGTTGAGAACTGCTCAGGAATCTAGGAAGCCTGGCCCAAGGGTCTTGTATTCTTAGATGAGATTCTTAGGGTAACTAGAAGCCATTAAAGGGTTTTAAGCAAAGGAATGTAATGATCTGAGTTTTTAAAGGATCACTCTGCTGTGTAGAGAAGCATCAGCCTCAGGGAGGCTTCTGAGGTCCTGAGAGAGAGATGATGGTGGCTTCCAGTGGGATGGTAGCAGTGAAGATGAAGTGGCTGGAATCAAGATATATTGTAGAGGTTATACTAGCTGAACTTCATGAAGTGGGAAGAGAGGGAAGAATCAAAGATGCTGCCTCTAGGTTTTTAACACGATGTGGGGAAGATGCGGGGAGAGAAGATTTAGTCTTAGGTGTGGTGGTGGTGAATCAAGAATTCCATTTTGGACAAGTTAAGCTTGAGGTACCCATTTGGACATCCAGGTGGAGATGTTACATAGGCCACTAGATACATCCAATCTGAAATTCAAGATACATGCAATCTGGGCGTATGAGCTATAAGATGCTGAGTATAAGCACTAGCTGTTAAGAACAAAGCACAATACTAGTGTTCAATGTATATTATACCAAATTTTATCTAATATACTAGAGACTGAGTTAGCAACCTTTATAGGACTTTCCAGCCCTATATCCTAATATTGTTCCTTTAATTTTTTGAATTCCACTGTTTCCTCAAACTGTTACATGGCAGGTATTGATTTAAAAATTTGGATGAATTATGGGGGGGGGATAGTTAGGGAGTTTGGGATAGACATCTACACACTGCTATATTTAAAATGGATAACCAACAAGGACCTACTGTACAGCACAGGAAACTCTGCTCAATATTATGTAACAACCCAATTGGGAAAAGAATTTGAAAAAGAATGGATACATGTATACTATAACTGAGTCACTCTGTCATACACTTGAAACTGACACAACATTGTTAACCAATTATACTCCAATATAAAATAAAAAGTTTAAAATAATAAACTAAACTAAAATGTAGATGGATTAGAATTAATTCTGCTTTTTAATGCTTTTAGGATGCATCCACATCAAGGCTGGAAATCATTATGTCAAACTGTAGTAGTATTAATCTAATAATTATAACTATCATACACAGTAATATCACCATTACTTAGAATATGTATTGCTCTTGGGGACCTCCCTGGTGGCACAATGGTTAAGAATCTGCCTGCCAATGCAGGGAACACAGGTTTGAGCCCTGGTCTGGGAAGATCCCACATGCTGTGGAGGAACTAAATCTGTGCGCCACAACTACTGAGTCTGTGTGCCACAACTACTGAAGCCTGCGCACCTAGAGCCCATGCTCTGCAGCAAGAGAAGCCACTGCAACGAGAAGCCCGCACACCATAACGAAGAGTTGCCCCTGCTCGCTTCAACTAGAGAAAGCCCGTGCACAGCAACGAAGACCCAACGCAGCCAAAAATAAATAAATAAATAAATAAATTTTTTTAAAAAAAGAAAGAATATGTATTGCTCTTAATCAGACTGTTTCATATTCACAAAAGGTGTTTTGTTTTTCTTAGACTGCTTGACAGTTTGCTTATTAAATCATGGTTCTAGAAATCTTCATTGCTGCTCTTGGTATCACAGAGAAAAATCAGAACTATAAAACCCTATTAGGGCTTCCCTGGTGGTGCAGCGGTTAAGAGTCTGCCTGCCAATGCAGGGGACACAGGTTTGAGCCCTAGTCCAGGAAGATCCCACATGCCGTGGAGCAACTAAGTCCGTGCACCACAACTACTGAGCCTGTGCTCTAGAGCCCGTGAGCCTCAACTACTGAAGTCCGCATGCCTAGAGCCCATGCTCCGCAACAAGAGAAGCCACCGCAATAAGAAGCCCACACACCACAAGGAAGAGTAGCCCCTGCTCACCACAACCGGAGAACGCCCGCGTGTTCAGCAACAAAGACCCAACTCAGCCAAAAATTAAAAAAAAAAAAGAAAATACCCTATTAAACTATGATTTTTATTGCTCAGTCACTCAATTTATAGACTTCATGTGAACTGATATTATTTTGTAGTCACGAGATATTTTATTTTTATTGCCTTAGCAGTTGGAAATTGAATGAGATAATGCAAATTGTGGGAGATATTATATGGAATAAGCTTGTGGCTCCAATTTAGTTCATAGACAACAGGTGTCCACATTACAAATATAACCACCCAGATGGCAGACTTGTCAGTTTTGGTAGGAACACCCAGAATTGAAGAAGGAAAGACTCAGCTACTGATTACATTTTCTTTCACATCAAAACTAAGGCAGAGGAGAGCAAGGCAAGCAGGAAGGAACTGGAGCATCAGAGCTTCTATCTTTGCTGAGTCTTTGTTAATGTCAATACTCTGAAGAATTCACATAAGATGGAAAAGTAGATGTGTATAATTATTACAGTTTATAAAATTTTATTTTATTTATGATTTTTTCCAGTTTCCAAAACGGTCAACTTGGCATTTTCAGTTGCCATAAAAATGGTCTCGAAAATTGGAAACAAAAGGAATACTAATGATCTTTTCTTAATACAACCACAGTTGTTAATAATCATTTCAAAAATAAAACATCAGAAAATGGCATATCATGCTAGAAAAATATACTCTGAGGTATGTTTATGATTTCTAGTTTTAAATAGCATGCTTTAGAAAAGAATAAATTCATAAATAGACATGAAATTGGTTTTTAAAAGAAGATCTATAGAGGAATTTTTATGATTTGTCATGGTAGAAACATTGGCACAATGAATATTTTACTAGGCAAAGAAGCTACGCTGGATTCATTTTGCTATTAAAAATAATAATCTGTAATTTCTTTAAAAACAAGTATTATCTACAAAAGAAAGAAAACAGCAGGTCTATGACTATAAGGCATATTTGCTGCCATAGCAACAGAGCTTCTATTCCTGCCCACTGAATTCACATCCTGTTGGCATTAATCAGAAATGTCCATTTGTGCCAAATTAATGCCATGTCACAGACGCTCGGGGATATACATTCTTGACAGAACTGGGAGATTTTCACATTCCACAAGGGGATAAATTCACAGTCTTCACTATGTGAAGTTCTTCCTCCAGCTTAAAAGCTAAAGTTGGTACCCAGTCACACAGATCTCTGACGATAGCAGTTGTCTCTAAAAGCACAGGTTATCTGAGGACACCACTGCCAGCCCCCCTTATGGTTGCCCTCTGTGTACTCACCAGCACTGCCCTGAGGATTCTCACACATTTCACAGCAAGGTAACACTGAGTAATTATTAATATAGGTGCAGAGAGCACACTGCCAGCCCTCACCAGGAAGGGGTGGAGTGGTGGCCTGGGCCTTGGCCTCACAGACCCTGTCCATGAGTGGAGCTTTGGTCTGCCCGGGCTGGGATGGTTTCTCCTCCAGGGGACTGCAGCGGTCATCGGTGGTGACCGATTTCATTTTTTTAGCTTCAGGTTCAAGATCACTTTCATAATCTCTTGTAGCTGTTTTTCCAGGGTCTGCAGGTACTACAGTATTTTTCCCCTGGAATATCCTTGATTCATCACAGGAGGTCACCAACTGTCTCTTCTTAGGGTTTGGTAAAAAGAATGATCGAATATCATGCTGTTTTTCTTTTTCAAACTAGGAAAAATAAAGGTATTAAATTAAGAGGCTATTGAGTATGTTCTTCCTAAATGAAACAGGTTAACAAACTCTTTTCATTAGCCATATTCCTTTATCTTTTGAATCCCTTGTTGGAAATGAATTCAATCATGCAATGACTCTTCATATATCCATACATGTAGAATACCACCAACACCTCCATATACTTTCTGTGTCTAACTTTTTTTAGCACTTACAATGTGCCAAGCACTTTACATATATCAACTCATTTAATCCTCATGCCAGCTCTGTGAGGCAGGTACTAGTACTATTATTCTTCCCATATTTCAGATGAGGACACTAAAGCTTTAGAGAAGTTAGGTAACTTGGCTATATGAGTTATATAATAAAAATATACTTTATAAACTATCTGCTCCAGATGTATGTCAAGGAAAGGAGGCAACTGTGTGTTCAAAAATTTCAAGTCAATCAAGACCTAGAAAAATGTTTTCATGACCAAACTATAAACATGAACAATGTTCATAAACAATATGTTTTTCATATTAAAATACTTAACTGACCAGGGAGTATTTTTCAAATAGCATTAAAGATATCAATTAGAACAGCTTCTTTAATAGACACAGTTTAATAATTATCTTTTTAAGAAATATATCTCTCTTTTCTAAGAACAGCAACTTCACTGTTTCATGTTTTTCTTCTTTTTTTCAATGTGTAAATCTCAATCTAGAGAAGGGAGGATACCCATCTCCACAAATGATTAGCCAGCAGTTAAGGTAAATTAAAGGAGTTAATTTTAGAGCAGTCCTGCTAAGGCCTGAATTGGGTACCATGGTGGACACACACTGTGCCAGACTGCATTTCCAAAAATGGTCATACCAATTCTTATCCCATTTCGTGTACTTGAGACATTGACACACCTACATTTAGAGGTGGGGTCTGGGTTCCTCTCCCTTGAACCTGGGTGGACCTTTGTATCAGTCTCAACCAGCAGAATGCAGTGAAAGTATCACTGTGTGACTTTTGAGGCTAGGTTCTAGAAGCTAACGTGGCTGCTGGCACTCTGTCTCTCTCTTCTTCTCTATATCTTTTGGGAGGGACACTAGCCTTTGAAACATAGCCAGCATGTTGTGGGGAAGCCCAGGCCATATGGAGAAACCATGTATGGGTATTCAACCTGACAGCCCCATGTAGGCCCCTAGGTGACAGCCAGCATCCATTATCAGACATGGGAGTGAAGAGGCTTTCAGATGTTTCCAGCTCCCAGTCTTGCGATCTTCCAGCACAGGTCCCAGTCCTCATGGAGCAGATACGTCATCTCCATTGTACCCTGGTTGAATTCCTTATCCACAGAAACCATGAGAAATAATACATAACTACTGTCGTTTTAAGGCACTAAATTTTGGGGTAATTTGTTATGCCACAATAGATTACAGAGACAGACACTATAGATAATGACATCCAAATATTGCAAAGAGGTAGTTTACATAATAAATCTTATCTTTATTTCTTAGTAGTGTTGCATAAGAAAGATTTAGCCAATTAATGGAGACAGAAGGATTAGTGGTTACCAGGAGCTGTGAGAAAGGGAAACAAGGAGTTATTGCTAAATGGTTACAGAGTCTCTGTTTGGGGTAATAAAAAAGTTTTGAAAATAGTGGTGATGGTTGCACAACATTGTGAATGTAATTAATGTCACTGAATTATACACTAAAAATGGTTAAGATGGCAAATTTTACCATTATATATAATCACAAATCTTTTAATTTCAAAAAAGGTTAAAAAGGTAAGAAAAGAAGAAGGAATATTTATGTTGTTCCCATATTGGTAAAATTAAAACATATATTATAGGAAAAAAAGTCCCACCCCCCCAATAATGTACAACTTTGATTTTATATGACTGTTATTTATATATTCTCATATACTATTAAAAAGTTATCTAATAAGTTGTGGAAGTTACAGAATTTAGATTAAAATATAAAGAATGAAATCAATAAGACAAGATTTTTAAAACAATGCACAAGGGAAATTCTAAGAAAGGGTGGAGGAAAGCAGAGAGATTATCAGACTAATGGAGTTTGGTGTTAAAAAAGTAACAAGGATACAAAGAGAGTTATGTATCTAAAGAGAATGTTCTATTCCATATAATAGGATTGCAAAGAGAGCTTATAGAATTTTGAAAATGTTGGCAAATGTTCAGCAAATGTGAACAAATTCTACCAGCTATTTCTAGTTAAACCATAATGATTTTACAAGACAGGTTAACTTTCTGAGTCCCTGTACATGTCTGGAAATGACCTGATTTTGCCCTAACTCTTAGTAGTTTTGTTGGGCATACAATTCTTCAAAATCTTTAAAGACATTGCTCTATTTCTTCCAACATCAGATGATACTGACAGTGTTCCTTTGTAGGCTGCAAACTCTTTCTTCATTTTAGAGGCTTCTGGGACCTTTTTATCCCTGGTATTCTAAAATTTCACAATGATCAATGTCTATATATCTCTATCTGTGTCATCTATATCTATATGCTTTCTGTCCAGCACCCTGAATACCTTATTAATTTTGTATAGTATTGATCATATTTAGTTCTTAGAAATTTCTATTCTTTTTTGATAGTTTCTTCCTCTTCATTTTCTCTTTTCTCTTTTTCTGGAATTCCTGTTAGCAGAATGCTGAACCTAGATATTTATGCCATCTTTTGTTCTCATATTTTCCTTCTTTTTGTCTTTTTACCCTCTAAACTCTTGGTGTTTAGCCCTATTTTATCTTTCAACCCTTCCATAAAATTATTTTAGTTTGGCAGTCATATTTTTAACATCTGTGTTCTTTTTTTGTTTTGTTTCTTGTTTGTTTTGGCTACAGTGCGTGGCTTGCGGGATTCCTAGTTCCCCGACCAGGGACTGAACCCCGGGTCCCGGCAGTGAAAGCGCTGAGTCCTAACCACTGGACGACCAAGGAATTCCCTCTAATATCTAGAAGTTCCTTCTTGTTCCTTGTTCCTTTTTTTTATAGTATTCTGATTTTATTTATATTTGCAATATCATCTCAAATCTAAATCTATGAATTAGTTTTTCAAAAGTTATCTCTATGATCAATTTTTGTATTAGTTTATTTTTGTTCACATTTCTCATGCCACAGATTTCCTCCTCAAATTTCCAATGACCTCATACATAAGAATGAAGGAATAGGAGGGTTGCCTAGGAACTTAGGACACACGGGGCTTATCACCAAGTAGATCGAGTAGGACACACTGATTGAACATGAGGGGTGAGGAAGATGGAGGGGACCACAGTGATACTCGGACTCCATTGTAGGGATGACATTTTCAGTTACTGTAATAGGGAATATAGGAAGATAAATGGGCTCATTAGAAGGTAAAAAGAGAAGAGGTAAGGAAATAAAAGTTCACTTTTAGACATGTGTGAGGACTGGTGTGTGCCAGGGTGGCGAGTTCCAGGAAGCAGGGCCAGAGTTCAAGGGAAAGAGACACCTGGATTTGCACATGTGGGAATCACTGGCATACAGAGGTGGTTACAGTCAGAGGCCTGGATGTCATGAACAAAGGGAGGAGGAAGTAAGAAAAGGTAAAAGTCATGGACATGAGCAGAGGGACATTAAGGGTGGAATGAGGAGGAAGAGATACCGAGGAAGGGAACAGTAGGAACAGTAAGAAGGGTAGAAGAGACAGGAGAGTAGTGGCTTTAGTGTGCCTGTGTTTTGGTTTCCATTCACTATCCTAGGCACTCAGGGAGCATTTCAATCAGAAAAACCCATGTCCTTCAGATCTGGGAGATTTTCTTATATTATTTTTTCTTCCTCTGTTGTCTCTGTCTTTTCTTTCTGGAATCCCTATTAGGCAAAATATTCTGAACTGATCATTTGATCTTCTTCACTTTTTTGCACACTTTTCCATTTCTATTTTTTCTACTTTTTGTGTGATTTCCTCATTATCTTCCTTTCCATCCTTGTCAGATTATTATTTCCTGATATTACAAGTTCAATTTCTAAGAGCTTTTCCTCGTTCTCTGATTTTTCCCTTTCCTTGTTCTTGTTTCTTGGGTGCAGTAATTTCTTTTACTTCTCTGTGAATATCAATGAAAGGCTTTTTGTTTGTTTACTTCAGCTCATTACACCGTCTCTGCTTCTTTTGTATCCTTTCTTGTCTTGCATGCTTATTTGTCTCTGCATCGCCCATGAGAGGATTTCCTCAAAACCTGGTGGCCTTCACTGTCCATTCACATTTAAGAATAAGACACTAAAATACCATTGGAAATCCAAGTGGGGGACCTCGCTAAAGGTCATCAGTGAATGTTTGTCCGGGGATCCCTTTCAGGCTCCATAGTCTTTTTTTGGTCCAGTCAATTTCTCCAGAAAGGAGTCCTTCAATCTCCTGCCCGAAGGATACAATGCTGGCTACCAGTGACCTGGGGGCTGATCAGGAGAAGGGTGCTAAGGATTTCACCATTGATAAAGGAGTCTTCCAGTTAATATGTTTATTTCCAATTTACTGCTTTACCCCACTCCCTCAACTGGCCCTTCTCCTAGATATGCTTTTAAAGAGGAACAAGTAAAACAGCTAAATAAATGAATAAAATGTCAAAACCAAAGAATACAAGAAGTAAAATAAATAAAATATATAAAGCAGGCCACTGTCACCTATGCTGAATAATGTTTAAATAACATCAGCAACTTTTGTCCCATTCTACATTTTAAAGGATTTGTTTCCAGCTGTCCGAAACGTTTTAATCTCTCCATCTCCCCAGCACCAAAAAATAAAAATTAAAAAGATTATTTCAGATTTGTTTATAAAAAAAACAACCCTCCCCAAAACCTAAGATATCTTAAAAAAAAAAAAATTCTCAGGACCTTAAAATATCAGTGTTTACAGCTGACCTCTTTAATTAAGCTATTTAATTAAACTATTCTAAAAATAACTTCATTTACTATGTAAGCAGTGACTAATTTTAGAAATTAGCATTTGAGAAACTCCCATTATGTATCAGAGGCAGGTTGAGAGTAAAGGTCAGCAGTGACTGACAGTGATCAGAAATGGATGTAGACCTCCACCACAACAGGGTTAACTTACAGCGCCTGGGAGTAGTCAGTATGGGGGAAATTTTGAAATCAGGGCTGCTTGGGTAAAAATAAAGTGAGACTGGAGAATATAAAATACAGAAAAGGAGCCGTGGGTGGAAAGGGAATCATTTTATATAATTTTGGGAACCAAAGGATACACTTGAGGTATAATTTTAGAAAAAGGAGAGGACGAGATTAATCAGTAGACTTTAATGTTAGGATGGCTAAACTGGACAATGATGAATGTGGTCACAGGCAGTGGACCTTACGAGTTAATGCCCTGGCCACAGGGCTGGCAGAAGCATAAGGCCTAACAGGAATAATAAAGACCTCCTTTGAGATAATCAATTAGAAACCTGGTCTATATTATCAGTTGTACGTTTTTAGATTGAAGCCTCTGAGCAGTCAGGCAGGAAGTTGGTTGGTGAGGTTTCTCTGATATTCAATGGCTATGACTGACAGAGAAATAGGTGAGAAAATCTCTGGGACACATCCTGATGATAATTACATGCATTAGGTGGGAACAGAGAAGGGTTAAAAGGTTTACTGAATAGGAGTTCTTAACTTGGGATCCATGGGCCTCTCACAAGAGGCCTTCAGTGAGCCTGAGAAACCCCTGAAATTGTCCATCCAGCTCACACCCACCAAGCTGTCATCACCAAGGAGCTGACTGAAATCATCTCTGGTGCCACAGCTCTGGACTAATGAAAATCGAGTTTCATCCTCAGACAAGAGGCAAAGAAGATTCAGCCAGCTGATTTTGTTTTCAGCTTACTGCTGTCCTTGTCAGAAGAAATTGTTGGTCCACTGTTTAAATTACTAAAGATAGCAAGATATTTGTAAATTATCTTACAATAAATCTTACGATAAATCATGACTTTTTAAAGAAACTGTATTAAGTGACCCTTTTAATGTGTGATAAATAAGGAACTTAAAAGTAGGTGTTTCTAAATAAGAGGAGCAATCTAAGATTACAGTGATTTTTATCACAAGGCTTTGGGGAAAATACAGTTAAGTCAACATGCCTGTGTAATAAGAAATGTAGAAAATGGAAGAACATATTCCTGCCCTCAGTTATACAGCTGACGCTCAGTTACTGTTTTCCTGTCTTTTGTTCAATACTGTTTTTGAAAAGCCAAAGAAGAAATATTGCTTTTGGTGAGAAGTGCTGGGAATAAAAACTGCAAAATGCTTAAGGTGGCAAAATGCATGTGTTTATTTGAAAGGTTCAGGGACCTAACACATTTGCTCTGTTTTGCACCACGGTAAACAACTGCTCTTTAGAGACAAATCCCCTGGCCATGATGATAGGATTAAAAGTCTGTTATTAGAACTGAAGGAGAGGAAAAGGAAATCTGGTAAAACTCATAAAAAACAATAAAACACTTCAAAGCCTGGTGCCATTCCAGTGCAGCACACGCCACCAACAAGAGCACTGGTGTCAGATTTAATAGACTTTGATCAAAGGTCAGCTCTGGGAGAAACCAGTACTGCCTCATGTCTTTCCTCTCCTGTTCCCCAAAGAATTAACAAAACCACCGTTTACAAATGGCTGATTGGGACATCTTGCTGGTCTCTTGAATGGCAGGTGACTGATGACTGGAACTGGAACTAAAAAGCCTTCACTAACATTTAAACAAGCCAGGGAATATACAGTGACAAAAGTAGGGTTTCAATCATCTAACTGAAAAATGAATTTAAATTCTCCTAAAAAAGACATGACTTTTTCAGATTTCACACAATGTCCATCCCCATGTACTAATTAAATAAAATTTTGGCAGTGATCCACTCTTAGGCACAACAAGTTTTTCTCCGTGGGCATAGAGAAAACAAAGCAAACAAAACAACACTCTGGTTAAAAAACCAAAGTGGTAAAAAAGAATATGTTATTACTTATTTTTAAAGATGACATCAAAAGCAGTGCAGGCTGGGCTTCCCTGGTGGTGCAGAGGTTAAGAATCTGCCTGCCAACGCAGGGGACACGGGTTCGAGCCCTGGTCTGGGAAGATCCCACATGCCGCGGAGCAACTAAGCCCGTGCGCCACAACTACTGAGCCTGCGCTCTAGAGCCCATGAGCCACAACTACTGAGCCCGCGTACCACAACTACTGAAGCCCTAGTGTGCCTAGAGCCTGTGCTCCGCAACAAGAGAAGCCACTGCAATGAGAAGCCTGCGCACCACAATGAAGACCCAACACAGCCAAAAGTAAATTAATTAAATTAAAAAAAAAAAAAAAGCAGTGCAGGCAAATGTCTTTGGGAACAGCCATCTCAATAAGGGCAATTAGAATTCACAGCAAAATATTACATATAACACAGTGCACGGATCACTAGAACGTGACGGGCAGGGGTAAGTTCATCAGGGCCGATGTGCCATAATCTCTCTCCTAAGCTCTAGGCCTGACCTCCAAATGCCTCACAGACATCAGCTGAGTGGTTCAGAGGCTCCTCAAACTCCAGAGGGCCTGAGCGGGGTCTTCACTCTGCCCGTAAGCCTGCTCACCTTCTACCATCACAATCTCTTTGCTCTTCACTGTTTACCAAATTAATATGAAGTCCTCTGCTATGGATTCTCCAGTTTTAGACTAAACTGGATCACTTCCTATGGCTTCCGTTTGTCCTGCCCTTACCTACTTGCATGCCTCTGGTTATGGCATCTCCCTTAAATGCCTGCTTCAATCCCTTCTACTCTTCCTGTACCTGCTGCTGTTAGACAGGTACCTCCTAGGCCTCACTATGATGATTCTACCTCTGAAATGTCTGGAATTTTTCTTTCTCTATTACCATTACCACTGTTAGGAGTTCAGGGTGGAGTTTAGTGCCCCATACCCCGTTTGGGAATCCCTGACAAAGGAGACTTTTTTTTTTTTTGGCGGTACGCGGGCCTCTCACTGTTGTGGCCTCTCCCGTTGTGGAGCACAGGCTCCGGATGCGCAGGCTCAGCAGCCATGGCTCACGGGCCCAGCCGCTCTGCGGCATGTGGGATTTTCCCGGACCGGGGCACGAACCCGTGTCCCCTGCATCGGCAGGCGGACCCTCAACCAGTGCGCCACCAGGGAAGCCCCAAAGGAGACTTTTACATAGTAATAGCCTTATGAATAAAAAGGAACTGGCTTTAGTAATAAACCTGTAAGTGCCTAAAAGCACCCAGGTAAAATTTGGTAAAAGGTATATTAAAGAAACCAACCAGAACCCAAGGCCATAAGGGGACTTCCTACTTCTCACCTCAAATCGAGCAGAGAAGACTACAGGCCCTGCTTCCGGTGGAGACATAGTACAGGAGAAGCATGCCTCTGTGAAGCACTAGCCCTGAACTGTGGCCCAAGTTCTCAGGCTGAAACAAATTTGATTAACAACGCCTCCTCTGGGGTTGGGGAGAAACCCCTGAGGAGTAGAGACAGAAAATCCCTTTACCACAGGTTCAAACTGGATGGGAGGGAGGGCAGAAGAAATCCATTCCCCAGATCCCACTGCCTCCAAGAACCTCTGTCCCTTCTCCCTCCCATTCATTTCCCACACTGCCACGAGGAGCACCTTGAGAAAACAGAAACCTGACCATGCTATTTATCTGCTTAAAAGCCTCTGATGACACTACACTACTTCCCTAGGATAAAGTGCAACTTCTTGGCATGGCATGTATGGGCTCCACTCCATCTGATTCGTGCCAAAGTTTCAGGCTTCCTCTCCTTTGACTCACTTCTCAGTGTGCCCTGCACTCACACATTTGCATGGAATTCCCATTCCCAGGACGTCTGCTCCTATCACTGGGCTTTGGGGCATGCTTTTGGTGGTCCCTCTGCCTGAACCAGGACCCACTCCTTTTGAACTCATTCTTCATAATCCAGCTCTGATGTTTCTCAAGGGAAACTTTCCCACATGCCCCAAGTATTTATTTATTCTATCCTATGTTTCCAGAGCCTGGTTATATATCTCTATTTTCACATTTATTATATTGCATTAAAATGATTCATTCATGATCATCTCTCCCAGTTAAAGAGTAAGCTCCAAAAGAAAGTTAGCTGTTTTCCTTATCTTTTCACCTAGCATATAGTCTTTTTAAAATAACAGCTTTAGGGACTTCCCTGGCAGTCCAGTAGTTAAGACTTGGTGCTTCCACTGCAAGGGGCACGGGTCTGATCCCTGGTCAGGGAACTAAGATCCTGCTTGCAGTGGTACAGCCAAAAAAAAGAAAATAACAGCTTTAGTGAGATGTAATCTATTTATATACTATAAAATTCACTCTTTTAAAGTGTCCAGTTCAGTGCCTTTTAGTATAATTATGTAACCATCACCACTGTTTAATTGTAAAACACTTCCATCACCCTCAAAAAGAAACCCCATACCAAGTAAGCAGCCTCTTCCCATCCCTCCCTCCCTCAAGCAACCAACCACTAATCTACTTTATATCTCTATGTACTTGCCTATTCTGGCCACTAAATATAAACGGAACCAAACAATATGTGGCCTTTTGTGTCTGTCTTCTTTCACTTAGCATAACGTTTTCAGGATTCATCTATGTTGTAGCATGCATCAGAACTTCACTCCTTTTTATGGCTGAATAATATTCCATTGTATGGATATATATACCATATTTTGTTTATCCGTTCATCAACTGATGGACATTTGGACTGTTCTCAATTTTTTGGCTATTATGAGTCATGCTGCTATGACATTTATGTACAAGGTTTTATGTGGATATATGTTTCCAACTCCCTTAGGAGTACAGAATTGCTGGGTCATACATTAAATCTGTGTTTTTACATTTTAAGAAACTGTCAGGCTGTTTTTCAAAATGGCTGCACCATTTTTCATTCCTGCCGGCAGTGTATAAATGTTCTAATTTCTCTGCATCTGTGCCAATACATGTTGTCTGTCTTTTTAATTTTAGTCATTCTAGTGGGTGTGAAGTGGTATCTCCTTGTGGTTTTGATTTGCATTTCATATAATCTTTTTTAAAATTAATTTTTATTGGAGTATAGCTGACTTGCAATGTTGTGTTAGTTTCTTTCCTTTCTTTCTTTTTTTGGAAAGATGATTCTTTCTTTCTCTTGTCTGTGCCGGGTCTTAGTTGTGGCATGCGGGATCTTTGTTGTGGCATGTGGGATCTTTAGTTGAGGCATGCATGTGGGAACTAGTTCCCCGACCAGGGATCGAACCTGGGCCCCCTGCACTGGGAGCTCGGAGTCTTACCCACTGGACCACCAGGGAAGTCCCTACAATGTTGTGTTAGTTTCTGCTGTACAGCAATGTGAAACAGTTATACATAATAATCTTAATAACTATTTACATAATGAATAATCTTTGAATACCCTGTACATAGTAAGACAGGCTGGGACATGGGACCTGGGACCCTTTGCTACAATGCTTGCACCTGAACAAACGTTTCCTCCAGCAACAAAATACAAAGAAACTATAAGCAACTAAAAATAACTGTGTGCATGGCAGTGGGGGCAAATTATGGACACCAAGATGCAAAGACCAAAAAGCCCAACTGCCACTTCTGAAGAGCCGGGAGCAAAAGCAGGGGGTCGGGAGCAAAAGCAGCGACTGCACATGCTCCGTACACCACCTAAGGGGTGGGCAGACCACCTAAGCCCCTGCTCTGGCCTGACCCCTGGACACACCCCTACCCTCACCCCACATAAGGATCCAGCTCACTCCCCCTGAGCGAGCAAGCAAGCAAGGGAAGCTGTTGCTTGTTCTCACTGCCCGCCCTGCTGCAGCAGGGGCCCCAATAAAGCCTTGCCTGAATTTCTTGTCTGGCCTCTGATCAATTTCTATTGATTAAGGAGGCCAAGAACCCTGGTCCATAACAGTAGTAAACATCCCATAAACACTAGCTAACCAAACTGAAGTGTTTCAATGTTCTTTTCATTCCACAAATAATTGTTGATCCACAATGGGCTAACTCTAATGTATCTAGTATAGTTTGGCAAGGTTATGAAGGTACACTTTGCAGCAAAAAGGCCTGAGTTCAAATCCCAACTCTGCTACTTACTGGCTGTATGAACTTGGGCAGGCAATTTAATCTTTCTGAGCTTTAGTGGGGGCACGGTAACAGCATCTGCCTTATGGTGTAGCTGTGAAGGTTAAATAAGGTCATGAGTGTTAAGGGCTTGGCACAGTGGCTATGGGGAATACTCAGTACATGTTAATTATTTTCACTGAGTGAACTGAAGTCATAAAGGTAAACAAGAAAAATGCCTAATAACAGCACTATATGATGTAAGCTGTGACAGAGATATTTATGTCTCTATCCATAACAATGAGGCTACCCTCTTGTCCTTATTATTAGGCAATTATGCAAACTAATTACATCATGTTTACATAATGGTTTGAATTTTAAAATACATATTAAACAAATATTCTAATTTAAGATGTGTTTCCTTCAAGAAAGTAGTGCTTTAGCATACTGAGAAACAAGAGATTTTGGATAAGAATGATTTATACTTCATGAATATAGAGCTCCTGTGGTCAACCTACTTTTTGCTGTCACCGTTTTTAAAAGTAGACAATATGTGGGAAACAAGGTTATTTTTTATATGTATGAGAGAATTTCTTATTTGCGCTTCTTAGCTCACAACGAAACAAACATTTTGTACAATGTTGGCATTTAATAAAAAATGTTAAGTTTGTTTTTGAATTTTTGGGGCATATTTTTAAATTTCACAGTGTGCTTAAGAGTTCTCATTTTCAGGGACTTCCCTGGTGGCTCAGTGGTTAAGAATCCACCTGCCAATGCAGGGGACATGGGTTTGAGCCCTGCTCTGGGAAAATGCCATATGCCGTGGAGCAACTAAGCCCGTGCGCCACAACTACTGAGCCCGCGTGCCTAGAGCCGGTGCTCTGCAACAAGAGAAGCCACCGCAATGAGAAGCCCACGCACTGCAATGAAGAGTAGCCCCCGCTCGCCACAACTAGAGAAAGCCCGTGCACAACAACAAAGACCCAATGCAGCCAAATACGTAAATAAAATAAATAAATTTTTACAAAAAGAGTTCCTTTTCAACTACATAGAACTTTTTTTCAGCAGACCAGTAATCATCCTGTATATTTTTAATGCAAATATGGGTGTTTCAAATGTAAATCTGCTTTGGGTGAAGAATGTTCTAGGTGGTCTTGAGGACAGCAGACCAGGGGACTTAAGGATGATTATGACAGAGAAAAGGCAGGGTGTGAGCCAGGTCAAAGATGTAAGTACTACCACAAGGAAAGGAAGATTAGACAACCAGGGAGAAGCTAGTGAGAAGAAAGGAAAATCGGGAGATAATTGAACTAAAAGCCTACAAAATGAAAACAGCTGCTGAGGGAAAGCAGAGACCAGTGTGGCTAAATTTGGGAACTATCTAGAGATCTGTTCCAAAATGGAAAAGAGAACTACTGTCTGAAGTAATGAAATGGAAGCAGCTCTGGCTCAGCGAGATTTGGAGAAGAGAAACCAAGCAGAAAGAAGATTTATCCTACGCAGGAGCTGGACTTGTTACCCATATTAAGTTAGAGTCCTTTCTTTTGCTTATCTATGAATCTCTTACACACCAAGTTTCTCTTCAGATACATTATTTTTTATATATATAAAATAAATGAAAGGGACCTCAGAATCCATCTAATGATCTAGGGACTTAAATGGCTGCATAAATGCTGCTGCTGGCTCTTATCCATTATGGGCCAAAAGAGGACCGGAAAAGGTCCTAAAGAGGTTAACGGAAGGGCCCAATTTCCCACAGCTATGGCTAAAAGAAGGGATACCCCTGAGATGATGGCAGGAAAAAATGAAAATTAGAGAGGCAGGCTTCCTATTTGAATACTCCACTCATTCAATTTTATTCAGAAACAGCCTTTAATTACTTGGAAATGACAATATAGACTAATATAGCTCATACCTTTCTCTCCTTCCATCTGGAGATGCCCTACTTTATCACTCCATGGAAGCCAATGTAGGAAAATCAAAACACTGCAAAACCAAGAGTACTTAGAAGCCATGCACATTCCAACGCAGAATAAAGGAAGAAGCTTGAGAAAGTGGATCGCATCTGAGACAGTCACCCTGGTGATGGACTCCCAGGCGGGACTGGTTACTGAAGGGATAGCCACCTAGGCTTTCCTTGTGGTGGTGGAATTATTTCTTTTCATTTGAGTTGGACTTCAATTTGAGCTTCATTTGGGTTAATAAATACTGCTTTAAAAATGTAAATATATCTAGGATGGGTAAAGAATTGTGACTCATACATTTGTGTGATTAATTCCATGCAGGGTGTTATTTAAATACTTAACAACAGCTACAGCAGGGGTATGAACCAGACTCCTAGAGGCCCAAGCTGTGCAGGATCACGAGGAGGTCCAGGAGGCCCTAGCAGTGGGGTGAGGGAGTACAGTGAAGGGACTGAAGAAGTGGCTATGTACCTTTACCAAAATACTTAACATTTAACAGCCAGTACACCTATATCCATATATACTGGTAGAGTACTAGCCCCAGTTCCAAACTTTTTTTTTTTTTTTTTTTTGCGGTACGCGGGCCTCTCACTGTTGTGGCCTCTCCCGTTGCGGAGCACAGGCTCTGGACGCGCAGGCTCAGCGGCCATGGCTCACGGGCCCAGCTGCTCCGCAGCATGTGGGATCCTCCCGGACCAGGGCACGAACCCGTGCCCCCTGCATCGGCAGGCGGACTCTCAACCACTGCGCCACCAGGGAAGCCCCATACATTTTTAAAATCCCAATAAATTAGCTGAGTTATGTGACAGACAGAGAATTCTGATTAAGAGAGGAGGGAGACAAAAATAATGCCGTTCTGAATGAACCCCAGGGGACAAATAAGGCAGGAAAGAACAAAACTAATATAAAAATTTTTTTCAGGAAAATATTCTCTCATCTTCTTCCTAACCAGAGGTCTCTCTGTCCCCAGGACCCATAATCATACTAATATTAGCTCTAGGTTAATTCACAGAAAACAATTTGCCAAAAGCCCATATGCTGAAAGCCAATCCACCTGAAACCCAATTCACTGAAGACCAACTTGCCAAATTTACCACATTTATTGGCCTTCTAAAAATCATTTATAGAGTCCACAGCATTTTGAATGTGATGATACTGGGAGGGTTAAGAAGACTATGGGGAACTAGGGACCCAGGGACCTGGAGTCTCCAGACTCTTTCTGCCTCAGTTCATCCTCTCTCTGCCCTGCAGGCTCACTCTCCGCGCCCCGGTCTCCTCCTGTTTGAGCCTCCTGGTCTCTTTCTCTAGAGCTGACGGCCTGGGCTGAGCCATGCACTGACTAACACATAGTCTGTTCCTCTGGCCTTGGAAGGTCCCTCTTCTTTGCCCCAGCTTTAACCTCCAGCTGCAGCAGCCAGATGCCAGGACAGAGATAAAATGAACATTCCTTAAAATGATGACACTACAGAAATATTCATAAGCTGTTAAAAACCATCCAATTAGAACTGTTATCAACATTTTAGTTAAACAAGTTTTTGATGACAATGGGCAAAATTAGTTAATTTGGCAAAGTTTAATCAGCAAAATTGGAAGTATCCTAAAAGTGCTAAATGTAGGCAATTTTTTTAAAAGGCTTTAAAAAAGGATCTGAAAGACATTATTATAGATAGAAAAATTCCCATAGGAAATGCTGAAATTCTGGAAACATTCAAAAGAAAAACATGTTGGTTAAATTTCCTTAGGACCTCTCAACAAATTCAACATTTCTTAAGATGCATGAAGCCAGAGGGTATAAAGACAAACCGATGAGCAGCGACCTCACCTAAGGTCCTTTAAAACACACTTCACATCCTGGCCAACAAACAAAGAAACAAAAACAAATACAAAGCAAAACAAAGCAAACTGAACAAATGGTCTCCACATTACAAGATTCCAGTTTATATAAAACCATCTGTGTAAAAGACATGCATTGAGAAATCTGTGCAAGGTAACACTGAACTATGAAAGATAAACACCTAATTTAGGAAAGCAAGATTTGGTAAGGGTGACTAGGCAATTTTTTTTTAAACTTTGTACACAGATATACATTTTTCTTCAGAGACACTTAAAAACAATAAACATGTATAAATGTGGGAAGATGTGTTTCAAGTTCTTAATATTTATCTTAGAAACGCACTCAGACATAGTTCAACAGGGAATTTTAGAGAAAGAACAGCTACAAATCATGGTTTTAGTTATATATTTTTTAAATACCTAGGATATCGATTTTTATAGACCAAAATATAATATAATAAGCACTACTAAAAGAAAAGTTTTTAAAATAAAAGAAAAATGTCTTAGAAATAATTCTTCTATTTTTTTTTAGCAAATTTGACAGAATGGCATTCTAGTATTCTAGAAAAGAAAAATGTACTAGCCCTCCAAATAGGATACATAAAAAACTTAGTAAGATTCCACATAAAACACATGTTTTTATGGAACTAAACTTGACATTAAAATTTTAATTTTGCATTATGAGAAAATGTGTACAGACTTCAATTTCATTCCTATAATATCTGATCAATTCTTTCAAAAATTAAAATTAAACTCCCCATAACTCTCACACTATATTGATCCAGAAGGGCTAGGAAAAAAGCAGACAGTTTGAATGACTATAAGCTTCTCTATTATTTCTTATTCAGTTTATATATGGCCTCCAAAAAGCATTTGTTACTGTACAGAGAATATAGCAAATATTCATATACCCACCATTCAAAATTTATAAGTACTAATATTATAATATTTACTTCTGATACTTTTTTAAAATAAAAGAAATAAAATATTTCTGATAAAGATGCTACCACATTTTTAGTCTTCCCAGACCCATTCTCCTCCTGTTCCAGAGGCAATAAATTTATTATGTATTCTTCCAATCTTTGTTTATATATCTTATTACATATATATGTATTCATAAATACATAATATTTGTGTGTATGCTCTGCATTTAAAAAACTAACATTATGTTTTCAAAATCTGATCATGTTAATGCATATAAACCTAATTCATTCATGTTAACTTCTAAGTAGTATCTTATGACAATTTATGTAGCCATTCTCCTACTGATAGGCATTTTGGTTGTTTCCAATTTTTTGCATTCTAAAAAATGACTTGGTACACATCCTTATACATGTACCCTTATACACATACAGGAGAATATATCCCTAGTAATGGAATTGTTTGGTTGTAGGAATGAGGTACCACCTCACACCAGTCAGAATGACCATCATTAAAAAGTCTACAAATAAGAAATCCTGGGCTTCCCTGGTGGCGCAGTGGTTGGGAGTCCGCCTGTCAATGCAGGGGACGCGGGTTTGTGCCCCGGTCTGGGAGGATCCCACGTGCCGCGGAGCGGCTGGGCCCGTGAGCCATGGCCGCTGGGCCTGCGCATCCGGAGCCTGTGCTCTGCAGCGGGAGAGGCCACAACAGTGAGAGGCCCACATACCGCAAAAAAAAAAAAAAAAAAATCCTGCAATCCCACTCCCAGGCATATATCTGGAAAAGACGAAAACTCTAATTGGAAAAGATAATGTACTCCAATGTTCATAGAAGCACTATTTATAAGAGCCAAGATACAGAAGCAATCCAAATGCCCATGTTTAAGAAGATGTGGTATATATATACAATGGAATACCACTCAGCCACATTAAAAATGAAAAAAAGAATGAAATAATGCCATTTTTAGCAACATGGATGGACCTAGAGATTATCATAGTAAGTGAAGTAAGTCAGATAGAGAAAGACAAATATCATATGATATCACTTATATGTGGTATATATATATGTCACACAAATAATACATATATATATACACACACACAAATAATGCTGGAGCGGGTGTGGAGAAAAGGGAACCCTCCTATACTGTTGGTGGGAGTGTAAATTGGTGCAGCCACTATGGAAAACAGTATGGAGGTTCCTCAAAAAACTAAAAATAGAGTTGCCATATGATCCAGCAATCCCACTACTGGGCATATATCTGGAGAAAACTCTAATTCAAAAAGATACATGCACCCCAATGTTCATTGCAGCACTACTTACAATAGCCAAGACATGGAAGCAACCTAAGTGTCCACTGACAGAGGAATGGATAAAGAAATTGTGGCATACACACACACACACACAAACACACAGTGGAATACTACTCAGCCATAAAAAAGAATGAAATAATGCCATTTGCAGCAACGTGGATAAACCTCGAGATTATCATACTAAGTGAAGTAAGTCAGACAGAGAAAGACAAGTATCATATGATTATCACTTATATGTAGAATCTAAAATATAATACAATTGAACTTATTTGAAAAACAGAAACAGACTCACAGATAGAAAACAAACTTATGAATACCAAAGGGGAAAGGGAGGGAGGGGAGGGATAAATTAGGAGTATGGGATTAACAGATACAAACTACCATACATAAAATAGATAAACAACAAGATCCTACTGTATAACACAGGGAACTGTGTTATTCAATATTCAGTATCTTGTAAGATCCTATAATGGAAAATAATCTGAATATATATATATATATATATATATATATATATATATATATATAACTGAATCACTTTGCTTTAGACCTGAAACTAACACAATATTGTAAATCAACTATACTTCAATAGAAAAACCCCCAAAACAACAACAAAAAAACCAAACCAAAACATAAAATAAAGGAGCTTCCACTAACCAGATCTTTAAAAAAAAAAAAAAGGCAAAGTTTATAACACACTAAATAATAATAATAGAATGCCCATGTTCATAATGATATTTTTTTTAAATGAGAAGCTTTTCTTCACAGAACAGCTAATAAATAAAGAAGCAATAATGGAATTGGAAAAAACACTATTTCAAAACTGGTTCAGGCAAAGATCAATGAATGCTAAAACCACTGTGTGAAAGGTTTGGGGAACAGGATAGTCACGTGATCTCAAAGTATCACACCATAGGTTACATACTAATTGTAAAGAGAACAGGGTACCCTTATGAATTTGTCTTATTTTGGTGAAGGTAGTTTCTTTTCATGTTTTTTTCTATTCTGGTCTCTGATACTCACATTGTTTGCCTATTTTTCTGTTGGCTTGTTTGCTTTACTAATTGAATTGTATAAATTCTTTACATACTTTTGGACACTGTAATGCAAATATCTTTACTGAGTATGTGACTTGTGTATGCTACTTTTTGTGGCAAATTTAATACATCTTTCCCTACCCTCAGGGTCACAGAGATAGTCTCCCATATTTTCTTCTTAAGGCTGGATTCTACTTAGCTTGTTTTTTTAAGGACATGAACAGTAAGCACTGATCTATAACTGTTGGAAGATACAAACCACTGTTGCAGCCTCCTTATATCAAAGTCATCTTTTAGTTCTTAAAGTTTTTCCACCTTTATGCGGAGGCTCCTTTCAATAGCATGAATTGAAAATTGCTATTTAAAACAATATATGATAAAGTTATATATTAAAAAAAATTGAAAAGAATGTCATATAATCTTACATGAGTGAACAACATTTCATTCCTGAGCTCTTCAGACTTTTCATTTGGAGTCCAAGCTTCAGCAAACTGCAGGAAATCCCATTTTTCCTTATCACCCTCCTCAGCCTGAAGTTTTTCCTTCCTACCATTCAGTGTGCTCCCCGTAACCTGAGCCTGTAAGATGATAAAATGCATGAATTTTACAACAGGTCACCTCACAGCTGACATTTACTAAGTAGTAACTTGATTTTGCATTTAAATCACAAGCAATCCAATAAAGAAAATCTTACTGTTTCAACGTATCAAGGGCTTTAGTAATATAATTATTTATAATTACAACCAAATTGCCAAGTCAATGATTCTTATGCTTAATAAGGAAAAGGTTAACTAGAGAAGCTATACTATTTGCTTTTCTCATAAAAACTTTTATTCTAATATTTATAAACTTTGAAATTGAATATACATATGATTGGCCATTTTGAATATCTATACTCAGTGCTTGAAAGCCATCCTCTAGACCTTAGTCAAGTCCTTTCTATAAACATCCCTCAAGGCTAGGGAGAAGAGACAGCTGAGTGGACAGAGCAAGCAACATCCCTAATACCTTTTCTAGAATCCGGGTATAGGCTGTCCTCTGTCCAAAATTTAGCCCGGAACTCAAAAATCCTGTTGAAAAAGGGTTTATTCTTAGCTTACAAAAAGCTAAGGGGTTTGAAAGCATTTTAGTTCCTTACTAGCTCATCCTCCCCTAGCTGCTAAAATGGTAGAAGAAGGGCTTGGAAGACAATAGGAACACACATAAATTCATGTCTGTCTCTCATGACCGAGGATAGCAGGTAGAGTACTACCAATTGAAGCCTTTTCTGGACTTGGTCCCTATCAACATCAATATCTCAGTGTACTTCGATATCCTTTGCCTGAAAACACTAAAACTCAGCCTCTTAACTCATGCAGGCTATGGGTAATAATGAGTAAGTGGTAAACTGGTTTAAATTCAAGCTTTACCTTGCGATTCAACATTCCCCACATAAGGGTGTCTAGAGTCCCATTTGCAATAAGGTAGTGAATATTCACAGAACTGCACTGTCCAATCCGGTGAGCACGGTCTTCTGCTTGTTTTATGTGTCCAGGGTCCCAGTACAACTCAGCAAATACAACATGAGTTGCAGCAGTAAATGTCAAACCCTAAGCGAAATAAAGTGAAGAAACTGAGATGCAAATAAACTGAGAATTTAGCATAGAGCCATATATAATAAAGTCTTTGAGTATGTTCAATGGACAAGAGAACACTGAAGGACTTAAAAACAAAGGAGTCTTTCATTTTAAGCCAAATTAAGAAAATTTAATTCATGAAAGGCAAATGAAGACTGCTTATTGCAAGATAGCCAGGTGAACTACAAAGAACACATTTAAAAGGTACTTCAATATTTCAAAAGTCAGTTTAATGGATACATATATAAACAAAATCACTTTGTCCTCTGATGAAGACTTGATTCACAATAACACTGGAAAATCTAATAAAATACATTATAAATGAGAATATAATTTCTAACACATGGTATCCATGGCAACTATGACAGCAATGGCATCCTCTATTCATTTAATTCATACTGCTGTTCTATAAAGCAATAAAATCATGTCTACAGTCACACTCTTTTCTTTCTATGGAATTTCTCATGTTGCATCCCAAAGACTGACATTTACTGACTTGTATCTTGATGTATAAATAAAACACAATTGCATTTTTGTGCAATTGCATTTTATATCAGTTTGAAATAGTGTAACATTAAAAATATGAACTAAATCTTGTTTTACAATTAGTATATGAAATAATGAAAATCTCCTCAAACTAAAAATGTGTCAAAAAATGCATGACTTTAAAGTGGAGAGGCCGAGCGAAATGTGGACCATAATTACGCTATTGCCACATAGTAGTAAGTGATATTAGGTGGTCAGCAGAAATACCTACTATACTTTGGAAGTGTCATCTAATCCAATCTATGCTGTTGTTCACGTGTACTGGAACTTCTGTAAGTGACTTTTGTGACTGCTGTGCTGTTATTTTGATATGTTATTTTAACTTGAAATATTTTTATATCACATACCATCATACTAGTATTCATTAAATGGTGGCATCAGTTCTCAAGCTGAAGATCAACTACTTTGGAACAGAACTTAGAAGTAATAAAAACATGGAGAGAGTCAAATAAACACCACGCTAAACTGTGCTGCTATTTAGGATATAAAATGCCACACATATTGAGAGATAATGCAGAAAAATTAAGTATTATTGATATTTAAAGATGGACACCTTTAAGTGTGTAAAAAGTATCATATGACCATACAAGAATCCATGTTGACGTTGGCAGGATCAACGTCACACAAAGATGCTACTAAATTGGACTTCCCTGGCAGTCAGTGAATAAAGTTCCGCACTTCCACTGCAGGGGTGTGGTTTGATCCCTGGTCGGGGAACTAATATCCCACCTGTGGCGCTGCATGGCCAAAAAAAAAAGATGCTACTAAATTACAATGGAAGAGTCACAAACCTCCAAAACAAAGCCCCTTCTACAATACCTTCCTTTATTGCTATGAAGATATTAGTATTCAAGTATATGAGTTTTGAACTATACAAGGTCTTCAGGAGTACAGCCTTGAATAAAATGTGAGTGCCTTGCAAAATCTTAATTTCCGAAAGTCTTTTATCAGGTCACTCCAAGATTCTCCTACCCAGCTTCCTCCTACTTATCTTCTCCTGACCTATCAGTATTCCATTTCTACTTTTAAGCTCTTTTTGATGATATTCTCTATGGCTGAAATATTCTAACAGACATAAAACTAGATTACTGGAAACTTAATCCAACATGAGGAAAGTGTTGAGACAACCCTCTTTTTGGCTAGAACTCCTAGTGAGTTAGTTCTAGAACTTCTTCATCCTCATGGATTCTCTCTATATATACAATTTTATGTACATCAATTAGCTCGGTAAAAGGAGAACTTTGGTCCTGGTCCGGATTCCAGAATCCACAGAAGCTGCCAGATATGCCATATAGCAGGTTGGATATTTAACAGCAATATGCTCAATTACTTTTCCCTACGTTAAATATCCTGGCTTAGACATTTATATAAAAATATTTTAGAATGTTAGTAAGAAAGACATCCAGAAGGATCCCCTCTTACATAGGGTGGCAGAGACTAATATCTCTTCTTTTCTTATTCCTTTGTAATGTGACACCTGATGTTTAATATGACTAATTGGAATAACGGTTAATTTCTCCAACTTCCCTTGAAGTTAGTTGTGGCCCTGGGACTAACTGCAGGCCAGTGAGATATAGCATGCCTTTCTCCAGTCAACTGCCTGGATCGCAGATATGATGGATAAGCTCTAGCAGCCCTCTTAGATGGAAGCAACCTAAATGCCCATCGACGGACGAATGGATAAAGAAGGTGTGGTACATATATACAATGGAATATTACTCAGCCATAAAAAGGAACGAAATTGGGTCATTTGTAGAGACGTGGATGGACCTAGAGACTGTCACAGAGAGTGAAGTAAGTCAGAAAGTGGAAAACAAATATCGTATATTAATGCATATATGTGGAACCTAGAAAAATGGTACAGATGAACTGGTTTGCAGGGCAGAAATTGAGACACAGATGTAGAGAACAAACGTATGGACACCAAGTGGGGAAAGCCGTGGGGGGTGGGGATGGTGGTGTGATTGGGCAATTGGGATTGACATGTATACACTGATGTGTATAAAATTGATGACAAATAAGAACCTGCTGTATAAAAAAAATTAAATTAAATTAAATTAAATTAAAAAAAAGAGAGATATCTGCTAGGAGTGGTAAAGCAGAAAACCAGAAGGGGCCTAAGTGCTAAGAAACTACCATGCTAGCCTTAGACTGCCTATATCAGAGAATAAAACTTTGTGATTTAAGTCATTCTTAATTTGGGTTTTCATTTACTTGCAGCCAAACCTAATTCTAAAGGACAAACCAAGGGCACTCCATTAAAAGTTCAGAAAGACAGAAGAGTTCTTTTCCCTCAGGCCACCTTGCCTCACAGACTCTGATGAAAACAACCAAGTCAGATAAGTGCTATAAAGAAAGGGATGAGAAAAGTCTACGCAAATTCAAAGGAAGGAAAAGATCATGGAAAAGTATTATAATCACATTAACTATATTCTTTTAGGAAATTCTCTCCTTGAAAATTTAGGAAGCTTAGTCAGAGGTGTTGAGGTCTCCTTCTGTTACACTTTCTAGCACTCTCCAAAGTAGAATGAATATTTATCACACCAGATATAAAGTTATAGTTATGGTTAATCATCTTGACATTTTCATCATCTCAACAATTCATTATCAAATTTAGACCTGAAACTTCTTACCTGACCAGCAGCCTGAATGCTTAGGATAGCCACACGAGTCCCAGGATCCTTCTGAAACTGATTAACCAGATGTATTCTTTCTGAAGATGGAACACTTCCATCAATCCTAATGTAACGAGTCTACCACCAACAACAAGGGAAATGGCAAAATTAGGACAAGCTCCTATGCATCCATCTTATTATACATATTTTACAGCTTATTTTTTTTTTTTTGCTGTACGCGGGCCTCTCACTGCTGTGGCCTCTCCCGTTGCGGAGCACAGGCTCCGGACACACAGGCTCTGCGGCCATGGCTCGCGGGCCCAGCCGCTCCGCGGCATGTGGGATCTTCCGGGATCGGGGCACGAACCCGTGTCCCCTGCATCGGCAGGCGGACTCTCAACCACTGCGCCACCAGGGAAGCCCTACAGCTTATTTTTATGTTCACATAATAAAATAGAAACTGGTGAAGATGACAGGTTAGTAAATGTTACACAAGAAGAATTTTTTTTGTTTTTACTAATATCATAGTACTTTATTTGTTGTTTGATAGACAGTTGTTTCCAGTTCTGGGGTATTGCAAACTGTGCTGCAGGGAATACCTTCACAGATGTCTCTGTCCCTTTGTGTTCCTGTGTCAGTTTATCTGAAGTATGTATTCAGGAGTAGAAGTTCTGGATCGATTTTAAATGTTATCCCTTCCAAGGCAGTCTCCCAACCAGATGATAGTGCCCAAAAAGTTGTTGCTAAGAAACGGCACAGAAGGCGTCCCCAATGGTGTTGACAATGAGTGGGAGTTGGTCTAGCTGGTGTCAGGACTTAATGAAGCTCAGGGTCTTGATGTCTCATCACAGAAAGAATTCAGTGAGAGACAAAGTGATAGGCAAGAAGCGGATTTATTCAGAGAGAAACACACTCCACAGACAGAGTGTGGGTCATCTCAGAAGGTGAGAAAGGCCAATACAAGAAGAATCTTAACCAGATTTCTTAATAGCTTCTTATAACAATTTTGTGTTTTTAAACCTTTTAAGCTACTTGAGAGTGGGATCTATGTCTAGTTCATCTTCATAACATCAACGCCAAGTGTGATGCCACAGATATAATAGGAGCTCTATAATCATTACTGGATTAAGCTAATGTTGTTATCAGTAACATTCTATGTAAATTAATAAGCAAACTTTAAATCATGGATCAGACTAATTCTAAAGTAACAGGATGACTAATTCTAAAGTAACAGGATCACTAATTCCAAAGTAAAAATAAAGTCAGACATGTGAGAAAAGAAAAAGAAGATTCTGCCCATGTATTAGGGATTCATGAAGAGTAGTCCTGAAATGTCGCAACATTAACTGGGAAAACATTTTTTTTAATGTACCATTTGAGTTCTCTTTTCTCGCATTATTAAACTTAAAAGAAATATGTGACATGGTCATCTCCACTGAGGCAGGGAACCAAGACACCCAAATACATTTTTACAAAGTGAGGAAACATCAAATGCTAAACTGAACAGTGCTATCTTTTAAGAACTATGTGAGTTGAGAAAAAGGAGCAATCAGTGTGTTAGAATAGCTAAAAAGAACTTATTACTCAACTTTGTAAAAACAAATATAAGCCCTGAATTTCAAATTGCCTCATTTTTATATGCACTTTTATGGAAAATGTTGCCTTAAACAGTTGAGACATACAAATACTCAGTTTTATAAGGGAATCATCAAGTTAATCATTAAATAGAATGCCCCTTATCAACTTTCTATGTCTTCACAAAACAGATGTAAATTGACCAGTGATCCACTTAATATCCATCAAGGGAGATTCTGAGGGTCTTTCTAAAGAAAACACATTGTCAGGCTAGGGAGAGTTTTACCTACGTTTTTAACTCTTAGTGACACTAAATGGGATTCTAAACATACCAGTAAAGTGGGAGTGGGAAGAGACACACTTGGAAAAGATTCCGGTGGTTTTAAGGTGTAATGAATCAGAATTAAAAATCTAACATTACTGTTCAATCATTTAAAATTTATTTCTAAGGCTAATTAACTCTTCTTCAGAGGGTGTTTCACAGATACTATGTGATAATGATAAAGCATCTTTTAATACACAGCACTTTACTATATCATATTATCATAAATCTTTCTATGAAGAAAACACTAGAATTACATCTTTGGTAATGTTAATGAACATATTAGCAAATGCTTGAATATGTATACAGAGTTTTACAAAAATATGGCTTTATTCCTCCCTTTAAAATATCTACCTGCACAGGCAAGTGGTTCTGCTGCTACATGTATATTAAGCTCATATAATTTGTCAGGAACTTTCTCTGGCCGATTCAGAGCATCTCTGGAAGCCCTTAGCACATATGACAGGTTTACACTGGATATAACCAGGTTTACACTCTGAAAGAAAAAATGGCAGATGCTGTGGCCGATAGGGCTGTTGGAAAACAAGGTGGACGGAAGAGAATGCAGTGAGGCCAGCAGGTTTGGTGGCGCTTACCTGGGCATATGTTTCAAACCCACCTACACTAAATCTTAATAATCATATTCTATAGAGTAGGCTGCCTGCAAGTTTAAAAGGTATGACTGCAGCTGGGCACTAAAATTGGCTGAAATCGTTCTTTTTTCCCCCTCAAAATCACGCACATTCTAAGGCCACCATGTTGGTAAACAAAAAATTTTAACTGCCTATACCAATCTCAAATGGTCCAGTAACAAAATCAGAATTCACATTATAGCCTATCAAGGCAGCATATTTTAATCAATCCAGATAATTTGATCAGTGGAAAATTATGACTGGTATAAAAGGGAAAACTTAATAGTATATTATCAATACAACGGAAACATAATATTAGTATAATCTGCAATAAAAATACATAATAATAATTTATAGATATTATACCAACCCATCATCTAAAGAAGGCAAAAAAGCTCAGTTATAAAACTACAATTGATGTTTAGTATATTAAAAACTGCATTCTAAGAAGTATTTTATAGATAAATGGTAACATACCTTGTTTTCTATGACGGCCTCTGTGCAAGCTTGGAGCATGCTTAAATGATGTGCAAAAACCAGAAATTTAAGTGAATCATTCTGAAGCATCATCTTAATATAATCCTTTACAGCACCTGCCTAAATATTAAAAGTTAAACCTTATTAATGTCATAAAAATGTTTATTAAAAAATCATGTCACTTTCTTTAATAAAGCAAGAAAAACTTGGAAAATCAGTAAGTTTCTATGAACTTTTAATTGTTTTGTTCTCTAGGTAGCCTTAAGTAGAAGCCCACAAGTAAAGGAGCACACAGAAGAACAGGGACAAGAGAGGGAAAAAAACTGAGAAGTTAAACAAGAGCAAGATAAGAATTAGATTTTAAAAAACAAGACAGGGAAAGAGTCTCAAAGGAAAGTAGGTAGTCAAGTTGGTTGTGGCCAGGAAGGGGTTGGTGGTTTTGTTTAGAAAGTAATTTTCAAAAAAAGCTCATATAGGGACTTTCCTGGTGGTCCAGTGGGTAGGGCTCTGCCCTCCCAATGCAGGGGGCCTGGGTTCAATCCCTGGTCGGGGAACTAGATCCCACATGCATACTGCAACTAAGAAGTCTGCATGCCGCAACTAAGAGCCTGCATGCTGCAACTAAAGATCCCTCATGCTGCAAGGAAGATCCCACGTGTTGCAGTGAAAACCTAGTACAGTCAAAATAAATAAATAAATTTTTTTTAAAAGGGCTCATATAGAGGACTAAGTGGAATAGAGTGAAGGAGAAAATGGAAGATAAAAAGTCAAATGACATTTTTTTGTGTGTGGGAAAGACTGAAAAAGAGTAAGAAAGCTGGGCTGAAGTTTAAAGATTATGAAAAGTTAGGCTATTCATTTTTTTAAAGTAAGAAACTTAGGTAGATTTACAAATAGGCTGTTGAAGGTGCAGAAAGGCTAAGAGAAATGGAAAATGAGGGGATTTAGCTTGCCTCTAGGATGGAGAAGGTCTCAGAAGAGGCTGGAGTAATGAGATTAAGAGCACAAGAGGGAGGTCTGAGAGAACAGGGAGGGATACAAAAAAATTGTGAGGTAGAAGGGAGAAAATCAAACAAGTTCACACTGAATAGGGTTTTCTTAGTTAACTTGAGGCCAGGTTACCAATTAAGAGTAAGAAATCAATATGAGATGAATTAAATAGGAGTTAAATTTAAACTGGATAGCATGAATTAAATTTAAAACATGAATATAGTGTCTCTTAACTGAAAAACTAGTTAGACATTTTGGGAAAAGATAGCAGGCTGAATATATTTAACCTCCACTCCTTCTCAGTGCTATATTTAAATGATAGAAAAATGTATAGAGAAAAAGAAAATTGGAGACAGATCAATAGCAACAAAACTTTGGAAGCTAAAAAGTAGACAGATGCCTGGTAACTGATTAGCCAACCTGACAGTTCCTAAGCTGCCAGTATGGAGTGTTGAAAAGTACCTTATTTAAAATGGAGTGATCTGAAAGTGATCAGGAAATGTCACCTCTAGAAGTGAGGATGGGGGTGTGGCTAAAACAGGAGGATTGTTTTAAAGATTGTTTAAGTAGCTGAATATGTGCAACACTGATCCATATCCTTTCTCTACATAGTCCACATAATAGATGACTTCCCAATCCATCCTGGCAGAAAACTATAGATTTATTTTCTGGAAAGGGCAAAATAGAGGGTATCTAGATGGAGGAATCCTACACTGATGGTGGTCATCCTGCAAAAATCATGGGAATTAAATGAAAGTTACATAATAAAGGCTGAGATCCCTCCCCCTCCCCCTTCTTATCCCCAAGGTTTCCAAAACAGACAAACAGGCTTATGTCCTGTAGGCAGGGGAGCAGAAACATATAAAATGATCCTTTTCTAGAATATCTGACCAAAGGCAAAAGACTAAATATATTGATATTGGGGTTCCTCAACAAGACATCCCAATCATATCTTTTTATTGAAGGCCACAGTTTACAAGACATATCCACGAAGAGCTTCTAGTCAGCATTTAATGTCTTACTTGTAAATATAAGCAAACAACCAAGGATCACCAGACATTTATGGAAAGCAACCTATATGAACAGATAAACTATGCAGAGAGAGGAAAAAAACTAGAAGAGATGACATTTATAAAACAAGAACAGGATGCTACAAAAAAGGGAAGAGTTGGGGGGGTGGGGTGGGGGGAGTACTCTTGAAGAGTAAAAATATAGTAGCAGAAATTAAAAATGCACTGGTTACTAAGCTAAGAAAATCTTCCAGGAAGGAGATGGAAAAAATACAGAAAATATAAAATATAAGAAAATTATAGGACCAGGCCATGAGGGCAATATATGAAAAATAAAAGTTCCAGAAAACAATACAGAAAAAAGGAAATAATAAAAAAAATTAAGAATATTTTATAGAACTTAAAGCTGTAAGTTTCCAAAATGGAAACTGCAAAATGCGCACTGAAGATCCTTCACAATGGATGAAAATGGACCCAGAGTGAGGCCCATCATCATGAAATTTTAGAACACTGGGAACAAACAAACAATTCTATAAGCTTCCAGAGAGGGGAAGAATAGATTTCACGAACAAAACAAAATAAAAAATTTGAATTGCATTGGATATCTCAACATCAGTACTGAAAATTTTGAGAGAAAGTGATTTCTAACTAAAAATTTATGTCCAGCCAAATTAAAAATCAGTTATAAAAGTAGAACAAAGGCATTTTCAAATATGCAGGGGTTTCAAACAATTCACCTCCAATATACGCTTTCTTGGGAGGCTACTAGAGAATGTGGTCCAGCCAAACAACGGAGTAAACAAATAAAGAAAGTAATATATATGTAAAAAAAGAGGTAATTCAGCACACAGGAGAAATAAAGAAAAACCCCTGGATGAGAGCTCTGCAACAGATCCAAAGAGCAATGGTCTAGACTCCAGCTGATCAAATGCTGCAGGGAAAATTTGCTTAAGAAGATAAAATTAGGGCCTCCCTGGTGGCGCAGTGGTTGAGAGTCCGCCTGCCGATGCAGGGGATACGGGTTCGTGCCCCGGTCTGGGAGGATCCCATATGCCGCGGAGCGGCTGGGCCCGTGAGCCATGGCCGCTGGGCCTGCGCATCCGGAGCCTGTGCTCCGCAACGGGGGAGGCCACAACAGTGAGAGGCCCGCATACCACAAAAAGAAAAAAAAAAAAAAAAAAAAAAAAGAAGATAAAATTAATGCAATTCTAATGTTTAAAGGTACTGAGAGAAGACTGAACGACTAAGGTAAAGTTTGAGGATGAATTAGTGAAAATGAGTTGTAAAAGAAGAAAGAAAATATCCATAGTATATCGAAAGTATATTACATGGTTCATCTGTAAATATTACAAACATGGTTCTAATAATATACATGGTGAATAGTGATCAAGCCAAAATTAGTATACATTTCTATAAAATCAGTAAAACTGTATCTCTTCAACTCTTTCTGTTGATAGATTGATCTGTCAATCTATCAATCTACTTACCTCCCTACCTATCACTTTGTTAGAAGAATGGGAATAGGGGAAAGGTCTGGGTGTGAGGGTGGGGCTGAGGGGTGAAAGAGCTAAAATTTTATCTTCCATATTGGGAAGCCAATAGATGACAGCTAAAATTACAAAGCAAGCAGTAATACACACCAAGAAGCAAGATAAACACATTGCTGAGGGATTTGAAGTAAATCCCCAAAAAATCAGCTAAAAGAAAAGAAAGTGGTTGCCTCTGGGGAGTAAGTTTAGGGGACCATTACTTTTTGAAATGTCTATTTCTTCTCGTTAAATTATGATCATATGTAGCTTTGATAATAACTAAAAAAATTTTAAAACGGGGGCATTTTAAAATTGAAAAATACCTATTTAAAATTCATGCATATGACTATGAAGTCACAAGATTGATTCTGCAAGCTAAATTTTGTATGTCTAAGTTTTCTAAACAATAAAAATTCACACAATGAGACTGGAGGCTGTTAAGAACTTTAGCCTTGGACTTCAGTGCCTCAGAAAGTGGAAATGAAGCCCTCTCAAAATAAGGAGCTATAAATTCCAGATATGTTGCCATGGTAACTGAACCACTTTAATAAACTGCATGTTTGCCTAAATAGCTATATTTATTGTGATAAGCCTTTCAAAAAGTACATATCAAGTTGGAGTATTTTTAAGGTACATTCATTTACCAGCCACTGAAGACTTACAAACTATATAATCACTGTACCCCTAGTCTCAGATGCATTCCCCACCTCTTCACAAGCAAGCTGTTTCTGCCAGTCTCCTCCACTAACATCAACCCCTCCGCAGTACAACCAGAAACTGCTCATGCCAAAGCTCAAGCCCCCGCTCCCTATTCCTTCCAATCACAGGTTCAGAAAGGCTTATGGTTACTATTAATATAAAGTTCAATTATATAAAGTTCAATGGCCTAAACAGTCTCTCGGGACTAACCCGTTAACTTAACCATCATTGTGACATTGCTTCCTAGGAGGGAATGTGTTTGGAGAACCAAAACATCTACGTAACAAAGGAACTTCGGGATTCTCTTAGGTTCTTAAGTTGGGGACTGCACAGGTTTGCATTTTAAAATTAACTATACATGCATTTCCCCAGTTCTGATTCTATTCTAAATAAAACAGTCACTGCATTGTCATATTTTAAGTTATCTGAGCAGAAATTTGCTTTTAAAGTATTATATAGGAATGGCAGGTTCTGTTAATGGTCAGCATTTTGATTATACTGGTTCAGGTTTTGTAGAAGCTGCCATGTTCACAATTCCATCTTATTTTACTGAAATTGGTCTGTTGGTACGGTGTCTGTGAGTCAAAGTTCTAATTTAAATAATTAATGAAGACTACACACTACATCTCATTTAAAGAAATGCAGAAATAGAATATGTTGTACAATTTATTTTTAAATTTTTTTTCAGTGAATAGGTGTACATCATATTTTGAAGTAAAAGTAGTTAAAGAAAAACCTACATTGCATTAAAGACCTGATGAAAGGTACTTAAAGTTGTCAGCCTTTAATCATAAAATAAGACAGAGAAAGAGTGAAAAAAAAAAAAACAAAAAACACCACCAAACTGGAGCTAGGACAAAGACTTTCTCCTTGACTGAACTTCAGTTACGCTTCTCTGAGCCCTGTTTTTGACTAGGCCTCAACTTTGGCCTTCTGTCTTACCCTTGCCAGGCCCAGTCTTCGCAAGAATCCTGCTAAGTCAGTTTATCAAGAATGCTCCCACCCTTGACACCTGATCGACTCTTGGTATCTGATCAAGTTCCTCATCGCCACTTTTGATAGCTAATTCCTTTGCCTTCTTTTAGCAAGAAACCTATTTTGGCCTTGGTTTCAATCTGACAAGTGCAGACAACCCTGCTGCAAGGAGCTCTAGAATCACCGGTTATCCAAGTAGGAGAGGAGTGAGTGACCAAAGAAACCATAACTGATTTAATGAGCCATTCATAGTTTCACTGTACCAGCCTGCGTACTTAGACATGCATAGTTTAGTCTTCCAGACAAGCATATGCTGCTGGCAGGAGCAACCAGTTTAGCAAGAATCCCCCTACCCTTGATGTCTCCTCTTAGTAATTTTCCATCCACCAACCTCTTCATCCTGCTTATTGGCTATAAATCTCCACCTCTCCCTGTGTTCAGCGATGAGTGATCTCTCTCCTCAACTGCAGTAGAGTTGACTCCAAGTCTTCCTTACTGTTTTAACAAGGATCAGAAAAGAAGCTTCTCCTTAAGTTTTGAAGTCCTCAGGCCCCAGACTAAACGGCAGTTCTCTTTAGATATCTGGTGGGCACATACTTTAAGGACAACTCTTTAAGCCCTTACTAGTCAACAAGAGGTGAATTGTGATAGGTCTAAGCAAGCCTAGCACTTTCATTCCCCCTGCAAGTGATTCTGACTAGTAAGAAACATGGGAAGTTTGCTGGAGGCTTCAAAAAAATCCTAACTGACAAAAGGGACATTATGGAAAGCTCTTCCTTGCTTTGGACATTATGGCTTGCACTTGATACCAGGAATTGCAGCGGTCACCCTGAGGCTACTTATGGAGGCTGTTGATGAAAGCAGTGAATAGCCTTTAGTATATTCAGAGTTGTACATCCTTCACCACAATTTCAGAATATCTTCATTACCCTGAACAAAATCTTTCATCTCTTAGCAATCACCCCACCCCCACTGCAGGTCCCTGGATCACCCCTAGCTCTAGGCAAACACTAATCTATTTTTTGTCTCTATGGACTGGACTATTTTGTTTTTTTAATAAATTTATTTATTTATTTTTGGCTGCGTTGGGTCTTCGTTGCTGCCTGCGGGCTTTTCTCTAGTTGTGGCGAGCGGGGGCTACTCTTTGTTGTGGTGCGCGGGCTTCTCATTGCGGTGGCTTCTCTTGTTGCAGAGCACAGGCTCTAGGCACGTGGGTTTCAGTAGTTGCAGAACATGGGCTCAGCAGTTGTGGCTTGCAGGCTCTAGAGCACAGGCTCAGCAGTTATGGCACACGGGCTTAGCTGCTCCGCAGCATGTGGGATCTTCCCGGACCAGGGCTCGAACGCATGTCCCCCGCACTGGCAGGCGGACTCTCAACCACTGTGCCACCAGGGAAGCCCGACTGGACTATTTTGACATTTAATATAAGTGGAATCACATAATATGTGGTCTTGTGTGACTGGCTTCTTTATTAGCATAATGTTTTAATCCACTTTGTAGCATTTTTCAGTGGTTAATTTCTTTTTTTTATTGCCAAATAACATTCCATTGTGTGGACATACCACATTTTATTTGTCCATTCATCAGTTGATATCCTCTCTGTCTCTTTTATTTTTATAATTTATTTATTTTATTTTATTTATTTTTGGCTGCGTTGGGTCTTTGTTGCTGCACACGGGCTTTCTCTAGCTGCGGCAAGCGGGGGTTACTCTTCGTTGCGGTGCGTGTGCTTCTCATTGTGGTGGCTTCTCTTGTTGTGGAGCACGGGCTCTAGGCACATGGGCTTCAGTAGTTGTGGCACGCGGGCTCAGTAGTTGCGGCTAGTGGGCTGTAGAGCGCAGGCTCAGTAGTTGTGGCACACAGGCTTAGTTGCTCTGCAGCATGTGGGATCCTCCCGGACCAGGGATCGAACCCGTGTCCCCTGCATTGGCAGATGGATTCTTAACCACTGCGCCACCAGGGAAGTCCCACCTCTCTTGTTTTTATTCACTTATCTATTTCACCTTATAGTGTTTCTTACTAATTTATTTGTGATAACTTACCTTTTATCCTTTAAAATGATCTTAAATGAGGAAAGGAAAGTAACAAGTAAAAGAGAACATGCATTGCTTATTCACCTCCCTACTTGCCCTGCAGACCATCACAAAGAAAGGCTAGCAATTTGTCTTCTGCTATCCCTTTCCCCCTGCCAATGGTTCTTAATTTAGAAACCATTCCATCAACCTGAAAAAATATTTTCAAATCTGGTAGAAGACAGCCTTCAGGGGAAAATGGTCATTCCATACTCTATCAGTGTTCTGGACATTTTTACAGAGCCCCATGACAAAATTTCCTCATAGAAAACTTCCAAAGATAGTTTGGGTGAACTATTAGAAGCGTGATCTTCTTATCTCTAGGCATGCTTATGAACCCATCTGTAAATAGAAATCTAACACTTCTAATACATCTAATCTTTTGACACTGGCCCAGTTTTGCAAGCAGCCCATTTTACACTGAGAAACAGAAGGGCTACGATACTGTATGTAAGAAGCGAGTAACCCCAACTTAATACCTTAGCCAACACAATTTTACAAAAGAACCTGAGATCCTAAACCTTTCCATAAAACTTTTTGGAACAAGATATAATAAAGCAATTGTTCTACCTAATCATTCTATCTAATCTATCTATCTATCTGGCAAGGATGGATGAGAGAGAACATTCCCAGGAATAACCTACTTCATTGGGTTAACCAAATTTAGACAAAGTTAGAAAGTAAAGGCAATAGTATTAGGAACATAAGTTACCTCATAAAGGTTGATTTCATGTGAATTTGATCATAAAAGTCATTGATCAAAAGAGCTAATCTAATTCTTTAAAAACTGAATCAATTTTGAGAAACATTCTCAATTTCTTTCTAAATTCCATCCATTGATCATGTCAATAAGGTTATCAACTTTGTACAACTAAAGTTAAGCATGAATAAATCTTCTTTGGGTGTTTAAAATGATAACATACAGAATGTATAGACTTCTAAATTCTATATCTTCTTTCTCCATGCCTGTACAGGGATGCTAAAAAATCACTAAAAAATCACCGGGAAACAGGAGTCACCATAAACCCATGGTCACCGACAAATATTAAATATTCTGCTATCCTAGTAGAATGATGGGTAAGTGCACGTACTCTGTAGCCAAACTGTTTATGTTCAAATCCTGCCTCCGTCATTTACAATCTAAGAGTCCCTGAGCAAGTCACTTAAACTCTGTGCCTTGTTTCCCCAACGTATAAAAGGGGATAAAAATTACTTACTACCTTTAGAGTGGTAAGAATTAAATGAGTTAGTGCATAAAATATGCTTGGAACAGTTGGCATGTGGTAACACTGTAAAAGTGTTAGCTCTTATTATTACTATATTCCTCCAGTAAACTGCAAAAACAATTTCAACCTTTGCCACTTTGTTTGAAATCAGAACCTATGCCTCTTAGCTCTCAAACTTCCCACTGCCCAGAGAAAACAGAACTCATCATGTGAGAATTCTCTTACCTTTCCTTACTTTTACTCATCATCACTTCCTTTCCTTTTGTACAAGAGAGGTATTTCTTCTCTTCTCTAAGGCAAATCTCTCCACCTGTGATCCAGACTTAACCATTCCTACCATCCCCAAAACCTAAACCACTCTTCCTTCTTCCGCATCTTTACTAAAGCCTTCCTCCATTCTACATAGCCACGTAGCTAACATACCATCTCCTTCCTGCTCTAAAATGATAATATCATTGTTTTATTTGTCCTTTATTATTACTGACCATCTCCTTACTAATAAACAGGGGCCTACAGTACCCGGTTCAGAGCCAGACACCCTTTCCTAAACAAAAGAATTGGCTCAGGAAGAGGCACCCTAGTCTCACGACATCCCAGTCCCTGTGTGGCAGGGAACATTGCAGTGACCTCATTATACCTTACTGCATATTATAAGTAGGATTCTACCTGTTTGAGCGGCTGAGGCAACACAGCAAACAGAAAATGTGCTTTGTGTTGTTGTTTTTTTTTTTTTTTTTTTTTTTGCAGTACGCAGGCTTCTCACTGTTGTGGCCTCTCCCGTTGCGGAGCACAGGCTCCGGACGCGCAGGCCCAGCGGCCATGGCTCACGGGCCCAGCCGCTCCGCGGCATGTGGGATCTTCCCGGACCAGGGCACGAACCCGTGTCCCCTGCATCGGCAGGCGGACTCTCAACCACTGCGCCACCAGGGAAGCCCGTGCTTTGTGTTTAAAGCAATTTGCCTGTGCAAAGTTTTTAAGGCACTAAGAAATGCTGCCATCCCCACAGTGACAGGAAATTTAAAATTATGGGTTGACTTAATCAATTTCATAGAAAAATAACTGGCATTTCTCTTAAAATGGTTTTCTCTAAAAATGAGACATTGTTACAAAGTACCAGAAAATAACCAAGAGTTCACATACAACTTACATCTGTTTTTTTCTAGGAGAGTATTAGGCTGATCCTAAATCTAAAGAATCTGTTCAAGACTTGTGGTTGCCAAGGGGAAGGGAGGGGATAGGGGAAGGATGGATTGGGAGTTTCGGACTAGCAGATGTAAACTATTATATGTAGAATAGATAAAGAACAAGTTCCTACTGTGTAGCACAGGAAACTATGTTCAATATTCTGTGACAAACCATAATGGAAAAGAATATAAAAAGGAATGTATACATATATAACTGAATCATTGTGCTGTACAGCAGAAACTAAAACAACATTGTCAATCAACTATACTTCAATTAAAAAAAAAGAATCTGTTCATTTTCATCGATTATATTCTCAACAAATATTACAGAGAAATAAAAATAATGTTATAGAGGAAGAAAAGTAATTATAATTATCTGAGATCCTTCAGTAACTGACTTTGTACTAGCAACATTTATTATTTTATGGTCTTTTCCTTTGTTTAGTGTTTATCATCATTTACTGCTTATCATTATCATTAAATTTCTTATTAAGAAATATCTGAAAAAGAGATCTCAATAATGTAAAAACAAACATACTTAAAACTTATACAGCCTCTATCCCCCAAAGAAGTACAAGTACTTAATCTCAAAAGGCAGAACAGCATAAATGTTTATACAGCACACGGATGACATGTCAACACCATTATATAGTATCACACTGTATATATGAAAAATTATCATATTAATATGACCTAATTTGCTGACATGACCTAATTTGAAACACTGACACTGTATTCCCATCTGCCTAAGACATTGCAGGATATAAGAAAAAGAGAAAAGATGAGAGCAGACAAAGAAACCTAACCTGGAGATCTATAAAACTAGGATAGATGGAGACCCATTTGTCTGGAAGACGTTATGCATAACTCTGCCTGGAGTAAAGTAAGAGCGGATGACCCACAGAGGTCCTTTCTAGCCCTAACCACAATGAACGGACAGTGTTACAACAGTGATATAGATGGATGTGGGAAGTACTTGCTTCCTCAGAAGATCTGACAAGAACAAGATTTTACACTTTACGTGTTATTTATTATGAAGTTATAGCCTTTAAAAAATTAAATATCACAAATCATGAAGAGTTTGTTTTACTTTAGGTAGTAATTAAGTATATGGCTCTAAAATTGCATATCCTGGGGAATTCCCTGGTGGTCCCGTGGTTAGGACTCCCTGCTTTCACTGCTGAGGGCCCGGGTTTGATCCCTGCTCAGGCAACTAAGACCCCACAAGCCTCGTGGAGGGGCCAAATAAATAAATAAAATAATAAAATAAAATAGCACATCCTATAAGTATACTCACACAAATGCATTTACTTGAAAACTCATTATTTACTTTAAATGTTCCTTCTTACTCTCATTAAGATTTTCAAATTTATATAAACTATCATTCGATAGTTCTAATTATCCTTAAATTTCTCGACTTAATTGTTCAAGTGATTCAATAAAAAGAAAAGCATTTCTGATATGATGCTGCAGAGTACAAACCAAATCTTCTATTACCTCATAGCTCTAGCCTTGCTGAACTTGGAACAGATTGTACTGAATGGGGAACTACGCAGAAAAGGTATCTCCTGTTTTTCCCAGTCTCCGTGAATGGCAGAAACATGAACCCAGTTGGCCAAGCAAAAAAATCTAGATTCTATTTTTACCCTCTTCTCCATATTCAGTCGAACACCAATGTCTTAATATATTTTGAATTATTCTTTCTTTCCAATTAAGATGTGGTACAGCCACTACCCTTGGTTCAGATCACCTAGGTGACCAGTGCGGCATCCCAACTGGATTCCCTGCCTACAGGTTTATTCCTTCCAATGCATTCTCCACACACAGGCATACCTTGGAGATACTGCAGATTCAGTTCCAGACCACAGAAATAAAGCAAATATTACAAGAAAGTGAGTCACATGAATTTTTTGGTTTCCCAGTACGTTAGAAAGTTATGTTTAAACTATGCTGTAGTCCAGGAAGTGTGCAATAGCATTATGTCTAAAAGAATGATGTACATACCTTAATTTAAAAATACTTTATTGCTAAAAGATGCTAACCATCTGGGCCTTCAGCGTGTCATAATCTTTTTGCTGGTGGAGCATCGTGCCTAGATGTTGATGGCTGCTGACTGATCAGGGTGATGGTTGCTGAAGGCTGGGGTGGCTGTAGCAGTACCTTAAAATAACACTGAAGTTTGCTGCATTAATCGACTCTTCCTTTCACAAACAATTTCCTTGTAGCATGCAATGCTGTTTGATAGCATTCTACCACAGTAGAAGTTCTTTCAAAACTGGAATCAATCCTCTCAAACTCTGCCATTGCTTTATCAACTAAATTTATGTCATATTCTAAATCCTTTGTCATTTCAACAAACTTCACCAGGAATAGATTCCATCTCAAGAAACCACTTTCTTTGCTTATCCATGAAAGTAACCCCTTTCCACTAAAGTTTTACCATGAGATTGCAGCAATTCAGTCAGATCTTGAGGCTCCACTTTTAATTCTAGTTCTCTTGCTATTTTCCACCGCATCTGAAGTTACTTCCTCCACTGAAGTCTTGAATCCCTCAAAGTCATCCAGGAGGGTTGGACTCCAACTTCCTTCGAACTCCTGTTAATGTTGATATTTTGACCTCTTCCCATGAATCACAAATGTTCTTAATGGCATCTAGAACGGTGAATCCTTTCCAGAAGGTTTTCAATTTACTTTGCCCAGATCTAAATGAGGAATCACTATTTATGGCAGCTACAGCCTTATGAAATATATTTCTTAAAGAATAAGTGTTGGGCTTCCCTGGTGGCGCAGTGGTTGAGAGTCCGCCTACTGATGCAGGGGACACGGGTTTGTGCCCCGGTCCGGGAAGATCCCACATGCCGCGGAGCGGCTGGGCCCGTGAGCCATGGCTGCTGAGCCTGCGCGTCCAGAGCCTGTGCTCCGCAACGGGAGAGGCCACAACAGTGAGAGGCCCGCGTACCGCAAAAAAAAAAAAAAAAAAAAAAAAGAATAAGTGTTGAAAGTTGAAATTGTTCCATGATCCATGGGGCTACAGAATAGATACTGTGTTAGCAGGCATGAAAACAACATGAATCTCAATTTATGTCTCCATCAGACCAGGTACATTGTCAATGAGCAGTAGTATTTTGAAAGAAATCTTTTCTGAGCACTGTTCTCAACAGTGGGCTTAAAATATTCAGTAAACAATGTTGTAAACAGATGTGCTGTCAACCAGGTTTTTTCGTTCCATCTATACAGCACAGGCAAAGTAGATTTAGCAAAATTCTTAAAGGCCCTAGGATTTTCAGAATGGTAAATGAGCACTTGCTTCAACTTAGAGTCACCAACTGCACTAGCTCCTATCAGGAGAACCAGCCTGTCTTTTGAAGCTTTGAACCCAGACACTGACTTCTCTCTAGCTATAGAAGTCCTAGATGGCATCTTTTTCCAGTAGAAGGCTGTTTCATCTACATTGAAAATCTGTTGTTTAAGGTAGCCACCTTCATTAATTATCTTAGCTAGAGCTTCCGGATAATTTGTTACAGCTTCTACATCAGCACTTGCTGCTTCACCTTGTACTTTTATGTTACAGAGATGACTTCTTTCCTTAAACCTCATGAACCAACCTCTGCTACCTTCAAACTACATAAGTCTCCTACATATGAACAAGTTCCATTCTGAGAGTATGTCTGTAAGTCCAGCAAAGTTAGCCTAGGTACCCAACTAACACAATTGGCTATATACTGCTGCTTTTACGCTTGCTTCCGGACATCCTGGGCTGGAAATAAAGGTACTGTACTGCTGTACTCTATAGAGGACTGTACGGTAAAGTACAGAAAAGCACAACCACTTGTAGCGGATGCATGCACGTGATAACATATGCCAGACCGTGAACTACCTTACGTGACTGGACACACGAACACACGATCGCATCTTTGAAAGTTCGCAACTTGAAGGTTCGTATGTAGGGGACTTACTGTATTCTTCTGTAGCTTCCTCACCTCTCTCAGCCTTCAAAGAATTGATGAGAGTTAGGGCCTTGCTCTAGATTAGGCTTTGGCTTGAGGGAATGTTGTGGCTGGTTTGACTTCCTATCCAGACCACTAAAACTTTCTCCATATCATCAGTAAGACAGTTTTCCTTTCTTAGCATTCATGTGTTCACTGGAGTTATATATATATATATATATAATTATTATATATTTATGTATGTATTTATGTATGTATATACACATAATAATATATAATAATTAATGTCTATTAATATATATATATGTGCATTTATTTATTTATTTGGCTGCACCGGGTCTTAGTTGCAGCATGCAGGATCTTCATTGCAGCACACAGGATCTTCACTGCGGCATGCAGGATATTTAGTTGTGGCATGCAGGATGTAGTTTCCTGACCAGGAATTGAACCGAGGCCACCTGCATGAGGAGCAAGGAGTCTTAACCACTGGACCACCAGGGAAGTCCCTGGGGTAACACTTTTAAATTCCTTCAAGAATTTTTCCTTTTCAGTCACAACCTGGCTAACTGTTTGGTGCAAGAGGCCTAGCTTTCAGCCTGTCTCAGTTTTCAACATGCCTTCTTCACTAAGCTTAATCATTCTTATCTTTTAATTTAAAGTGAGAGACATGCAACTCTTCCTTTCACTCGAACACTTAAAGGCCATTGTATGGTTATTAATTGACCTAATTTCAATATTGCTGTGTCTCAGCAAATAGTGAGGCCCAAGGAGAAGGAGAGAGATGGGGGAATGGCTGGCTGGAGAGCAGTCAGAACATACACAACATTTATTGGTTAACTTCACCATCTTATATGGGCACTGTTCAAGGCACCCCAAAATAATTACAATATCAACATCAAAGATGACTGATCACAGATCACCATAACAAATATAATAATAATGACAAAGTCTGAAATATTGCGAGAATTGCCAAAATGTGACCCAGGGACACGAGTTAGCGAATGCTGTTGGAAAAATAATGCCAATGAGACTTGCTGGATGCAGGGTTGCCACAAACCCTCAGTTTGTAAAAAAAAAATATGCGATCTACAAAGTGCAATAAAGTGAGGCTCAACAAAATGAGGCATGCCTGCAGCTACAGTTCTTTTCCTAAAGCGCAAATCTGGTCACTTTACTCTACTCCACAATATCTGATTGCTCCGAACCCTTAGGATAAATTACACAGTGAACTGTGACCTTCATGATGTGGTACTGCTCTCTGTGGTCTCCAACCTAGTCTCTCTCAGAATTCCTCTCTGACATACTAGGCTTTTGCCATGACCTACTTTTGGTTTCCCAAATATACCATTCCTGGTTAATCTTTGTGAGTTTGCACAAATGATTCATGTGCTGAAATACATTCCATCAGCTCCATCCCATTCCCATTTCACTCCCCTCCGCTTTGGTTTGCTAAATCTTAACTTGGTCATTCCTTGGAACATTTTTCCTGAATCCCCAAGACTTGGCCAAGTATCTTCTCCCATGTCCTTCCAAAATATTCTGTTTTTTAAGCCCTAAATATGCTCTATTGTATTTGAACATTTACTTTTACTGTCTTCCCCAACAGACTCCAAGTTCCTTGAGAGGTAGGAACTACATAGTTCCTACTACATAGTTCCATAGTGTAGAGGTAATCTACACCATGTCTTGTTCACCATGCCTCTCTAGCACCAAGCATAATCCTTGCCACATAGTAAGCACTCAGTAAATGTCTGTTGAATTAGGAAAACATTTAGCCAAAGAAAGGAAGCTTCAACTGTTAGTATGCACACAACATAGTAACCAATTTATAATCTGTGGTATTTCAGAAATTCATTTACAAATAGGTTTGGGAGAACTCTGAAACACATTTTCACATGGAAACAATATTAAATGTAATAACCAGATACCTCCCCTCAAAGTTACCTACATCTATAATGTAGGAAGTCGGGGTAGCCTTCTGCTACCAATAATCTTTGGGAATATATTCCAATCTGGGACAACTGACTTTTCATCTCCTTTCTTTTTCTTCAAGGATCCTAGGAATTAGGTGCAACTTCCTATTGACTATCAACACTTCTGACTTCCAACTAGGGTTTCTTACACACACAGGAAATTATCTAAAAGGTTCTCATATATATTCTTTTCCTTTGAGCATCATTCTATACTCAGTACTAAGTACAAAGAAAGCTAAGTGAGCAAGCAAACAAACAAAAAACAAGATAGTTATTAACTCTAAGAAAAACAATAGCTGTCAAAGAAATGTAATTATAGTTCAACTGTGAAATGTTTAACAGTCATTATACTGTAAACAACGAACACTGATAAAACCAAAAATTATGATATGGGAAAATGGAACAGGGGGAATGTATTGCAAATATTTTCTTCCAATCTATATTTTGCATTAGCATTTTCACAGCAGTGTTTTTCATACACAATAATTTTAAACACCATAAATTTTAAAGTTTTGAGTCCCATTTGTTTTTCCTTTAAAGTATGTGCTTTTTGTATCCTATCTAAAAAAATGTTCCTACCCAAAGGATGGGATATTTTAAAATATGTATGCTACTAAAAGTTTTATAAATTATCTTTTATATTTAAGTCTATGATTCACTTCAAGTTAATTTTTATGTATGGTGTGAAATAACGATAAAGACTTTTTTTTTTTTTTCTGATGGATATCTAATTGTCCTAGTACCATTTGTTGAAAAGACTATCATTTCCCTATTGGGTTATCTTGTCCCCTTGCCTAAGATCAGTTAACAATCAATATGAATGGCTATTTCTGATCTCTCTTTTCTGGTTCATTAAATGTCTATTCTTATGCCAATATCACAAAGTTTTATCACTGTAATTTTATAGTAAGTATTTATATTATGTGGTGTGAGTCTCCCCAACTTCATTCAGAATTATTTTGGCTACAGTAAGTCCTTTGTGTTGCTTCATAAATTTTACATTCAGTTTGTCAATTTCAATAAAAAAGACTACAGGGATTTTGATTAACACTGTACTATAAATTAATTTACAAAGAACAGGCATCTTAACAATATCAAATCTTCTGATTCATGAACACAATCTATCTTGTCATTTAAGTTTGCTTTACATTCTCTAAACAATGTTTCATAGTTTTCACTGAGTATTTTTTGCTGAATTTATTCCAAAATTAGCTCATGTTTATTGATGCTATTGTAAATTGTATATTACAAATTTCAATTTCCAATTTTTCATTGCTAGTATATGGAACTACAAATGATTTTTGTATCTTGAACATGAATCCTGTGACCTTGATAAATTCAATCATTAGTTCTAGTAGCTTGAAGTGTTCGTTGATTTTCTATGTAGACAATCATGTTGTCCTTTTCAATCTGCATACCTTTTATTCCTTTCTCTAGGCTATTGCACAGTTATGAAAACAATGTTGAAGCAAACAGTGATGAACTGAAGTGGTGAGAGCAGCCTTTCTTATTTTGTTCCTGATCTTAGGGAATAGCATTCAGTCTTTGAGCATTAACTATGATGTTAGTTGTAAGTTTTTCAAAAATGCCTTTTACTGGGATGAGGACGTCCCTTTCTGCTCCTAGTCTGCTGAGATGTTTTTTATCATGAATGGATGTGGAATTCTATCAAATGTTTTCATTGGGATAATCGAATGGTTTTCCATTTTTACTTTGTTAATGTGGTGAAATACCGTGATTAATCAATCTAATGTTATACAAACTTTGCATTGCTGGTATAAATACTTTTTAACATACTGGTGGATTTAATTTGCTAATATTTTGTTAAGGATTTTTATACTCATAAAGGATATTGGTCTGTAGTTCTATTCTGATGTGTCTGTGTGGTTCTGGTATCAGAGTAATTCCACTTCATAAAATTATTTGAGAGATATTTATTCCTCTTCTGTTTTCTAAAAAAGTTTTAGTTAATAGATATGCACATATTTCTGACTGTTATGAGTCAGAAAGAATTGACTCCTTTATCTTTATGTAAGTTTCCTCTCTAATTCTGGTAATATTCTTTGCTCTGAAGCCTACATCATTTCATATTAATATATTTACTTCATCTTTCTTTTGATTATTGTTTTCATCCATTTATTTTTAACCTTTAGCCTTTGTATTTAAAGAGAACTTCTTATAGATATCATACAATTTATGCAATCTGACAATTCCTGTCTTTTAATTGCTGGGTTTAGAGCATTTACGCTTAATACAATTATTGATAAAACTGGATTTAAATCTACCATTTTGTAAGTTGCTTCCTATTTGATGGAGTTGTTCTTTGTTCCTTTATCTTCCTTTTCTTCTTTTGGATTAACTTGAATTTCTTCTGTCATTAGATTACTTTATTGTGTCCACTATATATACATCTTAAAACTTTTTTATTTTGAAATAAGTTAAGACACATGAGAGGCTGCAAAAATAATACAGAGTTCCCATGTACCCTTAACCTAGCTTCCCCTAATGATCACTTCTTATATAATTATAGTACAATATCAACACCAGAAAATTACATTGGAATGATATTTTCTATCACTATAATTCTACCATTTTGAAAATGTTATAAAAATGGTGCCAGGATGTATGTAAACTTTTGATATTGGCTTCTTTCACTAAGTATAATGCTTTTGCATTTATCAATAGTTCATTCCTTTTAATGGAGTATTCCATTATATGGATGTACTACAATTTGTTTGAAGGACACTTGGGTTGTTTCCAAGTTTGGGGTTATTATGAATAAATTCTTGTAAAGATGTTTGTGTAAACCCAAGTTTTCATTTCTCTAAGATAAATATCCTGGTCCGGGAAGATCCCACATGCCGAGGAGCAACTAAGCCCAGGTGCCACAACTACTGAGCCCGTGCTCTAGAGCCCACAAACCACAACTACTGAGCCTGCATGCCACAGCTACTGAAGCCTGCATGCCTAGAGCCCATGCTCCACAACAAGAGAAGCCACCACATTGAGAAGTCTGCGCACCGCAACAAAGAGTAACCCCCGCTCACTGCAACTGGAGAAAGCCTGCGTGCAGCAACAAAGACCCAATGCAGCCAAAAACAAACAAACAAACAAACAAACAAATAAATAAATGTATTTTTAAAAAAAAGAAATGGGGGCTAGATACCCTGCAAGAAATTTGGATTTAAAAAAAAAAGTTTACATTTTTTTATGATTTACATTTTTCATGATTACCTTTTTTTCTTTTTTTTTTTTTTTTTTGCGGTACGCGGGCCTCTCACTGTTGTGGCCTCTCCCGTTGCGGAGCACAGTCTCCGGACACGTAGGCTCAGCGGCCATCGCTCACGGGGCCAGCTGCTCCGCGGCATGTGGGATCTTCCCGGACCGGGGCACAAACCCGTGTCCCCTGCATCGGCAGGCGGACTCTCAACCACTGCGCCACCAGGGAAGTCCGTGATTACTTTTTATCTCAACTATTGGCTTATAAGCTGATTGAAAGAATTATTTTTTCTCTGATACTATGTTTTTATTTCTAGCATTTTCATTTTACTGTCTTTACAGTTTCTATATTTCTTCTGAAATTTTCCATCTTTTTCATTTATGTTGTTTACCTTTTCTACTAGCTCCTTTAACATATTATTCATAGCTTTCTTAAAGTCCTTGTCTAATAGTTCTAAAATCTGAGTTATTTCTCCATCTGGCTTTATAGATTACATTATCTTTGACAATGGATGATGTTTTTTTAAATTGCTTTTTTGTTTTTTTCATAATTTCTATTAAATACTAGAAATTATGTGTGGAAGAACAGGACAGACTGAGATAAATTATATTTACACCAAAAAAAGGGCAAGCTTCTTTTTCTATTAGGGTGATAGTATGTGAGGGACTGTGACAATCTAGTCAATACTGAATTCTATTTAGGTTCTCTTGCTTTACCTTCAGTGCACCACA